>NC_090996.1:20434737-21059737 GCF_041146395.1 Eulemur rufifrons
GCCTCCCAGAGTGCTAGGATTACAGGCGTGGCTACCACACCTGGCCCATTTTATTTATTTATAGAAAAAAAGATTCAGATTAGAAAAAACGGGGGCAAAAAAAGAAATAAAAGTAGTTCCTAGTCACTTAGCACCCACCTTGGATATTTATTTGCTTGTATTTCCTTCTAGTTTACATATGGTTTCATGATTTTAAACTCTGTAAACTATTTAATTTTTTTTAGCATTTAGGGTATAAAATAGAGTGAAGATCGTTTTATCCTCTTTTAAATTGTGAAATATATTGTTAGGGAAAAAGCACAAAATATATATAATGGTTTAATGCAGACTATACATGTAATTTATAAAGGGTGTTGCCATGTGTTTGCCAAGTAGGGTAATTCATAGAATATTATGAGCACGCCCTTCTCCAGAAAACTTGCAAATCCTACCACCTCTCACATCCTTAGAAATTATCACCATCCTGATTTTATATATATATGTATATATATATATTTTTTTTTTTTAGAAACACAGTCTGACTCTGTCCCCCAGGCTGGAGGGCTGTGGCATGATCATAGTTCACTGCAATCTCAAATGCCTGGGCTCAACGGATCCTCCCGCCTCAGTCTTCCAAGTAATGGGACTACAGGCTTGTGCCACTATACCTGGCTAAATTTTTAAATTTTTCTGTAGAGATGGGATCTCACTATGTTGCCCAGGCTGGTCTCAAACTCCTGGCTTCAAGTGATCCTCCCAACTTGGCCTCCCAAAGTGCTGGGATGACAGGTGTGAGCTGATGCGCCCAGCCCACCATCCTGATATTTGTAACAATTGTTATCTTGTTTTTCTTTTTCATTTTGCCTGTGTACATGCATTCCTAAAAGTATTTTTTGGTTTGTTTGTTTTGGCTGCTTTTCAACTTTGTGTAGATGAATGGATTCCTACTACAAATCTTCTCTTGTTTCTTTCACTTAACATTATGTCTGTGAGATACATCCATGTTGTGAGCAGTTTTAATTTGTTAATTTTCATCATTGTAAAACATTTCATTGTGGAAATATATAACAATTTAGTTTTCATAAATAGACGTTTGAGTTAATTCTGATTTTTGGCTCTTCAAACCTTATAATTATGAACAACAGTACTCTCATGTATATTTTGTGCATGTTCCTGTAATACAAGAACATGCATTCTGCTAGGAATTTACCTAGGAGTATAATGTCTAGCTATTTTCCAAAGCAATTGTACCAACTGACACTCCTACCAGCTGTGTCCATTCCTGTTGCTTCACGTCCTTGTCGATATTCGGGATTGTCAGACATTTTAGTTTTTGTCAATCTAATGAGTATGTAATGGTTTCTCATTGTTTTAATTTGAATTTCCCTGATTATGAAAGGTTGAGCACCTTTTCATATATTTATTGGCCATTTGGATTTTCTTTTATGTAAAATGCCTGTTCATCAGACAAGACCATAGGAGATGAGGTAATTTTTTTAAAAAGGTAAAATGCCTACTCACATCCTTTGCCCATGTTACTATTGAGATGTTATGGGAAATATCTATACTTTCTAGATATTAGTCCTTTAGCAATTGTACATGTTGCAAATATTTTCTCCAACACTCTTGATTTTCTGTCACTCTCTTTGTGTTGTTCATTTTTTTTTTTTTTTTTTTTTTTTTTTTTTTTTTTTTGAGACAGAGTCTCACTCTGTTGCCCAGGCTAGAGTGAGTGCCGTGGCGTCAGCCTAGCTCACAGCAACCTCAAACTCCTGAGCTCAAGCGATCCTCCTGCCTCAGCCTCCCGAGTAGCTGGGACTACAGGCATGCGCCACCATGCCCGGCTAATTTTTTCTATATATATTTTTAGCTGTCCATATAATTTCTTTCTATTTTTAGTAGAGGTGGGGTCTCGCTCTTGCTCAGGCTGGTCTCGAACTCCTGAGCTCAAACGATCCGCCCACCTCGGCCTCCCAGAGTGCTAGGATTACAGGCGTGAGCCACCGCGCCCGGCCTGTGTTGTTCATTTTTAAAAACAAATAGACTTTTTAAAGCAGTTTCAGGTTTACAGAAAAACTGAGAGGAAAGTACAGTTCCCATATATTCCTCCCCCCAATACAGTTTCCACTATTATTATTATTTTTTCTATTTTTAGTAGAGACAGGGGTCTTTGTTGTTGCTCAGGCTGGTCTCGAACTCTTGTGCTCACGCCTGTAATCCTAGCACTCTGGGAGGCCGAGAAGGGAGGAATGCTTGAGCTCAGGAGTTCGAGACCAGCCTGAGCAAGAGTGAGACGCCGGTCTCTACAAAAAATAGAAAAAATTAGCTGGGCGTGGTGGTGCCCAACTGTAGTCCCAGCTACCTGGGAGACCGAGGCAGGAGAATCGCTTGAGCCCAGGAGTTTGAGGCTGCAGTGAGCTGTGATGACACCACTGCACTCTAGCCCAGGCAACAGAGCGAGGCTCTATCTCAAAAAAAAAAATTTTTTTAAACTAATCTAGTAATTTATAGTTATGGCAGTGAGTACACTGCTGTTTTTGCACTTAATGCCACAACTGTAAATAAACTCATTTTGTGCTTATACTTTAAAAATTTGGTTCTAGTTTTTTTGTGTTGAGATCAGGGAGAAGACTTGGCCATTAGGCTCTAGGAGACCTGGAAACCTGGAGCCAGACATGCTACCAGTGACCTCATATTATCCAGTGTCTACTAACTTCACCCCACTCCCTAACAGTGGGACTCAAAGACTAGGAATGCCGTGGAGAGGTGTGGCCTCATAAAAGCATCTGGCGCGTGGGCATTATATGTGGACACACGCCATGCTTGCCAGCTTTCCTAGGAGTTCAAGGGATCTAGGTAAACATGAAGGAGGAGCAGAAATGGGAATGTTACTTGTGCCAGAGCTGAGGCAAAGCAAAGAACCTCAGAGAAGCCTCTTCTCTCTTGGGTAAATGTGGCCTATTCATTCATTCCTCCAAATATGAACTACGCAACGAGTGCCAGTGTGTATCAGGCACCGTGCAGGGGTAGCAGGCCATCAGCAGTGATCAAATCAAAGACCCTACCTGCAGGGAGTTTGCAAAAGTAAGGGAGGTCATGTAATTTTCGAAGTTGGGATTGCATCCTGGGTCCAGCACTTAACTGGGTGACCTCGGGAAAGTTACTTAACTTCTCTAACTCTTGGTTTCTCCCAGGGCCTGCATGATACGCTCCGTGTGACTATGCTCAGAAGAGCTCTGTGCTTCCTTTCATGCTCTGCTGTCATCGTCTTGATATTTTTCCTAAATTTTGAACATGGGCTCTGCGTTTTCATTTTGCTCTGATTCCTGCAAATTATGTAGCCGGTTCTGGTTTCTTGATTTGTAAAACAGGGTTAAAATAGTCCCTTCCTAAAAACAGAAAATAGAATGGCGGTTACTAGGGTCTGGGGGTGGGGGGCTAGGGGAAGGAAAATGGGCAAATGTTGTTCAACGGATATAGAGTTTCAGTTTTGCAAGAAGAAAAAATTCTAGGGATCTGTTGCAAAACACAGTGAATATGCTTAATACTATCGAACTGTGCACTTACTTGCAAATAGTTAAGATGATAAATTTTATGTTACCTGTAAAAAATGATATTTAACAAAGACAAAAATATTGCCTTCCTCATGGGTTGTTAAGGCAATTTAATGCCCATGCCTGGTGCACAAGCACCACATAAATGTTGTTTGGGAAATAAATTCAAGTGGCAAGCGCTAGAGATGTTTCTTTAAAGCGCTTCTAACTTGGATAAACATAAAAACAACAAAACAACAACTGCTTGCATTTACCGTGCATCTGTGCATTTTTCTATTCACCACACCCTGTGCCGAGCACTGCTATTGCATTCACTCCTTAAATCCTCCCCACAACCCTGTGAATAGGTCCCCATATTGTCCCCATTGTATATGTGGGGCACCGAAGTTCGGAGAGGTGAGGTCACATGCTTGAGGTCACACAGGAGCCAGCATTTAAAACAAGGTGTGTCTGGCTGGGAAGAGCAGTCTCTTAACCACTGATTCCATTTTACTGCCTCCCATTGGAGAGATGTGGCCGACGTGTCCTAGGAAGATGCCCCTGGGAAGGGACTCCTCCGGCCCTGGGTAGCAGGAGCAAAGCTGGCCCTCTGACAACAGACCCCCTTGTGCCAGCGCATCCTCTGCTATCTTTATTTTTATCTTGTCTGTGCTTTGAGATCAACTTCCCAGAGGGCGCAGACCTTGTCTGCCTCATCTGTGTCTTCCCTAAGGCACCTGGCAGGGGTTGGGTAATTATTTGTGGAGCCCCAAAATGACTCTTGATAAGTGGTTCTGGCGGCTTCTCCAGCAGCGATGAGCGTGGTAGATTAAGGCAGAGCAGTGGCTTTGAATCTCCCCCAGACTCCCGAACCTCCCTCCAGGAAGTGCCGTGGGGAAGCCTTTGCACGGTGTGTCATGCTCACCGCAAACATCTGCCTTCTCCTTCTCTCCCCAGTGCCGCAGCCGGCCTGCTGGTCCTGTAGGTCCCATGCTGTGCTACAGGCTTAACGTGACTATCTCCTCTGTCCTTATAAGGACCCTGTGAGGAAGGTCTGATTCTTCTCCCCATTTCACAGAGGAGGAAAACCGAGGCTCATGAAGGGAAGTTCCAGGTTGTACACCCCAGAGATGAGTCCAAGGCCCCAGCTGGTGAAGGAGCCAGGGTTCCAACCCAATGGGTGAGTCCATTCTCCCTGTTAGGTACTCCTGGTGGTGTCTGCCACACCTGTGCCCATCTCAGCCACAGTAAGTCCTCACTTAACATCATCCATAGGTTATCGGAAACTGCCATTTTAAGTGAAACGACGTATAACAAAACCAATTTACCATAGGCTAATTAGACTAATTGATATAAACAGGAATTAAGTCCCTACAGCATAATTCTGGTCAAAAAAAAAATCACCAACTTCTAAATAAAGACCCCAAACACTTCCACTATTAAACATTGAAATAAATGTGAGCTACACATCCATTTAAGAAAGATTAATAAAAACAAGAAAGGTAATGAATGACCTGAATGTGCTAAGTACTAGGAAGACACTAAGACAGTGATGGGGGCAGCGGGTGAGGGTGACTTGACATTGCGTGGTCAGAAAAGGCCTCTCTGAAGAGATGACATTTGAGTTGGCATTTGAATGGCAAGAAAGAATTGGCCATGTGAAGTTCTAGGGGAAGAACTTTCTAAGTGGAGTAAATAGCAAGTGCAAAGGCCCTGAGGTATGCTTGAGGGAAAGCCCAAGGCTGATGTGGCTGAAGTGTGGTTAATGGGGTGGGGGGGTGATTGGGCTTGGGCCTAAGAGAGGAGCAGGACCAGATCGTGTAGGACCACGGAAGCCATATGAACAAATTTATTAATAGATTCGAGAAGGGAATGTCCCAGAGGGGTACGGAGACTCAGAACATTCCTATTTTAATGTTCAGGATACTCTGGGGACAGCTGGTATGATGGGTTCTTAAGACTTTCAAGTTACAACTGAGCTGTAATTACCTTCAGCGCATCCTGGGAGGTTCCAGGAAACTTGCAGGGGCTCAGCATAGCGTGGGGTTGCCAGGTGTGGTTTATTTAGAAGGCAGAGGCTGGGTGACACGTATACCATGGCTCATAGCATCTTTGCCAGTGGTCACATGACCAGGGTTACAGCTTCAGACAGGTGGGGAAAGGTGATCCAAGGAACAGCTGCTCCTTCCTATAGCTCCCGGAGCCTGTTCCACCTGTCAAGCAGGCTGGTGACAGATCTAGCAGGAATGGGCCAGAGGTAACCCTAATAATCTAGGCCTGTGACTTGGTTGAGGGCCTAGCAGGGGCTGGGAGCAGCAATGCTCCGCAGTGAGTGAGGGAAACGGAGATCGGAAGGGGAAGGGAACGCTCATATTTCAGCACTGACTCGGTGCCAAAGCACGGAGCTTTTTCCAAATGCAGAGGCTGGAGGTTCTGATTTAGCAGGTCTTTGCAGGATGCCCAAGTGATTCTGACCCCCAGCCAGGATTAAGAACCACCACATTCTAGGTTGGGTCTGGTTAAGTGCACAGATGTGGGCACAGCGTAGCTTCGGTTCAAATCCCAGCTCTGCTACGTGCTCCATGAAGGCTACTGAGCGAGTCACGTAAACTCACTGCCCCAGTGTCCTCACTGTCAGATGGAGCCAATGATAATAGTACCTCACTCTCAGGCTGTGGCAAGGAATAAAGCGCCGGGCAGCAGTACCTGTGTGGTGTAAGTGCCACGCAAACATTGGCCATCGCTGTGCTATTTCATTGAACTTCCGGACAACTCGGCACAGGGCGTATCACTGTTATTCAAATTTGTAAATGAGAACTGAGGTTAAGTGACCTTTCCAAGGTCACACTGAAGGTATTTGATTTGCCAACATACACAAAAAAGATCCAAAGCACACTCCATCCCCAAATCCTCAAACAATCTGGGGTCCCATGGGCCCAGTGGGCCCGAGTTGCAGGCGTGTCCTGAAGGTGAAATGTGGCAGTTACAGAGAATGAGGCAGAATTCCGCCCCCAGCCATGCCGAGTGGCTTCCCCCAGCTCGAGCCTGTACAGATAACAACTATCGACTCTCCACAAAGTGTAAAAACAAACTACCTGGAGGCCCTAGGGAGTGAATATAAACAGGCAGATGCTAAACGGATGTCGTCGCCTCTTGGAAGAAAGGGAGGAAACTGGGTGAGTGTCCCACTTTTGAGGGCAGGGCAAGTCTGTGCCAAGGGGCGAAGGTGGCTCAAACGTTCTAGAAAACCTGGTCTTACTGGCTGGAAGACCCAGAGGGCAGCGTGTGCACAAACACAACGAGGGAGGGGAAGCCTGGAAAGGAAAGAGCCAGAGAAAGGGAAGCCCAAATTCTATGTATAAACTCTGCCCAAATCTCCAGCAGAACACTTGTGTGCAGGGCGACTCCAGCTAAGGCTGAACACACCGAACGGATACTGCAGCTGCTGCCTACCCCGGGGGAGGCGGTCTGCAATCTGAGTTCAGCCAAGTTAACTGCCTACTTAAAAAAAAAAAAAAGGAATGTGACAGCTATTTACTGTTATGGAAGGTGTCTAAGATACATAGATGCATGAAAAGCACACGGAAAACCAGTGTATAATATGCTACCAAAATATATATACAAACACACCATTGACCTTTGAACTACATGGGTTTGAACTGCATGGGTCACGAGATATATTTAACACACCATAAAATTCACCTGTTAATAAATAAGATTAAGTGATTTTAAGAATATTCACAGCGTTGGGCAACCATCACCACTATCTAATTTCAGAACATTTTCATCACTCCCAAAAGAAACCCCGTACCCATCAGCAATCTCTCCCCATTCATGCATGCCCACTTCCTTGCCCCCACTAAAACCCCAGGCATCCAATAATCTACTCTCTGTCTCTATGGATTTGCCTATTCTGAGTATTTCATATAAATTGGATCATATAATCTATGGTCTTTGGTATCTGGCATTTTTCACTTAGCATGTTTTCAAGGTCCATCCATGTTGTAGCATATACTATTAATAGCACTTTATGCTGAATAATATACCATACTTTTATGGCTGAATAATATTCTATTGTGTAGAATTCTGTTTATCTAGTCATCAATTGATAAACATTTGGATTGTTTTCACTTTTTGGCTGTTATGACATAGACATTCATACGTAAGTGTTTGTATGGATGTATCTTTCCATTTTCTTGGGTATGTAGCTAATAGTGAAATTACACGATCATATGATATTTCTATGTTTAGCTTCTTGAGGAGCCACCAAATTTTTTCTGTAGTAGCTGCACAATTTGACATTCTTACCAGCAGGGTATGAGGGTTCTGGCTTCTCCACATCCTTGCCAACACTTGTTATTATCCTTCTTTTTGATTATACCTATCCTAGTGGGTACAAAGTGATATCTCACTGTGGCTTTGATTAGTATTTCCCTAATGACTAATGATCATTTCATGTGCCTATTGGCCATTGGTATATCTTCTTTGAAGAAATGTCTATTCAAATGTTTTGAACATTTTAAAACTGGGTTATTTGTCTTTTTCTTTTCTCTTTTTTGAAACAGGGTGTCACTATGTCCCCCATGCTGGAGTGCAGTGGTGTGATCATAGCTCACTGCAACCTCCTGGGCTCAAGTGACCTTTCTGCTTCAGCCTCCTGAATAGCTGGGACTACAGACATTTGCCACCATGCCTGGTTAATTTTTTAATTTTTTGTAAAGATGGGGTCTCACTATGTTGCCCAAGCTGGTCTCGAACTCCTGGCTTCAAACAATCCTCCTGCTTTGGCCTCCCAAAGTGTGGGATTACAGGCATAAGCCACCACTCCCGACCTTATTCATCTTTTTGTTGTTGAGTTATGAGAGTTCTTTATACAGTCAGAATACAAGTCCCTGATCAGATATATAATTTGTAAATATTTTTTCCCTTCCTGTGCCTTATATTTTCACTTTTTTAAATTTCAAAATATTAATTAAAGGGGCATAAGTGTTTTTGTTACACGGATATCTTGTATAATGCTTAAGTCAGGGCTTTTGGTACACCCATCACCAGAATAGTGTTCATCGTCCCCAATAGGTAAGTTTTTATCCCGCCCTCCCCCTTTCTTGGTTTCTCGTGTACTTTATGTTGCTTTGTGCCCATGTGTACCCATCTATTAGCTCCCATTTATTAGTGAGAACATATGGTATTTGGTCTTCCATTTCTGAGGCGCTTCACTTAGGAAAATCGTCTCCAGTTCCCTCCATGTTGCTGCAAATGACATTGTTTCCTTCCAAAATAAAATATAGCTGAGCAGTACTCCAGGTATATATGTACCACATTTTCTTTACCCACTCATGAATTGAAGGGCACTTAGGTTGACTCCACATCTTTGCAATTGTGAACTGTGCTGCAATAAACATTCGAGTGCAGGTGTCTTTTTGATAAAATGGCTTCTTTTTCTTTGGATAGATACCCGGTAGTGGGATTGCTGGATCCAATGGCAGGTCTATATTTAGTTATTTGAGAAATCACCATACTGTTTTCCATAAAGGTTGTACTAATTTGCAGTCCCACCAACAGCATATTAGTGTTCCTTTCTTTTTGCAGCCGCACCAGCATCTACTGTTTTGGTTTTTGTTTTTTTTTTTTTGAGACAGAGTCTCATTCTGTCACCCCAGCTAGAGTGCTGTGGCATCAGCCTAGCTCACAGCAACCTCAAACTCCTGGGCTCAAGCAATTCTCCTACCTCAGCCTCCCGAGTAGCTGGATCTACAGGCGAGAGCCACCACACTTGGCTAATTTTTTGTTTCTATTTTTAGTTGCCTGGCTAATTTTTCCTATTTTTAGTAGAGATGGGGGTCTTGCTCTTGTTCAGGCTGGTCTTGAACTCCTGACCTCAAGTGATCCTCCTGCCTCGGCCTCCAAGTAGCTGGAACTACAGGCATTCACCACCATGCCAGGCTAAGTTTTCTAGTTTTAGTAGAGACGGGGTCTCACTCTTGCTCAGGCTGATCTCGAACTCCTGGTCTCAAGGGATCCTCCCGCCTCGGCCTCCCAGAGTTCTAGGATTACACGCGTGAGCCACTGCACCCAGCCTATGAGTTGACTTTTTAGATTTCACATGGAAGTGAGATCATATGGTATTTGTCTCTCTGTGCCTGGCTTATTTCACTTAGCATGACATCCTCTATGTTCATCCACGTTGTTGCAAATGACAAAATTTCCTGCTTTTTAAAGGCTGAATGGTATTTTGTTGTGTATATGTATAATAAGTCCACACTTAACGTCATCAATAGGTTTTGGAAACTGCGACTTTAAGGATATGAGGCATGACAAAACCAATTTGCCATAGGCTAATTAGGTTAATTGATATAAACAGGAGTTAAGTTCCTATGGCATATTTCTGGTCATCAAAAAAAAAAAAAAAAAAATCACCAAACTTCTAAATAAAGACCCAAAACACTCCTAATATTAAACATTGAAATAAATGTGAGCTATACATACATTTAAAAAAATTAATAAATCCAAATAAGATAATGATTTACTCGCTTATTCCAATTCAAGGTCGTGGTGGCCTGAACCTATTCCAGCAGCTCAGGGCACAAGGTAAGAACCAGCCCTGTACAGGGGGCCCTTCCATTGCAGGGTGCACTCACACTCATCCCAACATTCACACTGGGAAAATGGACACACACCAAGTCACCTGACATGCACATCTCTGGGATGTGGGGAGGAAACAAAGTACCCGGAGAAAACCCACGCAGACAGGGGAGAACATGCCAACTCCACACAGACAGTGGTCTCTGCCAGGAATCAAATATTTTTCTTATCGATGTTATAACAAAATGACATCGAACAAAACAATGTCATTGAGAGCCCTGTTGTACCAGGTTCTCTCTATCCATTCATCCATTGATGGACATTTAGGTTGATTCCATATCTTGGCTGTTGTGAATAATGCTGCAATAAACATGGGGTGTCAGTTTCCCTCTGATATACTGATTTCCTTTCCTTTGGGTATATACCCAGAAGTGGGATTGCTGAATCACACGGTAATTCTATTTTTAGTTTTTTGAGGCACTTCCATACTGTTTTCCAAAGTGGCTGTACTAGTTTACAATACCACCAACAGTGTACAAGGGTTCCCTTTTCTCCACATCCTTACCAACACTTGTTATCTTTCATCTTTTTCATAAGAGATGATTGGATCACGGAGGCTCCTGAATGGATTAATCGATTAATGGACTATCATGGGAGGTGAATTAATGGAGGGGAAGAGAGGTGATATCTCATTGTGGTTTTAATTTGCATTTCTCTGATTAGAAGTGTTGAACATTTGTTTATCTGTCTATTGGCCATTTGTGTATCTTCCTTTGAGAAGTGTCTATTCAGGTACTTTGCCCACTTTTTAGTAGGGTTGTTTTCTTGTTATTGAGTAGTTTGAGTTTCTTGTATATTTTGGATATTAGCCTCCTTATCCAATGTATGATTTGCAAATATTTATTTTCAGTTTGTGGGTTCTCTCTTCACTCTGTTAATTATTTCCTTTGCTATTCAGAAACTTTTTAGTTTGATGCAATCCCATTTGTCTATTTTTGCTTTCATTGCCTGTGCTTTTGGGGTCTTATTCAAGAAATCACTGCCCAGACCAATGTCACGGGGCATTTCCTCTATGTTTTCTTCTAGTAGTTTTACAGCTTCAGGTCTTATATTTAATTCTTCAATCTATTTTGAGTTGATTCTTGGATAAGGGGTGAGATGAAAGTCTATTTTCATTCTTCTGCCTGTGGATATCCAGTTTCATTTTCATTTGATTTTAAGCAACCTTAGCAAGTGGATGCTGCTGATGGCTGCCCTCTAGTGGACTCCTGTGAGATTGCCTTCACTGGATTTTAAGAAACCCATTCTGATCTCTCTGCTCTTTTATTCTTTTTTTTTCTTTTTCAACTTAACACTAAATCACACTAATTATTTTATTTTATTTCTATTTTTTAATTTAAACAATTTTTAATTATTATGGGTACATAATCGTTGTATATCTTTATAGGGTACATGTGACATTTTGATACAGGAATACACTGTGAATTAATCAAATCAGGGTCATTGGGGTACCCATCACCTCAGGCATCTATTGTTTCTTTGTGTTAGGAATGCTCCAATTCCACTCTTTTAGTTATTTTAAAGTATACCCTAACTTATTCTTGATTACAGTCACTTTGTTGTGCTATCAAATATTGTTAATTCTAACTAACTATATTTTTGTACCTATTAACCATCCCCACTTTATCTCCCTGTCTTTGCTACCCTTTCCAGCCTCTGATAACCATCGTTGTACTCTCTGTCTCTATGAGATCAATTGTTTTTAATATTTAGCTCCCACATGTGAGTGAGAACATGCGAGATTTGTCTTTATGTGCTTGGGTTATTTTGCTTAACATAATATTCTCCAGTTCTACCCACATTGTTGCAAATGGCTGGATTTCATTCTTTTTTTTTTGGCTCTGTAGTATTCCATTGTGTATATGTACCATAATTTTTTGGTCCATTCATCCTTTGATGGACACTCAGTTTGATTGCAAATCTTGGCTGTTGTGAATAGTGCTGCAATAAACACGAGAGTGCATTTATCCTTTTGACATACTGAATTCCACTGCTTTGGCTACACACTCAGCAGTGGGATTGCTGGGTCATATGGTAATTCTACTTTTAGTTGTTGAGGAACCTCCATACCGTTCTCCACAGTGGTTGCACTGATTTACAGTCCCACCAGCAGTGGGGAATAGATTGAAGGAGAGGGCAAGAATAGATGCACCAAGACCTCAAATTTTATGTTCTTCACACATTTGAAGTTGTTGTCCTGGTGGGCTTGGCTATATTCACTGAAGTGAGGAAAGGGGAGCTAGGATTGGCTTGGTGTGTTGGTTAAGATAAAAACATTAGCTGCTGTAACCGGCAAGCAGCAAAGCTCAGTATTCTACACAGGAAAGATTTATTTCTTACACAGTATTCCAATGCAGATCATTCAGGGCCCCCTGCTATGGACTGTGCCTTCCTTCTCCCAATTCATATGTTGAAGCCTAACTCCAAAATTGATAGTATTTAGAGATCGTGCCTTTGGGAGCTAATTAGGTTTAGAGGAGATCATGAGGGCGGGATCTTCATGATGGGATTAGTGCCCTTATGAGAGATTAGTCTCTCTCTCTCTCTCTCTGCCGTGTGAGGACACAGTGAGAAGGGGGCTGTCTGCAAGTCAGGGACAGGACCTCATCAGAATCTGACATGCCAACACCCTGATCTTATACTTTCAACCTCCAGGATTGTGAGAAAATACATTTCTGTTGTTTAAGCCCCCCATGTATGGTATTTTGTCATGGCAGCCTGAGCTAACTAATACAGATCCCAGCCTGTTACTCCATCTCCCTCCAGGACTCTGAATTTCCTCCAATCAGCTGGTAGACAGGGAAAGAGAATGGAAGATAGCCCAAATGAGGTTTCACCCGGCCAGTCCTGGAAGTGGAACCTCATTTCTGCTCAGTTCTATTGGCCAGACCCAGTCACATGGCTACTGCTAACTGCAAGGGAGACTGGGAAATGTAGTCTTGTGTTCCCAGAAAGAAGAAGAAATGGGTTGGGTAAGGACCTGAACAATCTCTGCCACAACCGAGAACTGCGAAACAGTATTTAGCAGTGCTAAACATGCTTGTAATGTCCTAGGAGCCTTCTGGAACCGGGTCATGTTTCAGTGGAAGAAAGAATTGGCTGAGTTAGTTTAAATGCCTTGTTTACCAACATTCCCATCAAAAGAGGACCCTCTCTGCCAGGTCACTCAGGCAGGTGGAGCAAGTCAATGAGGAATCCAAGAGGTCACATTTGGAGACATCGGCATGTAGGCAGATGGATGGATAAGTTGTCAGCAGGTGATACGGACCCAGATATCTATTCGGAGGTGCAAGGGTAGCACTCTAACCCCTGAGATACAGACAGGGAATAATAAAGTAGGCAGGATTCTAACTGTATGCAGGTGGCCAAGCCAGGAATTTAGGTGGAGGAAGGAGGAGGCAAAAGCCCAACTTTAAGAACTGAAGTCCAAGGTCAGCAGCAGACTAGAAGCCCAGAGTACTGGATGCAGAGTCTCACGCTGTTGGATCCAGACCTCCTTATTTTCACTGATTTAAAGTCTTTTTTGGCCCTTCAAATAGGGTAAAATAATACTGGAAATTTATTATTTTTCCTTGAACAGCACACATTTTTTAGTTTTTTTTTCTTCTGGTAAAAGTACTATGCTTTTCTTTTGAAGAACTATTCCTCACCAACTCTCTGTCCACGTAGCTTTAGGGGCACTAAACACAATCCCCTGGCTCCAAGATCAGGCTCGTGACCTAAGCCTGGCCAATCAGAATCACTGAGATAGTTCAGGTGTGGATGCTTGACTCAGTTAGAGCCAATAAGACAGGCCTGGAATTTTGCTGGAATCATTGGGCAAAAGCACCCTTTCTAATGCAGTTGTGTTAGTGCAGTGTTTTCCAAATTGTGAGTTGTGATTAATGGGTTATTAGATAACTCGGTAATTATAAGCAACATTTATTTTTTATTTTATTTTATTATTGTTATTATTATTATTATTATTTTTTGAGACAGAGTCTCACTCCGTTGCCCCAGGTAGAATGCAGTGGTGTCGTCATAGCTCACTGCAACCTCAAACTCCTGGGCTCAAGCCATTCTCCTGCCTCAGCCTACTGGGTGCATGCCATGATGCCTGGCTAATTTTTCTATTTTTAGTAGAGACGAGGTCTTGCTCTTGCTCGGGCTGGTCTCAAACTCCTGAGCTCAAGCAATCCTCCCAACTCCGGCTTCCCAGAGTGCTAGGATTACAGGCATGAGCCACCTGCCCAGCCTATAATCAACATTTAAAAATGCAGTATAGAGTAGAAATAACAGGGTGCATCCCATACAGTAAGGATACGTATTGTGTTGGAAACTTCATGAATGTATACTAAGTCATGATGTAAAATACATTTCTCGCTGTGGGTTGGGTTGCAATGAAAAGGATTTGAAAGACACAAGACACATCTCTTGGTGAACATGATGCTTCAACTCTCTAACATCCTATATTCCCCTAGGTAATTAGCTTAAGTCAATTACAGTAATCCATTTCCTTGGCCGTGATTGGTTCAAAGATGTATAGATCTAAGCCAATTTGGGCCAAGGAGATGCAAAAAAACGTCTTGCTAGGAGCTTCTGGAAAAGATGCTGTAGTGCATTTTAAGGGCTGGATTGGGGATGAAACTGATGCTAGAGATGTACAGAGCGACGCGATAGAATGAAGATTCACCTAGAACTGTGAATCAACTGAAATGAAAGCCCAGCCCACCTCCGGTCTCTGTCTCTGGCTGCTCCCCTTCTTGTTGCATCATTTTTGGTTACTAGTCTCCAAAGGCATCTTAACTGATAGATATACTGATAGGATGTAGAACTGAGCTCACCTGTGCCACTTCATAGGGGCGAGCCTGCCTTCAAAAGAACCCAACACAGAAAAACAGCTGAGAGGTTCAGAAAGACACAGTCCCAAAGTTATCTTGTAGACACCAGGTCCAATAGTGTCTGGCATATTCGATTACTTGAGCCTATAAACCAGTGCCCCTTCCCCTTTGTTTTTAAGCCAATTCGTACCAAGGTTCTGCAACTTGCAACCAAAAATTCCTGCCTCTTATAAGATTGAGCCAGAAGGTGTGTGACAATGAAATTGTCCCTGCTATGGGATGGAAGGAGCAGCAAAACTGGAAACCAAGCAGGCTCTGATTTAACTTTGCCATTTGTGAACATATACAATTGGTAGAAAGATTGTTTTAAGATTAGCTGTTGAAACACCTGGAGTTGGGTTGGAGCCGGGCACCATAACTTAAGAATCCGATGGACTTAGGGGGGACAGGGGATGGCATAGCTGACTGTCAGCTCCCCACCCGTGCCCCCTCGCACTCACCGTCCCGTTACACGCTGACGGCATCCTCCTGCGAGCAGCTGAATCTCTCAGCCCGAGGGCTTTCTCTTGAAACAGAAGTGGTGGGCAGTTAATGCTCTGGCAGCAGCCATCAACAGCACAGGTGGGAGGTGAAAGATAAACACCCCCTCCTTGTTCCTGGTAGGCCGTTAAGGTGGGCTCTAATCTAATCTGACCGGTGTCCTTAGAAGAAGAGCTTAAGACACGTGGCATGAACTAAGCCCATCAGAACTGCAGCTTCTAGCTGCAATAACCGTTGTCATAGATGTTTGTGTTATTCCAGGGACGTAAGTGAAGGGCTTTATAAATGGGATGTGTCTGAATGAGACATGAGGGTTTTCTCCAGCTGGGCGCTGTGCCTTGTGAATAAATGAGAAGGCTCTGAAGCCAGACAGGCTTGGTAAAAACCCGTGTGGACTTCACCAAGGTGCTCCAACTCTCTGTGAATTAGCACAGTGCAGCATCTAGTAAGCTTTCAATAAAAACTAACCAATTAAGCATCCCTGCCTGGGCCCCTGCCTTGGCTTAACCACATCTGGCATCTGCCGTTTTCCGCTCAGTTCTCCATTTGACCACTAGAGGTCAGGCTAACCCCAAAGTTCAAAGCTCCTTCACCAGCCCCAAAACCTCATTTCTATGCAGAGAACACCGCACTGGCGGTACACGCCTGCCCTCCAGCGTTACTCTCTGGAATAACCTTCTCAACCAGCACTCGGATTTTATCACTAGGCCAAGAGGATGGAGACTCCTTCTGAAGGTAAATAGATTGAGTTACTTTGGAGAAATCATCGGGGAAAAAAGGAAACAAAGGAAAGAGAAAGCTGGAAATAAGAAGAGTTTCTGAGTGTTCACTGTGTGCTGGGAACTTCTTAAAGAATTGTACACTTATTAGCGGATTGAATGCTTCAAACCTCTACGGGTATTATCGGCTTCATGGCACAGATGAGAAGCTGGCACAGGGACATAGCACAGGGCTGTATCCCAGTGCCACCCTGAGATCAGCCGGGGTCTCACTGCCATGGGAACCAGCTGATGTATTTCACGCCTAGGAGCTGTGAAGTATACAGAAGGCTCTGAGCATTTCCCTGATTGTTTTGGACTTTGGGACAAATCTTTCAGGTTTGTTGCACCAGGGAGAACACTCTCCTCCTTCCTTCCTCCCTGTCTGTGGCTCTTTAGGGGTCACACAGACCTAGGTTCAAGTCCTGGCACTACTGTGTGCCAGCCACGTGGCACATGGACTATCTGGGGGTCAGTAAGGAATGAAACAAGAAATGGAGGGTCAAGGCCATGGCAGTGGGGTGGAGGGCAGAGTCCCGAAGGCCCATCCCTGCCCCTAGGAGGTTCAGCTGCAGGAGTTCTGGGTGACATTTCTGGGCAGATGCTGGAATGGTTGGTTCTTTCTGAGGACCATGAGAAAGAATCTGTTCCACGTGTCTCCCCAGCACGTGGAGGTTTGCTGCCATCTTTGGCCTTCCTTGGCTTGGAGAAGCACCACCCCGACCTCTCTGCCTTAGTCTTCACCTGGCGTTCTGCGTGTGTGTGTGTGTGTGTGTGTGTGTCCAAATCTCCCCATTTTATAAGGACCGTGGTCATACTGGATTAGGGCCCTACTAATCTTATTTTAAGTCAATTACCTCTTTAAAGGCCCTATTTCCAAATGAGGTCACATTCTAAGGTATTGGGGTTAGGACTTCAACATATGAATTTTGGGGGCACACAATTCAACCCCAGGCGGTTCTCCAGAGAGGGGACGGCTGAGAGCTATTTGCAGCGAGTCCTCGGGGCAGCTGGGGGTGGGTGTACTGGCTGAGGAGGAAGTCTGGGTGAGGCACCAGCAGCATCTGCTACCCCAGTGGTTCTCAAACTGTGATCCCTGGACCAGCAGTACTGGCATCCCTAGGGAACCTTCTAGGAATGCAAACTCTCAGGCCCTACTCCAGACCTACTGAATTAGAAACTTTGGGGATGGTGCCCCACAATCCGTGTGACTCTGATGCACGTCGGAGTTTGAGAACCAATGCAATATACCACTGGGCCACAGAATAGCAAATGCTCATGGCAGAGGGAGGCAGTGGACATTAATTCCAGGAGCCTTGAGGGTCCTCAAGGAATGCAGGGCTGCGGCACTGCACAGCTCTAGGGGACATCACTTAAAGTGTAGTCCAGGGCAAATGGTGCCCGTAGAGCACAAGTCTGAAAAATGCAATGTGAGTACGATGTGCATGGTGCACCCCTGGAATCGTGCAATGCTGCCACCATGGAACCAGGCCTGGCCTCTTCTGTTAAGGGAAGAGCAGCACTTGGGCTAGAAAGTCTAATCAGGTGCCACAGAAATGGCACAGACTTGGGGCATCCCTGGGCTGCCCTGGAGAGGTGGCCAGGGGCAGGCTGGGTATAGTCTGGGCTCTTATTTGAATGGACAGGCAAGAAGGAGCCAGGCTGCCCTGGTACAAGTAACTGGCTCATCCTCCTACAATCTGTTAAAGCCAACCACACTCAGACATTTCATACATAGCCTTAGATCCTAAATGCAAATGCACGCATTATAACCCAGCTACACCTAACTGTGTTAAGACCTACAGGCTTTAACTAATCAGGTGAGAGTCTGGTGACTAAAGGGAGAAAGTCTCTTTGTAAAGGGGCACTTCACAGGCTCCAGAAGAGATTGCCCCATAGGGACAATGCTAGGAATTCAGGACCCAGCCATCCTTTCAAGGTGGTCCTCAAGTTCTGGCTCATTGAAAGGTGAGCAGGTTTCACATCCTCGAGATGGACCCCGAGCAATGACCGGATCACACACATGGGCATCACTCCTCTCAATGACCAGTCAGTGACATGGCACCTGCTGCTGTTCTTCCTGGACCAGGTGTATTACGGGCTCTCAGCCCTGTGGCTGTGCAGGGCTCACTCACAAGTATAACAGCAAACATTTAGGGCCATTCATTGTTCTAAGTTCTTACATAAATGAGCCCTCACAGCAGCCCTGTGAGTGGGTTCTGTTGTCATCAGCCCTATTTTACAGAAGGGGAAACTGGGGTGCACAAATCCAAGTCATTGTTCTGAAGAAGTCGCAGAGCTGGTAGGTGGCAGAGCTAGGATTTGAATCTAGGTAGCCCGGCTCCAAGTCTGGGCCCCTAACTTCCACCCTCTGTGACCTCCCCATGGAGTTACGGGGTATGTGGAGAGTTGATTTCCAGCAAATACTGACTCTGTTCCCAGCCCAACTCTGTTCCCAGCCCAACTCTGGGGTCCCTCCTTGGCATTTTTTTTTTCTTTCTTTCTTTCTTTGTTTTTTTTTTTTTTTTTTTTTTTTTTTTGAGACAGAGTCTCAGTCTGTTGCCTGGGCTACAGTGCCGTGGCATCAGCCTCACTCACAGCAACCTCAAACTCCTGGGTTGAAACGATCCTCCTGCCTCAGCCTCCCGATTAGCTGGGACTACAGGCATGTGCCACCATGCCCGGCTAATTTTTTCTACATATTTTTAGTTGTCCAGCTAATTTCTTTCTATTTTTTTTTAGTAGAGAAGGGGTCTCACTCTTGCTCAAGCTGGTCTCGAACTCATGAGCACAAAGGATCCACCCGCCTGGGCCTCCCAGAGTACTAGGATTACAGGCGTGAGCCACCACGCCTGTCCCCTCCTTGGTATTCTAAGTGGATGAAGCCTGTGCTGGTTTTACCTAGTCTGCATTATGGCTTTTTCTTTGGCTTTTGACTTTTAAAACTGACAATTTGCTTGTATTGTTCTCTGGTTTCATGGCAACCACGTTCTCCCTAAGGCAATGGGGTGGGTGACTCATGTTTCCTTGCCTGGGGGTGGGGGTGGGGAAGTAGTGTGTGGGGAAGGCCCGGGAGCTGGATTCCACTTATAGGAGGCATCTGAAATAGTCAGATGCATGGAATCAAAGAGTGGAATGGTGGTTGCTAGGAACTAGGGGGGGGCGGGAAATGGGGAGTTACTAATCAATGGGGACACAGTTTCAGTCGCGCAAGATGAATAAGCCCTAACGAGTGTCTGTACAGTCAACCAGAAGGCATCGCGCACTTAAAAACTTGTTAAGAGAGTAGATGTCACGTTAAGTGTTCTCCCTACAACAAAAAAAAGAGAGAGGGAGAGATGGAATATATCACATCTGGTTCTGTGTACCCTGTTCCTCCTCTCCTCCACCCTCACTTTGTTCTACATGCTGTTAGCCTCAAGTCTTGGGGATGGGGGTTAAGATTCTGTGGCTTGCCCAGGCCAGCCATTCTTTGATACCTTCTCCGTCCAGGGCAGTGCCGGCCAACAGAAATGCACATGTAATTTTAAACTTTCTACTAGCCGAATTAAAAAGAAAAGAGACAGCCAGTGACATTCATTTTAATAATGTTTTATTTAACTCTATATGTCCAAACTTTTAGTACTTCAACATGCTATCAACGTCAAGAATCATTACTTTCTTTTTCCATACTAAATCTTTGAAAATACTGGTGTGTACTTTACACTTATGATCACATCTCGGTTCAGACGAGCCACATTTCAAGTGCCTGGTAGCCACACGAGCCCACTGTGGGATGTTTTCTAGAGGGTGGATGCTAAGGAAGCCCTGGCCCAAGTTTGCTTAATGAAGAGCAGGATGTATGTACTCATTTAACAACTATGTCTTGAATAGCTAATAAGTTCAAGATCCTGTTCAAGCACTGTTCAAGGTCCTGGGGGAATGGGAACAAAGTCTCAGCTTTTAAGATCAAAAGCCAAAGTGAGCAGAACAAAGTCCCTACCCTTCTCTGGAGGGAAACAGACAGGGAGGACAAGGAGTGGGTGGGGACTTGGAGTGGTCTGCAGAGGCCTTACGGTAGTGAGGCGACATTTGAGCAAACCCGAGAAGGAACTGAAGGATGGATATGGGCTAGGGAGAAAGCTGGCCGGAGTCAGGCTTCCTGGGTTCCGATCCTGGCTCCAGGGACTTCAGTTTCCAACTGTGACAGAGTGAGAGGGACCAGATTTACCCTTGTGCTTTAAACAACTCGGAAACCTGGTGGCACATGTGAAACAATGGTTTTTAGACATTGAACAACAGCACAATACAGGGATTGAAATTGCTGAGGTTAAGTCCTACGATTACCACAGTCCTCGATGCAGAGAAGAGAAGCCCAAGCAGAGCATGACAGCATTCCTGAGTTGAGAGTGTGGGACCAAGGCAGAGAGGAGCGAGGCACGCAGAGAGAGGAATTTGGAGCTCTTCAGAAGGTTCCCCTCCAGTCTGCATCTGAATACCAATCAGTGCATGCATGTGAAGAAACCACCAGAAGGCCCAGGAAGACCACCAAGAAGGACCAGGCAGAGCCCACACAGGGTTGGAATTATCTGTGTTCTCACTGACCAGAAAGGAAAGACCTCCTAACACATGGGACATTCAACAGAGTCCTGAGAAGGATGTTGCCTTATCAGTGGCCAGATTCGCTCCAGACTAAAGGCTGTTCTGGACCTGCCTGACAATCTGAAAAGCAAGTCCTGAGAGCTGGGCTTGGTGGTTGAGGTGGAAGGATCACTTGAGGTCAGGAGTTCAAGACCAGCCTGGGCAACACAGCAAGACCCCATCTCTTTAAAAAAAAAGGAGGCCTCGGCCGGGCGCTGTGGCTCACGCCTGTAATCCTAGCACTCTGGGAGGCCGAGGTGGGCAGATTGTTTGAGCTCAGGAGTTCGAGACCAGCCTGAGCAAGAGCGAGACCCCATCTCTACTAAAAATAGAAAGAAATTATATGGACAGCTAAAAATATATATAGAAAAAATTAGCCAGGCATGGTGGCGCATGCCTGTAGTCCCAGCTACTTGGGAGGCTGAGGCAGGAGGATCCCTTGAGCTCAGGAGTTTGAGGTTGCTGTGAGCTAGGCTGACGCCACGACACTCACTCTAGCCTGGGCAACAGAGTGAGACTCTGTCTCAAAAAAAAAAAAAGAAAGGAAGCCTCAAAAGGTTCAAATTGTTTTCAATAACTTAACTGCTTCCTAAAACAAAACCTGCAAAGGAATATAAAAAACGTCAGCACTCAACAACGTAAGATTTACGATGTTTGACATCCAGTAAAAAATTATCAGGCATGCAAAGAAGCAGAAACATAAAAGTCATAATGAGGAGAAACATCAACCAATAGAAATAGATCCAGAAATGTCACAGAGGATAGAGTTAGTAGACAAGTACATTAAAATAGCCATTAGAAATATACTCTGTATGCTCAAGAAGTTACAGGCAAGCATGAGCATAAGAAGAGACATAGGAGATATAACAAAGATATAAAAAAGAACCAGATCAAACTTCAAGAGATGAAAGAGTACAGTGGTGGGACAAACAGCAGATTAGACACTGAAGAAAAACAGATTAGTAAACTTGAAGACACAGGCAATAGGAAGTATCCAAACACAGGGGAAAAAAAAAAGACTTAAAAGAGAAAAGAGCCTCAAAACTGTGTTGGACATTGACACCAAGTGTCCTAATACATGTATAATTGGAATCACTGAAGGAGAGGTGAGAAGTTGGGTGGGTGGCTGGATGGGGGGAAGAAAATGTATTTGAAAAAATAACAATTGAATAATTTTCAAATTTGATTAAACAAACCTATAAACCCACAGATATGAGAATCTTAAGGGACCCAAGCAATCTTGGATCCAACACTGGATGTGTCATGGTGGGCAAGTTACTGCACTGGTCTGAGCCCAAGTTTCCTCATCTGTTGTAACATATATTGGGTACTTGTTCTGTGCCAGGCACTGGTCTAAGAGCTTTACATAGCAAAACTATGTGGGTTCAGTTGTTATCACCTTCATTTCACGGATGAGGAAACTGAAGGATGTAGCACATAAAGCTGAAGTAATCTGCCAAAGGTTACACAGCGCAGAAGCCCGGTGGATCCAGGATTCACCCTGGAGCCCAAGCTCCTGGCCTCGACACTGCCCCTCCAAATGATAAGATTGGGGAAATAGTAGTTCTGGCCTCATAGGCATTTTGTGATGGTTAAACCTGGTGATCCATTGAATGTGTTTACTTAGAAAAGATTGTTCAAAACAAAAAACAAAAACTTCAAGTGGGTTCAGAATGGCGGGTGCAGGGAGAGGTAAGCTCAGTAAGACCGTGGATCAGAATCGACACCTCTATTTACCAACCGTGGGACGGAAGGGCTGTCCTTTAGGCCCCTTGCTTCCCTTGGGACTCCACCCGTTTGCACGTCTCCAGCTGCCTTTTCCCTGGGAAAGGAGGAAGGGAGTGGAGAGTGAGCTTTCCTCCTTTCCACCTTGCATGGAGCGTGCCAGTGATGGTTAGAGAAAATGAGCTAGGAGTTGGCTCTTTCATGTTCTTTGCTCTTTTTTGAGTTGCCAACATGGTGTCCTCTCTGTTTTGTTTAAAGATAATGTCAAATCTCAAAAGAACACACACAGGCACGCTGAGTAAAGGATTCAGCGTAATCCTGTTTCTAACGCGTGCTTTGTTGCACTCTGAAAGATTTAATTGGCTCTAAATTAGGCTGATAGGGTCTCAGTTTGAGCTCTGGTCAACGCTGCCATATGGACATTTCCTGTCCAGACTTATCTCTGGGACCAAGTATTAGAGAAAAAAAAGTACTCAGTTCGTTAAAGCTGTAGACTTTACACAATAAGTTGGAATTATCTTTTTTATGTAACTACTTGTTTGCATAGATATCTCTATAGCTTTTTTCAAAGTTTAGTTGGTATCAATGTTACATTTATTTCTTAAAATTTGCTTTATTCTTATTATAAAAATGATACATGTTCCTTGTGGAATATTCGAAACTGTAGGTAAAGAAAGAGAAGGAACCAAAAATTACCAGTAACTCTGCTAGCACACTTTAAATTTTGATGTATATTTTCCCAGTATTTTAAAAATGTCTATCTGATGAAAATGGGGTTATACTTTTAAAAATTGATATATCACGGATGTCTTCCTCAGCCATTGCTTATTCTTCTGCAACATAAATTTTTGTGTGGCTCCATAATAAATACACAGTCAGCTTTCATTTAATGCAAATTTGAATGACACAGTTTGAAATAGTAGGATATAAAATATTAATTAAATCTGCTTTATGAGCAAAATTTGAAATAATGTGAATCCTGCTTTGCATTTATTTTTTGTAGGAAATTTAATCTTGTATAATGTGAGTTTTGCATTATAAGAGGTCTCCAGCAATTCAATCCGTTGCATGAAATATAGCTGTCCTCTGCCACCATTTATTTAGCCCCTGTTGATGGTCACTTAATGCCACAATAAGCTTGTTTGAGGATAAATCTTTGCACATGTCAGTGATGATCTCTTTAGGAAAAATTCTTTGATGTGGAATTGCCGAGTCAAGGCTTTTAGTCCCATCCTGGGAAAGTGGTATCAACATTTATTTAACAAATATTTACATAGTTCTTACTATGTGCAGGCACTACTCTAAGAAATTGCATCCTCATAATAATGATATGCAACAGACACTATTATCATCATCCCTATTTTACAGGTGAGGAAGCTGAGTTAGCCTCAGGGGCCCAGGTCACAGAACTAATAGGTAACAGAGCTGGTGTCTGAGTCCTTGCTTCTAATAACCACTGCACTTTGGTACTTTTCAACACTTCAAGCATCAAAGTACAAGGTGTTTTTTTTCCCCTTGTACCTTTGCCCACAACAGGTAATATCTGTCTGCTCAAAGGGATCGTGACTACAGATTTACACTAGGGAAATCAATCTGCTAAAAGATGATTTCTGAGCACTGCTACTATGAGAGATGGAAAAGAAGTTCTAATCATTGGCTATCAGTGAGTTACTGGCCTTTTTAATTTTCTTTTTCAAGCAACTCCATTGTTATGGACAGCATGCCTAAGTCTTCTCAAAATTCATATGTTGCACCCCTAATCCCCAATGTGATGGTATTTGGAGACAGGGCCTTTGGGAGGTAATTAGGTTATGAAGTTTGAGCCCTCATGGTAGGATTAAAGGCCTTATAAGAAGAGACAGGAGAGAGCTCTCTCTCTCGCGCGCTCTCTCTCTCTCTCTCTGTACCATGTGAAGATACAATGAGAAGATGGTCTTCTATAAACCAGAAAGAGAGCTCTCACCAGACACTGGATCTGCCTGTGCCTTGATCCTTGGACTTCCCAGTGTCCAGAACTGTGAGCAATGTTTGTTGTTTAAGCCATCAAGTCTATGGTACCTTGTTACAACAGCCCAAACTGACTAGGACACCCATCGAAGTAATATTTTCTGAAGCTTCCTCCAGGCAGAAGTGTCCCTTCATGTTTTGGTCTTCATGTAACATGTTTTTGGGGTTCACTGGTTCTCCCCAAGGCTTTACTCCCAGCACCAGGATTTTAGAAAACTCTCTTGAGCTATGTGGCACACGTTCTCTGCTGTCGGCAAGAGATTCTGGCTCCACGCTTCAAGGTCTCTGTAGCCTGTCTTAGCCCCTGGCCCAATGCTTGCGTTATTCCTTCACTGCTGGGAGCATCCATGCTGAGAGAATAACAAAGAGGCATGAAACGCTGTAGCTTTTAACCTGAGGTAGAGAGCTGAGTTTAGTTACTCTCCTTGAGCTCACCTATGGGATGACTAATTCTTCTCCGAGACCTCTAGACCCTTGTCTCAGCGTAAAGCACACTTTTTGTTAAGCTAAGCTGCTGTGACAAGAGTATCCAACAATACATGGCTTAAACAACAAAGTAGTTTATTCTCTCTCAGTTCTGAGCAGTGAGCAGTTGATATCACTGAGGTTGCTCTAACCTGCATGGTCTTTCAGGGACACAGGTTCCTTCCATCACGTTGTCTTGCCCTATGCCAGGGCATTAACAACATCTGCATGGTCAACGTTTCCAGCCAGTGGGAAAGGGAGAGACATGGAAGAGCCACACCCACTGCATGGGCCTAGGCACACACCCCTTCCACTTGGACTCCATTGACAAGAACCAAATCACGTGGTAACTCCTAACAGCAGGGGACACTGGGAATTGTAGTTCAGCCACATACACGGAAAGAAGAGGAGAATGGATTTTGGGGGAGAGCCAGTGGTATCCAATAGACCCCCTAGGCAGGAAACAAGCCCAGCTGGGCATCTATCTATCTGTGCATAGTTAGGTTATCATGATACTTATCTTTCTTGTCCCTCTTCTTAAATTATATCAGGGGGTGGATTCAAGAATAAGATACACAGGCACCTGAAATTTCGAGTCCGAGCATACCAGCTTCTTGGACTCCGGAAACTTACTCCTAAAAGCATGTGCTAATCTTCTTGTTTGCTCCATCTGATCCCAAAATTAGCTCAGAGTTTAAAGTCAAAGCAGAATACACAGGCTTTGGAGACAAAAACTTCGGAGTGAGAATCATAACTCCACCATCTATTTATCTCTTATGTGACTTTGGGCATATCACCTAAACTCCCTGAGTTTTAGTTCGTTATGCAGGTTATTACACAGGATGATTCAGAGCCAGGGCTTTGGCATCCAAAAGAATTGAGTGCAAATCCTGGCTTCCGTGACACTAGACAATTCTCTTCATTTATCCAAGTGCCAGGTTTCCTGTAGAGTGGGTTAATACCCTACCTTTCACTGGGGTGTGTAAATAAATAACTGTCCTGAGCACTTAGGTCAGTATTGGCTCCCAGTGCTGAGTCCAGGAAGTAATCTGCCTTCAGGCTGAGACAATGTGACCACCCCACCTCACTGCCTTCTCCTGGAGGTTGGCTTCCTCCTCGGTCTGCCCCTAGCATGGAAGCAACATGGCCGCTACACATGTGGAGGAACAGTGAGAGCTTCTCCTCCAGATGCCCACCTTGGGTCTCATTGGCTCTGATTGGTTGTGTGTGTCCTTGAACTGTGGTTTAGGGGGATTAGGTTGATTAGCTGATTGGCTTAAGGACCCCTCTCTAGAGCTAAGGATGGGATCACTCCCAAGCAATTATATGGCAATCATTTGGGGGAGGGATGTTCCTCCAAAGGGAAACTGGGTTATAATTACCCAAAAGGCAGCCAAAACAACAGATGTCCACTACAGAGACTGTGTTTGAAGGATGAGTTAATTGGACCTAATTATGGCCCAATTTTTATTTGTTTTTTTTTTTAAATGATGAGCTGATTTCTTCTGATGATAGATGAACTAATCATGGTCTCTGGTAGTTTTCTTTCATATTCCGACTAGTAAACTTCTAGAGTTTCCTTTTATTGCTTTACTCATATCAAGGAATACTTTTTTTTCCCCCATGGCATCTTCGGTGTCTTTCTGACCCACAGATTCGTGTCGCAGGTGTAAACAGTACCTGTATGTGGGGAGCAGATACCCCCAAACAAATGCATTGAAGAGGAATCCAGTTGGAATCTACATATTTTTGAACTTGCAATATTTGTCTTTGAAAGAGCAGTGAACTTTTTGACTCCAAAGTCTATGACATACATGTTTATGTAGAAATATACATACATATTAATATGGATTACTATTAACTAATTATAGTAATTAATTACTGCCACCACGGAGACTTGAACTAAGCTAATTAACAGAATACACTGCTACCAAGCATACACTAACTCTATGAGTAAATGCTTGGCTTCAGAGTCACTGCTCTGAATGTCCATCATAAATAAGAATGTTTGTGCAAGTGATTGTCTTTAACAAAACTCTGCCTGTTTCAAATGGAAAATGATACATTTGACCTGGACAACTGACAAATGATGGAGCAGGGATAACATTTTTAAAATATCCATACCATTGAATGATGTTTTGTAGAAGTGTTTTTCCTCTTTTAGCAATCTGAGTAGTTTCTCTATTAAGAGGAGCCGTTTTATCTAATAAGTGTAGCTGAGGATATCTGTTTCCCTGGGAAAAACTGGAAGTCAATCCCTTCTAGAACAAAGAGGGCCACAGGGAAGAAAAGAAAGAGAATATGAGGTATGGGGAGTTGTGAACAGATAAGAAGGAGACGCAGAACAAGTCCTCCCTTTAGGTCTAGGGGGTTGGAGAAGGGTCGGATAAGTATGTCCTCCCTCCCTCCCTCTAGATCCAAATTCCCACGGGGTGGGGTGAGGGTGCATATTAGCAAAACTTAAAGGCATTTTGGGAAAATGCTCAAGCAGTGGGGTCTGGATTCCAATCCCCCTGTCTGGGACTCTGTGATGAAAATGAGTCATCGGAAGCCCGTCACCAACACAGAGTGGCTGCATTAGAGGAGCATCAGTGGTATCGTGTGTTTACACAGAGAGAGCTTGTGCTGGAGCCTTGAGACTTTGTCAATTCCTGAGTGCCTGGAAATACCCCAGCACCTGCCTTCACCATCACCAAGAGGGACAAAGAGAGTAATTGAATGTACTAGCTGTCTTCTTATTATAACGGCAATAAGGCTCTGTAGCCAGGAGCTTCAGGATGGGTTGCCTAGGCCAGGGTGATTGAATGGAAGTTACAACCAACTCTCAGAGGGATCCACGGGACCAGTGAAGGTGGGACTTACCCAGCACAAGGTGCTGGCCCAGCCACCCAGGAGCACAACCCAAGAAGGAGTACTGTCCATGATTTCTGCCAGCTGTGACCATCAGCAGCAGAGGCCAGCAGGAGCCTCAATGATCAGGCAAGACAAAGGACATCTCTGTGGAGGGTAGTGACGATCCAAGAGACAGCACAATGAGAAGCATGTGGCCCCCTCCTACCCCACCATCATCAGGAGAAAGTGTAGAATTTTCCATGCACCTAGGTGCCACCTTGAGATGGAGAATGAGGAACCAACCCTTGAGAAGACAGATATAGCCCTGGTAGAGAATTTGAACCTTGAATTAGATTAAATATTTATCCAAAAGAAACTGAGCCAACCTGAGAAAGACTGTTTTGAACTACAAGTGACCAAGTTACCTTAGCTGGAGGTTAAGATTTTTTGTACCGCTGCGTCCACGAGATAGAGACTCATGAGCACGATGTTTATAGACAAGTGAGAAAGCTCATGCTTTGCACACCTGAGTTGGAGTATGTAGCTATACTGCTGGCCGCCCTGATTTTAGGGGTCCTCTTTCTTTCTGTACAGCTGTTCGTTCAGGGAAAATGACCCTCTCCTACGTGACTCAGAAGCAAATACTGACTAGTCCAAACTGGTCATCGTGACCCACTCCTTTGTCGGTGATTGGTTCAGGAAAAGGATTCTCCAATAATTCTGACCATGGGACATCGGACCATCTACTGAGGGGCATCTGGGAAAATTACTCTCGTTGGGAAGAAGAGACACACAGGAAAGAAATAGTCTCTCCTCTGATGCAGGTAACAATGGGACGTGTGGCAGATGACCTGGGACCACGAAGGGAATTAGCTGAGGACTCTCAGGGAAGCTAAAAGAAACCTAGATCCTTGGACAATGCTGTTGGACAGCTGAGCTGACCACCCTACTTGCTATATGAGAGCATAAATTCCCTAATTTAAATCTACTTGAGAGGAAGATCTGTTACTTGCAGCCAAAAGCATGTTAAATGAGGCAAGAGTGTGGGTAAGTTTTCAACCTCGCTACTCTTGCTCTGTGATTTTATCCATATGATTTGTAAAAAGAAGATGGTGCTAATCGTTATTAACACTGAAAGGCACCTGGAATTGCTTCCTTCGAGCAAGGTTTATTCCCAGACCGTTGAACCCTTTGGGTCTGACAGCAGCATCTGCTTCGCCTGGTAGCATCTCTTCCTATTTGCCTTGAATACCTTTCCTAAGTGAACAGGTGAACACGCACTTGTAACGTGAACAAAGGGATCCTTTTTGCCTTTTTAAAGTGTATTATTGAAGTGTAAGAAGAATATGTTTCTGCTAGAATTGCCTGGAAAGTGAGCTCGGAGCAGTTAAACATCAAACCCACTGCTGCTTTTTGGCTTTAACTAGAATCACCTTTCCCTTTTCCCGTGAAAGAAAGGAAGCCTTAGAACTTGAAAGCATTTCAAGGACTGGATTTTAACTGCTGCGATGACCAGAGATATCAGGCTTACACTGACTGGAGCTTTATAATTCGGCTTGCTTTTTTAACATTCAGAGTTCTCTCCGACTCTCCAAAATTATATCTACTTTGGGTGAGCTTATTTTTTTCCCCAGTCAAATTACAGTTCTTGGAGTTCACCTTGCACATGCCTATTTACTTTGTACAAATTATTTCAGGCTAATTTACTAGCTGGAGGCAAAGAAGGAGGGAAGCGGGGAGGAGGCAAAATAGAGGGGCAGGCTAGGAGGGTGGAGAGAGAGAGAGAGAGAGAGAGAGAGAGAGAGAAACTGTTATGGGCTGAATTGTGTTTGCTCAAAATTCATATGTTGAAGTGCTAGCACCCCAGTACCTTGCAATATGACTGTATTTGGAGAGGTGATAAAGTTAAAATTAGGCCATTAGGGTGAGACCTAATCCAGTCTGACTGGTGTCCTTATAAGAAGAGGAGATTAGGACACACAGACACCAGTCACGTGCACACACAGCCATGTAAAGAGGTAGCAAGAGGCAGCCATCTGCAAGCCAAGGAGAGAGGCCTCAGAGGAAACCAACCCTGCCAGCAGCTTGATTTTAGACTTCTAGCCTCCAGAACTATGAGAAGATAACTTCCTGTTGTTTAAGTCACCCAGTCTGTGGCATTTTGTTATGGCAGCCCTAGCAAACTAATATAATAACTAATTCTTCCAAGAGCTATTTCCATTACAATATGTCCCAGAATATCATATTTAATAGACCTATGATCCTCAGATGCGTTTTTTTTTCTGTTGGAAATACTATAATTATGTCCTAAAATAACTTCAATGAGTGAGTTGGGGGCTGGAGCCGGGCGTGATCACTCACACCTGTAATCCTATCACTTTGGGAGGCTGGGACAGGAGAATCTTTTGAGGCCAGGAGTTCGAGAACAGCCTGGAAAAAGTTTAAAAATTAGCTGGGTGTGGTGGCATGAACCTGTAGTCCCAGCTACAAGGGAGGCTGAGGCAGGAGGATTGCTTGAGCCCAGGTGTTGGAGGTTGCAGTGAGCTATGATGATGTCATTGCATTCTAGCCCAGGTGACAGAGTGAGAGCCTGCCTCAAAAAAAAAAAAAAAAAAAAAAAAAAGGGAAAGAAAAGAAAAGATAGCTGGAAAACATTACCCCTTGCTGGGAAGGTGCTTCCAGACAGTAGAAGGGAGAGCATGAACTTTTAGTGGAGAGATAATGGTCTCTGCCATAAGAAGACTAAAAAGATAATATATGCAGAGTGATCAACACAATGGCACAGAGCAAATGCTCAGTGAATGGTAATCATTGTATAAAGCTCTTCTGATGATCTAGTGCCTACCTAGAACCTGGGAGGTATCTGCCTTTAATAAATGTTTGTTGTATGAATGGATGAATTAAGGTAATGGATGCAAAAATGGTACAAAGGGGAGGAATTATAATTGATACTTCTTGAGTTAGTAGGTGTCATAAGGCCATCCTTATGGAGGTTCAGACCCTCCTCTGAAGGTGGATACTACTGTTCCCATTTCAGTTGGTCAAATAGAGACCAAGAGACTTTAGGCAACTTATTTTAGGTCTGACACTGGATGGTGGGAGAGGGCGGATTTCTGAGTACTGCACCTGGGCACTTTGCAATGGGCACTGCTAGTCCGAATGGACGAGAATGGGGAAGTCCCTTGTTCAGAGGAGGATCAGGGCCACTATATCAGTCAGGGTCCAATCAAGAGGCAGAAACCATACCAGTTATTTCAACAGGGAGAATTTAATAGGAAGAATTGTTAACTAGGTATAAAACTGATAACCAGGTAACTAAAAAGGCAATATTAATTTATCACAGAGGAAACAACTGAAGGAAGCAGCTATACCCCTAGGTCTGGGGGAACAATGAGAAGAGGTTGGAATTAACATTTAGAATCTCAGGACAGGGGTGCCTCAGATTTCTAAGGAGGGGCTGGGCCTGGAGTCTCTGGGGGGTGCGAGATGGCTGGTTCTGCCAGTGTTAGGAAAACTGAACATGGATTGAACTGCTGCCCTGAGAAGGAACTGCCATTGCAAAAGTGAAGAAGCCCTGCTAGGAGGATGCTCACAGGAACAGAAAGAGCAAGTTCCTTCTTCCTCCAGGCTTGCACTTGCCCTCTGATGCCCCCACAAGCAGCACCTAACAGCAGTCGGCTGGAAAAACAGAAATGTGCTTTGCCCAATACCAATCCTTACATCACAGAGCAGAATATGGAAGGTTGGGTTTGGAGTTGAGAGATAAGAGCTTCATAAGGAGCATGGGGCCTGCCCGATCAGAAACGAATCCCGCCTCCTTGGGGATAAGAACTTTGTGGGGGGAGGAAAGGAAGCTCTTGAATTCATGGGCACTGGGCATGTGACTCGTCCTCTTAGAGAAAAGATGCCACCCTGCGGGGCCTTCCGAAAGCTTGTGCAAGTGCCTGGGCGGGGGGAGCCGGATCTGGCAGCCTGCTACCCGGTGGATGGCAGCCGAAGGAGAATCACGGCAGCAGCAGTTAAGGAGAAGACGTTCACACTTCCTCACTCCCCATCTCTCTTCCCAGATCCTAACACCTCGGAGGAGAATGGGAAACCCAGAAGTAGGAGTGGGAAGCAGGGTTGCCACATAAAATATAGGACTCCTAGTGAAATGTGAATTTCAGAGAAATAACAAATTATTTCTCAGTGAAAGTGCCCCAGTGTGTGTATGTGTGTGCGCGTGTGCACATGCATGCGTACGCACACTAGATTTTGCAATCCTCGGAGAAAGAGACAAAGGTCCTTTTGACCAGGAGTCACCTAAGCTAGGAGGAGAAGACCTTGAAATTGGATGTGATATTGCAGTTTTAAACTTACTGAGCTGTATGTACTAGACTTTTTAAGGCCTTAATGGATTGAAAAATGATGTCTCTAAGAGAAAGGGATATTTGAGAGAACAGTTGACCTTTGAGCAATGCAGGGGTTAGGGGAGCTGACATCCTACACAGTCAAAAATCCACATATAAATTTTGACTCCCCCAACATTTGTTATAACTACTAATAGCCTATTGTTTATTTTTTATTTTTGAGACAGAGTCTCACTCTGTTGCCCAGGCTAGAGTGCCGTGGCATTAGCCTAGCTCACAGCAACCTCAAACTCCTGGGCTCAAGTGATCCTCCTGCCTCAGCCTCCCGAGTAGCTGGGACTACAGGCATGCACCACCATGCCTGGCTAATTTTTCTATATATATTTTTAGTTGTCCAGATAATTGCTTTCTATTTTTAGTAGAGAAGGGGGGTCTCACTCTTGCTCAGGCTGGTCTCGAACTCCCGACCTCGAGAGATCCACCCACCTCGGCCTCCCAGAGTGCCAGGATTACAGGCGTGAGCCACCACGCCTGGCCCTAATAGCCTATTGTTGACCAGAAGTCTTAATCGATAACATAAACAGTTGATTAACACATATTTTTATGTTGTATGTATTATATACTGTATTCTTATAATAAAGTAGGCTAGAGAAAAGAAAATGTTATTAAGGAGAAGAAAACATATTTACTGTTCATTAAGTAGAAATAGATCATCATAAATGATTTCATGCTTATTGTATTCACATTGAATAGGCTGAGGAGGAGGAGGGGATGGTCTTGCTGTCTGGGGGATGGGAGAGGCAGAAGAAAATTCATGTATAAATGGACCCATGAAGTTCAAACCTGTGTCATTCAACGGGTCAACTGTATAGTAAAAGGCAGTGAGTAGTTGGAAAAAAATGAAACTGCTTTCATGTTTGTACCTTCACTGGGTTCAGATCTCACAATTAACTGTGTGTGTGTGTGTGTGTGTGTGTGTGTGTAAAAACAAGGGAGTTGTATGAGTAGGGCATTCAAGGGTCTTATGCTGCTTTGATTGCTTGTGATCACAAATAGACTCCAATTCTTAGACCTGAAGGGCTGCAAGAGCCGTTGAAAAGTATGCACGGAGCTAGCTGAATACCACATTATAGTTTTAGCACTTGATGTTTAGCTCTAATTCTGTGGGTGATCCCTGATTAGGCTATTGAGTTTGTATGTTATTGGTGATTTTTTTTTGTTTGTCTCAGAAATCGACATTCATTCATTCTGGTGCCTAGCACAGACAATAAATGGCAGTTCAAATAATGAAAATATATGTATTTATTTATTAAGCATTTACTGAGCATCTGCTATGTGCAAGTCCTATGTTAGATGTATGAAAATGAATAAGATACAATCCTTGACTAAAACACCATACCTGCCCGTGAGGCACTTGCCTTCTAGAATGGAAAATATAGCACTTACAGGAGTTAACAAGTTACAAGGCGGTATGTGTGGCTAGCCCCTTGACAGAGACAGAACCCTTGTTCTCAGAGGTGGTCCGATGAGAGATTCTCTGACTGGAGAAGATATCACGGACAATGTAGGATTTAATTTAGATTTTAAAGGAATACCAGGATTTAAGGACTCCTAAGGTCAGGGACCATACATTCCTCATGAGACCAGCCATTCTAGGGGCAAGAATGACATTACTCTTCTCTCTGCTTCTTGGAAACAAGACGGCAGGATTTGCTGTACAAAATATTAAGATTTATTATAAAGCTGTGGTAATAACAAGGAGTGGTATTAGAGCCAGAATTTTAAAACCAGAGCAATAGGGCAGAAAAGAAAGCCCAGAAACAGAAACCCATATATGGAAAATTGATTCATCACAAGGGTGACACAGCAGATCTTAGGAAAGGACGGTCTTTCTCATAAATGGTATTGGGGAAATTGAGTATCAGTATGTAGAAGAAATAAAATTTGACGTATATATCACACTTACACACAAATCTATTCCAGGAGGATTATAGACCTATTTTTTGAAAGGCAAAATAATAAAGCTTTTATCAATGGATGATAATGTAACAGAATATTTTCCTGACCTCAGGGTAGAGAAATAATTCTTAAATAAGATACAGATCGCTAATCATGAATGAAGACATCAATAAATTTGGCTCTGTTCAAATTAAGAACTTCTGGTTATTAAAAGTCATTACGAACAAAGTGAAAAGGTAAGCCACATGGTGGAAGATGTTTGCAAACCAACCAACCAACCAAGGCCTCATATCCAGAATGTATAAAAGTGCTCCTGGGCCAGGCTGGAGTCAACAGGTCCAGGTTAGAGCCTAGACCTTCTCCTCGGTCGGCATTCGGCAAGCAACAGTGTTATATAGCCTGCGGTTTAAACCGGAGAACTTCTGGTTTAAACTACGCTCTCCTGTTGCAATTTCTGCATAGTGCGTTTCCCTTAGTCACCCACTTCACCCCGATACTCATCCAAACTGACAACCTAAGCATTTATTTTTAATTGCATTTGCCTTGAAGTTAGTTCCCCTTGGAGTAGAAAAGTCCGGTCCTATTCAAGGTGTTATCTCATCTAGCATTTATTCCAGCCTCTGGCATTTATTCCATTTACCCACTCCTAAACTGCAACACCCAGAGACTGCCTTTTGAATACACTCATCACCTTATTTTATATGTCTTACAGCCATCCCATCAGCCCTCCTTCCTCCCCAGTGCCTCAGCAGGCCGGCCACCCACCCCAGCGTAGATAAGTCCCCGTTTAGCCCTCGCTTTTGTTTCTGGGCTCCCAGTCAGCTTCCTATCACGAGGAAACATTCCTTCCATCCTCTGGTGACTCGTTGTTATCAGCCTTTCCTGGAGAACCTTATCAATAGCCTTTTGAACAACTACATAAATTAAATCTATCCCTCTTTATCCTCACTCCTTATTTACTGGTTCCAAACATCTCTAGCAATTGCAAAATATTCATGATTAACTTCCCCTCGGATTAAGCGCTGCACTTCTTCCCAATAGGTTTTTTTTTAAATAAATGTTTAATAATTTGTTCATTTGAAGGTAATCTCCACTTCTGTTACAGCCAATATAAATATAAGTCCCTATTTGCCTTGGACAGTACTGCTTTGTGCCTGGTAATCGTTAATGGCGCTCCTTTTCGCAAAAAATAAATAAATAAATAAAAAGTCCCAGTTTAGAAGATGAACTTTATGATTATCTTATTAGAGTCCTTGCAGGAGAGTTAAATGATACCTAGGTTACTCGGAGATTTGAATCCTCATCCCTGCCAGGCCACAAACTGGCTCTGTAGGTTCCATAATTACGAACCCTCACTTTCAAGGTGGGGACCCCAGACCAGCAGGATCAGCCTGACCCCAGAGCTTGTTGGAAATACAGTGTCAGGCCTCATCCCAGATCTGCTGAACTAGAACCTATATTTTAACAAGATTCCCAGGTGATTTGCATGCACATTACCATTTGCAAACCACCGTCTTTAACCTCACAGGGCTTCAGTTTATTAGTAAAATAAAACCTGTCCAGCCTCTGCATAGCATTAAAAATAAGTAGTTCAGTGCATTTAATAACAAATCCACAGGAACAACAGAGAAGTACATTAAAAATATATACTTACATGTAGGATAACTTACATTTTTTAAAAAAGTAGATGAATGGAATCTACTATATAATTAACGTGCTACAAATATCATTTCATTGTCATCATTAAAAAAAAGTACCTGTTTAAAAAAATCCAAATGCAGCCATTGTCTAGATAAAACTTAACTGGTCTATTTATGATTATTATAGAGTTATTCATGAAACATTCTGACTTGCATGAAGGCTTTATGTCCCTGTTTTGCATTAGAAATCCCCACACAAAGGAAAATGGAAAGAAAAAAACTTTGTCAATGTCTGTTTTTGTCTCCTATTTTTCCATTCCCTGTCATATACTAAGATCGCTTATACCCTCTTGGAAAAAATGTTGTTAAATTCAGATTTCCCAGAACAACAAAGAAAAAATAAGGTATATTTATTGGCTTGACAAGGAAATGTTTTTTATTATACCAGAACTTAAGCACGGTCTTCAGTTTGCAGCAGGCTCTCTGGATGTTTTGGGGCACAGTAGTTACTCGTTTGGCCTATGGGGCACCAGGTGGGTATCTTCAAACAGGAAGCCTGGGAGGCCTCGCTCACCTGCTGCAAAGCAGCAGTGTCTGCTTCCTAGAAGCCCAGATCTGGTGATCTGGTGTGAAGACCAGAGCAATTGCTCACGCCAGACCCAAGAAGGAATGTTCATGAGTTCTATGGATCTTTGATAGCATCTGATTTCATGGAATGCCCTCGTACCAGGCTTGGAGGTTTCATGGCCTTGTTAAATGAAAGTGTGCTCATGCCAGCAACTTTTGTAGGGAATTATTCCTTGGGTGTTTTTCCACTGGTTGATTGGCAGGCAATCTCTCATCACCCAAGGTGGAGGGAAAGCCTTGGGACCACAGAGCCCAGCTCTTATGGCTGGAGCTGGGTGAACATAGGGTGGCCTCCCTTTAGAAAAGGATGGTGGTCGTGGCTGAGTCCAATCTATAGATCCCACAGGATGTTGTCTTTTACCCAGCTTGTAGGTCAAATGTACCCATCGTATAGGGCCTAGATTCTTTCATTAAAAGGATTTGTTCTGTAAAATTTGGACTCGGCAAAAAGGCTGCACTCAAGGATCCAGAAGGCCACATATGGCCCCAAAGCTGCAGGTTCCCCACTCCTGGTCTAGAAACTTCCAATGTTTCACTCCCTGTGTCCCATCTCTCATGTACAACAGATGACATTTCATAACGGGATTGCCACAGGCTACACAGCGTATAGGATTTTTGCGTATACTCTACAAATGCACCATGCTTGGCGGATTCAGACCCTTAGGGGAATTCATACAATTTCCAAGATTGTAAACAGTTTAATGAGAGGAAAAAAAGGGAGTTGCACCCACTTTTGTGAAGATGTACTACACCTTGCTTACCTGGGAAAGGTAGGGAACGACTTTAGGCAGAGGTCAGGTTTACCTGCGTCGCAGAGGATAAATAGGAGTGATTCAGGCAGGTGAGATCTTTGGGGGTGGGGGGGTGTCACTGTGAACACTGAGAACAGTGGTTCTCAGTTGGGGGCTAATTCCTCCCTCTTCCCCTCCCCCTTCCCCTCCCCCTTCCCCCAGACATTGAGACATTTTGGTTGTCACACTTGGAGAGAGGGGGAAGGTCCTGCTGGCATCTAGTGGGTAGAGGCCAGGGCTGCTGCTAAACATCCTACAATGCACAGGGCAGCCCCCACGATGACTATCTGGGGCAATATGTCATTGGCACCAAGCTTGAGAAACTGCACTAGGAGAAAGCAAATGATCTTTAAAGGAATTGAAGCATCAGGGAGCATAAATAGGTCAGAAAACTAGTGCTGAGGTGCCCAGTAGGGAGAGATGGAGTTAAAGAAGAAAGAAGGAACCAGGTTTCAGAAGGGCTTTGTACACTGTACGGAGATAAGAATGCCTGGGGGCATTAGAGGCCCCAAAAGGTTTACCGTATTTAAAAAAAATTAAAGTAAATTAGAGAATGCTAATGGGTTATTTAAATAATCTCATTATTGGGATTGCTTGCCATTTATTTTCTTTTTTACTTACTAAAATTGTTTTTCTAAACATCACATAATGTGTATTATATGTATTTGTCACAAATGTAATCTTTTATAATAAAATGTTATAAATTTTAATTTATTCAAGAAAAGCTAATCATAAAAATAAAACCATAAAAGAGCTATGAGCAAATGTGTGGGATTATTTTATCACATCCTGGGGAAGAGAAAAAAGCCTTTTTCAGCATAACAGTGAGGAAAAAACCCCATGAAGGAGAATAGCCTTGGGTTTTACTACATAAAAACGGAAAACAGTGTTTAGAAAAATTGCAAGGAAACAAGGAGAACCCTGTTAAACATAAAATAATAGAAGAAATTATAAAGGAAATGATCGACTTTACTACATTATTCTTCAAGTGTCTGTGAATCAAATGTGTTAAACAAAATGAAAAGGCTAAGGGCACTGTTGAAAAAAAAACTTTAGTATCAAAAGTAGTCTCACAATTCAATAAGAAAAACCCCAATAATGTCCAAATATAAAAAATCAACAAAGGACTTAGATTCTCGGTGTGCACACAAATAGGTAATAATCATAATAAAAGAGTTTAACTGTGCTAGTAATGAAATAAATACATTTTAATAAATAACAAGAAACAATTTTTTTTTACTAAATAAAGATTAAAGAAAAACTAACCACGTAATGCTCCATGTGGGAAAAGTTGAAGTAAGATCCACTCTTTCATATTCTTGGTGGAGATGTAAACTCAAAAAACATTTTAGAAAGCAATTTGGCAACATGTAAATAGTCTGGAAAAAGTCTATACCTTTTGGCTCAACGATTCCACTTCTAGGAATCTATCCTGAGGAAATAAACAGAGATAATAATAAGAGATTATGTACAGCTATTCATCAATGACGCTCTCGTAAGAACAAAAAATAAGAAACAACCTACATGCCCAAGAAGAAGTGAAAAAATACATGATGGCACATTCATATAATGTAAAAATAATGAATTTTTGGATGAATGTTTAATAACAAGGGAGAAATGCTCATGGCATATTAAAAAAATAAGATAAGATGAAAAAATACTTCTGTTTTCATTTGGCCCCATGGAAATAGTGTTGAGTTTGTCTGTGTGTGTGTGTGTGTGTGTGTGTGAGTGTGTGTATGTGTGTATAACAGGGTATCTTGACTGGGACTCAAATATTCTATTCTGTGAAGTTAGCTAATACTGCCTCAGAGGTCTCTCTGTCAATTTTGGGAAACAGAGCTGACCTAATTGCATGAAATGCTTGTAGACATCTGATTCATTCTCTCAACCACCAACCTCATCTGTCTGGGGCCCAGGAGGAAAAGTAAGCTTGGAATTTGTGTGCAAACATGTTCAGACATGTCTAATGAAATTGGGGTGCACCTGATGGAAACCTGCTTACAGGGACAATAGAGACTCCCTGGGCAACCATCACCATATTCAAGGAGGAACAGTCCTAATCCTGGAATTTGGGCTCCGTGGAAGGGTTGGGAGGTTGAGCAGGAGCAGGAATTCTGGGTCTAGGCCAGGCTAGAGGGTTCATACTCCCTGGGAAGGAAAAGGCTGAGTGGTGACATGAGAATAACTGCCTCACAAATGACCCGAGTCACTGCATTGAGGGACCTCCCAGAGGGGTTGGGAGGTAAGATGAAGTAACTATGCCATCAAGGGCCTGAACCTGTTGAAACTGCCCTTTATAAAACTAATAAAAGGCCACAAGGTGAGAACTGTGGTAGCAGCCTGAACTCTGCAAAGGTATTGGCATAGTTAAAAAATATATATAGGCCAGGCGCGGTGGCTCACGCCTGTAATCCTAGCACTCAGGGAGGCCAAGGAGGGAGGATCGATCGAGGTCAGGAGTTTGAGACCAGCCTGAGCGAGACCTCGTCTCTACTAAAAATAGAAAGAAATTAGCTGGACAACTAAAAATATATATAGAAAAAATTAGCTGGGCATGGTGGCGCATGCCCATAGTCCCAGCTACTCGAGAGGCTGAGGCAGGAGGATCGCTTAAGCCCAGGAGTTTGAGGTTGCTGTCAGCTAGGCTGACACCACAGCACTCTAGCCCAGGCAACAGAGCAAGACTCTGTCTCAAAAAAAAAAAATAAAGATTTTATATATATATATATATATATATCTTTCTATATATATATAGCCAGCCATTGTTCCCCAGTTTGCTTTCCTATAATTGCTTACTGCTCAGGAGTCATAGCTGGTGGTCATAAAGATTCTTAGCTTTCTTCATTGCTCCCAGAGATAACATCACCCTTGTGAAACCTAAGGCTAGTTTTTCAGATATCTTCCACGCCCTGTATTCCAGTGGACCAGCTGACCCACCCAGACCAGTGGCCCATACCAACTGGTCTTACAAGCCCCCCACCCAGAACTGACTCAGCAAAAGAAGACAATTTCTACACCCTTATGATTCCACCCCAATCCCAGCCAATCAGCAGACTCAACTGCCTAGTCCTTTGCCCACAAAACTATCTTTAAGAACCCTTTCTCCCAAATTCTCTGGGAGATGGATTTGAGAATTTTCTTCCGTCTCTGCATGGTGTCTGCTATATTAAACTTTTTCTCTGTTGTAACACCTGCTGTCTTGGTGTATTGGCTTCCTCTTAAGCAGCGGGCAATGAACCTGGTTGGGCTGTCACACTCCCAGGGAAGGCAATCCACCTTGTAAAAGTCTGGATGCTGGAAGGGCAGGCATTTCCCTACCAGCCAGAGAGACACAGAGGCAAGTGGAAGTGGTAAGAAGCTTATGCAATCAGTGCAACAAAGAGAGAGTGAAGGAAGGCAGTGGTGGTGAGGAGTGGGTGGACATGGGTGGCTGAACAGTCTGTCAACAGCACGACGCACTAGGACTGGCAGTAGCCAAGCAGCAGCAAAGGGTTCAGGGACTGGCGAGGACCAGACCTGGTGCAGTGACTGCCAGGCTGCATGTAGAAGCCCCTTCTTACATGCGAGACAACTGTCTCATGTTGAGGACTCCCAGGGACACACAAGAGGGAAGTATCTTGCCATTTGTTAGATGGCACTAGCCATCCATTGGATGAAGAGCAAACTAGGAAGGTGAGCCCCTGGCTGGCCAATTCTATTTTAGAGTCTTCACCTTGTGTTACTTGAATTCTAATGCAATGACTAGCTACTACCCCTAGAATAGAGCCTAGAGTTCTCCCATAATTGTGATTGGTAAATCACTAGCTGAATGGCTACACAGTGATCCAGTGACACTCGCGAATGGTCTTGCTGGCTTTTGGGATACCCCAAAGAAAGAAAAAACATTTGAAACTACAGGAATTTTATCTTCATTAGTCCCCAAGGTGAGGCAGGGAAGTGAAGCCTGGAAACTTTTCAGGACAAGGTGGGGAGGGTGGGTATATTTATAAGGGCTTTTCCCATTGCAACAGACAGAAACCAAGCAAATGTGCTTAAAAATAAGATATTGGTTCATGACATGGAAGAGTTCAGGGGTACTGGGCTCAGGTGACTCAGATGGAACATCAACAGGTTTCAAGTTCACAATTTCCACCTCTTGGCTCTCCTTTCTATTAATAACTCATTAATTCCATTGTCAGCTTTGAGATCAGGCATTAGAGGGTTTAAAGCAATCTTGGGTTGGGGTGGGGGTGGCAGTCCCTAATTACCTAATGGCTCCTTGGTCCATTTTTAGCATTCTATATCATTTTACCAAAAGACGGCTCTATTGCATTGCCTGTCTTCAAATGAGGAAACAGGGATGACAGCAAAATCAAAGGTAAAGGTGCTGTCCCCACCCTTACCCCCAGGGAGGACACACCAGTCTTTCTTTCATTTAATGCTAGAGAAGTTTGCTTGAGTGAAATCCGAACTTGCATCCCAGCTTCAGGGAACTCAACTGATTCTAAAGACAGTTCTTTGGGGGGCAGTTGGCAGCCTCTCTCTGAAACTCTCTGCTCCTTGAAAACTTTGAAGGCATGTGACCAAAAATGTCTCTTGAGGAAAACAAACAAACAAACAAACAATAGAATCCCCAAACCAAGTCTAGCATAAAGAAAAATGTCAGAGAAAGAGAGAGAGAGAGAGAGAAGATACAGAGTTAAATGTAAATTCTTCCACATATGTACGTGAGATGTTGGACAAATCTTCAAATCATATTCTACTCTTTTGCAAAAGGAGAGAATTGTTCTCATGTGTTTTCTAACACTCCTTGTGTGTATTTTGCCCCCATAACATTTCCTTGAGGTGTGTTCCTATGTCCCTCACTTTACCAAACAGGAAAGGGAGGTTTGGAGAAGTGTAATAAATTGCCTGGAAGTTGAACGCAGTTTTGGTTTGCTCCAGGGAGGGTGAGTATACATTCCTTTGGAGAGCTAAGATTCTAGAAAGTTCTACAAAGCTGATTCAACTGCGAAGGACAGAATTGCATCTCTGGGTCAAAATCCCTAAACTCAAATATGCTTACCCAGGTTGAGTGTGTCTTTGTGGATTTAAGGAGCCCCACTCTGTGTTCACAAGTAGGTGACTCCCAAAGTCAACCAAGGACAGAAGTTGGAGCCACAGGGGATGTGAGGTGAAGGTAGAGGGAGCTGAAGGTGCTTTGGGGACAAGGAATAATTCTGACAGGAGACTTTTCACTAGGGAAGCCAGCCAAAAATCATGTCCACAATGTGTCAATCTCAGCTGTTTCTGACAGTTGGCTTCTGTTTTCTTCTGTGTCTCTAAACTTTGGTCTTTGTTTTCTTATTTTCTCTTACACATTCTTTCCCCTATAGATTATATCCCTTTCCTCATTGCTACATCTTTAAAGTTTCACCTCATTGGGTGGTTTTTTTTTCTTTTTAACTTTGAATGTATGATTGTTATAACTTCTCACTGGTTTTCATTCTTTTATTTCAAACCACATCTATTTTTGTCTTTTTATCTCAGCCTTCTTTGATTGGAATTTTAACAAAAGAAACACTTTAAGTATCTAGCCTTTTCTTTTCATTCTCTCCCACCTCCCCATCACATTTTAGCATTTCATTATGCATATTAAACTTATCATAGATTTATTTAAATGCAGATATGTATAAAAGTAAAAAGTAAAACATGCTCCCTCCCTCATTCCATTTCCTAGAGGTAACTATTGTGAACAGCTGGGTATCCAGGGTCTTTTTATTTTTGTTTTTTTGTAAACTGATAAATCAGCTAAGCCTATTTGTTTTTTATAAAATTGTAATCACACTATCCTCACTGCTCTACAGTTTGCTTTTTCTTACATGTTATGATTGTTCTCGTTTTAAAGCTTATTTGTTTCCTTTACTTTTACCCTTCTATAACTTAGGGGAAAGGAAAATCATCATTCTCATAATTTACTCTGTTTTATATTTTGATTATTTATAGTGAGGGGTAATATTCTGCTATGTCAAGTGATTTTTTTCCTTCTTGTAGTCTCTCCTATTCTTCCCTTACAGAATGATCCTCTCCCTTTTGGGCGATCAGAAATGAAGCATCTGTTGCCTTAAGGGAGAGAGGAGGGATTTTGAGCTTCCAAAGCTTAGATCATGTTCTATACCAGAGAGTAAGGCCATTTGCTTAGCTGACTTTTCTCAACTTAGAGGAGGAGATAAAAAAATTCCCCGGGCTCGAGCAGAGGCAAAGGGTAGCAGAGAGAGCGCGAGAACAAGACAGAGGTGTGAGCCTTTGAGAGGGGAAAGGGAAATTAATGGGACTGTGTCAAGGACTGAACGTATGTGCCCCCCAAATTCATAGTTGAAGTGCTAGCCCCCAGTGTAGCTGCCTTTGGAGCAAGGAAGTAATTAAAGGTAATTGAGATCATAAGAGCAGGACAGTTCTCTGGGTGGCCTTTGATTCACCCAGTCCCCACCCCTTTCCTACTTGTGGTTTTCAAGAGTAACTGTAGCATGTGCTGGGAATGCAACATCCAAAGTTAAGGAAGGACTGGCTGTAACAGCCTGGGCTCTGTTCCTGTCCCCACTGGGAACAGGATGTCCTTCAATGCTTTAACCTAGTGATCACGTGGCCCCAAGGTATAAAACCCAGAATGGGCTGCTTTTCAGGGTCCCTCAGCTGTGGTGCAAATGGGGCACGTGCAGACAAGACTGCATCTGCCTTGGGTGGCTTTCCTGAGCCTTGGAGGACTGTCTTGTCCTAAATCCTAGGCTTCTGTTGTCTCTTGCTGCCCACCTATAAGTGATAACGTTGCTTTGCTTAACTTGCATGAGTCCACTGTCTCCCTGGACTTTATAATACAAATAATAGAAATTGCAGCCCAAGAGGCAACAGGCTGAAGTGGTAACCAGTGCACAGTGAAACTGCTTCGCAATAAGGGTAGGAGCCTGATCTGATGGGATTAGTGTCCTCATAAAAAGAGACAGCAGACAGAATCGTGACCATCTTACATATTTCTTATTTCGGGGCATTGAATGTTATTTTTTTCAGATAGAATTGTCTTACTTCATTTTAGTCTTTCCTTTAGTAATGACTCTGGAATGATATGAATGTAATATTTATAATGACTTTGTGCTCTTACTCTAGCCTAAATGAATCCTAATAAAACAAAGAAAAGTTAAAACAGAAAAGAGACACCAGAGAGCTTGCTATCTGCTTTCTCCCTGCACGCACAGAGGAAAGGCCATGTGAGGACACAGTGAGAAGGTGGTCATCTGGACATCGGGGAGACAGCCCTCACAAGAAACCCGGCTCTGCCAGACCTTGATCTTGGACTTTCCACCCTCCAGAAATGTGAAAAAATAAATTTCTGTTAAGCCATGCAGTTGGTGGGATTTTGTTATGGCAGCCCAAGCAGACTCCAAGACAGGTTTGGGGATTTCTCTGTCATCTCCAAGGGACCCCAGGCAGGAGGCAGGCTTCACTTATTCATTCAGCAAGTACTTAATGAGGACCAGCCATATGCCAGGCACCGGATATAGCCGTGAACCAACAGACGCGGCCCGTGCTTGCGTCTTCAAGTCTGCCAGGCACTGGCAACGTGTGACAGCAATATAGCCTAGCAATGGTGGCCTTGTCGTAGGACACGAGACTCTCTTCACATTTCCTGCTGCCCAGAGTGGCATGGGAGAGCCTCTGAGATGAGAGTAGGAGGTGGTAGTGAGAGAAAATGCAAGAGAAAAGAAAGAGGGAAAAAGCAAGGTTGTCAGTGCTGGACCATCCCCTGTCTGACTTCCCTGATTTCTTTCACACATTGGTTGTTGGACTCAGATACTCAGAGGCCGGCGAATCCAGTGTTGCTCAAACTTCAGCGTGCATCTGAATCTCCTACAGGGCTGTGAAAGTGTAAAATTGCTGGGCCCCTCCCCGAGAAGTTCTGATAGAGTAGGTTGGGGAAGGGCCCAAGAGTCTGTATCTCTATCAAACCCCGAGGTGTTGCCGATGGATGCTGCAGAGTCCACGGTGTACGTAGCTCTGATCTGTTGTAATTCTTTTTTTTTTTTTTTGAGACAGAGTCTCGCTCTTTTGCCCAGGCTAGAGTGCTGTGGCATCAGCCTAGCTCACAGCAACCTCAAACTCCTGGGCTCAAGCAATCCAATTGCCTCAGCCTCCCAAGTAGCTGGGACTACAGGCATGTGCCACCATGCCCGGCTAATATTTTTAAACATATATTTTTAGCTGTTCAAATCATTTCGTTCTATTTTTAGTAGAGACGGGGGTCTGGCTCTTGCTCAGGTTGGCCTCGAACTCCTAATCTCGAGTGATTCACCCGCCTCGGCCTCCCAGAGTGCTAGGATTACAGGCGTGAGCCACTGCGCCTGGCCTCGTTGTAATTCTTTAAATAGACACCCACAGAGGTAAATGACTCGCCCAGGGTCACACAGCAAGTCAGTACAGGAGATGACCTCAAGGATTTGTTTTGGCCTCTACAGGACCATACACCCATCCCCGGGCTGATCTCACCGATCCTGTAGGGGTCGGGCAGTGCAAGGCTCTGATTGGCCAGGCCTGAGTCACAGGCCATCAGAACCACATGTTCTTAAAGTAAGAGAAGTGTGTTCCCACTACAAACTCTGAACTGTGTTGTGTTTTTACCCACAGACCACTTCTGACACCATATGTCTGGGGGCTTTTTTCCATCATTACTAATTCGCTTACACCAGCTGGGTGTCTGACAATTTAATTCAATTCAGACGCTATGTGCCAAGAGTTAACATCAGAGCCCTGCTAGTTCAGGGCTCCGTCTCACAAGACTGCCCCCACTTGAGATGCCAGTCATTAAGCCCTGGGTCTCCAGTACTACTGACCAACCAGTGGTAAATCAGCTGGATGTGGTCACCAACCTGGTTAGATGGAGCAGGGACCCCTCGTAGGACCTGCTGCCCCACCCCTCCATGTCCCAGCTCCCCGCAATATGGAACCAAAGGAAAAATCTTGAGTCCCTTCAAGAGAAATTCCAGGCACCTAGCTAGCCTTAGAAAGTAAAGGAGCAACCTGATAAACAAAAAGATAATAACAATAGTCTCCCAGCAAGACAGAGTCACAGGTGTTTTGGTTCCCTATAGAAACTAAAAAATAGCATCTCGACATACGACATACGTCCTTGAGTTGTTTTTCAGAAACCCCCACCAGATGGAAACCTTAGATAAGGGGGAACTGAAGACTGAGCTCTGTTCAGGCCCCAATCTGTTCTTTGTTCTAAATTTGTTCCTGAGGGTCAGGGAGGGAGCCACACCCATGGGCCAAACCAATGTGTAACCTCCATTGTTGGTTTACTATTTTGCCTCCAAATTCTCCTTTCCTGAGATGTATCTCTGCCTTTAAAAACCACTGCTTGTAAGTCACTGGGGAGTTTGGGTGTCAGGCATTAGCTGCCCACTCTGCTTGCGTGGTGCAGTAAATGCCCCTTTCTCTTGCTGCAAATCTCATTGTCAGTGTCTGGCTTTACTGGGCGAATGGACCCCAGTTTGGTTTGGTAACACTGGGATCTCTACAAACCCCATTGTTTTTTTTTTCTGAGACAGGACCTCACTGTGTCGCTCAGGCTGGAGTGCAGTGGTGCAATCATAGCTCACTGCAGCCTTGAACTCCTGGGCTCAAGCGATCCTCCTGCCTCAGCCTCCCGAGTAGCTGGGACTACAGGGATGAGCCACTGAGACTGAACTCCATTGTTTAGGGGCTTTTATGGAGGTTTCATTACATGGACATGCTTAATTAAATCATTGGCTATTGGTGATTGACTCGATCTCTAGCGTCTCTTCCCTCCCTGGAGGTCAGAGGTGGGGCTGAAAGTTTCAACCCTCTAATCACATGGTTCGTTCCTCTGGCAACCAGCCCCCAGCCTGAAGCTGCGCAGGGGCCCACCAAGAGTCACCTCGTTAGCGTGAACTCAGGTGTGGTTGAAAGGGCCTTATTGAGGATAACAAGATGCACCTATCATGTCCATCACTCAGGAAATGCCAAGGGTTTTAGAAGCTCTGGTGCCAGGAACCGGGGATGAAGACCAAATATATATTTCTTATTATATCACAAAGTCACAGTTCCCCAAGTGAAAACAAGGGGAAGTGAGGCAAATGGTTGCTGTAGGGCCGGAAACAACACATTCTGTTTTCTTTTCTTTTCTTTCTTTCTTTTTTTTTTTTAAGAGTTCAGCTTTTTATTGAACATGTTATAAAAGAGGTTTAGTCAAAAAGACCAAAGCTCATGTCATCATCAGACTCCTCTGATTCTTCTTCCTTTGCTCCTACTTTCTTCTCCTCAGCTGGGACAGCAGTTTGGTGGGGGGGGGGGGAGGGGTAGGACCTCCTGCTGGTGCAGCCTCAGACCAATCTGGCTCAACTTTTTACTTATTTATATATTTTTTAGAAACAGAGTCTCACTCTGTTGCCCAGCTGAAGTGCAGTGGTGTGATCATAGGTTACTGCAACCTTGAACTCCTGGACTCAAGAGTTCCCCCCACCTCAGCTTCCTGAGTAGCTAGGACTACAGGCATGCACCACTGTGCCTGGCTAATTTAAAAAATTTTTTTGTAGAGACAGGGTCTCGATATGTTGCTCAGGCTGGTCTTGAACTCCTGGCCTCAAGTGATCCTCCTGCCTTGGCCTCCGAAAGTGTTAAGATTGCAGGCGTGAGCCTCCACATCCAGCCATGGCTCAACTTTAATGTAGCAAACTTGTGAGTTGTCTTTCTGTTGCCATGGGTCCTAAGGTTGAAGGTCATGTAACCTGAGCATGCCCAGATGAAACAAGTGTGCAACCATGAGCGGAACCTATGTGCTCAGGCTGAGGAGTGGAGCAGGGACTAAATTAAGAAGTGGACACCACATGGCAGGGTCCAGGATCCAATCAGATTGAGTCCTGGAGTCACCCCCTTGCAAGATCCTATCAGATCACGCCTCATTACCCTCTGACTATAAAACCAGCCCAACTCCCTTGTTTAGAGACACACTACTTTGTGCCAAGTAACCACCCCTTGCCATAACCAGTGTGGCTGTGTCTATTCACTTGATACCCACCAAGCGAACGTACCCCTCCATTTGGGAGGTAATAATTACAGATGAGGCTCCTGATGTTGACATTGGCCAGGGCCTTTGCAAACAAGTCAGGCCAAAAAGGTTCAACAGTTGCACCAGCTGCTGGAGGCAACACATTCTACAGACCCTAAACTAATGGGGAAGAATCTAATGGGCTACGCAGATAAATCCATACCATACCTATGAGCATAGGCTCTGAGGGAGGTGGTCCACGTTCAAAATCCCACTTGCCATGTGACCTTCTGAAAGTTATATAACTGCAGCTATCAAATGAGAAGAATATCAGTAACTACGGGGCGGTGATGAGGACTGACTGAGAGGATACATATAAAACACTTAGCTAGGGGCCTGGTACACTGCAAGTGCCGACAAAACATGCCCTCCTCATCCAGAGGGGCTGGGAGGAGGCACTCTAGTCCCTGACCCCATCCCTGACAGCTTAACATCTACCATAGAGCCCACCCTTCAGAACGGAGTGCAAACTTCATGTTAAAAACCTTCTGGCACAGAACAGAAACCGTATCATTTGGGAAACTCTTTTGGTTTAGGCTCATGGCTCTAGGGCTCAGTCACGGATTAGTTTTCCTTCCTTTTTCCCCCCTAAAGCTGACGATCCTGGGGAGGAGGAGGGTTGGCAGAAGGGGGATGTTCAGGGGATGGGTCTTGTCAATCCCATGAGATACATTTCACTTTCAGCCAAGCCTCCCCCTGGTGGGGGGTGGGATGTGACTCACTGCAGGAAGCGGGAAGCACACGTTGGCCTATTGGCTCTAGGGCCAGGACTCAGGTGCCCATCTGGCAAAGAATGAGATGGGTCCCGGGCAGCACCTACCTGCCCCCTCATGGTACTTCGCCTACCGGCTGCCACGATAGCTCCCATGACGATGGCTTCTGAGCAGCGAGGGCTGGGGTGGGACCCGGGAGTCACAAGGACCTTCTGCAGGGATGTTCCCATTTGGGCTGGAAGGGTGGGTGAGACTAAAAATACCACCTCCATGACATATTTACTCTGCTCTTGTTAATACCCCAGAGAGATTGCCAAGAGTCACTGCCACCGAGCCTGTGATTAAACCATAATAACCACTTTCATGTTTATAAATTTTGTCCTTGATATCAGAGAGGAGTATTTTTAGGCTAGAACTTGGAGCTAACAATCCCATTGCGGGAATGTGGATTTAAGCAAATCTCTCTCCTGAAGGCCTATTTCCCAGGACATAGCAAAAGGCCAGGAGGGATCTGTCCACTGGAGTCAAATTGGGAGCCTCCGGGAGCCACATCTCAATCCTTGTGGGAAGCTAATCACACCAGGGAGCACAGCCCGTACTCCCAGGGCACCTCAACACACGTGGAGGCTTTGTGGATGGATATCTGTGCTTGTCCTTCCACCTTCACAGGGCTACACAGTCATTCATTCATCCACCCATTCATTCCTTAACGAAGTCATTCACCATGTGTTTATTGAGTGCTTACTATATGCCAGGCACTGGGGCAAGGCGGTGGTTAAGTGGACATGGTCTCTGCTTTCATGGAGTTTCCATTCTAGTGGTGGTTGTGGTGGCGACTGGGGGACTAGACAATAAATTAAAAACCCAATGAGTCCCATGATGAAAATAAACAGGGAGAAAAGCCACATAGGACCTGGGGGGTGGGCAGGACTGCTCAGGATGGCAAGGTAAAGGAGGTAAGATGTGGACTGAGGAGGAGCCAGCCATCTGAAGGGGCAAGCTCTTTGCTTCTGCCCTGCTGACCCAAGTTCCCCAAAGTGCCCTCCCTCCCACCATTCCCCCCGTGCCCAGTTTCCAGGTAAGTATCTTCAACCCCTCCATGAACCTGCTGTGACTGAGACTGGACTCTCCTTGAAGGCTATTTCTTCCTCTTGCCTGGGTCAGAGCAGGTGTTGGAGCTCTTCTTCCCAGCACTCTTTCCACCGGTGTGTAAACATCCCCACTCCTTGGAGACGCCACACCCTTCTCGCTCTCATCACTGTCGTGCTCCTACCTCCTAGACCCGCCGCTTCATCCACTGAGGACTTTGGTACCTGGTCCACGGCCTTCATTCTCCAGCCCAATATTGACTCTCAGGCCAGGCGTGGTGGCTCACACCAGTAATCCTAGCACTCTGGGAGGCCGAGGCAGGTGGATCTCTCGAGGTCAGGAGTTTGAGAGCAGCCTGAGTAAGAGTGAGACCCCCTTCTCTACTAAAAATAGAAAGAAATGATCGGGCCAACTAAAAATATATATAGAAAAAATTAGCTGGGCATGGTGGTGCATGCCTGTAGTCCCAGCTACTCGGGAGGCTGAGGCAGGAGGATTGCTTAAGTCTAGGAGTTTGAGGTTGCTGTGAGCTAGGCTGACACCATGGCACTCTAGCCTGGGCAACAAAGCGAGACTGTCTCAGAAAAAACAAAACAAACAAACAAACAAAAAACTAATATTGGCTCTCACCTGAGTCATTCACGGAGTCCTGTAGCCTAATATTTCCTTGACCTTCTTGATTCTTTTGACTTTCACCTCCACTCCACAGCAGCACTTGTCCCCAGCTACAGCTTGGGCCCACGGGAGCTCTGTTGTAAAAATCTTAAACCAAGCATGGTGGTGTGCTTCTGTAGTCCTCGATACTCAGGAGGCTGAGGCAGGAGGATTGTTTGAGCCTAGGAGTTAGAATCCAGGTTGGGCAACATAGCGAAACTCCCAACTCCCAAAAAGAAAACTTCATGTTTTATATCTCACTCTAAACACAGTAAAACCTGGCTTTCTCAAGCCGATTTCTCAGCAAAGTATCACAAGTAAAAGAAATTACTATTCTGTCCCCCAAGAACCATGAGACATACTACGAGTCCTTCCTGAACTGAACGGGTCTTGAGACAGCGGCAAAGGAAGGTATACAGTAGTTCCCCTTCCGCAGTTTCAGTTACCCACGGTCAAACACTGTCCAAAAACAGACGAGTACAATACAATAAGATATTTTGAGAGGGAGAGAGAGACACCACATTCACATGACTTTTTTTTACAGTATATTGTTATAACTATTTTCTTTTATTATTAGTTGTTATTAATCTCTTACTGTGCTTACCTTATAAATTAAACTATTGTATGTATAGAGAAAAATATATATATTTATAGGGCTCAGTACTATTTGTGGTTTCAGGCATCCACTGGGAGTCTTGGAATGTGTCCCTGCTGACGAGCGGGGGACCGCTGTACACCACACAATATACAGGACATCTTCCTAAAAATGCCCTGTCCTCATCTCTCTCCCCAGAGTCCCACACCTTATGGAATTTCCTTTTCTCTATTCCTTCCATCCCACTCAAAACTTCCAGCTCCCTAATTCTCCCGTCTCACTCATCCTTCCCCTCCTTTGCTTCCTCTTCCCAACTTCCCTTTCTTCTCTTTCTCAAGTAGGGTCTGTGTTTTTTTTTTTTTTAAAACACCCTGGTGTAGGACTCTCCATGAGTTCTGAGTCTTTAACCATTACCCCATCAGCAGATCAAACAATCAAAGACTCCTAGAATCCCATCATTCCTGGAAAACAGGGTTGGGTATGGGCTGGGGGTCGGGGAGAGATTGTGAATATTTGTCATATGATTTGTCCTTACCGTACCTCTTAGTGTCCACCGTCTCCTGTCCTTCCAGATCTTTCGTTCCCATTGCTCCCACCTTGTGGAGCCCTGCAGCACCCCCAGTCCACCTGCCTCTGTCAGATGCCTCTTCCGCCTTCTGAGCTTAGGTCCATCTCAGGGGAGCTCATCGGAAGGATCATTTCCCTTGTACTTCTTGATTTCTATTTTTTTTTTTTTCTTTACCATACCTGTTGAGCCAAATTCAATTCAGATTCCTCAATCAGCTATTGCTGCATCTCTACCTGCAGAAAATTGCCCAACTTGAAAACTGGGGCATCGCAAATCCAAGGCGGCAAATGCCGGGCCCAGCGGGGTGCTCAGAAATCCTCCTACTCCTGCGTGACCAGTTCCTTCTCCCGCTCCCTCGGTTGGGGCCAGCACGCCTAAAGCCAAATCACGTTTGGACTTTCCAGTTGGAAAAACAAAGAATTCCTCTCCTACCTTTTATGCTGGTTTCTTTAATTGGAATCAGGTTTCTTCCACTTGAAATCAGAAGACTCCTGATAGGTAGAATTAACGACCCCAAGCCCAGAGAAAGCGCTAGGGGAAGGAAAAAGCACCTTCCGAACTGAATAGTCGTGTGGGATTAGATGTTGATTCAATTTGGTGTTTAGTCTCTGCAAATTCTGAGGACAAGCATGGCGGTCTGGGAAGCACAGGCAGATCTCATAGAGAATATTCTGGAAGACAATTGAGGAAAGCAGCTCTGTCCTCTTCCTGCCTTTGCTCCAAATCTTCCTTAGAAAAGCAGAACTCCCTGCAGTTTGAAATGGACAATCAGACTCTGCTAACAGCTGCAGCCCAAGAACTTCAGTTCTTGGCAAAAGGATCCTGACACAAAAGTATTTCTTTGTGGAAAATTATGCATTCATCGGGCTCATTTGAAACAAAATATGATTTGCATCTTAACTTCCTGTAACAAGCTCCAGTTCTTCTGCGGATTTCATAATGTCTGATTTTGTTGAACCAGATTGGTGGGGCACATGCTTTACCAAACAGTTTAAATTCAAGCCCAGGTTTTTCTTATTTTAAATAGCAACAGCTGCTAAGCACGATAATTATTGTATTTCATCAAAATAAACTCACCAAGTTGCTGTTGCTTCCGAGTATTCTTTGGAGCTGCTCTTCTGGGGGCTGGGGGGTCCTCAGGGCTGTCAAAGAAGGTACAAAGTTCGCATCTGAAAAACATAGGAGACGAGGCTCCAAGTCCTAGAGAGGACAGATGAGCAATTCCAGGAACAGAGAAGGGAGAAAAACCCATCACCAGCTGGAGGCAGATGCAGTGAGATACCTCTCAATGTCTGGTTGGGCTTTCTCTCTGCAGCGTTCAGCAATTCCAAATTTCTGAGAGTTGCCAGGATTCAGGAAGGGAAGAAAACACTGAGTATCAACTAGGTACTGGGCACTGATGTGGGAGCATCTTGTGCCTATGTGGCAGCTGGAGTGATCTTACCGAGAATTCAGATCATGTCCCTTTCCTGCTTACTGCCCTTAGTCCAGTGGTCTCAACTTCGGCTGCTCGTTGGAACCACTGGAGAGCTTTCTAAAACCCTAAATAGCCCGGCGTGATGGTGCACACCTGTAGTCCCAGCTCCTCACGAGGCTGAGGTGGGAGAATTGTTTGAACCCAGGAGTTTGAGTCCAGCCTGGGCAACATAGTGAGACCCCTGTCTCTAAAAAAAATTAAAAATTAAAAAACCCCAAATGCCCAGGCTGTGTCCCAGTTCAACTATATCAGAATCAGTGGGGCTGCAGCCCAGATGTTAGCATTTGTTAGTTCCAATGTGTAGTCAATGTTAAGAACCACTGCCTTGCATTCTGAATTAAATCCAAAATTCTGACCACAGCTTAGGGAGACCCTGTCCCATTTGGCCCCTACCTTTCTCTCAGACCTCATTTCTAAACATTTATCCTCTGTCTTAACTGAGGTTAAGTTTCTGGTCTTTTAGTTCTTTGGTCTGTGTGGAGTGCGCTCCATGTCTTATAAGACCTCTGACCCAGGGAGATACGTCTGGTGATCTGGCCTCTGCCCACCTCTCCAATCTAACCTTGGCCTCCTCACCCTCTCCCTGACTGCCTTCCTTTCTGTTCCTTGAAGACCTCGCTCCTTCTAGAATCTCTGTGCCTGCAGTTTCCTTTGCTGCCTTCTGGTAACATGTTCTTTCCCCAGGTCTTCCCATGGCCAATTTATCACTGAGAAACCTCTCATGACCGTGTAGTCCCTAATTTACCCGCTCACTACGTTCTATCCCGTTACTGAGCGCTGTTTCCTGTGTAGCATATCATTGTCTGAAGTCATCCTGCTGATTTGTCTACTTGTTCTTTGTCACTCTCCTAGGAGGCAAGCTCCATGTGAGCTGAGACCCCCTAGATATGATTCACGGCCGTACCCCCAGGGGGTTGGTATGTGGCAGATGTTCATGTGTCGAATGAAAGACCGAGTGATCTCATTGGATCCTTCAAATAACAGGTGTTTTTTACAGATAATTCATCAGGGTCAGAGGCTAAATAACTTTTCAAGGTTGCAAGTAATGGCAGAGGGTTGTGAGCTATCCGCCACTGAAAGAAGAATGGTTTGTTAAGGGAGAGCAGACATCCTTTTTCAGACCGTGGATTTTTGGGGACTCTGCCATCACGAGAGAGGGCACCTCCTTCCCTAATTGGCAAGAATATGTAATTAGGTTTTAATTGTGGTCTTCTGAAGGGACTATTTTAAAACCACATCTGTGGTTGCCTTTGATGGAATCTGACCCTCTGACCTTCAACAGGGTGACGGGAGGGCGATCTCAATGATTTGGAAACCAGGGAGAACCTCATTATTTTGAGGGTGACATGATCTTGGCATACGCAAAGGAACTGGGGGCTGGGGAATGGAACAGGTCTTAGAATCTCAGGGACTTCCCTGCTGTTGACTCATAGCAATTGTCAGATGGTCTCTACCGAGCGCTGCACCCTACGCTGAAACCAGAACCGGCATGAGTCATACACGGATGGTCTCCGCAGTGAGTCAGCCAATGTGCAGGACTGGAAAGGAGTGTGGATTTTGCACGATGGGTCTGGGAGCCTTTATGAGTACGGAAAACCAACAGCACTTTGGTTTTCAGCTTTGCATCTGGATTTTAAAATAACAACAATAGGCGACGTGGTCGTTCGCTAGGGCTGCCGTAACAAAATACCAGACTGGGTGCTTTAAACAACAGTAATCTGTTTTCTCACAGTTCTGGAGGCTGGAAGGCTAATATCAAGGTGTTCACAGGTTTGGTTTCTTCTGAGTCCTCTCTCCTTGGTTTGTAGTTGTCTGCCTCCTCGCCGCATCCTCACAGGGTCATGTCTCTGTGCCCAGGCATACCTGATGTCTCCCTGCGTGTCCAAATCTTCTCTTCTTATAAAGTCACCAATCACTTTGGATTAGGGCCCACCGTAATGTCCTTGTTTGAACTTAATCACATCTTTGAAGGCCCTATCTTCAAATACAGTCACATTCTGCGGCACTGGGGGTTAGGGCTTCAACAGATGAATTTCGAGGGAACACAATTCAGCCTATGACAGCCCATATATTTATCGAGTGTTTATTATGTGTTAGCCTTATGCAAATTATTTTACTAACATCACCTCACATGATTTCCCAACTACCCTAAGAGGTCAAGATGATTATTATAACCCATTTTATAAAACCAAGAAACTGAAACAGGTTAAGTAATTGCCCAAGTTTACAGAGCTAAAAGTGCCAGAGCTCAGATTCAAGCCTGGGTACCTCTGATTTTAGAGTCTGTTCCTAAATTGCTGAATGCTATAATTCTGGCTTTTCTTTTCTCTCCTTCTAAAATAGCTATATATGTTTGTTTTTGGATGTCACATATCTATTTTTTTATGTCTCATCTTTTTTCTCATAACTTTTATCTCTTTATTCTAAAAATATAAAGAGATTTCTTGAGCTTGTCCTTTAACTCACTTGTTTAATTTTTCTGCCGTAACCAATCTGCTCTTTCCTACTTCTCCTTGCATTAAAAATTCACGAATGAGGTCTCCTCTCTTTAAGGTCATTTTCCTATTTTTTATGTTCCTTCCCCATGGTTGCTCCTTCTTGCTTTTGCCATACTTTGAGCAAGAAGGAACTGGGCCTCAGCTGAGCATCATATGAAATAAATGAAAAGATCGTATAGCCATGCCTTCTCAGAGGAAGGTATGTCAATCTTCTCTGGAAATCATCTATTATTAAAGAAAAATAACATGGCTGAGCGCAGTGGCTGATGTCTGTAATCCTAGCACTTTGAAAAGCCAAAGTAGGAGGACTGCTTGAGCCCAGGAGTTTAAGACCAGCCTGGGCAACATAGTAAAACCCTACCTCTACAAAATATAAAAAAATTAGCCAGGCGTGGTGATGTACGCCTGTAGTCCCAGTTACGTGAGAGACTGAGGCAGGAGGATTGCTTGAGCCCAGGGGTCTGAGGTTGCAGTGAGCGATGATGACTCCAGTGCACTCTAGCTTGGGCAATAGAGTAAGATCCCATCTAAAAAATAAATAAAGAAAGAAAGAAACAAAACCAAAAAAACCCTGCTAGTTACCTGCATGTCCAAAGGAACTCTACTCAATGTTCAGGACAGGGAAATGTTGGCCAATGAAGCCGTGCTTACTTCACCATGTTCTCTGTACCATTCATCGGCCCTCTCATGTTTTCCAATCTCTTATTTTCAATCTCCTGGCCTAAGACCAGAACACCTCCCATCTCCCTGCCCAAAGTGTGAATTTCCCCTAATCTATGGGACAATGGGGTTAGGAACGCTAGTAAAAATCAATAGGGTTTGATTTCTGGATATACCCATGAGATCTGAAAGCAGGGTCTTGAAGAGATATTTGTACACCGTTATCATGGCAGCATGATTCACAATAGCTAAAACAGGGAAGCAGCCCAAGTGTCCTGTGATGGATGCATGGATAAGCAAAACGCGGTATATCCATACAGTGGCATATTACTCAGCCTTAAGCAGGAAGAAAATTCTACAATATGCTACAATATGGATGAACCTTGAGGACATTGTGCTAAGTGTAATAGGATGGTCACAAAAAGACAAGTACTGTATGACTCCACTTATATGAGGTACTTGGAATAGCCAAAACCATAGAGACAGAAAGTAGAATGGTGGTTGCCAGGGGCTGGGGGAAGGCAGGAATGGAGGGTTATTGTTTAATCTATAGAACTCTATAGCTCTATGAACAGAGTTACAGAGATGGATGGTGGTAATGATTGCACATTATGAATGTATTTAATACCACTGAACTGTACACTTAAAATTGTTAGGATGTGAATTTTATGTCACATATATGAATATTGTGACATTGTGACATATGTCACATATATGAATATTTTATTATAATAAAAATTTTTTTTAAAAAAGAGTCAATAGGGTTTGGCAGCACGGGGGTAGAAGAGATGTTGAGCATCATGCTAAGATTTAAGCCTCAGGGTTGAGAATTTAAGGCTCTGAATCACCTTGAACTTGAAGCACCAGTATAACATCAAGGACCACTAAAGTTTCCCTTTCTCCAAATGATCTCTCATCCTACCTGGTTTACTCCTGCAGGTGGAGGGGGCTACAGGTTCTCCCATTTGAATCACGCTGTTCTGTGTGGAATTTTCTTTGGCCTTCTATCGGGTCGTAGACAGAAAAAAAAAGGGGAGGTTTGGCTTATTTCCCTGCTGGAGAAGCAGGTGGGGTAGCTCCGTGAAGGACTTCGAGCTAAGTGGCCGACTCTTGCCAGCAGCATCGCTCTCCTCCCCTGATCCCGAAGTCTTCCCCATCAGCTGAGCTCCCCAGGGAGGCATTTTCATTGCCTCTGGCTTTTTCCCCCTCCCCATGTGTTCGTTTAGATTCTAAAACGTGATTTATTGCAGCAGCCTCTGGGCACATGTTCAAAAACACCCAAACCACGAGGAGAAAATTGTCCAAACTCACACTGCACCCAGATTTCTCGGGGAGCACTTTTCACAGCAGCCTGAAGATCAGCGCAATTGTCCTTTGCCAATTATGAGCCATTCAGGCCTCAAATCACTTTTTTCACTGCCCAGAGAGATAGACTCAGAGAAACAACCCCAACGACCCCTGAGGGTGTGGGGACAGGGGATGATTATGCCAGTATGACCCCAGAGGAGCAGCTCCGGCTCCCAGGGGAGGCAACTCACACTTCAACACACCTCAGTGCTGCTCACGCTGGTCCTTGGGTCTTCCTTTCAGGCCCCTCCTCTGCCTGCCAGCATTTGACAACTCTTTCTCAGTCTAAACTTTAGAAATCACCTGTTTTCATAAAGCTTTATCCTGTTCTCAGAATCCCTTCTCATCTGCATCTCTGTCAGCATTGTGTACACATCTTCCATTCATACATTCAATAAATATTTTCTAGTTACTGTGTGCTGGTATTTTGTCTGACAATGGAGATATAGCAGTGAGGCTTTGTCAAAGAACAAAATTTCAACAAATCGAGTTTAAAGATCTAATTGGCTTTTATCAGTGACTCATGATTTGGGCAGCATTCCATCTATGGAACAGAAAGGCACACTGCCGGGCGTGGAAGAACAGTTGGTTTTTGTAAGGTAGCTTGAGCAGGAACAAGAAAACAGTATAGTGTAGGGTAGTAGATTAGTTAACACCAGGTGACTTCAACTTACTTTCCTTGTGGGCTCAGGTTGACTGGACCCCATTGGATTGGTTGTTGTGAATCTCCTGGTTTTTTTTTTTTTTTTTTTTTTAAACTGGCTCTTTCTGGGTTCGGTCTGTTATGTGGCACCTGGCACAAGTGACTCCATTGTGATTTGGTCTGGTCTGTTGGGCCTAATACAGGAACTCAGTCCAAAATAATGGTCTCCCATACATTTTATCTAACAGCTTTAACTTTCATGGAGATGACTTTTTAGTTTGCATAGACAGACCAATAGAACTCTCATCACAGTATTTATCTCCCTTAAGCAGTTCCCTCTTAGCTAAGATTTCACTGTCTATAGCTTCAGTTACCCGAGGCCAACTGTGGTCCAAAAATTTTAAACAAAAAGTTTCAGAAATCAACAATTCATAAGTTTTAAATTGCACACCCTTCTGAGTAGCATGAGGGAATCTCTCGCCATCCTGCTCCATCCCAGTTGGAACATGAATCATCCCTCTGTCTTACTGTGCCTAATTTATAAATTAAACTTTATCCTAGGTATTCATTTACAGGGAAAAAACATAGTATACTTAGGGTTTGGTACCATCTGCAGTTTCGGTATCCCCTAGGGGTCTTGGAAGGTATTCCCTGAGAATTAGGCGGTACTATTAATACTATACTAGGTTATAGGCTGTATTGTCACCGTAGTTGTCATTGTCATCCTCCACCAGCTCCTTATCTTAGCAAACCCCTGCACAGCACTTACTGCATGCCTGGCTCCTCAGGCACGCTGGTATTAACTCATTTAAGGGAGGCGCCACTCCTTATTCAACTCTGTGTACCGCCCCACCCCTCATGGCCCATAATACCCAGGATATGCCTACCACATGGTAGATACTCAATTCTTTGTTGAATGCATGTGTTGTCATATTGACTAATTCTGAACAGCCTGGCTTGGTGACACCTGTGACAGAAACATTTGAATCCAAAGGGAGATTTTTCCCGTTTTCCCTAACCCCTATCTCCCAAACACATTCAAACACACACACAGGGTCTAACCAGGAAAACAATGATGACTTCGAGTATTCACTACAGAAGAAATTTAGGCATGGACTTGGTTATACAAGTGTTGGAGGAGATGATGGTAAGATGTGAGAGACTGCAAAAAGGGCCACAGATTTTTTCCTCTCACATCAAGAAATGATGTATATTTCCTCACCGTTTAAATCTGGGTAGGTCCTAAGACTTCCTTTAGGAAGAAACAATGTTGTATGAATTCCAAGCTTGGGTTTCAAGAAGGTTTTCCTGTTTTCCTTCTCTTTCCTTTTTTTTTCCTCTATCTTTTTTCCCCCTTCTCTTTCTTAGAACCAGCTGCCAACAGAATATGTCTAGACTGGCCAGTTGGATGATGAGAGACTCATGGACCCACTATCGCCCAGATGGCAGCCAGCCACCTCGCAAAGCAGAGCCCCTGCTGACTTGGCAGCATGAATGTGCCTCGTTAAGACCAGCAGAAGAACTGCCCAGCTGATCCCAGCCTAATTTGCTACCTCATGAATTGTGAGCTCCAAATAAATGGTTGTTGCTTTAAGCTATTAAGTTTTGGGGTGGTTTGTTTCCCAGCAAAAGAGAGCTGTATATGAAATAACCCAGAGATCAGCAACATTGGGGAGCCACTACTGCTTTAGGCTGTAGAGACAAAGGGAGGAGGCGATGAAACTGGGGTACCATGTAGTGAGAGCTCGAAAAAGGAGAGGAGTAAGGGAGGGGTGTCCCATGGGGACTTAGAGGCCCAGAGGATGTAGGGGAGAGGCAGTTGATTGAATCAGAAACCAGAAAAAATTCCTTGACTTCTCCCTTCTATCTCCCTTCTATCTGACCAGGGCAGGCCATCAGTGGAGCTCAGAAGGCAGCCAGTTGGGACAAGAGCCTGGAGAAGCAGCCTCCAGGAGTTGGCCTCTCTGCAACACACAGCAGAGTAAATGAAGGGCTAGGAATGGATCCACGTGCAAAGAGGCCCAGGACCAGTACTGTACATCCACTGGGAGAAAGAAAAGAGGGTGGGGGGAAGTTACTGACTGAATTTTCAAAACAGCAAATTGCATTCTCTTATGCATATTTTATTCCCTACTTGGGAATTTAGACCAAACCAAAAATGAATTGTAGCTATTGGAAAACTGTCATTGCAAGCATCTGGACTTTTGAGAACATACATATTCAATCAAATTACGTTAGCCTATTTACAAAATGTTGTACTCACCTTGACCCATTAAAAACACAAATAATCCAAACATAGCCTGAATGATGCTATTGTTAAGTCATACAACATCAATTCGATTAATTTTAATTAACTCAGTAAGCATTAAAATCTTTCTGAATGCCAACCAAGCATGATGAACAACACAGATATGCATACACACATACACGCAGATAATTGTGATATAGTACAAATGTCATTGAGGTATGAAGAGAGTGGGGTGGGGTTATTTAAGCTGGGCCTTGAGTGAGTAGGAGTTTACCAGGTGGAAGAGAGAAACAATATAGCTTTCAGAAGGTGGGTGCAAAGGTTTAGAGGTGAGATCAGAAGGTGGGTGCAAAGGTTTAGAGGTAAGATGCAAGACGTCATGTTTAAGAAACCATAAGTACTATAGTTTGCTGTGGCTGAAACACTGAGTACAGGAGGGAAATGGAGAGAGAGGAGGCCATAGAATTGGCAGGGGAGGCCTCATGTGTCCCATCTGTTAAAAAGAAGAAAAAGACAAATGAGGTTCTGACATTGTGTTATATTAGAGCTAGGTAAGATGTTACCTTTGAGGGAAGCTGTGTTAAGGGCACATGGGCCTCTCGTACCATTTTCACAACTTCCTATTAGTCTCTAATTATTTCTAAACAAAAAGTTGGTTCTTTTTTAAAAAAAAGCAAAAGACAAATGATAATCTGGTGAGGAAAGGGAAGCTTTGCAAAACATATTCATAAAGATTAACGATTAACAATTACTAACATTCAAAGAGATTTTACCAATTGAAAAGAAAAAGACACCCGAATAGGAAAAGAAACAGGCAGTTCACATAAGGGGTTTGCCCTTTATGAGCAATTGGAAGACACTGACATTTTTTATTTTATTAGGTTTTCTGTTTTCTTTCTTTCTTTCTTTTTCTTTTTTTTTTTTTTGTAGAGACAGGGTCTCTCTGTGTTGCCCAGTCTGATCTCAGACACCTGGCCTCAAGTGATCCTCCTGCCTTGGCCTCCCAAAATGCTGGGACTACAAGCATTAGCCACTATGCCCAGCCTATTTTATTAGATTTTAAAGAATTAAATTAATAGTATACATGTTCATTTTAAAGAGTTAAAAAATGATGTAAAAGGGGAAAAAGGGTTATAATTTCTGTCCTCTCCTACCCTGGATGTAGCCAGGGTGAGTAATCAGGAGGGTACCCTAACACACCTTTCTCATATGCAGGGTTCGTTAGTTTGCTTATTTGATCTGGTGTGGATTGCAAAAATGGCATCATATTCCCATTACTCTGCAACTTGCCCTTTTCCCTTAGCAATATATGGACATCCCTCTAGATGAATTGGATTGAACTCATTTGCTTACTCAACCATTCTCTTATTGGTGGACATTCAGGTTGCTTTTCGTTTTTAGCAATGACAAAATTACTGCTGTATGACTCCGTTAGGATGCTTCTGGGTATGTTGGGACTTTCATTTCAGTAAAGTAGATTTCCAAAGGTAAGATTTCTGGCTCAATGAATGTTTGTACTTTTAGTTTTAATAGGTGTCTCCAGATTACTTGTGAAGGTTGTAGCAATTCCTATTTCTCAACGCTGTCAGCCAGAACTGGATATTATCGTTCTTTCACTCGTAAATTGTGGCAAATATAACGGGTGAAAAAAGGCTGGTTTAATTTGCCTTTTCTTGTCTCCTGAAGAGGTTGAGTCTTACTGTACATTCATTGGCAATTGCACATTCCCTTTTGTGAACTGCCTGTTCCTTTCCCTGTTCGAGTGTCTTTTTCTTTTCAATTGGTAAAATCTCTTTGAATATGAGTAATTATTAATCATTAATCTTTATGCATATGTTCCCTTCCTCACTAGATTATCATTTGCAAAGTTTCCCTTCCCTCACTAGATTATCATTTGTCTTTTTGTCTTTTTTTTTTTAAAAAAACTTTTTGCTTAGAAATAATTAGAGACTAATAGGAAATTGTGCAAATGATACAAAGAGGCCCATGTACCCTTAACACAGCTTTCCTCAAGGGTAGCATCTGACATAGCTCTAGTACAATATCAGAACCTCGATTGTCTTTTTTTTTTTAAATTTTTTATTTGTAGAGATGGGGTCTTGCTATGTTGCCCAGTTGCCCAGGCTGGAGTGCAGTGGCTATTTACAGGTGTGATCATAGTGCACTGCAGCCTCGAACTGCAGGGCTCAAGTGATCCTCGTGTCTTTGCCTTCCAGGTAGCTGGGACTACAGGCTCCTGCCACTATAGCATTCATTTGTCTTTTGATGTATTATAGTTTATGGTATTGTTTTGATTTCAATAATGTAATTGTAAATTTTAATATCTGGTAAGGGAAGTCTCACCACTCATACATTTTATCATTTTCTTGACTATCCTCAGATACTTATTTTTTCCATTTGAATGTTTTTTTTTTTTTCCAAATCTCACTCTGTTGCCCGGCTAGAGTGCAGTGCAGTGGCGTCAGCCTAGCTCACAGCAACCTCAAACTCTTGGGCTCAAGTGATCCTCCTGCCTCAGCCTCCCAGAGTGCTAGGATTACAGGCGTGAGCCACCCTGCCGACCTCCATTTGAAATTTAAAAGCCTTGGACGGTCTCAGCTCAAGAAGAGAGAGAATTACCCTCCGTCTGCCTTTTTGTTCTATTTGGGCCCTGAACAGATTGGATGATGTCCATTCACATTGCTGAGGGTGGATCTTTTTTGGGCAGTCTACTGATTCAAATGCTAATTTCTCCGGAAACACCCTCACAGACGCACCCAGAGGGGGATTACACAAGGCTGTGAATACCAGAAAATAGGAATCAGGACTCATTTTAGAGAGCGCTTGTCACACCATGGAATACTATGTAGCAGCCCAAATAAGGTGGCTCTGTATATAATGACAAGGAAAAATCTCCAAGATACATTGTTAAGAGAAAAAAAAAAAAAAAGAAAGAGGCAAAACCATTTATGGTATCACTTACATTTAAAAAAAAAACCTCATCCATAAAATAAAAAATTTTTTTCCTGATAGATATGTGTAGAAAATAACTGGAACACTCTCAACTGATTACCATGGGTAAATCTTGAATTTTGTTATTATTCTGTATTCTTTGATTTTTTTAAAAAAGATAATATATTCATAATAATTCTTTGAAAATAATTTTCAAAGAATAAATACAACAGACTATTGTGAGTGCAGAAGAGAGACGGTAGCTATAAATAACATGTCAGCATGCAAGTGAGAAACATAGGATATAAAAAAGGAGAATGTTAATGGAAAAAACCCAAACTGTAAAATAATTTAAAGAGGTTTATTCTGAGCCAGATAGGTGTGACCATGGCCCAGGCAGCCACGACTAAGAAGTCTTGAGCAAGTTGTCCTGAGGCGGTTGGGTTTAGTTTGGTTTTATACATTTTAGGGAGATAGGAATTGCAGGTAAAGTCCTAAATCAAAAAGGTATGCATTGATTTGGCCCGAAAGGCAGGACATTTCAAAGTGGGGAGCTTATAGGTTAGAGGTGGGTTCAAAGATTCTTTGATTTATAATTGGTTAAAGGAATAGAACTTTGTCTAAAGGCTTGGAATGTTTTCTTTAAATTAATTTTTTGGAGACCAGGTCTTGCTCTGTTACCCAGGCTGGAGTGCAGCAGCAAGATCATAGCTCACTGCAGCCTCACACTCCTGCCTCCTGTGTAGCTGGGACTACAGGCACACCCCACTACATTTGGCAAGGGTCTCACTATGTTGCCCAGGCTGGTCTCAAACTCCTGACTTCAAGTGATCCTTCTTCCTCAACTTCCCAAAGTGCGGGAATCATAGGCTAAGCCACCACTCCCAGCTGCTTGGAATGTTTTAGGTAATATAAGGAAGTCTGTTAATCAGAGATAAGCCACAGTATACCACTCGAGTGATCTGTTAAGCAAACTGCTGGTCTGCAGGTGATTTAACCTTTGCCCTATATGACCTTAGGTCCTGTTAATAGCTTAGTATCTGATTGTCACCAAAAGTCTGTTTTGTCAGTCTTGTGGTCTCTGTTTTAACATTAATGCGTGACAGTTCTTGTATCTAAACTCCAAAAGGGAGGGGGCATAAGAAAGGCGTGTCATTTCCTTTCATGGCTGGGAACTCAGTTTTAAGGCTTTTCTGGGGTCCTCTTGGCCAAGAGGGGGTCTGTTCAGTTGGCAGGGGGACTTAGGATTTCATTTTAGTTCAAAGGCATTTAGGAGGTAAAATCCAAGAGATTTTTAAGGATCTGATTTAAAAGAAGAGTCTAGGAGGACTTTAAAGTTTCAAGCTTAGGTGACTGGGTGGAATTCTCATTTAATTAGAGAACACAGAAGGAAAAAGAGATTTTGGAGGAGCTGAGGGTGAAACTCTTAGCTTTTAGCAACCCCCTCCGTGCCTAAGGCTGACAAGGCCACTGGTACCTGTTGGTCTTGCATCTGGGGAGATTACAAGGAAGCTGAGAAATGAACCTTAACCGAAATCCTTGACTGTCCTGCTTGATTAGCCTCAAGTGCAGAGGAAAAGGCCAGGGGAATTACTTATTACTACAGCGAGTGCTTTGGCCACAGACTCCAGTGTCATCCCTTGCTGAGTTAGCTGACGTTCATGTCAACCAGAGCACAGCACTTGCCTCCGGTCGGTAAAACCTACGTAACCCACTTCAGGCCTCCTTTCCCCACATCCTACTCTGGATCCCCACTGGGTCTTCCGCTTAGGAGAAGGCCTGGATTCTTTCCTACCCCACCAGCCCCTGGGATGAGAGAGAAATACACCAAGACTGGCACCCAGAAATAAGAATCCTCGGAGAAGAGACAAATACCAAGAGAATGCGGCCAGGCCAGGGTTTTTTGCTTCCTTGCTTCTTTCTTCTTCATGCAAAAACACCACCGACAGCACCCAGGAACTCGGCTATCCTGACCTTAGTGCTCAGAACTGCTCTGCTTAAGCTGTGTATGCCTGTGTGCTGGGGATGGGACTGGGGCGAGGGTGATGGTTGGTGCCACTTAAAATCCAAACAGCCCCTCCATGGTTTGCCCTCCTTTAAACCAGAGTTGGTTTCACAACCAGGCTGCAGCCAACTAAGGATGGTGTTGCTACAGCCACCAACTGAGGAGATAAAATTCTGCCCATCCCTTCAGTCATTGCAATTTCATCGCACTATTCATCTGGGACCAATGGGAAATGACCACTAGATTTAACAAGGAGCCTTTAAAGATATCTCTTTGGCACTGGCCCCAGAAGCTGCAGAAAGGTCAAGAAGGATGTTAATAAATTCACCTGTTTCTACAGTTGTCCAAATCGGAGACCCTGCTCCCCCCAAACCATTCTCTAGCCTGAAGCTGCTGTGACCTGAGGAGCCAGGGAAGAAGAGTATACTCGCCAATCCTGCTTTTCCATAGCTTAAAAAACCAAAACAAAACACTGAACATTTATTATCTCACAGTGTCTGTGAGTCAGGGATTCAGGATCAGACTAGCTGCATGGTCCTGGCATGGGGTCTCTCATGAGGTCGTGAAGCAGGTTTACTGTGTCCTGGTTACCAACTTGTCTTGAGTCTGATGAGCCAGAACAACTCATGCAACAAGTTACACGAAACTGGTTTATTACTTACAGAGAGGCAGCAAGGGACAACAGATGCCTGGGATTCGTTGCAAGCTGGTCCCTTTAGCATTCAGGAAAGCTGCCTGCAGTGGAAGGAGTCTTATCTGAGCATGCCCCGCTTACGCCACAGCAGAGGGACCTCCAAAAGCAGCTCACCCTGGGTTTTATACCATGGGGTCACTGGAATTGCCAGGCTAAAGCATAGAAGGACACCCTAATCCAGGGGTGGTGGGGGACTGGAACAGAGTCCAGGCTATTTCTGCCAGTCCTTCCCTGTTTCAGGATGTTGCATTACTAGCATACGCTACAATATTCTTGAGTACAAGCAAGAAAGGGGAGAGAACTGGGTTGGTCCAAGGCCACCTGGAGAACTGCCCTGCAGAGGTTGCAGCTGAAATGTCAGCCAAGGTGTAGACATCTGAAAGCTTGACTAGGGCTGGAGGATGCACTTCCAAGATGGCGCACCCCACTCATACATCTGGCCAGTTGGTGCTGGCTATTGGGAGGAAGTCTCGGTTCCTTGCCACATAGACCTCTACCTAGGACTGTTGGCATATCCTTCAGCCTTTTAACTCTTCAGTAAACCTTATCTGTTCTGGTAGTTCTAAAAGCATTCTTTTTTGGCCACCATCATTCCCTCGGCAGAACCCAAGGCTACTTCCTCTGGAGTTCTAGGTCTATCCCCTCTGGTGTGTCATTATGGTTCTTTCTTTTTTTTTTTAATTTAAAAAAGTTTTTACATTTTTATTTATCTATTTTTTTGTTGACCCCTTGGTCAATTTGCATCCTTATGCTTATTTCAAGTGGAATCGGTTGGGTACATTGTCTCCTTTCTCCCTTACCAGGGTGGAGCTGACACTCTTTGTAGATCCAAGTGCCTTTCCCCGCCCCCCCTTCTTTCTTGCTCCCACCATTCCTGTCTTGACTGCAAGATTAAAATCTGTTTGTCAAGCTGCTGCCATTCATCCTTAAATTTCTGTTACTCTTTCAAATTCTGGGCAATTTTTTTGTTGTCCAGATACCAGTGTCTGAAACCATCTTACCACTTATGTGCTCCTGAGAAAACCTGAATTTTAGAGCTAAATGGACTTTTTAGTTCCTAAGAAAACTCTTGGGTATGCAATAATTTTATTGAGTATTCCTCCCACTTCACCCGAAGAAAATGACACATCTCTTCTTACCTGTCGGTTGATATTTGAACCCACTCTTGGGGTCCCTAACTTCATGGCCATTACCTAGGTTTAGGAACAGCCCTATCATTTTGCTATTATCTATGCTCTTGAAGTATATAAATACATATATGTGCATATATAGCTTTCTCCATAAAATATATGCTACATATTATTCAGTTTATATCCACATAAATATTATGGAAATATCGTATGATGGGGTATTTCTGAGCACCTTTTCCGAACTTGTAACTCTGCATTCAGCAACTTTATATTGGTTGTTTGAAATCAGCCATGATTGAGTATTTATACCATGGTAATCAGCCAATGCTTCAAACCGGGGACTGATTTAGTGTTGATTTTTGTTTTGGTTAGATGTCTAGACTTTAGAAAGTGATAGAGAAAACTTTAATAATGCAGATTAAATGTCAGTGTGTGTCGTGGGCATAGTGGCTACATTACTAATAGCATAAAACATTGTTAAATCCTGATTGAATTGTAACCACAGGTTAGCTGCAGATACAAGAGTTCAGCAAAATTCAACAAAAGCATCATGTAAGAATTCACTGGCTATGTGTAATTTAAAACGAAGAGTATTTTATACTTTACTATTATTTGTAAAGTGTGTGATACACATTCTTGATATCAGTACGATTTATAATAAACATTTGTCCATAGCTGCATGCATGCTTTTTTCCCCCTCCTCAGAGCTAGTTGTTAAACACGCACCAGCACCACTGAACCTGGCTGTCCAAGCCGGGCTTTGGCCAAAACGAGTGTTGCTGGGTGATGCCACCTCAACTCCCTCTTAAGTTCAAATTCCCACTTTGCAAAGTCCCTTTCCTGTGGCAGGAACATTTGTGGGGAAAAGCACTCCAAGCAGAGGGAACAGCAGATACAACAGCCCTGAGCTAGGAGTTCTCCTGGAGTGACCTGGGAAGAGGAGGAGGCCAAGATGGCTGAAGAAGTCTCAGAAGATTCTTCTGCATGTGAAAACTGAGAACCCCCCTAGGTGGGCAAATGTCACTGTCTGCCATCTTCTGCACACTGTGGGTCCAGACTCCTGAAGTTCCTCTGTTTCTTTCAACAGCATTTATTGAGCACTTATGAAGTGTCAGTGATGTAATGAGGCTGAAAATCCTTGACTTATGGCCATGACCCTGCTTCTTTGCCTATCAGTCCAACTCCTTCTAGCTGTTTCCAACTATGGTAGATTTCAAAATCAGCCACAATACTTCGCAGCTCTTCCCATCAAGAGATGGAGTTTTTCTCTGCTCCCTTGAAGGATTATGCCCATTTTTATAGACAAGCAAACTGAGCCCAAGATCTCATAGCTTGTAAGTGACAGAGCGGCATTCAACCCCTCAGCTCTGGCTTCAGATCCTAAGCTCTTCCCACCAGGCTGTGGGAATCTGGCTCCCACCGATGTGCCCATTGGCAGCCTGGCTTGCCTTGGACTTCTTTCTCACTGGGCGATGTCGCCTCCCTCCTTTAGAGGAACTCCTTCTCCCATTCAAACGTTATGATTTTAATGGCGATTGTCAAACACAACATGTCCTGTTCCTTTGGCTACAGGGCATATGACCTGAGCCAAGAAAGTCAGAGCTTTCCTTGAGACGTTCTGAATTAGAACTATGGGAGGAGATGTGAGCTTGGCCACCATTGACTACCATGCTCCCAGCTTCATGGAGAAAACAGATCTGAGGAAAAGAAAGCACCAACCAGCAGGGAGTGGTTGTGTGTTGGGGCATGGGCTTGGGGGAGCGGGGAGGAAGGGAGTTGTCACGTACGAAGCAGGAACATCTGAGTTGTGTCATAGTGTCCCCAAAGGCAACTGCATCCTCATCTTCTCCAGGTTTAGCTGGTTTCGTTACCTTGGTCAATAAATTCCCTGCTTTGCCTCATTTAGTTAAAACTAGGCCACTTGCAACAATTTAAAGAGCCTTAGTAATATATAAGCCTTGGGGGAATTAATCGAGGGGGAGGATTAAGGCATTAGGTAAAACCAGACCCTTGAGCAGCTCAGGGGTTGAGTTGGGGGTGGGTCTGTTGGTGATACAGGTGAAGGTGTGGCCTGGGACTCTGGGTCCCCATAGGAAAATGAGGGCTTTTAGCCAAAAATTCAACTTTGATTGCAAAGGACTTAGAGGAGAAATGAAAATGTGTGCTTCTATATCAGAGGGGGGAAAAAAAGTGTCTAACAGGTTGTGAATAATTCAGATTTAATTACTAGGAGAATGCCTTCCTTTTCTTTTCACTTTTTATTCTTTCCCTGGCCTGATGCTTAGGCAGCAGGTTTAGTAGATATTTTTGTTCCAGAAATTCTACTTGAGAAATAGTGAGCCAAGTCCTCGGCTTTCTTCTTGTCGGGTGTGAAGGCCAGAGTGTTTTGGACGTGGGCGGGAAGAAGCAGCAGGTATTCCTTAGCTCTTGCTACCGAAAGCTGCCAGGCGTGGTACCCACCTCGGGGTCCTACTCTAACACCTGGGACCTCTGAGCTTGTGACCTATAAATTAGAACGCGCAGGTGTAAAAGGTGCCCAACCATGCGTGGGTGCCATTACCGTTTTGTGGCACTGTATCTTAGAAAGGGCTTCATCACTGCTCAGCAATCCTGCTACACACCCACCGCCATCAATTTCAAACCTCATTGCTCACTTCACGGCCTTAGTACTCACTATCCCGTCCCCACTCTCTCTCCTCTCCAGAAGGTGAATTTTTAAATAACAGCTTTATTGAGATATAATTCATATACTGTAATGTAAAATCTACTCTTTTAAAGTGCATAATTAAATGATTAAATGATTTTTGGTATATTCACAGAGTTGTACAACCATCACTGCTATCTAATTTCGGAACATTTTTATCACTCCAAAAAAACCCCATCTCCATTAGCAATCACGCCCCATATTCCCCTCCCCTGGCAACCACTAGTTTCTCTATCTACTGTCTTAAAATAGGATTTGCCTATTCTGGACATTTCGTACAAATGAAATCATACAATATGTGGGTCTTTGGGTTTGGTTTCTTTCACTCAGCATTGTTTTCAAGGTTCATTTATGTTGCTTTTATCAATACTTTATTCCTTTTTGTGGAAGAATAATACTCTATTGTCTAGCTATAGATTTGATTTTTTCCATTCATCAGCTGGTGGACGACATCGGGTTGTTTCCATTTCTGGACTTTTTTCCTAATTAAGTTATCTTGGCATCTTTGTAGCAAATCAATTCACTGTGAATGTAGGTGCTTCTGTCTGGCCTCTCAATTCTATTCCACTGATCTATCTATATGTTTATCTTTATGCCAGTACCACACTGTCTTCATTCACACTGTAACTCTGGGCTAGGTTTGAAATGGGGAAGTGTGAGTTCTACAACTTTGTTCCTTTTCAAGATTGTTTTGGCTATTCTGGGTTTCTTGGATTTCTATGGGAATTTTAGGATCAGCTTGTCAATTTCTGTAAAAAAAAAACAAAAGGCAGTTGGGACTTTGATAAAGATTGTGCTGAATGTATAGATCAGTTTGGAGATTACTGCCATCTTAACAATATTAAGCCATCTGGTCCACGAACATAGGATATCTTTCCATTTAGTATATTTAGGTCTTCTTTAACTCTTTCAACAATTTTTTAGCAGTCAGTATACAGGTCTTGCACTTCTATTGTTAATTTTATTTCTAAGTACTTGATTCTTTTTGATGCTATTTTAAGTAGAATTGTCTTCTTAATTTCCTTTTTGGATTGGTCATTGCTAATGTATAGAAAATTTTCATATATTGCTCATATATTCTACAATCTTACTGAATTTATTAGTTCTAGTAGTTTTTTATGTGTATCCCTAAGAATTTTCTACATACAAGATTATGTCATCTGCAAACAGAGATAGTTTCACTTCTTCCTTCCCAATATGTATGCCTTTTATTTCTTTTGCTTGCCTAGTTGCCTTAGTAGAGGAGCTTTTGAATGGTTTAATATAGTGCTCATGAGGTATGGAATGGGCTTTGGAATTAGTCAAATCTGGTCATAAATTCTGGTTCTACCACCCCACTCATTTGCTGTGTGATGGTAAGCTGGTATCTTGACTTCTCTGAACTTTGATATTTCACCTGTAAAAATGGAAAACCCAACTTGTAGGTTTTCAAAAAACATATTTTAAAAATTAAAGTGTAATTTTGTAGAATAAAATGTATGAGTCTTGGCCGGGCGCGGTGGCTCACGCCTGTAATCCTAGCACTCTGGGAGGCCGAGGCGGGTGGATCGCTCGAGGTCAGGAGTTCGAGACCAGCCTGAGCAAGAGCAAGACCCCGTCTCTACTAAAAATAGAAAGAAATTATATGGACAACTAAAATATATATATACAAAAAATTAGCCGGGCATGGTGGCGCATGCCTGTAGTCCCAGCTACTCGGGAGGCTGAGGCAGTAGGATCGCTTAAGCCCAGGAGTTTGAGGTTGCTGTGAGCTAGGCTGACGCCACGGCACTCACTCTAGCCCGGGCAACAGAGCGAGACTCTGTCTAAAAAAAAAAAAAAAGTATGAGTCTTAAGGTTCAGCTTGAAGAGTTTTGACTGCCATATATGTCTATGTAACAACTCCATCCCAAAATAAGATATAAAGCATTTCCATCATCCCATGAAATTCATCTCTACTCCTTTCTAGTCAGTCTAGGTCTCCTATAACATACATTCATTTAGCCTAGACTGAGTCTAGACTGTGTAAGTGTAGTCATACAATATGTTCTCTTCTGTGATTAACTTCTTTTGTTAAACATAATGTTTTTGAGATTCATTCATGCTGTTATAGGTATTGGTGGGTTTTTTTTTTTTTCACTTTGTATTGCTGAGTAGTACAGATGGAGCATCCCTGGATTGAAAATCCAAAATCTGAAATGCTCCAAAATCTGAAACTTTTTGAGTGCTGCCATGATGATCAAAGGAAATGCTCATTGGAGCATTTTGGATTTGGGGTTTTCAAATTAGGGATGCTGAACCAGTAAATATAATGTAAATATTTCAAAATCTGAAAAAAATCCAAAATTGAAAACACTTCTGGTCCCAAGCACTTTGGTTAAGGGATATTCAACCTGTATTTCATTATGTGGACATAGTACAGTTTGTTTATTCATCTTTGTCTTGATGGACATTTGGGTTGTTTCTAGTTTGGGACCATTATGAATAAGATTGCTATCAACATTTGCATGCAAGTCTTTTTGTAGATATATATTTTCATTTGTCATGGGTAAATACCTAGGCATGGAATTGCTAAGCTATATAGTAGATGTATATTTAACTTTACAAGAGACTTCCAAATAGTTCAAAATTGTTGTACCACTCTGTATTCTCACAGCAATGTATGAGAGTTCCAGTTCCTCCATATCTTTGTTGACATCTAGGGTTGTTAGTCTTTTTGATATTAGCCATCCTAATAGGTTTGAAATAATATCTTATTGTGGTTTTAATTGGCATTGCCCTGATGTCTAATAATGATGAGCACCATTTCACATGCTTATTGGTCATTTATGTACCTTCCTTTGTGAATTATTTGTTCATGTCTTTTGCTCATTTAAGAAATTGAGTTGTTAGATTTTTATGCTGATTTATAGGAGTTCTTTATATATTTTGGATACTGTTCTTTTTGTATAGGCACTTTCTCCCCCACCAGTCTGTGTGTATAGCGTTGTTTTGAAATTCAAGTGAGGAATTATATGTTAAAGACAGTGCCTGGCACATAGTAATTTTCAAAATACAAAGAACAGAGGCTAGCAGGGGGTAATATCCATCCATTCCCTGCCCAGCCACCCCAAAACTCAGCTGCTCTTCCTCCCATTCTTAGGGTTTTCTCCCCGTGTTAGAGCAAGAGGAGAGTTTCTCAACCTAATCCACCTCAGCAGAGATCTTGCTATGTGAACGATAGTCTCCTATATTTTAAATCTCTCTTTTTAATCCTCTGTTCATACATATTCAAAATCTGAAATTTCTTCTATTAAAAGTAAAAACATAAACTGGGCACAGTGTTATGTGCCTGTAGTTTCAGCTACTTAGGAGGCTGAACTGGGAGGATTGCTTGAGCCCAGGAGTTTGAATCTAGCCTGGGCAATATCGTGAGACCTCATCTCTTAAAAAAAAATAAAATAAAAACAGCTGGAAAGAAGATAAAGGAAAGTAGTTAGAAGTGACCTTTTTCTTCTGTCTGGAAATTTTTAAGGATTTTCTCTTTATTCTTGATGTTAACAATTTTCACCATAATGCCCCTGAATGTGCATCTTAAATTTATCCTACTTGCCAATGCTTTTACCTAGTCAGCTTCTCAATGCTTAACACAAGGACTGGCTTATTCCACCTCCCCAGTTAATCACCTCGACAAGTTCTCCTGGGGTCCCACTTCCTCCCTGTCCTCCTCGACTCTGAGCTTGGAATCTCTCTTCCTACATTCCTACCTTTTCTGTACGTTCTCCTGCTGGTTTTGAGGTGAAGCTTCCCTCCAGTTTTGTTTATCTGTAGTTTGTATGCTGTCTGCTTCTCTGCTTTCAGCTTCGACTTAAAATTTCTGGCCATCTGATGGCACTTTCTCATTTTCGCATGCTGGCATGGATTTGTTTCATGGGATGTGGAGTAATAAAGATACGGGCACTTACGCTTCATTTGTCATCTCAGCCAATCTCCAAAGGAACTTTATAACATGTTACTTATGTATTGCATACAGAGCATGGCATTTGGTTTGTTATAGGCACCCAGCAAGTTATTTGCAGAATGAATCAAGAGAGTGGTGGGTGGTAGCGAAGCTTCCAGACACTGTAAAGCCCACTAGCTTCCCACTACTGATCACTGTAATATAATGTTCAGAAACATGGGCTGTTGAAATAGATGGATGTGGTTTGAACCCAGCTCAGCCACTTACTAACTAGGTGACTCTGAGCAAGTTACTTTACCTCCCTAGGCATCCCTTTCCTCATTCCTAAAATGGAGATGATAATAATTCCCACCCTGTAGGGTGGCTATGAGGACACATGAAATAATGCACGTAAAGTGCTTAGAATGGCACCTGGTGCCTATATCAGTGCTATGGGTTGGATATTTATCTCCACTAAATCTCATGTTGAAATTCGACCTCCAGTGTGGTGGTGTCAGGAGGTAAGGCCTAATGGGAGATGTTTGGATCATGGGGCGGATCACTTACGAATGTATAAATCCTCTCTTGGATGGGGTGAGTGAGTTCTCCCTCTGTTAGTTCCAGTGAGAGCTGGTGGTTAAAAAGAGCCTGGCACCTCCCCTTGCTGTCTCTCTCGTGCTTCCTCTCTCACCTTCCTCTCTCCCCAGCTCCTCTTGTCCTTCTTCCATGAATGGAAGCAGCCTGATGCCCTCAGCCAGCTACAGATGCCCACTCATGAACTTTTCCAGACATCAGAATTGTGAGTCAGATAAACCTCTTTTCTTTATAAATTACCCAGCCTCAGGTAGTCCTATATAGCAACACAAAACGGATCAAGACAATCAATACGGATTAAATTTGTTTTGAACAACAAAATATTTCAGATCCAAACACATTTTGAGGCACATGATCTATGTGATTTGCACTCTTCCCAGCTGTCCTCCCTCCCCCGGAATCTGTTTCCTCATTCACCTGTGTCTTCCTACACTTTGCACCCACTCAGCATCTTACGTGCAAAGTCTCTCCCTTCCAAGCAATCCAGAAACTTGCCACACAGTCTTCCCTTTAGTGGGCCTTAATAAAAACCATTAACCAAGCCTGTCATCACTGTCAGTAGGAGGTGAGTAAGCAATTAGCATTCCTTACTTAATCGACCAGTATTTCTCTTGGGGTGCCAGTATCAATTAGGAGACAGAAATAAAGTTTCAATCTTGTTTCCTCCTGGATATAGTATGTGTGTGGTTGAAACACCCTCACTCCAAGACACAACACAGGTGAATTTGGGAACACCTTTATCTGGGGTGGCACCGCATAGTGACACAGATGTGATCACAAGTCAGGCTTTAGAAAGACATATGCTTCTTGTGCTTTAAAAGGGGGAAAATGGACCGATGTGGGCTAGAAAACCATGGAGGTATGATTCCAGAGAAATTGAGTGATAAAAGGAATCATAGAGGACGTATTTCTGGCAATTGAGAAAACATCATGTCCCAAGAGATGCCTAGAAATGGAGAGGATACATTTCCATTTGGGTAACAGAAAGCTCTTATTTATTGGGCAAACATTTAGAGAGTACCTACTATGTGCCAGTCAGTCTTCTAAGTGCCAGGGTTACAGCAGCAAATAAAACAGATCTAAATCTCTTCTCCCAAGGAGCTTACATTCCAGCGTAAAGGTAGCGGGGGACCAAGGGGCCAGAGGAAAAAGTAAATTTGGATGGTGGTTGAAGAAATTTGGAGATGAGCAATGAATAGGATTAGAAATCTTCAAGGTAGAATTACAGGGACAGATGAAAGACCTTAGATCCCTGAGCTTGTGTGGGAAGGGGAATGGAGAAATTCCTTGAGCTCATTCTCAGGGAGCTTGGGGACAGGGACAAAGATGAGCAAGAGGAGTTGTTACCTGGTTTGGTGACTGCAAGTAGGTCCTAGAGAGAGATATACTGAAGGGTTGGTGGGAGGGAGTGGTGTGAGCTTGCAAGCAAGCTCGCTTTGCTGGGGTGCTGGTGGCTAGAGGGGTCCAGGGCTCTGGGACTGAGGAAGACACAGAATAATAGATCAGTTCCAGGCATGTGCTTTGAAATCAAACAGACCTGGGTTTGAGTTGGGGTCTGCCACCTGCTGTGTGTGTGCCCTTGAAGAACAGGAATCGATAGTAGGAAAATGTGTGCTCTCTTTGATTCTAACTGATGCTATTCGCTTCTGTGACTGTGCTTGCTTTTAGTTGTTTGATAAATATAGTTAATCAGAATGAAAATCGGGGATAAGAGCAAAGGTAACTCCATGATAGGCTAGGCTTCCTGGATGTGAGAAGCCTAGTTCTGCTCCTGTATATATGGCTTGCTGGCTTGGTGCTTAGCGTAAGTGGAGCCATGGCAGGCTTCACTAAAGTAAAGGAAAACAAAGCCCCGGGGAGGCAACCGCAAGTTACTTCATGATAAAGGGCTGGAGAGTCCAGGGGCCCTCCAACCAACTAAGTAGATAAGAAGAGCAAGACATGATCAGCTTGTGCAGGGCGTGTGTTCCCAGTATCGCTTGTAACCAAAAACTAGAAGGTATGCAACAACAGCCCCCCTCCCCCGTCGGAGACCCTCCTCTTCCCCTGGATGACGTTAATTAACTACAACTGGCGCCAGCGCGAAAAGCCCGAAGCTTAGAGTCAACAAACCAAAAGCCAACATGATCAGCCACTTCTAAAAAAAGAACAAATAAACTGAAGGGGGATGATGTGCAGACTAACGTGTCGTGTACAGACTAACGTGCCGTATGCAGACTAACGTGTCGTGTGAAAACTAGCATACAGAAAAGCAGAAAAGCTTAACCTTTACCCCAGGGCAGGGTCCTAGTTCGTGGAGAGGCCACTGCGTTGGTGCTCTGGAATTTGGACCCTAGCTCGAACTAGCCAATAAACTCCTTTGCCTTTTTGCAGCCTCGGTGACTCTGCCTCTCTGTTCCTGGGGCCGAGGGGAACCGGATCTAACAACCTTGAGAAAGTTTTCAACTTTGTCCTCAAATGAAGACCTCTGTTTCTTCATCTTTAAAATGGGAGCACTGCTCGTAGCTTGTATGGATTTAACATGTTAATGTGTGTGTATATATATAACTAATATATACCTGACATTGTTATTATCTTTATGCATTGTTTGCAATATGTCTCCCTTCCAAATTGCCTCTTCATGGGCAGATTCACAGCCGTGTCTGGAGAATGATGGGGGAAACTCACCTCTTCTTCCTCAGACTGTCATGGCCACTGTCCCAGGGGTTCACTGCCCAGACGTCTAGGGTTGCTAAGGGTTCGCCCCAGCTGGGCAGGGGGCTCCTGGCTGCCTCTCTGTGTCCTTGCACTATGAGGCCTCTTTTCACTTTGTTTTTTAAATATTTCCCGAAGCTCTAATTGCTACACTTCCTCAAATGTTTTTAATACAAGCAATCAGTGACTACTGCAATTAGGAGGGCCTAATTACCATCGGCAAGCTTTCTCTTCTCTCAGAAACCACCATTGGAACAGTCACAAATAAACCTTAATGAAGACCAAAGATCTTTCTCTCGTCTAAAGCCATTTGTAATCATGATCTCTTATTGTCAGAGCCAGCAGGCAGAGGAGTCCTTTGAAGGACTGTTACATATTCAGCAGAACCAGCAACTGCAGTAGCAGCGACAGCCAGGGGAGATGCTCAGCGGCTGGGAGTCTGTGGCCCATGCAAGTGACAGAGGGGGCTCGAATTCGACCCACTGTTGTGTTTTATTTGTCCGATAAAGTCTCTTAAGTCATTCTGTTAAAAAAGTTATTGAGATGTGGCATATGAATGGTAAAGTGCACAAATTGAACAGATCAGGGTATAGTACATTTCTGACGTGCTGGGAGGCTCCCTCATGCCCTTCTGGGGTGTGTTGGTCGGAAAGCAGGACCATAATGAGTGTTGGGGAATCAGGGGTTACAGGAATTTGACCTTACACAAGTGTGGAAGGAAGTACAGCCATACGACATTAGCACCAGTGTTGGTGAGAGGAGGAGGTGGCCAGCCACTCTTCACTCCTGTCCCCATCTCTCTTCAAGATCAAGGAACACAAACAGAACTGGGTCAGATTCCAGAACAATGGGCCACGTCTACCAGTGGCCAAGTCACTGTGCATTCACATGATACTCACTTTTGGGTGTGGCTGTCTTTGGCTGTAGAGGTAAGAACTGTGCTTCTCAACCTTGGCTGCACATGGAGTTGTCTGGGGAGCTTTACAAAATGCTGATGCCTGGGCCCCACCCCCAGGGATCCTGATGTAATTGGTCTAGAGTACGGCCTGGGTTTTGTGATTTTTAAAATCTCCCCAAATGATTCTAATGGGCAACCAAGGCTGGGAACTTCTGGAGGGACAAGACTCACAGCTTCGTAGGCTGTTTCTCCTACTTTAGGGGCTTTCTTCTTTCCCTCTGCAGTGGGAAGGTTAAATGGTACTGAAGCCGGATGGCCTTGGGGTAGGTCTGACCACTTCTTCTTTCCTTAGCACTCAGTGCTTTTGACTTAATGCCCAGCTGGTGATAAGATTTGGACCACCAGGGAGCAAGAGGTTCCCCTTAGTGTCTTTAGCATAATAAGGCCAGATTTATTATTTCTCAAGGAATAAGGTCAAGGTCAACTTAGAAGAAGCAAACACATTTCTCAGGTAGACTATAAATGGGAGTGGTTTTTGAAGGGAAACGAACATCATATCTGATTTCAATTACTGATGAGAAAACAAGCCATAGACCAGAGTGTAAATATCTACTGACCCCCATCTTAGCCTGTACCCCTTATTCATGGAACTAGGACTCTTCCTTGTCACCCACCATCTGGAAAAAATGGAAATATTAAAGCTTGCCATCCCCACCAGCACAAAGAGCAGAGGAGAAATTTCTTCATATTCAGTAGGCAGCTGAGATGGCAGGTATTGCAACACATGAGACCATACGGGGGAATTGGGGCTTAATAAATAATATAATTATATAATTAATATTGTGAACTAAAAATAAAATCCTAAGCCTTCTGCTAACTGAATGGACCCCTCTCAGCCAAGGGAACCCCAGAAACACCTTAAAACTGAATTCCCAGACATGATGGGATGGGAGAGAGAAAGCACAATTACATGCGTATGATTTCCCTTCATAAATATTCATGACCCCTCCCACAGCCTGTTGAATTATATTTGACCACCCAGCTCATTCCCTTTTATCTCTTCTTTGAAACCTGTGTGCCTGGCTTCTGGCCGGGGCTCTGCTTCCCAACCTGCTGGAATGGCCACCCAACAGGTTGCCATCCTTTATGAGAAATAAAGCTCTTCTTTTTCCAAAGTGTAAACCATGTTAATTTTTTTTCAGTTAACAACATAAATGTAATTAGTATTCAACAATTCATAGTATAAAAATAAGTGCGGTGTTTGTGGTCAAAGGAGAGGAATACTTTCTTAAAACTTCAGCATTTGTTCTTGGACTGAAAAAAAATCCATTTGTTTCCCTGTTCCAGTCCAGTTTAAACACTAGCTGGTCATTCCCCATTGGCGAGTGAAAGATTTAGTTTCTATCCCATTATTAGCAGGCACAAGAGGTGGAATCTATGGAGCAAAGTTTCTGCCAGGCAGCTGAAATCCTAACGCACACCTAAGACTGTCTCTGAAGATAACCCGGCTTTGGTTTATGTAGCAGAGGCCATGTCAGAATTAGAGTTATTTTCTCTGCCCTAGCGGGAGAGGTTATAGAAGGTCATGTTATCATTCTTGGGAAGATGAATTTCTCTAGAGCCACAAAAGGCCTTTGTATTATGATGCTCTGGGCCCCTCTGGAGGAAATCAAGCTCTATTCTCTGGGAAGAGGCAAGTAATAATAGTCTTTAAGGAACAAATAGAAGCAGCTCCCGGGTAACTGTGGGGCCTCCTAGGAACAATCCAGGAACTACCTTTAAAGGGTGAGTAGCCCTGTAGTCTTGAAAGAGTGACATAAGAGCTTTTAAGAGCTTAAAGGAGATAAATAGCTCTTGGATGAACCTCTGGGATGGATAAAAAGACAGAACTTTCTGGGTGGCTAATACCTTGGAGTGGATGGTGAAGGCTCCGAATGGAAAAGCTGAGCAACTCCAGTGGAGCGAGAGCCTCCCTCCAAGGGCGGCCGAGGTCAGCTGAAGGATGTTCTGAGCGCTGACACACTAAACAGAAGCAATGTGTGGCATCAACAGGGGTGTTGACAATGGGTGGATGAGCCACCAGCACATGGAAGCCGTTTGTCCTCTAATACTCTTCTTATTTTTCTTCCAACTTTGAAACCTGCCAATGTCCCCAAATGTCCTTTCCTCAAAATCTGCTGTCCCTCTCCAACAGAAAATAAACCCTCAGCCACTCAAGCTGCCCCAAATTTGCCACCTCGGGTATCTATTGTTTTCTGTCCTTTTCTGCTGGTAAAAGAGGGACAAATTCTAATCTCCTTTTCTCCTGGTGGAGAGAAGGAAGAGTCTTGGTTCCATGGACAAAGGGTAGAAGGAGAGGGGTGATCTCTCCCATTCAGCTGTGGCCGGCTTCTTCCAAATGTAACAGAAATCAGACTCTGTTCGCTTCCCTGAGGACTGACTTCTTATGGAAGACCACTGCCCATTCAGTAGATAGACCTAAAAAAGCCATACAGGGGACCTGCACAAAAGGAGACAGGTGTAGGCTCCAGTGAAGTTTAAGTTATTTTGGAGAAATCAAAGATTTATTACTGTACTCCCTGTTCAGTGTTGTGAAATATTAAAATCTAATACAGTTAATGCTACTAACATAATGATGGAGGAATATGAAAGTATTAACATTTCAGAGGCTTGATGCTACCCAGTCCCAATATTACTCACGAGGAAGCTTAATATTCAAACAGTTAGAATGAACTGGGCTGCTTTAAACTCCTTCCTCTGTGCTCAGAACGGACATTATCTTCTCAAGGTGGAACGGCCTTCCATTTGCCTAATGTCTTTCCTTTTGTTCCTTCTGCCATCCCAACTAATTGCTTTGGAATGCTGACCTCCCCTGTTTCTGCTATCTTTCTTGCCAACAATGATTTGTGGCCCTCTTCCTTCTTGATATGTAAAATGTCAGTTCAGAGACTTCAAAGGCACAGGACTTTGCGTGACTCCCCCCACATCTAGGGGATGGCAATATTGACCGTGGGGTGCCGGAGAGTGGATCTGGGTAGGAGAGAGAGAAGCCAGCTCCCTGCGGCTCTCTGCTTAATCAAAGTATCTCCTTATGTGTTGGGAGGGCGTGAGTTGGAAGAAAAGATTGTAGGATTTGGGTTTTTAAAATTTCCATGGTTGTTCGCCTTCCTGAGATAGGCTTGGAGTGCAGGTTGTGTGCTTCATTGTGACTAAGAAAATCAGCTAAGTTTCTGTGACGGAACTGCTCTGCCTTTTCTAAATTGTCCTGAAACCTTAAAGGGCAAAGATACTGAGGCTGGGGGTGGGGAGGGTAGATAGGACTGTATTTGAAACTATCTAAGACGTTCTCATTTATTAAGCATTGACCGTGAGCTGGTCATGTGTTGAGTGTCACAGAGACATAGTCTTGTTTAATGTTCACTACACCGAATGAGTAGGATTCTGTTGTTACCCCTATTTTGCAGTGTAGAGGGGGGAAATTTTTTTTCTGTCTACGCTCTTGGGTTAAGTAACTAGGGCCCTGCAAATTAAACTGACAAAGGATCAAAAGGATAACAGACATATATATTTTACTTGATGTTAATAATTTAATTTTGTATATGGACACACAAGTCTCATAGACAAGGAAGTGAAAACCCAAAGGGATGGTTAGGCTTAAGAGTTTATATATCATTTTAACAAAAAGCAATGAATTTGTGGAGAAGTGATAAGACAAAGGAAAAGGGTTTAGGCTTCTAGGGGTGTAAATTGTGGGAAGGTAAATATATGGTGGGGGGACTAATGGAAGATAAGGTTTGTTTATGCAGATTGCAATTGGCATTATCTCCAGTGATGAGTGATCTCTTTTTCCTGTGAGGACTGAACTCTGATCTTTTTCTTTGCCCCAAAAATTCCTTTCTAAGGGGGCCTGGTGAGTCACACTTACAACTAATAAAATCTCAGTAAACAGGTTTTTATGATGTGCTTTCCTTCCCAACCTGATTCTGCTATAGCATCACATAAAAGATAGAAGACCCTTATCTTAACTCAAGCATTCCTTTCAGGTGATTCCTAGTTTTTTTGGACAAAGCCTAACTCTTTCAGCCAATTGTCAACTAAAAAATCCCTAAATCCACCTATGACTTGTAAGACCCTGCTTTGAGATGTCCCACCTTTTTGGGCCAAACCAATGTATGCCTTCCATGAATTGATTTATGACCTTACCTGTAATTCCTGGCTCTCTGAAATGTATAAAACCAAACTGTAATCCAGCCATAGTGAGTTCACTCGCTCAAGGCTTCTTGGGTGTGGCTCTGGGCCATAGTCCTCAAACTTGGCTCAGAATAAACCTCCTTAAATTATTTTACAGACTTCGTCTTCTTTTATGTTGACACCTGGTATGAGAGAGAGGAAGGGAAATTTATGCGCTGCCTTTAGGCAGAAAGGGGAGGGTAGAGAGCTTTTCCTGTATCTACTATTTCTCGGGTGCCTTCAACTCAAAATAATTCTTATGCCAAAGTGGGGTATTTTGGGGTGGCATGTTCTGGCCCCCTAAGAAGCCGAGGAAACTGAAGCACAGAAAGCAACTTGTCACAGAGCAGGGACAGGAACTGGATCTGTTTCAGAGACCAAGAGGATGGGGCTGGGGCAGCCAGGGTCATGTAGCTCAAAGTTTCTGCTCTCCCAAGTCCTTTAGCCCTTGGGGATGCCCCACACAGAGTAAGAAGCTTCTTGATCTCAAGGAGGTGACACTAGCAGAAGTGAGAAAGAACCAGGAGGATGAGGATCCGTGAGTCTGAAGAACAGGAATTGATAGTAGGAAAATGTGTGCTCTCTTTGATTCTAACTGATACTATTCGCTTCTGTGACTATGCTTGCTTTTAGTTGTTTGATAAATATAGTTAATCAGAATGAAAAACAGAGATAAGAGCAAAGGTAACTCCATGATAGGCTAGGCTTCCTGGATGTGAGAAGCTAACAGCCTAGTTCTGCTTCTGTATATATGGCTTGCTGGCTTGGTGCTTAGCGTAAGTGGAGCCATGGCAGGCTTCACTAAAGTAAAGGAAAACAAAGCCCCGGGGAGGCAACCACAAGTTACTTCCTGATAAAGGGCTGGAGAGTCCAGGGGCCCTCCAACCAACTCAGTAGATAAGAAGAGCAAGACATGATCAGCGCATGAACGGCTTGTGCAGGGCGTGTGTTCCCAGTATCGCTTGTAACCAAAAACTAGAAGGTCTGCAACAACAGCCCCCCTCCCCCGTCGGAGACCCTCCTCTTCCCCTGGATGACGTTAATTAACTACAACTGGCGCCAGCGCGAAAAGCCCGAAGCTTAGAGTCAACAAACCAGGAGTCAACGCGATCAGCCACTTCTAAAAAAGAACAAATAAACTAAAGGGGGATGAAGTGCAGACTAGTGTGTCATGTGCAGACTAACGTGTCGTGTGCAGACTAACGTGTCGTGTGAAAACTAGCATACAGAAAAGCATAAAAGCTTAACCTTTACCCCAGGGCGGGGTCCTAGTTCGTGGAGAGGCCACTGCGTTGGTGCTCTGGAACTTGGACCCTAGCTCGAACTAGCCAATAAACTCCTTTGCCTTTTTGCAGCCTCAGTGACTCTGCCTCTCTGTTCCTGGGGCCAAGGGGAACCGGATCTAACAAGTCAAACCAGGGAACTTCCATCAGTGGCCAGGGAGTCAGTACCAGAGGGGTCAGAGATCAGAAAGGAGTCAACATCAAAAGTGGAGAATAAGATCCAGGTTTTATGCCTTTTAACAGGTGGTGGGGAGAGGGGAGAAGGCAGGGAGGAAGAGGAAACTGAGGGTTAAGGGTGTAAAGAGATTTATTGCAAGGAATTGGCCTATGTGATTGTGGGGGCAGGCTGGGCAAATCCAAAATCCATAAGGCAGGTTGTGAGGAAGGGCAGGCTGGAAACTCTTGGCACGGACTGCACCTGTTGTCCACAGGTGGAATTTATTCTTTCTTAGGGGAGCCTCAGTTCTCCTCCTAATGCCCTTCAACTGACTGCATCAGACCCACCCGGATTATTGAGGATAATCTTTTTTACTTAAAACCAACTGATTGCAGATGTTAATCACACCTTCAAAAATGTCTTCACAGCAACACCTGCGTCAGTGTTGATTGAATAGCTGCATACTATAGGCTAGCCAAGTTGACCCATAAAAGTGACCGTCACAATGCTCAATAGACATTTGTTGAATTAATAAATAATAATAAGCAGTTAATATATGCCAGACACTGTTCTAAGAACTTTGTTTGCATTAATTTGTTTACCCTTTCCAACAGACATATGAAGTCACTACTATGACTTCTGTTAGGCATTAGTGCTGCTTATCAATCAGTATTTCTTCTCTTTTTTGCAGGCATATTGTAGATTTTCACTTTGCTGTACACTTCACATTTGGTATGGCCACCTAACTTGGTTTGATCAATGAATTATGAGCAGGAGTGATGTGTATCACTTATAGGTAGAAACATTGAAGAGCCAGTTTATCTTTTCTCCTTTTCACTTTGACCAGCAATGTTCAGATGATAGAACCTCTTATCAGCTTTAATCTCTTGGAGTGGGCACTGTGAGCTGAGCTCTAGCTGACCACGTTGAATACATTGAATACACAGCATATGTTTTAAGCTAGTGATATTTGGGGGTTGTTTGTTCCCACTGTATAACCAAAGCTATCCTGATTATCCCATTTTATGGATGAGGAAACTGAGGCATGGAGAGGTTAAGTAACTTGTGAAGTTACACAACTAGTACATGGTGGAGCCAGGATTCAAACTCTTCTGTCTGTTATATTAGTCCTTGCTGTCTAGGATCTTAGAATGACTCAGGTTGCCATCTTTTCTAAGGCCTCATTCTTCAACTTCCCCATCCCCGTACCAGTGGTTCTCAGTTGGGAGTGAATCTTGCCTCCCCCGCCTCCAGGAGACAGTTGGCAATGTTGGGAGACATTTTTGGTTGTCACAACTTGGTGGGGGGGGGAGTTGTGCTACTGGCATCTGGTAGGTAGAAGCTAGAAATGCTGCTAAACATCTTTCCGTGCACGGGACAGACCTCCACAACAAAGAATCATCCAGCTCCAAATGCTGGAGCTGTTGAGAAGCTCCGATTTAACACTGAATCCCTCTGTTGCTGAAGTTAGCCACAGTTACTTTCTTTCGCTTGCACCCAGACACTGAGTTGGGTTATCATGAGTTAGTTAATTGATTAATTGAGAACAGTGGGGTGTCAGTGCTGGGACTGGTCTTATTTGACATTTGCCTAGCTGATCTGGAGGTGTAAGTGGTGATAGCTCCACATTTGCTGATGACACTTGGCTGTGCCAGGTAGTGAAATGCCAAGCCGCTGGTGACAAGCCGCAGGAAGATCTCACCAGGCTGTGTGAGTGGGCAGAGGAGTTGCCAAGGATGAGCTTCAGTGTGGGCAAGTGCAAGGTGCCGCGCTTGGCAAAAAATAATCCAAGCTATACATAGAGGTTGGAAGAGGATGGAACAGGATAGAAGAAAATGAATAAAAATTTAAAGGACTCCAGAAAGTGATTCCCAAGCTTACCTGATTATAAGACTCACCTGAGCGTTAGCTAACAATACAGGTGCCCAGGCCTTTGCCCTGGAGGTGCTTGGCCAGAAGTCTGGGCACTGCTACTCAGGCCTGCTTCTAATTTTCTGCAGGAATACAGAGTTAGTTTTTCCAAATTTCCTGATTTTTCAAGAGAAGACGTAAATCCTGGCTTTTATGTGTAAAGTTCCCGTTTTTTCCCCCTTTTTTGGTAACCTTAAATTTTGATATAATTTCAATCTATAAGAAAAATTGTATGAAGGTTTATAAACAGCTTCTGTATACCCTTTACCCAGATTCACCAATTGTCAACAGTTTGCCCCATTTCCTGTGTCATTTTAAGTTCCTGAATTTTATAAACACCCTATGGATCAAGCTAAACAAGAGGGTGAATGGTATTTAGTCCTTAAACTATTAGTTGGTAACTTCTGAAACCCAGAGCAGTTAAACAGAAATCTCTGGAATAGAGACTGGACATTAGTATTTTTAAAAATTTTTGCCTCCAGGTGAGTCTAATGTGCAGCTAGGGCTGAGAACCACTGGTCTTGGTCCCCCAGGGTAATTTATTCCCCTTCTCGGTGACTAGTTTAGGAGTGGACACACGACCCAATGCTGTGTAGCAAGGATGAGGAGTCTACTGGTGTGCTTCTGAGAACACTTCCTTCACTTTTAAAGACACACGGGAAAGAGGCAGCCCCCTTCTGCTGGATGTCATATCTGTATGTGATGGGACACTGGCCAAAGAATGGAGTGTGGAAAAAATGCAAAGACTTTGGATCCCTGAATTTATCTTTGAGCTGCTGAAGTAACTAACCCCGTGGCCACTTTACCTTGAGATTTCTTTTTATGGAAGGTACGTTTTTCTTATTTAAGTTGTATGGCAGAGATGACCAGTTACCTGCCAAAGACCTGTGCACACCTTATATAATATAGAGTTATGACTTGGAAGCAACTCTCCAGCCATGGATGGCATTTTTGGCATCCCTTCCCCTGGAATCTAGACAATGCTATGTGATTCATCCTCACCAACCCGATGTAACATACAGCGGGGTACTTCTGGGCTAGGGTGATTAAGTTTAAGTGCATGATCCTTCACCTTCTCACCACTGTTCCTTCCCTCTTCCTCCCATCTACCAGTTGGATGACATCAGGACAACCCTGAAGCCACAAGATGGCAGAACTGCAAGACAGAAGCAGCCTGAGTCCCTGAGTCACTGCTTAGAATAGAGCTACCCAGGAGCGCCACTCAACCAGGGGTACTTGCATTGAGCAAGAAATAAAGGTTTATTGTGTTAAGCGCCTGAGATTTGGGGATCTATTTATCACAGATAGCCTAGGCTACCTGACTAATATGAGCTAGTTAAGTTGGAGTTAGGTGTTACTTGCAGCCAAAAGCATCTTGCCTAAAGCATCAGAGAAGGATCCATTAAGTCCAGATCACCATCTCAAAACTTGTTTTGTTTTTTTTTTATTTACAAAAATGCAACTAGCATGACAGTAATTTAATCTAACATCCAGGAGTTGCTTGCTTTCAACCTGATGACTTGGCTTTGCCATTGCCTTTAGGGTGGCTTTGATTTTAGACTGATGATTTATCAAACCCTCGGACCCTTCCACTTGGTTTCTGGTTCCCAGTTCTCTCCCTGTCTTAGCTCTTTCTGAACTGAACTTGCATTGCGGTTCTGATCTCTCTTCAATAAACATCCTGACAAAATACCATTCTGGCACACCTGTCTTACTCCTACTATCTCTAAGAGGGACTCTCGGCTGCCCCTCTATGGCTGGGTGTTCCCCAGTTCTAGAAGCTTCTTGAGGCACAATTTAGTCCGTTTATTTGGTAACCAGGAACAGAAACTCACGCAGGCTTGCTCAAGGAGAGGGAAAATTGTTGAAAGAATGCAGAAAAAGTGTCCTGGGGATCTGAGAATGGCAACTTAAATACGCCGGGGCCTTGAGGAAATGGGACAGGGAAGCTGTTAGAAAACAAGGACGCCACTCTCTTCCTCTCCCTTGTGATGTTTTTGCTTTCCTCTGAACAGCTCCTAATGCATTCTCCTCCCTCTCTCCCCTCCTTCCTCCCTTCCTTCCTTCCTGTATTTGAGCACTAACCGGGTGAATAGCTCCATATCAGGCATGGAGGATACAAGGGCTTAAGCTATTGTGGGGAAACCTGTAAAGCACATTTAGAAATTACATTAATTGGGTGTCAGGCAGATGTTGGGGGGATGGGTGTATACATACATAATGAGTGCGATGCGCACCGTCTAGGGGATGGACATGCTTGAAGCTCTGACGGGGGGGGGGGGCAAGGGCAATATACATAACCTAAACTTTTGTACCCCCATAATATGCTGAAATTAAAAAAAAAGAAATCCACAAAAATAAAATATTACAAGCCTTTGTGCTATCAAGGGAATACGTATGGACTCTAATAAAGAATACCAGGTGATCTATCTATTTCACAGAGCTGGTGAAGGAAGTCCTTTCTGAGGAGGTGACTCGTCAGCTCAGACATGAAGGATGATAAGGGACCAGCCATATAAAGAGAGCGAACACATTTCAAGCAGTGGGAATGGTAGGTACAAAGGCCCTGGGGCAGAAATGTTTGGATTGACCAGGGAACTGAAAAGGAAGGACAGCCTGACTGGAGTGCAGGTAGCGAGATAAAAGTAGCATGGAATAATGTTGAATAGGTCAGCGTGCTTTCGATAATGCAAGACCCTGGAGATGCTAGCGAAAATTTGGATTTTATTTAAGTACAATGGGAAGCTTTTGCAGGGTGTTCCTCTCTTTACCAAACCATGTTTTAATAATATCAGCTTGCATTTGGCCCACTGCTGCTGCCCTAGCCCCCATGGCTGGCTCCTTCATATCCTTTCTGCTCTGCTTCCTGTAGCCAGCTAGTGATTGCCTTCTGTGTTTCTTACTTAAAAATCCCAGTAGAGGCCGGGCACGGTGGCTCACGCCTGTAATCCTAGCACTCTGGGAGGCTGAGGTGGGAGGATCATTTGAGCTCAGGAGTTTGAGACCAGCCTGAGCAAGACCAAGATCCTGTCTCAACTAAAAACAGAAAAATTAGCCAGGCATTGTGACATGTGCCTGCAGTCCCAGATACTCAGGGGACTGAGGCAGGAGGATTGCTTAAGCCCAGGAGTTTGAGATTACAGTGAGCTACGATGATGCCACTGCACTCTACCCAGGATGACAGAGTGAGACTCTGTCTCAAAAAAAAAAATCCCTGTAGAAATCATCTAATTGGGCCAGCTGACCTTTTGGAGCCCTGGCACAAATCCTAGCCAGTGGCCACCCTGTGAATGGATTGGCTGGCCTTATATCAGGTGTGATCTTGTGATTTAATCAGCTGTGACTAGGGCAGCATAATGTCCAGAACATGGTCATATTTACCCACTAGGGTCCGTGGACAAAACAGGCAATGATGCAAGCCCTTAAAGAACTATTTCCAGAGGTGAGATTTAAGAAATGAGTATTTCACTGGGTGCCTAACTTACTAAACTTCTGAAAATGCATATTAGATTGTGTCCAATATGTCCCTGATTAAAAACTGTTAAGTGGCTTCCAAATGCACTTAGGGTCAAAATCCAAAATCCTTAATGTGCCTGTAATGCTGCATCCTCTGGACCCAGCTCTGTCTTCTGCCCTCGTCTGATGCTACGCTTCTTAGCCTTTAGGTCTGATCCCAAATGTCACTTCCTCTTCCTTGATCCCCCAGCAAAAATTAGAGATCCCTGTTTATGTTCCTCTGTACTTTTTGCATTATATTTTGCCTTCATGGCGTAGATCACATCTTTAAATGATGTTGATTTGTGTGCTTACTTGTTTAATGTTTGTCTCCTCCACTAGACTGAGAGTTCCATGAGGACAATAGTCATATCTGTCGGGATTATAGCTGCTTCTGGCTGTCCTAATCTGTTTTGTGTTGCTGTAAAGGAATACCCGAGGCTGGGAGATTATAAAGAAAAGAGGTTTCTTTGGCTCACGATTCTGCTGGCTGGAAGACTGGGCATCTGGTGACAGCCTCAGGCTGCTTCCACTCGGGGAGGAAGGCAAACGGGGACCAATGTGTGCAGAGATCACATGGGGAGAGAGGAGGCAAGAGAGAGGGCAGGTGCCAGGCTCCGTTTAGCAACTAGCTGTCCTGGAAACTAATAGAGCTAATAGAGCTACTCCCTCCCCCCATCCCACCAGGGAGAGCATTAACCTATTCATGAAGGATCTGCCCTGACAACCTCAACACCTCCCATTAGGCCCCACCTACAACACTGAGGATCAGATTTCAACATGAGGTTTGGAGGGGACAAACACCCAATCAATAGCACTGGCACATAGCAAGTGCTTAATAATATGTGTTGAATGACTGAATGCCAAGAAGTGAGGGATTGTATGGCCTGAGCAGTCACTAAAGACTTCATGGAAAGCATGAGGGTTGATCTTGGCCTTAAAGGATGAGTAGGATTGGAAGAGGACAAGAGAAAACATTTCAGCCAGGGAGAACATTTATCAGCAAAGGCAGGGAATTGGGAATACGGGTGGATATAGCCAGGGTACAGTATGGATACTGACCTGATTAGAGCAGAGGTGTGTGCTGACAAGATCTGGAAAATGAGATTGTCTAGGTAGAAAAGGGCCCAAATAGGAAAAAAAAATGTAAATCTGAGAACTACTTTAAGTAATAATAGCTAACATTTATATGGTGCTTATAATGTTTCAAGTTTTCTTCCAAGTGCTTCATGAATATAAGCTCGTTTAATCCTCACAACAAATCTATGGCGTAAGTACTACTTTTGCACCCATTTTACAGATGGGGAAGCTGAGGTGTGGGGAGACTATCTTGTTGAAGGTCTGTGGTTGATAAATGCAGAGCTGGGATTCTAAATCTGGACAGATAACAGCTGCAGAGTTCATGTGCTTGAATGTTATGCCAAGCTGCCTCTCTCCTCTCGAAAGGTAGAGACATAACTTGGCAAAAGATCAGTTTCAGGAGCTGCCCATTAAAATGGCTTGAAAGAGAAACCTTGGTAGAAGGACCTGCTGGTCTAGAAATGAGTGAGCTGAAAAAGGGAAACTGCATTTGGGGAAGAAGGAGATGGAGAACTCGGTGATGGAGCAAGAGATTTGAGAAGCGTGACCAGGAGAGCTTAGCGAATGGCTGTGCGTAGGCTCTGGAGTCAGGCAGGCATGGGTTTGTGTACCTGCTTTGCTGTCTACTTGCAAGTTTCAACATGAAGCCCATGGGCTTAACAACAACACAAAATTAGGATTAAACGAGACAAAGTAAGTGAAGTTCATGGCACAGTGCTTGACACACAGGGTCGTGGCTGAGTGAATGGGAATGCTCTCCACAGGGATTTGGACGGCAAGGATTGGCCAGAATCCTGGCTGCTACCTGGAAGTGATAATATTAATATTTATTTGATGCCAGCCAGCTGGGTCCCGCTGAGCAGTGGTTAAGCAAAAGCACCCTGAGGCTCGCTGTGTCAAAGCTTTGCAGTGACGGTGTAGGGGGTCCTTCCAGGGCTCAAATGCCCATTTCTCTCCTCCAGCTCTCTGGTCTTTGCAGTAAGAGCTTCATACCTAGCCTCCAGGGCAGGTGCCCAGCTAGTTAAGACCCTGGGACCTTTCTCTCCACCCTGTATCAACTCCCCAGATGGCCTGTTTTTGACAAACTCCCAGTTCCCAGGGTGTCTGGAGGCTGCCTCTTCCTGTTCACAGTGTTCATCACCTATTTGTTCCAGCTCTCAGATCTGTCCCTCTCCAAGCGTGACAGGCGCCACTTTTCCTCAAGAGTGGGAGGAGATGATGTGCTAGGATGCACGGCCACAGTGTCATAAAGCATCGAATGACACAGTGAGAAAGGTGTTCCCTTTGGGGTTCTCCTTTGGTCCTTCTGATTAAGCCAAGGGAAGCATCTTCTTTTGGTGCTAGAATATCTTTTCACACCTCTCTAACACTTCGGTTATATCCTTTTGTCAAAGAGCTGGCAGCCAGCCTTCTGCTTAGGACAAGCGACAGCCAGAATGCAGAGTGATTGTTTTTATTGTATCTATTTTCTCAGTTACCTTTTGCTCATGGCAAGGAATTCCAGTTTTCCTTTTCCAGTAGTGATATAAATCTCCCGTTCAAAATCTACTTATTGAAGCAAAAAGTTTACAGAAGAACATTAGGGAAATAATTGTTTATGTGGTATGTGGATATGAAAAACTTGCTAAGAGTGGTACTCAGATGACTGAGATTTGGAAAATGCTGGAACACCGGGGAAGCCTGATGTAGGAAGCAGAGGCTTGGATCTGAATGCAGGCTTTGCTCATTAGCACCCAAGACGCTTACTCTCTTTGAGCCTCTGTTCCCTCATCTGCCAAAATGGAGATGATAATTCCTACTACACATGGTTGTTTTGAGGATTGAATGATATAATCTGATGTATGTGAGTGTCGTTTGCATGCAGTGACTCTTACGTGTTGAATGAAATGAATCGCTCCTAGTGCACATTTGATAATAAAACTCACTGCGTGAGTGGAAGCAAGTTACTAGTTTCCCAGGACTTCTGTACCATAGTGGGGATAAAATCCGGGTAAGTCATGTACCTCTCTTTCCTCAGTTTCTTCATTGATAAGATGGGGAGATCAATAGTATCTTATTCATGTGGTTACTGGGAGGGTGAAATGATTTCCTACGTGTGTGGCACTAGAACACAGCCTGGCACCCTGCAGCGTTAGGTAAGTGTGAGCTCTCAGGACCGCCATCCTGCCTCCGAGAACGCTGGAGCCCTAAGCAGGAAGCTCCCTGGAAGTGTGAAGTCCTGGGTATATGCCAGAAATGCACAAGGAAGTCACTCTTGGCAGAGGTGACGTATTTCTCATGCTTTCCAAATCAAATATTCAAAATATTCAAATGTCCTTCCACTCTCTCTTCCCAGAGCCCTCAGAACCTATGCAAAGTATACTCTCTCCCTCCCCCCATCAGAAATAATTTTCCTTTGGCTTTTATCTTCCTGCAGTGATGCTTGCTGTAGAATGAATTGTGGCTACACCCCATCTCCTGACCAAAATGTATATGTTGAAGCCCTATCCTCCAGTAGGATGGTATTTGGAGATGGGGCCTTTGGGAGGTAATTAGAGTTAGATGAGGTCATGAGGGTGGAGCCTTCATAATGGGATTGGGGTTTTATAAAAGGAGGAAGAGAAAGAGATTGCCTGTGTTCATCATGGGAGGACGCAGCAAGAAGGCTGCTGTCTACAAGTCAGAAAGAGAGCCCTCCCCAGGAACTGAATCTGCTGACACCTCCATCTTGGACTCCCCAGCCTCCAGCACTATGGGAAATAAATGTCTGTAGTTTAAGCTACCAGTCTGTGATATTTTGTTATAGCATCATAAGCAGATTAATACGATGCTAACTGCCTAGAATCCATCCAAAAATTTTTTAAAAATTTATTATTTACAATGTGCTAATCATTTTACATATGATATTTTATTTAAACCTCACAACTCTGCGAAGGAGAGCATTATTATCATGTTCCATTTTACAGAGGAGGAGACTGAGGCTTGCAGTTTGGGTGACTTGCCCAAGGTTCTAGGGCTACTCTGTGCCAGAGTTAGATCTTGAACACCAGTGTTCACCCACCCAGCCCCAGGTCGTCCCCAAGGATGCAAGTGGAGAAACACACGGACTCTGGCATTTGTGGGGAACACCATACTGGCTTCAACAGGTGAAGAGGGATCGCTCCTGGTGGCTGGAGTGTAAGTTTTCAAGACGGAGAGGAGCCAGTTCAGTGGCAGGGGAGTGAGTTTATGTAGGAAATACCCAGAAGCAACAAAACTCCAGCAGCTCAGTGGGTTACAACAAGGCAAAACCTTTAATAACATGAGTGCTTATTACATTAGCTGCTTCGGGGCTCTGACATCTTTGATTTCTGGTCATGTTTTTCTAACACAGAAAGGTGAATGGCTCCCTCAGGGCCGCCCGGGCGGTTGGATTCCTGAGGATTTGTGTGGGTAGACAGTGGGGACAGCTATGAACGCGCCTGACCGGGATTCGGAAATCCGCCCTGGCCACCACCCGTGACTTTTAGTAAAGTCCTCTTCCAAGGAGGGAAGAATGTGAAGGTCCTTCCAGTAAAGAAGGAAGAAAGGAAAACATCTGGCACAGATACGGAGAGAGGAATGACATTAAAGATCGGCTTGAAAAGTGAGAGAGGGACAGAGGGCTGGGACTCGGAGGTGGACAGGCAAATGTGGGAGAGGGTTGAGTCCATTTGGTTTCATTCTTTGTAAAAAGTAATACCATCACGAGGACCATGCCATGCAACCTCAGAGACATCTCTGTACACTTCCCCCAAGGCTGTGCTGGGTGTGGGGCAGAGGCCAGAGGTCAGTTCAGACGGGCGTGGTGCGCCTGTTGGCCGGATTATTATGCAGCGATTCTTTGTACTCTTTGGGCGTGGAATTGTGGAACTGTAGAAACGCGTGGTCCCGGTCGGAGTTGAGGAGGGTCCCCATGGTGATCTTTGAAGGGTCCCGGGAGAGGGTGAACATCGAGATGTCGGTGGAAGGGATGGTGTGGAAGCCTTTGCTGATGGGGGACAGGTCTCGGGATCTGGGCTCTGTGGAACGAGAACTTGACCGCCGCCGGAATCTATACCTGTAGGGCGGGAGGCGGGCAAAAGTGGATTTCTTCAGGAACTCTGAGTGGGATTTGGCACGTAACTGCTGATGTTTTTCAATATAGATGTGCACGGCAACCACTCCTACAATTTCCGCGATGATGAAAGAGAAGGCTCCGAAATAAAAGGACCAGCCATAGGAGTAACTTTTTTTGGAGTCACGCTGCCCAGGGTCTCCGGCGTTGGCTGATATATAAACGATGATGCCGATGATGTTGCTTAACCCTAAGAGAAGGGGAAAAGAAAAAAAACACATCTTTTATAAACCTCAGAGGTGACTGTCACTTTGAGTCTGGAAATATTTATAGAAAACATGGAGGTAACAGGGAGAGAGGAGAATGGATTAGAGCTGGGAAATCCAACCGCTGAGCTCTTCTTGCATGATCTGTCTCTTGGGAAATGCAAAATTCTGCTGTTCTGTCCCAGGCAGTGTGCACTCAGCTAAGGAATACACCCTCCTCCTACAGCAAGTGCGGTAGAACTCAGAATGCATTTATTTCCCCTTAGAAGCAATTTGTTCCATCAACACTTAATCTTTGGCACTAAGTCATGAGGAAGACAAACAAGATACACGTCCCTGCCCTTGAATTCCTTACCATTAGCAGGAGAGACTGACATATAAATGCAATTACAGCAACATGCAGTAAGAGCTCTACCAGAGACATACCAAATGGTTCAGGAGCAAAGGGAGAGAGAAAGACTAAGCTCCGTGCAGTGAAGGTGAGTTGACATTTGAGCTGGATCCTGAAAACTGAATAGGGGTGAGCTAGGAGATGAAAGCCGTTGACAAGGGAGTGTGAGAGAAGGAACAGAGAATGACTGACTGGGGTCCCAGCTTGGACGATTAGGAGGCTGGTGGCATTTTGAGCTAAAATAAGAGGCAGCAAAGAGACCAGGCTTAGAGAAAAGGGGAGATTTGGATACACTGAGTTGGAAGTGCTTATGGAGAGTCCCAGTGGAGCTGTCCAATGCATATGGGTCTAGAGCTACAATTTGGGGAATGAATAAACCCATGGGGAAGAGACACTAGCTTACCAAGTCTTTTTATCTGCACAGGATAAGACAATGCTTTAGCTCAGCTGTTGTTTGAATGTCAGGAATAGGGGAACGCAAAGCTGTTATCTCCAATAAACAAGGCTTGCAGGCTTAGCTTCCCCAAGTGCCAGCGGAATAGCATTGGAAATAGCTGCTCAGCCCATTGGAGAAGAATCCTACCCTAGGGAGTGGTAAGAAGAAACAGTAGATTTGGAGGGCTGTGCCCGTGTCTGGCTACCTTTCTCACGTTATTGCTCCAAAGGGGAAGAAATGTCTCCTTTTGTCCCTTTGCTTCAAGGGCTTCATCCAGGGCTTGGTGCCAGCAATGACTCATGGAGGCTGGTACACCAGCTGGCATCTGCTTGCCTCCGAATTTAGGCTACCTGTACAGGGTGGTGCTAAATGGGGGTTGTCCCTCATTCAAGTTCCCAACACCAGTTGGTGAGCAACCATTTCCGGGAGCCTCCTGAGTCCTCTCTCCATTTGTGGAATGTTCCATACTCTTCCTGGGTATCCCCTCGATCTGCTCACAGTCAAGCAACCAAAGGATTAAAGCTCAGTGTAACAGGACCCACAGGACTTTGCTCCAGTGCTACCATTCTGATTGGCTGGTGCACATGCATTAGGGTTATTAATATTTTGAACACAACTTGTGATCATACTCCATCTAGAACTTGCCCCCAGAGGGAAGGGCCAGCATCTGCTTCCGCCCTGTCTCCTCTTGGCTCTACCCACACAAGCATTCAGCAGGTAGGCAGCAAGTTCTCATTACTGAGCTGTTTCTCAATATTGGGGGTTGACACATCAAGCTCTGTGTGTCAGGCTGCAAGAAACCACAGGATGAAAAACGGCTCCTCTTCCTGGAGTGTCAATTTGGCTTGAAGATTAGTAGGGAAGACACATTCTTTTATATTAAAATGAACATGGATATAATAAGAAGGAGAAAGCAGAATTCACATGAATTTTTAAGTTAAATGGGAGGCAGACTTCAGAAACATATTGGCTCAATGAAGGTGGCTTCTAGCAATGCCTCCTGATTCCCCAGGGCCATGTTCTCTCTCTCCTCTGCCAGCTGGGAAATTTTGGTGGCAAAGTTTGGGAAGCCCCAAAAGGAGGTCTTGCTGGGTGGGGCGGGGGAGGAAAGAAAGAAAGAGAAGTTTAAAGAGAGGCTCAGATGTCAGACTAGGTAAAAGGAGGCAAGAAGCCAAGTGAGTTGTCAATCATTTATAGGGCACTTACTATATGCCAGGTACTGTGCATAGCCTTTATATACATCATTGCAATTAATCATTGCAATAGGCCTGCCTTTAAAAAAATTATCCCCCTTTTCCAGATGAGGAAGCTGAGACATGGAGAGGATTAAGTAACTTTTCATGTCGAACACGGCTACGAAATGGTTGAAGTGAGATTTGAACCCAGAACTCTTAGCCATGGTGGATTTAGATTTCAGTAACAAGGCTCGGGAAAAACACGATGTGAATGGTCATTTTGTTCCACCCATTAGACTGCAAGCTCCCTGAGGGCAGGGACTAGGGTTACCTTGTTCATTCCTATGGCCATAACTCAGCCCAGAGCCTGACCCCCAGGGAGAGCACAGTGCATATTTGTTGAATGAGTGAACGATTTGAGTTGACAGTGAGAATTAAACGGTACAATGTATATAACAACAGCTGCTATGTATTTAGCACATATTTGATGCTAGGCACCTTTCTGGTTACTTGGGGCATACCAACTCATTAACCCTCTCAACAACCTCAAGAAGCGGGGCTGTTATTATCCTCATTTTTCAAATGGGGAAATTGAGGCACAGAGAGGTTGAGTGACTTGCCCAAGGCTACACAGCAGGGAAGTAGTACAGTCAAGCCTTGCATCATGTAGCCTGGCTTTAGAGCTCATGCTCTTGAGCACTGTGCACAGAACCTGGCACACAGTAGGTGCTCAATAATAGGTTCTTGATTGCTTGCCTGAAACCACAAACCTTAGAGCAGCTGAGCAAAACAGAGACTTAGAGAGGGTTGAATTCTCCGCTCATTTCATTTTAGAGGTGGAAAAACAGAGGATCTTAGGGGTGCTCAGGGAGATTAGTGGAGGGGCTGAGTCCAAGCTTCCTGTTTCCTGTCAGGGCTTTCTCCATGAACCCATGTGCTTTCTAGTTCTTACGTGTCTAATCTACCTGCCATCCCACACAACACCTCTTGTAAGAAGAAAGTTGCTGGTGACACACTCTTGCCTAACAATCCCCTTGGGGGACAAAATAATGATCTTCTCTTGTTCTTAGGAAACTCTCACATCAGCACAACATTGGTCCTGATCCTCTGGATCCAGGAGAGCCTATAAGGTCTAGATGGGGCCATCAGTGACATCATCATGCCTCAAAGCCACATAAGTCCCTGGGTTTGCCAGCTGTTAACATCTGTCCACACAGAGAGTGGTCAGAGGCCACCAGCACCTTTGGGCTGACGACATTCCCCAGGGCAAGATGGCAGCTTTCTCCCTAGTCTCTGCTGGAGTCAGTTCTAGACAGTCAGAGCTGGGTGGTCCCACTTTCTCATTTCACAGAAGGGAAAACAATGGGGCAGGAACCTAAGCAAGGTCTTGTAGGGCACCAGGATGTCGAGCTTTAGACTTGGGAACTATATTGTCGCTGCTTTTCCAATACTAGAAAATGATATTGTGCTTTTTATGTTCAGTCTGCTTCCAACAACCCACCATGAAGTTGATACTATTATTGTTCGTCATGTTATGGTCAAGGAATCCAAGTTACAAGGAGTTGGTCACACTCCCAAGGCCCCCTTGGTGGAGCCAGGATTCAGATCCGGGAGGGCAAGCCTCTCCTTCTCACCTGCATTGTTCTCGTCTCAATAAATATTCTGCCATTACCTTGCAAAGTTGGAAAGTCATCACCAAAGAGTCAAGCCCCATCTTCCCCCATTTCTGCCTTGTTCTTGCTTCTCTAAAGCATTTCATCTAGATGGCATTGATCTACCTTTGACAGGGGTGGAGTGGAAAGTGACGGTAAAGAGATGAGAGGAAAGATGAAAACCCAGAGGAAATCGAGGAAGATGAGGACGCCAGAGGAGAGGTGGAGAAGGGAGGAGAGAGAAGGCAGAGAACAGGACCCTCTTCTGAAGATTGTCTCTCGTCCGCCTTGCCACCCTGGGCCGCCCTCTGGTCGGGTCTGCTATTGATCGCAAGGGCCTCCCTGAGAGCATCTTGGGCTATTGGTCTTTCCCGTATTTTCAGAGATACTTTCAGTGATACGAGGATGTGAGCGCTTGCAAAACTGTGAACAACAGTTAACTGGCAAATGCATACCGCACACGGCCAGAGATAGTATGTAAATGTGCCCAAGTGAACGGAAGGGTGGAGCCCTTTAAAACACACTGACTGGGTCTCTCGGTTCACACCTAGCACATGTACAAACATACACACACATTCTCCTGTTAATCAGTCTCTCTCTCTCTTTCTCTCTCTCCTGACCCTGACACCCTGTTCTCTCCCTGTCTTTGCTTCATGCCACCCTTAGCTGGAGTTTCAGCATCTTTGGTTCTGATGAAATTCTTTGCATTCTTATCCTTGCACATTTTCTTGCTCTTTCCCCTGAGGGAGCCCCGAATAGCATTGCTTCTCCACACAGCCCTGGCTTTGCTTTGGTGTCTGTGACAAGATCAGGGCTGGGGGCCAGACACTCACCTGCAGAGACAAAAAAGATGCCCGCGCTGAGAATGACATTGTGTCTGCTGCGGTGGAACTCGCTGGCTGCCACGCAGAGCCCGCCGAAGAACAGCAGCGTGACGCTGAGGATGGGAAAGACACTGGAAGCCCTCACAGCCCCTGCAGAGAGAAGGAAGACGCTTCTGCCTGCACCCAGCCAGCCCCCGGATCCACCACCGTGGGCAGGGGCTGCCCGAGGGGGAGTCAGCACAGAGGTGCGTGGGCGTGAGACCCGTGTAGTCGCTCAGGGCCCTGTGTTTGGAAGGAGGCTCCGGACTTGGGGTCAGTGCTCTGCAATCACCATCCTGAGAGTCTTAATGATTGTACCCTTGAATGTGTGTGTTGTGAATCGGAGGGGACGATGGTGCATGCGCTGGAGGCTTGGAACTTTGTTGCATATGGGACTGCCCTCCCCACTCCCCACCTGCCACCCACCACCAACACCTTCCCACCTCCAGGCCTCCCTGGGACTCCCTCAGCCTCAGCCCCGTGACCACTGCCACCCTGTGCCCCTGGTGGGGGTCTAGGCGTGAACACAAGAAAATCAGGTTTGGGTACAAGCTCCGGGTCCCCGGGAAGATTTGCGCTCACCTAGAGAGTGCCCCTACCCCCAAGGGAGTGTGATATTAAACAGCAAATTAAAAACACCATGGCAGGTCACAAGAGGGATCACAGAGGAAAGGAAAAGGCCTTTTTTGCCTGCATTTTGAACCAGGAGCCTGGGATTTTCATTTGCAAATTATGTAGCCAGACCTGTACACGGGGACTTCTCTCAGACCTCACACCACTCATCCAAAAGCAAAATCTTTCCCAGCACATACCTACATTTGCAAACAGAGTCTGGCAGTACCCATTTAATACCCTTTTAGTCACGGAATGAACAAATGTATTTATTTATTCATTCAACAAATATTTCTTCAGCACCTACTAGATGCCAGGTGCTGTGCCGGGTGCTGGGTTACTAGCTGCAATGTTTACAACCTCGAGGCGCAGGCACTGCCCTTCAGAATGGACACGGGTGAGGAACTGATGGAGTCCTGGAAGCCCCTGTGTCCACGCCTTAGTTTCCGGATCATGGATAGGCCCTAATGTCCTGCGGAGGACTTGGGTGGGGATACCAGTATTTGCCCAACAAGGATAAGACTATTTCCCGGTAAGTCCTGCCCAGAATGTACCAGGTGGATAAATTCTGGGCTTACTGGTGTACCAAAGCTCCAGGGGCCCTGTCTTCATGGGGCTCAGGTTCTAGTGGAGACAACAGGCAGGACCAGCTACATAACTTGCAGGGCCTTTTGGAAACTAAAAATGTGAGGCCTCTTGTTCCAGATTTGTTAAGAATTTCAAGATGGTGACCACAGATCGTTGACCCAAGGGTGGGGCCCCTCTGAGGGTGGGGCCCTGTTTGAACCCAGACGAGAGCCCACTGTGGCTTGGACTGGGGTGGTAGACCGGAGGTGGGGAGACGTGGTTGGATTCAGTATTTTATGTTTTGGAAGTAAAGCCAAAGGAATTTGCGTGTGGACTGGCTGCGGGCTGTGTGAGTGTTTGATCTCAGGTGCTGACGAAGGGAGTAGCATAGAGGACAGGAAGGGCCATGAGTTCATTTTGGCCCTGGGGGGGTTCAAAGCTTAGTTCGCATTACTGGGCATCCAAGGCTCTACTCTCTACATGCACTGTGTGTTTCCCTGATGGTTTAGCTCCTGCCCTTTCTGTTTGCTACTGCATGTCAATGGCTCAGGCTCCAACTGCCAAGCTCTTTGCATTTTTGTTTGCTTGTTTTTTTAAGTTTTCTGAAAATTTGGTAACTGATTTAGTCCACGGGGTTTGCCTGGGAGGGGTGAGGGGGGAGACCTGGGGTGTGGGGATGGGGGCACACAGGGGTGAGTTTCTCTTAACGAGGAGAAGATGGAAGGGTTCTTGCTTCGGTTTCAAGACAGCTGCCTCAAATTACCCAACGTGGGGTCCAGGCAGTCTAGGGCCCCAGATAACTGCGCTCCTTTCACCCCTCTGCTGTGATGGGGAGGTTTTGGGAAGGGTTTCAGACTGTCTAGAAATCTTATTGGGAGAAGCCAAGCATGGGGGAGGGGATCCTGATGGCCTTGACTCCCCGGGACTTGATTAGATCAGTGTCCTTGCCGGCTTCTGAAAAATTTTCTTTGCTACCATGCAGGCTTGCAGGAGGCAGGGCTGGTCCCCAAGACTCCTTTAGCCTCCAGGTTGAGGGGCAATCCCAGGGAGGGGGCTCTGGTGTCCTGGGTATGGGTGTAGCTTATTTGTAATAGGCCCAGCTGTGGGTGCAGCCTACTTACAATTTCTAAAAATTTACATGTATGACCTGTGGGTTTCCATCTGGACCCTTGCCCTGGACCCCCACAGATATTAGCGGTGGGTCTGCCTCAACTGTTTTAAGCACCTATTTGGATCTTGTGAATTAACCTTTAAAGGGATCATTTGCATTGTGTATTGACAGGAATTGCTCAAATATTCAATGTAATGAGTATAATTGATAAAAAAGAGTATATTTAAAAAAGTTTTTCAAAGAATGATTAACCATTGAGGTGTGCCCTAAGAAATGATCTGAATGCCCAAAGCTATTGAATTGTGTTGGCTATAAAAGTATATGTGTGAAATGTGTGGCTATGAGATGTGTAAATGTGACTTTACCAAATGGTGCTGTGACCGTTCGGCAACCCACTGGTGGCCGGACTCCACTCTCTGCCCCACAAATGAAATGTGACCAGATTCTCTAACTCTGGCTGTGGTTGTCTGCCTCGGACAGGACATTGTTGGCTGCTGTTTTCTCCCAAGTCAGTTGGAGTCCATTCTGCACTTGTGTTTAGCCCACTGAACACATGGTGGCTTCAGAACCAAGAGGTTTTACTATCTTCCTTCTCTGTTTCTTCTCCCCAAACTATCTGGGGCTAAGTTAGGGTCGTAAGGATGGGGAAGGGAGCTTGTTCGAGTGAATTTCCACCGTCAGGGTCTGAGCAGGACTTTGCTGAGTCTAATGCTGTGTTATGGGAGTTTCTAGTCAACAGAACCGTGGGCTGTTAAGCCTTCTGCTATGGGTTTAAGCTGTCATCTCCCCCAAAGAGCACATGAGAAAGGAAAACAGCAGACAAATCAATATGTAGAATCTCAGTTCTACCAGGGTTGGGGGTGTAAACTAAAAATAAGGTCCTAAGTCCCCCACTGGCTGCATAGATGCTCTCTTGGCCAAGGGGACCCTGGAAAAACCTTAAAATTGAGTTCTTGACCATGAAGGGAAGGGAGGTTGGACATGTCTCTTTATACCCCCTCCCTTTTGGAGTTTAGACACAACGATTGACCAACATTAATGATAAAATAGGGATCATGAGACTGACAAAACACTCTCTGAGGGAATAAGATACCAAATTATAAGCAAGACGTAAGGCCAGGCAAGGCAGGGGTTAAATCATGCCTTCCAATGCATAAAATCTAGTTAAACAGGTCTTTTTTGCTGGCATGGTATCACATGACAGATAACAGACCACTTTATCTTAACTTGGGCATTCTTCCTATTGACTCCAAATTTTTAGACAAAGCTTAACTCTCTCAACTAATTGCCAGTTAAAGAATTTCTAAGTCCACCTATGACTTGCAAGCCCCTGTTTCAAGATATCCCAGCTTTTCGGGCCAGACCAATGTATACCTTTCATATATTGATTTATGATTTTACCTGCAATTCCTATGTCCCCCAAATGTATAAAACTAAACTAACCTGACCACCTTGGGACCACTTTCTCAGGAATTCTTGAAATTGTGTCTCCCCAAGGGATGTGGTCACTCATATTGACTCAGAATAAACCTCTTTTAAATTATTTTACAGAGTTTGTTTTTTTTCCATTAACAGGGGTCACAGCAGGAACTGGCAGCGTAAACACTGGATGGGCAGGGAGACCCCTCTGGGACATGCCCCTGGCCCTGTGTGGCTGGGTCAGGGATTGATTCCAGAATTCCCAGCAGGAAAGGCCTCTCCTTAACCTTAGCTGGATTCTGTGGCTATTGGTGAAGCTTAGGTGGACCATCTGGTGGGGGTGAGGGGAGAGGAAGGAACAGAGGATCCCATTTTCCCAGGGGGCTGGGGGAATGCCTTGCTGGAAAAGCAATTGACCTCTCAGAAGAACTCCAAAAACCAGCTTTGCAAGTTATGAAATAGAAGTCACGGTTCTGTGCCGGGCACGGTGGCTCACGCCTGTAATCCTAGCACTCTGGGAGGCCAAGGCGGGAGGATCGCTCGAGGTCAGGAATTCGAGACCAGCCTGAGCAAGAGCGAGACCCGGGCTCTACTAAAAAAAGAGAAAGTAATTAGCCAGACAACTAAAAAATATATAGAAAAAATTAGCCGGGCATGGTGGCGCATGCCTGTAGTCCCAGCTACTCGGGAGGCTGAGGCAGGAGGATCGCTTGAACCCAGGAGTTTGAGGTTGCTGTGAGCTAGGCTGATGCCACGGCACTCTAGCCCGGGCAACAGAGTGAGACTCTGTCTCAAAAAAAAAGAAAAAAAGAAGTCACAGTTCTGTTTACCCTTCAACAGGGCAAATGTGAAAATATTTTATCAAAGTAGGAAAGAAAAACAAAGAAAAACGATGGGCATTCCAGGAAAATCCATTTGTGAGGACTATAAAGCTGTTCTGTTTTGAGGAGGTCCAAGTAACCTGTGTCATCCCCCAAACTTTGGTCAGGCTATGTCTGTACATGTGGCTGTTCCTCCCCACACCAAATCCTTTTGAGCTGCTGATGTGAGGGGGTTTGGATAAATTCTAGTGGATGGATAAGGACCAAAATGATAAATAATATGTTTATGTTAAAAAGTTAGCCTGAAAACAACTGTTCCTTTCACATTGACCGCACTGCTCATACTGTTCCGTGATTAAGATCCACAGCCATCTGCAGACCAGCAGGCATGATTAAAGCTTAAAATGATTTTTTTTTTTTTTTTTTTTTTTTTTGAGACAGAGTCTCACTTTGTTGCCCAGGCTGGAGTGAGTGCCGTGGCGTCAGCCTAGCTCACAGCAACCTCAAACTCCTGGGCTCAAGCGATCCTCCTGCCTCAGCCTCCCGAGTAGCTGGGACTACAGGCATGCACCACTATGCCCGGCTAATTTTTCTATATATATATTTTTTTAGTTGTCCATATAATTTCTTTCTATTTTTAGTAGAGACGGGGTCTCGCTCTTGCTCAGGCTGGTCTCGAACTCCTGACCTTGAGCGATCCACCCGCCTCGGCCTCCCAGAGCTTAAAATGATTTTAATTTTAAAAACACGCTTCTTAAGCTATGAGCTACAAACATAATCTGAATAGGACAATTACTTGGAGTTTTAATTTAAAATGGCAGTTAGGAAAAAACACCTTAAATTTAACACTCCTGAATAGCAAATGAGTCAATGCCTTAGCATTTTCCTTTTGCGTGAACTGGATATACATTTTTGCTGAAGAAGTCACATTTAAATCCCAAACCAAGTTTCTCTCTGTGCCCGGACCAATGTCAGGCCATGTCTGCAGTTGAACTTTGCTATTGCTAATCCCATGCAACCAGCAAGAGCTAACACATATTGCCTCGTGACTACGTGTTGGGCCCGGAGCTAAGTGTAATATGCATTAGCTTATTTCATTTTCATGACCCTGTCAGATAGATGATATTATAATCTCCATTTCAGAATAGATGAAGAAATTTAAGAGCTAGAGAGGTGAAGCAACTTGCCCAGGGGCCAATCCAGCTAGTAGGGAGTCAAACCAGGGTCAAAGCCAATTCCAGGAGGCTTGCTCGAAGCCACCACGCTCTACTAGCTCCCACATGCTATCGTTGTGACAGTTCGTGTCATATCCAGGTGACTGACCTTGGAAAAATCCTATGGAGACACTGGTCCTGTCCCAGTAAGATTGAAACTGAAGGGAAGTCAAAGGAGAGGTGATGTTTGGTTTGTATTTCTTCTCCCAGGCCTTTTCCCTTGGGACCTCGCCCATTAGCACCTCACCTCACCCATTAGCACTGTGCCCATTAGCACCTCAAGTCAACCCTCTGGGGAAGGTGAAAACCTGTCTTCAAGTTCAAGAAAATTCCTTATGTTTTTCTCCTAAGCAGACTAAAAAGAACCTTTTGGTTTTGACTCACCTACTTTTTTCTTTCCTTTCTATTTCTGGTTCATTGAAAGGAAAAGAGACATCGATATCAGAACCACTTGAATGTCATTGTCTAGTGGCATCTGAAGCTCCTTTGCATTTATCCATTTCTAGGGATGGATCCCGAGAAACCTCAAACTCGGAGGGAGCTGAGTGATGGCAGGGACCCTTCCCTTGCCGCCAGGGGAGACCCAAGAAGCTGGGGAACTTACGCAGGAGATACTCAGCCGTGTCCTGTTCGTAGTCAGCATCTTCAGGGAAGTGATCGATTTTCTTGCACACACCTCGGAAAGCCCCTGCGGAAACAAATACAGCCTTGAGCCAGGGGGCGGCGACGGGGCCTCTGGGGCCCAGCCTGGGTCCTCACCCCCACGGTGCAGATCCTTTTGCTGGTTGCTGGGGGCTGTGCCTAAGGGAGGCCCAACCGCATCTTTCTTGAGGGCACCAAAAGGAGACCAGGAGAGGCAAAAAATAAACAATAAAAAGCAGAAGACTAATATTTGCTGCTGCTTAGATTTTGTGTGATGTTGGGACCCATGTAGAAGGGTGAAACACCAGGAAGCATAAGCACCGATTATGAGGACTATCTTCTTATCTTCCTCCTCTCCCCTGATCAGTGAAGGAAAAAGCAGGTGGAATTTAAGTACATCAGCTTATTAGATCTTCCCATTTTACAGGTGAGGACACTGGGCTTAAGAATTCTGCTTGAAATCCCTCAGGCACGCACTGGAGCCAGAATTCCAATCAAGATCTGAACCCAGGCTCGGCGCGGTGGCTCACACCTGTAATCCCAGCACTCTGGGAGGCGGAGGCGGGTGGATCGTTTGAGCTCAGGTGTTTGAGACCAGCCTGAGCAAGAGCGAGACGACCCCCCTCCCCCCCGTCTCTACTAAAAATAGAAAGAAATTATATGGACAACTAAAAATATATATAGAAAAAATTAGCCGGGCATGGTGGCGCATGCCTGTAGTCCCAGCTACTCGGGAGGCTGAGGCAGGAGGATCTCTTGAACCCAGGAGTTTGAGGTTGCTGTGAGCTAGGCTGACGCCACTGCTCTCTAGCCTAGGCAACGGAGTGAGACTCTGTCTCTAAATAAATAAATATCTGAACCCAGGCATTCCAGCATAGTCCGCTCTCCCCAGCAGTGCTCACATCTGACCACAGGGCCAGCCCCTTCCCCGTCTCCCTCCCCAAAGATCATACCTCACACTGTGTCTTGCCGTGTGGCTCACTCCCTCGGGAGCCACGGATTTGCCGACGGATGCATCTTGGAGCTACTGTCTGCACTGACTTCCCTTCCTCTCTTCATTAGAAACTTGACTTAACTCAGTTGTGGGTGTTTGGTAAGCCTTGTGGGTGTTGGTTAACTAGCCAATTAACCAATCTCTGGGGGCAGTTAATGGCTTGCCAGTTCCTATCAATGACAAACAATTTTCCAAACGTCTCACCACAACACAGCATGAAATGATGCCTTCTTGTCCCGGTCCCTGCCCAGGGGGGCAGCATGGAAAGGGGGCAGGGGCAGTGTGGTGTCGTGGAAAATGGACAAGGCTCAGAATCAGACAGAGCTGGGCTTATATTTCAGAGCAGTTATTGTAGGTGAAATAAAGCCATACGTGAACGTGAGATAGTTTTTGCGAAGCTCTAGGCATGTCACAGTAATGGCTGACACTTATTCAGTGCTTCCAGTGGGCTAAGCACATAGCTGAAACCTCACATTCCGTATCTTGTTTACTCTTGTTTACTGAGTTGCTGGCCAGGAGAAGGGAGGTCAGACATGCTTGTCATGCCCCTTCCCTTCTTGGAGACATCTTTTGTAACTCATTAACCGGCCGAAGGCTGTGCAAGACAAAGCTTAAACCACACCTGTAGGTCATCAATTTACTTAACAGATCACTTGAGTCTGGGTATATGCCTGGTGGCTTGTCTCTGATGAACAGACTTCCTTAACTTAAAACATTCCAAGCCTTTAGACAAAGCTTCATTTTTTTTCTTTTTGAGACAAAGTCTCGCTCTGTTGCCCGGGCTAGAGTGCCGTGGCATCAGCCTAGCTCACAGCAACCTCAAACTCCTGGGCTCAAGCAACCCTTCTGCCTCAGCCTCCTGAGTAGCTGGGACTATAGGCATGCTGGGACTATTGGCACCATGCCCGGCTAATTTTTCTATATATATATTTTTAGCTGTCCATATAATTTCTTTCTATTTTTAGTAGAGACCGGGGTCTCTCTCTTGCTCAGGCTGGTCTCGAACTCCTGACCTCGAGCAATCCTCCCACCTCGGCCTCCCAGAGTGTTAGAATTACAGGCGTGAGCCACTGCGCCCGGCCAAAGCTTCATTTTTTTTAACCAATTACAAATCAAAGAATTTTTAAACCCACCTATAACCTGTAATTCCTTGCTTTGAAATGTCCTGACTTTTCAGGCCAAACCAACATATGTCTTCCACGTATTAGGGAACCTGTGGCCTTAAGACTACACGTGGCCTTCTAGGTCCTTAAGTGCAGCCTTTCTACTGAATCCAGATTTTACAGAACAAATCCTTTTATTAAAAGGGGTGCAGTAGAGATAGATGAAACTTTTCTTGCCTCGTGTGGTACTTTAAAAAGAACAATCTTGAAATCAGAAGGCCATGAGTTCTCCACTCCTGCATGAGACCACTTGCTCAAGGCTTCTTGGGCCTGGCTCTCTGGGCCAGGGTCACACATACTCAGCTCAGAATTAACCTCTTTAAATTATTTTTACAGAGTTTGGGTTCTTTTCTGTGGACAATACAATGATGGATCACAGAGGAGATGAAGGGGTCATAGCTGGTGAGTGACAGAATCCACATTCCAAAGCCTGTGGTTTCATCCTTGCACTGAGTGGTGCCATTATCATGGTGTCTACTATCATTATGTCTATTATTATCTAATAATAATAAAAGTGCCATATATTTAATTCCTACTACAAGTAGACTCCAAGCCAGGAGCATTTCATTATAAATGTGATGAAATATGTAGAACATCTCCTTGGTTACCAGGCAAGGAACAGACTCAGGACCAAGAATGGGGTTCAGGAGAGAAGACTCAAGGAAATTCTTGGAAGAAATACAGACCCATAATTTCTTCCCTGATATTGAAAAAAGGCCTTCCTTATTCTTGTTCGGACTTTAGAGTTTCATTCACATATGCCTGTTTGTTTCTAAGCCCTCTCCCCTTTCAGTTGACTGGGCACTAAATCATGAGTAACACACATTGAGCACTTTTTATATACCAGGTGCCATCCTAAGTATTTTACATGCTTTATCCTCTTGAGCTCTCAAACCAGCCTCATAAGGTGCCTGGTATTATGATCCCTATTTTACGAATGAGGAAACTGAGGCTTAGCAAAGTCAGCCCAAGGACACAGCTAGTAAATGGTGCACTTAAGTGTAGGTCTGGCTGACTCCAAAGCCAGAGTTTCTAACCACTCTAGGAATTGTATTCTTTTAGCTGGACAAACCCCCCAGTTGGCCAAAGTCCCCACCTGGCCCCATGTTACTTGCCTGGCCCTGTAGATATTTGAGTTTGCAACCCTTGAATCAAAATGTATTTAGTAAGAGCCCAGTCTTTGGTGACACACTTGGATATGAATCCTGACTCAGCCACTTCCTAGCCGTGGTACCTACAGTGAATTACCTCCAAACCTCAGTTTCTTCTTCTACAGTGTGAAGATAATAATAGTAACTTCATGGAGTTGCCATAAGAATTAATTGAGGCAGTAATCATAGTTAGAGCACCAGTTGCTGTTCTCAGCACTTTACACATAAATCTTTTAATCAGGCAATGATGTAAAACGTTCAGTACAGACCTTGGCACATAGTAAGAACTCAATAAATTATAGCTATTATTACCATTGGTTTGGGTAGGTATTTTAGACCATAAGAGACACATTGGCACCATGGTGAGATTTTAAAAGGCAATATATAAGGAAATAGAATCAAGAATTTCCCTAAGAAAGACTCCATACTGAAAATGAAGCTGCTGGCATCCCAAAGCCTACACTCATCACAAAGTGAACTTGGCCATTCATATAAGTAGCATATTGCTTGCTCCCCAGAAATAACCACTACTTAGCATTTTTGCATATTTCCTTCCAGGCTTTTTTCCCCTGTGCTTTCACACACAAATGGTTTTACAAAATTGAGATCATGCTGTTCTTCCTTCTTGCTCTCATTTTCTTAGGAGTATTTCCCCATAACAGTAAATCTAAGAAAAATAGAATGGGGTTGGACTCGCCACCACCTGCAGGGGATGGAACCAAGAGAGATGTTGGAAACGTTCAAACTGCAAGGATGAAGTCAGGATGTAGAGACAAACACTGTCTTAGCACAGCTTTAAGCTAAGACATTGGAGCAGAGAGAAGTAGAAATCAGGAATGACACAAACCGGGAAGAGGATTGAGGGTGGTTGGTCTGGGGGACAGATCCAGTGGTTATAGGTGAGAGGTGATGGGGACCCAGCATAGGGCAGACGTAAGAACTGGGCTGTGAGATTGCCCAGGACCCCAGGAAGAGGTTTGAAATGGACGGTAGAGCCAAGAGAAATTTCCTGAAGTGTGGAAGTATTAACATAGTTGCAGAGACTGGCTTTGTGGTGACCACAGCCTCATCCTCAGCAGAGATGATTGTGCCAATAATGTTCTGGTTCAGACAATCTCTGGTTCAGACAATGGAAGAATACGAGAAAGGGTGCCGCCCTTAAACCAACATTCCCTTTTCCACCTTTTATTTTTAGTTGACATGTAATAATTGTACATATTTATGGGATGCAGAGTGATATTTTGATACATGCATACAATGTGTAATGAGCAAATCAGGGTAATAGCATATCCATCACCTAGAACGTTTATCATTTCTTTGTATTGTAAACATTCCAAATCCTTTCTTCTAGCTTTTTGGAAAATATGCACTAAATTATTGTTCACTATATTCACCCTATAGTCCTACAGAATGCTGGAACTTATTCTTCCCATCTAGCTATAACTTCTGATAATCCTTCTTAAAGGTCAAACCTTAGAAATATTTTTATTAAAATCAAGAATGAGACAAGAATGTCCACCATTGAATCTATTATTTACCAGGGTTCTGCAAGGTCTAGCTAGCATGAGAAGGAATAAAACAGAATTAAGAGTTATAAGCAACAGAAAACAATAGGATAAAACTACCATTTTTTTCCCAGGTGATAGAATTAGTCTACTTGGGGCTAATTCTTGGGGAAAGCAATTTGCTAAAAAACCAAAAAAAACATTAGAATGAATGAAAAAAACTCAGTGCGGTGGTTTCTTATATGATATTAAACCATACAACAAAGCAGTGATAATTAAGTCATTGTGGGTACCAGCATTTAAAAGTAACATTTATTAGGGTATTTTTTCAATGCAGAGAAACATTACAAAGAAAAAAAGAAGCAGTCCATTATCCCTTATTCCGATAATCCCTTTTAAATTAAAAGAATATATGTACACAGTTGGAAAATCCAAACAAGATGGAAACGATTAAAAGTAAAAGCGCTTCCCCCAACACCCAAAAGTCTCTCACCTGATAACTCAGTAGAATATTTTTTTTTTACCTGAATGTTGAGTGAAATGATGTCTAAGCTGAGACCTGAAGGTTAATTAGAAGTTAATCAGCGGAAAGGAGGCGTGTTTCTGGAAGCAGAGGGAATAGCATGTGTGATGAGAGGAGAGAATGCACAGGAGAAAAACGCATTTGAGAACTCAGAGTGGCTGGGGCGAGGAGAGGATTAATGGTGCTTGGGCTGGAGGGCAGATCCAGAGGGGCAAGTGAGAGGTTGCGGGGGTGGGGTGGGGTACAGGGAATCCAGGATGGGGTGGAGAACTGTGCAGATTGGTTTTAGGGCCTAGGAAATTCACCAGTGCCCGAGACAGAGAAGGTCCTCGTCCTCAGAACTTCCATTCTCATTGAGAAGAGACTACAGACTGGTAAATAAATGAACACAATGACTGTGCTTTGAAGGATAGAAAACAGGGTGATGCGATGGTGACTCTGCATTGGGTGGGGACCTTGGCTTAGGTGGTCGGGAGTGAGGGGGACATTTAAGCTCAGATCTGACAAAAGAGAAGGAACCAGTTATAAGAGGAATCAGGAAAGGGCTTTCCAGGCAGCGGGAACTGCAAGTGCCAGGGCTCTGAGCTGGGATGAGTTTGGTGGGTTTGAGGAACAGAAGAGAGGCCCACGGGGAGAGAGGGGGCCAATTCTGGTGGTTTCACTGGGTCCACTGACTTCCCTTCCAGCTGTCCCTTCAGCCCTGGGACCTCTGGAACATCAAGGAGGTTGAGTTGCACATGGACCAAGGTCAGCCCCAGCTCTTCCTCAGGGTTGAGAGTGACCTCAGGGCAGCCAGGTTTGGGGCGACCTAAAGGCCTTCCCTGGCCCTGGGTGGCTTCCAAACATGCAGGGGTGGGGAGGGAGCCTGGAAAATGGGATGTTTGTGCTTGTCACTCTTAAGCCCTTTATCCTCTATCTCCAGGTAAAGTGGCGTCTCCGAGTGACCTGAGCTGAACATGGGGCTCAGAGTCCCCGTGGCGAACGTTTCCTTTCGGATCCCAGCCTGAGCCTGGGACGTGGTCACCAGCAATCATGAAGAGGTACATGGCTGCTTGCTGTGAATTTTTACACACAAGTCAGATGGTTGTGGTCTGGGGGACACGTGGGCTGCCTCTTCTTCAGCAGGTACCTGTGTGACTTCTAGAAGGGTAGTGTGGTGTACTGGTGGGAACACAGGCTTTGGAGCCCTCAGGCTTGAATTTGAATCCCTGCCCCACTACTGACTTGTGGGTTGGATGACCTTGTGCAATGGATTGAATGCGTCCCCCCAAATTCATATGTTGAAACCCCCAGTATGATAACATTAGGAGTAGGGCCTTTGGGAGGTGATTAGTCATGAAGCTAAGAGATTAGTGCCCTTATAAAGGGGACTCCAGAGAGCTCTGTCATCCTCTTTCTACCATGTGAAGATAGCAATGAGAAGAAGGTAATCGGCAATATGGAAAAGGGCCTCCCCAGAACCCCACCATGCCGGCACCCCGACCTCAGACTTCCAGCCTCCAGACCGTCAGAAATAAACTTGTGTTGTCTATAAGCCACTCAGTCTATGGTACTGTATTATAGCAGAGTCCTGACTGGACTAACTAACCTTGGGCAAGTTATTTATTTGCCCAAACCTTGATCTCCTCATTTTTAAAATGTTAATAATCTCCAGATTGTTGGGAGTTTCAAAAGAAATCATTATATAATCCACTGTTCGTTTAGATGTAGTCTGCCAGGCATCGGGTTAAGGGCTGTTCAGGTATTCCTCACAGCACCGCGAAGTAGGCGCTGCTATCGGTTATAGGGTGGGTTGAGGAGCATGGGTTTTTGGAGCTAGAATGCCTGGGTTTGGATGCCAGCTCTGCAAGTTGGTTAACTTATGTGTGCCTCAGTTTCCTCCTCTGTAAGCTGAGATAATAATGGCATCTACCCCTTAGGGTTTTTATGAGGAGTAGAAGAGACAATGTTTGGCAAGTACTTTAGAGCAATGTTAGCACACGGTATTACTTAAGTGTATGTTAATCCAATAAATAAATTTATAGATGGGGAAACTGAAACATAAAACCAAGGTCTGTCTAACCCTAAACCCTGAGCTCTTAGCAAAATCTTCTTAGTAGTAGTACTAATGTAGTGTGGGGCACCAAGAAGAGGGCTCATGAGGGACAGCTATTAATGTCATTGTTATCTCTCTTTTGGGGATAGGGGTTAGAGGAAACCAGTGTGAAGCTGGAGAGTGTGGTCTCCCTTCTCCCGCCCTGACAGACACATGTACACCTGTGCAGACCTGTGTATGTTGGTACATGCACATGTGTATACCCACGTAGGGCTAACCCAGGCAGGGAGCCCGAGGGGCCATCATCATTCACTGTTAACAGACCTAGACCACCTGCTATGCCAAATTTGGCCAAAGGCTAGACGGAGCTTTTTGGGGTTGTTCAAAGACAGCTGTGCGTTTAGTGTTTTTGGCTTCAAGTCAAGAAATACTGAATCCAGAGCAGAGAAGCCTGGGAAGTGAGACTGTCACACACAGCCCAACTCTTCCAAGTTTGCAGTCCCGAAGGGAGATCCTGAATGGAGAAGGGGCAGACTCCCCAGGATGTCCCTCCTCCAGTGGAAGAAGAGAACATCAGCAGATCCTCTTCATGGTCTTCCAGAAGGAATTCTTCACATCTGTCTCCTCTGAACTGTGAGCAGCTCACATTGGTGGTCTGGGGGCAGACTTTGGTGGCTGTGGGTCCACCAATCTAGCAAAAGGACATTACTTTGGAGCAGGCTCTGGACAGTCACCAGGTGCTCAGAGTGAGAGCTGACACTCCTAACCAGCCCACCTGCAGTACCCAGAACAACTGGTCCAGCCCAGAAATAGGGCCAACCCAGTGCCCAGAGCTTGGCCTCCATCTCAGCCATGAGCCCAGCCAGTGCAACCACATTCCAGGCCCCAAAGCCCCACTCAGAGCTCAGAGGGAAGCCCTCTGGGTCCAGCAATGTAGGTTTTCTGGTAGATCCCCACTCTGGTGAATTTGCCTTGAGAGGTCGGGGGAAAAAGAGTCCATATCATGTTTGTTTATGCTCCCTGGGTACTTGGGTTAAGAAAGCAAGAGCAACACCCTGACTGTAAGAATGTTTGGGTTCCTGGTGTTACAGCAGATCTTTCTTCTCTGAGGATAAGAACACCTTATGGCTGGGCGCAGTGGCTCTCGCCTGTAATCCTAGCACTTTGGGAGGCTGAGGAAGGAGGATCGCTTGGGCCCAGGAGTTGGAGACCAGCCTGAGCAACATAGGGAGACCCTGTCTCTATAAAAAATTTTAAAAATTAGCTGGGCATGATGGTGTACACACAGGGTCAGTTGTGTCCAGGAGCTGGAGGTTGCAGCGGGCTATGATGATACCACTGTACTCTAGCCTGGGCAATAGAGTGAGACCCTGTCTTAAAAAAATAAATAAATAAAAACAATAAGAAAAGGATGCCTAAAACCAGCGATTCTCAATGTTGGCTCACGTTAGAATTATCTTGGGAAGGGAGGGAGGTTTGAAAATTGCTGGGGCTTGGGCTCTACCAGAGAGTCTTACTTAATCAGTCTGGGCATCTGGATTTTCCAAAGCTTCCAGGTGATTCCAACTATTCAGCTAAGGTGGAGAGCCACAGCCTTCAAGCGAGTTCACTTAAAAATGGGATTCCTATTTCATATGAAGTCCAAAGTTATGCTTTCAACTTTATCTTGAAAATGAAATTATAATTTACAGAAACATTTATTTTCTTTTCTAACTATGCATTAGGGGGAACAAAAAGGTACCCGTGTTGATTTTTTTGGGTGGGGGGTGGAGACGCACCATTTTTCTGAGAAGATCTCATGATGGTCCAATATGAAATCCTTTGCTTCCCTGACAGGATTGTGAAGTTTGACTTTCACAGTGGTAGCGTAAAGTGGGTCATTTTTGCAACAGAAAAAAATTTGAGCATGTCATCCGTTTTCCCAAGGGCTTCTGTTAATCCTTTGATATTCAAATCATTGGACGTGTCTATCGCATCATCATTCTTGTCAATTTTCTCTTCTTCCTTTGTTAGCTCGAGCCCCTGCGGCAGGCTCTCATTTGCCCGGGGTTGGCACATCACGTTTTGCTTCCTATTTGCATTGTATTGTCACATGTTGACAAGAGCTGGCAGAGAGAGGCTGCCAGACAAAAACCGTGAATCGCAGAGTGTTCAACAGGGCAGGGGTGTGGAGCAGGTGGGGTGGGGAGGATGTTTGTGCAGAGACCGATTTTATAAGCAATTTTATTAACGCACACATTCATGTTAAGCCAGAGTTCACTTGCCTGCCCCTGCGGCCTTGCACATGCCGCAATTGGGATAATGAATTCATGGCAATAAGGACCCTGAACCAAACTTGATTTCTCTGAGCAAGATGAAGCACTAGGGGTATGGCGATTCTGAGTTACTCCTTCTAATAGGAGACTCATAAGATGAACTACTGAGAAATGAATATTTTCTTCTGATGTAACAGAACCGCTGTTGGTGCAAATCCTGATTCATTCTTTTGTTCAACAGATGTCTACTGGGGTGCCTACCTTGAGTTAAGCACTGTCCTGAGTACTTGGAATTTATCAGTGAGCAAAACAGACTAGGTTCCAGATCTCAAGGCTGTTGTATTCTAGTGGGGAAAGACCTAGAGTAAGCAAAGAAATAAATGCAACAGAGGCATCAGTAAAAAGGAAAAGATGATTTCAGATAGTGGTAAGTACCTCTCCTTCTCCACCCACAATTAATAGGCCTGCGTTCTTTCTTGTTTTGTTTATTTGTTTCTTTTCTTTCTTTCTTTCTTTTTTTTTTTTTTGGAGACAAAGTCTCGCTGTCACCCCGGGTAGAGTGCCGTGTCATGATCATAGCTCATTGCAACCTCCAACTGCTGGGCTCGAGTGCTCCCCCTGGAACTACAGGTGCCTGCGCCACCACATCTGCTAATTTTTCTACTTTTTGTAAAGATGGGGTCTCGATATATTGCTCAGGCTAGTCTCAAACTCCTGGCCTCAAGAGATCCTCCCGCCTCAGCCTCCTAAAGTGCTGGGATTGCAGGTGTGAGCCTCTGCACCCAGCCTAGGCCTGCTTTATTTCTGAAGAGCCTGGTGTTGAGAGCTTTGCTTGATAGACTCATTGGGTGGGTTTGGGAGATTTGTGGTGAAATGTTTTCCTTGGTCCTTAATTATTTGGCTAATTGAGGGTCCAGAGCCCAGATTCTGGTCAGTCCCAGGGCACAGAGCCAAGACCCCAGCGCACCCTAGTGTAGCTGTCAGGGCGTGTTCCGGTTCGCCAACACGGTACCTGCAACTTCACAGGCACTGCTGCAGGATTAGCTAACTAGGCAGAATAGTCACGGATTTGGGGTACCAGCAAAGCAGGGGTACAGAGAGAGACAGAGAGAGAATGAGAACTGGAAACTATTTGCTATTTGACATTTACCAAAAAGCATTAAAATGCCATGGGAAAAAATCAGAAGTGTGTTGATCTTCCTTATTGAATAGCTTAGTTTTATTATTTGAATGTTGGATATCTATGCGAGTTGGGTGGTCCCTGTGATTATTTGATTGCTTGGAGGCTCTCAACAGCTTCCGAACTCTGCCTTAGTAGACATTAAAATGAGTTGAGAACTTGTTCTGCTTCCAGACCACGGAGGCTGCTGTGGCAGCGGCGGGGTCTCTGGGGAGAACGATTGGAAGAGAGCAAGGGTCCTAGCTGTGGCCCTCTCATCTCAGCTGCTTTCATGTGGTGACATCTCTCCTCCTGAAGTGCCTGAAAAAGTAGGATCTGCCTGTGGGAGAATCACCCAGGCAGTAAAACAAGCAGACAAACAAAAGCCTGCATTCCTGGGCCCCTGCACAATGTGCTTGATTGGAGGTTCTGGAACTTGTGTTTTGCAACAGGCTCCTGCAGGATTCTGACACCCATCAGGGCCTGAGAGTGCAGCCCTGACAGCAGGAAGGTGCTTCAGCCTCTGCAGCCAGATGGACGCAGCGTAGCATCATCACGTCCACGAAGGACCTGGCTTCCGTGAGTGCGTGAGACCTTGGCTGGAGGACAGGAAAGGTGGGTTTGGGGGTGAGGAAGGTTTGTGGGGGGTATTATTCCCTCTTACAGGGTTTGGGGTTGAGGCCTTTTAAGACTTGTTTGAGGTCTTCCAACTCAGCATCACAAGGAGGCTGAGTCCCAGGTTCCCAACCGTAGGTGTAAGTGTAGAGCCGGCCGTGCCTTGAACTTGGGCTCCACTTTCACGGATTCCGAACGACTTTGCTGTGATTCCCCAATGTGGTATGCGCAGTCACTGAGACGCACCCACAGACTCGAGGGCCACTCATCGTGCAGCTGCTAACCCATACCTTGTCCCCAGATCCTACCATTTGCCTTCCCATCCTGTAAGCAGCATAGACATGGCAACAATGACAATATAATGTGTGGAGGTTTGGAGTTCAAAAGCTTATTTTTAAACCCAATTTGGCACTTGGTACTTTCTTCATTTAAAAAAATAATGCAGAAGAGTTTAAAAAAAAAAGTGGCATCCAACTCCTGAGAGACCTGGACTTAGATTTCTGCACCCCCGCAAACTCCGTAAACATGTGCAGAATCAAACCCACAAAACCGGAGCCTATGTTTAACTGTCTGTATAAAGAGCCACACTTTTTGACATTTTGTTAAATGTTAGCATTCTGACTATGCTAAACTGAGAAAGGGAAGAACAGCTCCTGGATCTGCTGCCAGCTACCCTGGACTGTTCATTTCAACCTCCACTGGTCAGCTCTGCCCAGCACTAACAGAGTTGCTCCCAAGCAAATCCATCCCGCGCCCTGACATTTATCCGGGGCGTCTTTTACTCTCTTCTATTCATTAAGCGAGGGTGGTTGCCACGGCAACCATTAAGTGCACCTGACATCCAGGAATAGTTCTGGCGTTTTTTGAGCAAACACCACACTGGGATTTAGTTCTGCAAGGTAAAGAGCCTGGCCGCCTCCCTGCAACCTGCGTGGACGTCCTGGTGGTTCCCCCAGAATCTGAGCTCCCCCCAGGCCTCCTGGCTGGACGTCCCTCCTCCACATCCCCGTTCTCCCTGCCCACACAGCTCCCAGCATCTTTGCGAGTTGCCCTAGGATGGGGGGTGTGGCAGGGGCTGTCTCTGAGTGGGGTGTGTTCAGGGCGGGTGCGTGTGTGATGAGTGAGGGGGGGTAAGATTCGGCGGGGGAGGGGGACCTGGGTTGTCAGAGGTGGGTGCCAATGTATTTTGGAAGAGCAGAGAATGTCCATGGGCATGTGGCGCCCGTGTGTGGATGCGACCCTGTGTGAGTGCACTGGGGACACGTCTTCTAGCGGTTCTCTTTCTGGACCCCTCTCTCTCTGCTGGCCCTTCAAGGAACACTCAGGTCCCCGCCTCACTTGAACACCTCCAGTGGGTTCCTTTAGGGAGTTTCTGATTATCTGTGAGTGTGCTAATTGTCCTGTTTATATTTATTGCCTCATTTCTTCTCCGACTTCTTTGCTAGAATGTAAGTAAGCACCACTGAATCTCAAACATCATGCACCCAGCCTGGTACATAGTAGGTGCTTCATAAATATTTGCTGAATGTCTGTCTATTGTGTGTATTTGTCTGAGGGACTCTTAGGCAAGGTGGCTTCCGGTTGAATAATGACAAGAATCCTTTACCTGGGCTATATGAGGTGTGATCCGGCCAGGCCCATCTCTAGATGCTGCTCACCAACTCCCCCTGCACAGGCTTCGTTTTATCTTCCCTGCCCCAGGGCCTTTGCATGTGCACTCTGCCTGGAACATCTCTCCGCATTCATCCTCCATTTGATCAATTCCTACTTGTGCTTCAGATCTTACCATAAATATGTCCCCAGGCTGATGCCATCTAATTATTTGCCCCCACAAACATCCTGAGCTTCTCTTTCTGGGACATATTATAAATAATTCATTACAAGTTTAATTCCACTCTACTGTAAATTCCAAGAGAGCATCTCTGCCTTGTTCACTACTGCCCTTCCAGTGCCTAACACACAGTAGGTTGTTAAATAAACAAGTGGAAAAATGAATGGTTAGAACTATTGAGAAAGAAAAATATTCTTTACCATTGGGTTGCTAAGTTAGTGGGCTGGGGTTGCAGCTGCCAAGGGCCACCTCTTGGAAAGGGCAAGCCTGAGGGTGAAATCAAGACAGAGAACATAGAGCTGAGAGTGCTGCCGGGCGCGGTGGCTCACGCCTGTAATCCTAGCACTCTGGGAGGCCGAGGCGGGTGGATCGTTTGAGCTCAGGAGTTCGAGACCAGCCTGAGCAAGAGCGAGACCCCATCTCTACTAAAAATAGAAAGAAATTATATGGACAACTAAAAATATATACAGAAGAAATTAGCCAGGCATGGTGGCGCATGCCTGTAGTCCAGCTACTCGGGAGGCTGAGGCAGGAGGATTGCTTGAGCCCAGGAGTTTGAGGTTGCTGTGAGCGAGGCTGATGCCAGGGCACTCACTCTAGCCCGGGCAACAGAGTGAGACTCTGTCTCAAAAAAAAAAAAAAAAAAAAAAAAGAGAGAGAGAGCTGAGAGGTGCTGATGGTCTGAATCTTGATAATTTCATTTGAGCCCCTGGATCCAGCCCTGCCTGAATGAGGTGAACCATAGGTATTTCAGTTCCATAAGCCAATAGCTTATGTGGCTGCTTATGCTTATTTGAAATGGGTCTCTGTCATTTGCAACTGAGAGTTCTTACAAATATGGGATCAGCTTCTTGGAACAGCAGCGCCATGTATTAAGCTCTAACCAGGTGACAGTCTCCTGGTCCCAGCTTTGCCCCAAGCCTGCTCTGCAAACCGGGGCAACTCACATAACCATGCCTGGTCTTGATTTCTATGTTTGTGAAATGAAGCTCATAAACTCTACCTTTCCCACCTCCAGGGCTTGCTGTGAGTATCGGACAAGGCAATGGGTGTGAGGTGGCTTGTCAACTGTGAATCGCTGGCCGGCACAGAACAGTGCTGAGCACCTTCCCCCGGGAGCAGAGCTGGCTGGTGTCGGCAAGACTTGTGCTTGGTGACCCATCCCAGCCTGCCCCACCCCTGTCTCTAGGGTCTGGCTCCTGCACTCAGGAGCTGTTGAGGCCCCGGGCTGCTGGGCGTGCCGGGTCTCAGGTGTGTGGAAGAATAGAGTGGGACAAAGATTGGTGGTGAGTGACTCTTCTGAATATTACCTCTGTGGGTTAGGGGGAGTAGGCTTTGAGAAGCAGAATGGGGGGACAACTTTTGCTTCTTATACTGTATTCTTAAAAGTGCGTTATGAGTGAGTTTTACTTTTTTTTTTTTTTTTGGCTCCATTTTCCTGTGTTTTTCAAATTTAAAAGTCTTCTAAAAACAGAGCTAATGTATAAGAAAATGTTTAGCTAAGCACTGCCTGGCACAGGGTTTGTGTGTTCAATAAAAATGACAACCAAAAGGGGAAAAAAAAAAGAGTGTGTTTAGTAGGGAGGGGGCAGAGTAGGAGGCTAAAAGAAACTGTGGCCGTGAAGCTCACAGCTTGTCTTGGCAGTCTCTGGGGTGTACCCAAGGGTGGCGAGGGTTCCTTGGAGGTGCTGATGACCTCATAGAGCGTTCACAGGAGCTGGCTGGGCTGTGGTGTTCTCTCCTTCTACCCAACTAAGGGAGGATGCTGATGTGACAGTTCCTATCCAAGTAGGAGAGTAGGAGTCATTAGTAGGGCACGGGGCGGGGTGGGGTGAGGTTGGCTACGTTTGGTCTGAGTTCCAGGCCATTCTCTATTCTCCTCCTCTGCCCGTCTTGCTTCCCATCCAGGTTGCCCCCAGCCATGTGACCTTGCCAAATGACTCAACCACTTGAGGCCTTGGTTTCCTCATCTGGAAAATGGGTATACAGCAATCCTCCCTTATTCATGAGGGACATGTTCCAAGACCCCCCGTGGATGCCTGAAAACACAACTGGTACCAAACCCTATATATACTATGTTTTTTCCTATACATACCTACCTATTACTATAATAATGTTTAATTTATAAATTCGTCACAATAAGAGATTAACAGCAATAACTAATAATATAGAACAATTATAGCAATATACTGTAATAACGGTTATCTATCCCACACTGTGGCTGTAACTTTTGTAGTTTGAGGTGCGACAGCAAAACTAGCATGGATTTCTTCTTCCTTATTCACAATTTCATGAATACTGTAGAGCTTAGCAACCTCAGCCTACGATTTTTTTTCTTTCCTTTTTAAGCCAAGCACTTTCGCCTTTTCACTTAAAGAAAGCACTATATTGCTTCTCTTTGGCATATCTCAATTGCCAGCGTCACTGCTCTTGTGCTCTGGGGCCATGATGAAGTAAAACAAGGGTGACTTGAGCACAAGCACTGAGAGACTGTGACAGTAGATGGAACAAATGGCTCCTAAGTGACTAACAGGCATGAGGCATACAGAGCGTGGATACGCCGGACAAAAGGCTGATGCATGTCCTGGCTGGGACAGAGCAGGGTGGCACGAGATTCCATCACGCTGCTCAGAACGGCACGCAGCTTAAAACTTATGAATTGTTTATTTCTGAAAGTTTCCATCTGGTATTTTCAGACTCTGGTTGTCCTTGGGTAACTAAAACCTTGAAAAGCAAAACCACAGATAAGGGGAACTACTGTAATCGTGGTGCCTAACTCGTGGGGTTGCTGGGAGGATTATACGAGATCAAATAGGTAAAGCATGTAGCACAGTGGAATACTCATTAACTCTCCGCTAGGATTAGTATTAGGATTATTTCTAAGGTCCACAATCCCTTATCCAAACCCCTGAAATCCTAAAAGCCCTGAAAAGATAAAAGTTCCTTGAAGTTTATTTGGCAGCAAAACTGTGAGGTCATCCCATGAACTCATTTTAGGGTCAAATCTGACCTGAGCTGACTTGGGAAACTTCACCGTTACTATTTATGTCACTTGTTGGGACTATTTCTAAGTTTTGCTACAGGGTGATTAATGCATTTCATTGCAAGGTGCTTCCCAGAGGTGTTAAGTCACCTTTGGTAAACGAACCCTCCTGCCTTTGTGAAATCCTAAACATTCGAATTCCTGAAATGCATCTAAGTAGAGTAATGTGAACTTATACCACGCCTACTACAGCAGACCACACCTTGCCCAGTATTTGTGCCTTTCTCCATGTATTTATATCACATGCTTTAGTATTTATCTTACGTTTCTCTGGTGAAAGTTGTCAGCATCAAAATGGAGTCACTTGTGTTAAAAGTCCTGCCAAATAACACTTAAAAATGGTAAAGGTGGTAAATTATATGTGTATATTTTACCTCAATTTAAAAAATTTCTACAGCAAATGTAACGTATAAAATTAAAATTTCCTTTGACCAAGTACCCCCAGTGCTAACACCAGAGACGTTTTTGCTTGGGCAACAGTAAGAATTAACTTATTTAGTTGGAAACAGAAATTTTGCTGAGACACTGTGAGACTAAAGGGAGCACATGTCAAAGGAGGCACTGGACTAAATGCAAAATTTATAAATAAGATGTCAGGAAACCAGTTAGGTGACTCTTACCCCTTCATTCACATCGATGGTACAAAAGTTAGAAATGAGAATGGGGAAGTTTCTTTGGTGAAAGCTCCATAGTGAGTCTGAAGGAAGAGGGTTGAAGGACCTTGTTCTCTGAAGCCCAAGAAAAGGGGTTTTGCGAAGCTCCTGGTGTGTCTCTTGCAATGCAAAGGCCACGGTGGACGGGGTCTGAGTCACACCGGGAAAGTCCTTCGGCTGCTTTGACAATGTGTAAAAGAGAAGTAACTGCTTGGGGACCACACAGCACTTCCAGATTTTTCTGGGGCAGGAAATGTGTGTTTCTCGAGGAACAAATATGGGCCACATGCAAGAGAGAGCTGATGTGAGTCACTATCTTCGTTTCTATCAGGAGAAACAGATCTCAAGGCTTTTATTTTGATGGTATAGCCTATATTTTATATAGTATTTTACATACATTAAAAAAAAATACCCTTGACAGATAGAGCCAGGGAAGGCTGCAGAGAGAGGGTTCTCATGCATAAATGCCTGATAACAAGAACTGCAACAAAACACTCTGCAAAACCCACAGCCTTGCACAAAAACCGTCACAACGTTACACACACACACACACACACACACACACACACAAAATACTTCCGCAAGGACATCCGCTCAGCAGCTGCCTGGCTGGTCTTGAACTGGTGCCACCTCTGTTATTGATCCTTGTAGCCCAAAATAATTATCTCAAGGCAGTTATGTCATCCTCTCCATTTTTCCTTTAAAAACCATCATCTTCCTTTACCTCCCTGAATACGCGCATCGTTCACTACGGCTCGCGCATTCCCGTGCCTGTTCCAGAATAAACATCATTTTCTCGTGGAGGGTCTCCCTCTCTGTTATTTAGATTGACACTCTTTAAATCAACTCGTTTTCCTTTTTAACTTAAATTTATTTTCAAAGGAAACTTTATAACCCAACTGTAAATGGAAAGCTAGTATCTCCGGCTGTAAATAGGCCACCGTAAAAATAAACACAATGAAAACAAAATGATGTTATTAAATTCCAGCTAGATACCGTGAATTGAAAGGGAAATAGCTTTCTCACCATGCGGTAAGATGTTAGTTAATGCCATGTCTGATACCACGGATCGGCCATGATAGGTGCCACCTGTACTCTGGGGGCCTCCTGTTGGGGGGGGCTGTCGGTCGTCGGTAGAAGGAAGGGGCTAGTTAGCTCCTACGCCCCTTCAACCTGGGGTGGGCAGCACAGATCTTCCCGTGCCTCAAGGGGCAGCCTTAACAGCCACACTTCACGGGATTAGAGCAACCAGAATGTGCCCAAAGCCACCCTGTAATAGGTGCCCCCACCTCTAACAGGGCGTTTCCTCCTGAGCTGTAAGACCCTTGGGCCAGGGCTACAGGGAGACAGCCTTGAAGACCGCAGCCATAGTATGACCAGGGGGCAGTGAGCCTAGTTGCTGGTTCTGGCTGGAGGCAGGGCCTCGGGGTCTGGGCACGAGGCAGGAAGGAAGCTGGTGTTCGTTCATTTGTTCATTCCAAAAAGGGTATATTGAGTGCCTCGTACGTGCTAAGCACCATGCCTGATGCAGAGGGACGAAGTCGCTGCCCTTGTGGCTATGGGAGAGAGAGAGAAGGAACAAGGTTTTTACTGCATGGGAGGCGTGCTAGGAAGGAAATAGATGCTAAGATAGCCAGCCTGGCAGGGGGCTAGGGAAGCCTCTCAGAGAAAGGGCACGTGGGCTGAGGCCAGATGCCGAACACAGCAGCTACGCTAAGAATAAGAGGGAAAGCGTCCAGGAAGGGTGGCCAAGTGCTACGGCCCAGAGGCTGGAATCCCCACCTCTCTTGAGCCACGTGGAATCCTCCAGAGGGCTTGTTAAGGCACAGATTCCTGGGCTGTATCTCCAGAGCATCTGACTCAGCAGGTCTGGGATGCGGCCTGAGGTTTTGCATTTCTTTTTCTTTCTTTTTTAAATTCTTTTTTTTTTTGAGACGGGGGAGTCTCGCTATGTTGCCTAGGCCGGTCTCCTGGCCTCAGAAATTCTCCCACCTCAGCCTCTCTAGTAGCTGGGACGACAGGCGCCCACCACCGTGTCCAGAAGGTTCTGCATTTCTAACAAGCTCCCCGATCGGCTGAGGCTGCCGGTCCAGGGTCTTTCTATTCAGCAACCCCCACCCCTCCCCACTTAGAACGCCGGCCACCCCGGGAGCCCCCACTTTCCTGCCGCCATTGGTGCCATCTAGCTACAAACACAGATTCTGTCACTCAGGGCGGCAGGCGGGTGCGGTCGGTCCCTCCAGGCTTCCAAACCTGCAAACGCCCAAGATCGCTCATGGCAAAGAGAGCAGGAAGGAGAGGCTGGCTGTCCCTGGTGCAGTGGCTCTGGGCTCCACAGTAGGCCTGGCTGGGTCCCCTCCCACCCATCTCTTGTGGACAGGGGCTCCCTGACTTTCTGCCTGTGTCCCTGGAGCAGGCCAAGCACATCTACCCCGTCCTCTCTGTCCACGTCTCCTCCCATCGGCCGCTTCCTCTAAGCGCATCGATGCTGTTCCGTGGCCTTCGAGAGAGCAGCCTCGCAGGACAACTCGGCCAAGAGCTCAGGCTCAGGCCTCGGTCAACCCCGAGTTCAAACCTGCCTCTGCTCCTTCTTAACCGTGTAACCTTGTTTGCATTTCTCAACATCTCTAAGCTTCAGTTTCTTCCACTGAAGAATTGGAATGGCCACTTATATCAGATAATATGAACAAAGCACTCAGCATGTCCCTGAGACGTAGGATGATGGTGGTGGTTGTGCAGCCGGGGGGGTGGGGGGAGTCACTCCAGGGACCCCTTCATTCACAGACCTGCTCTAGATCCGGTCTAGGAAGCTGGTGTCATGAGATCTCTGTTCCGGGTACTTCCCTAGACATTGCCCCTGTTGTGTTAGTCCCTGTGCATTTTTATCTGTATGTCACTAGTGAGGACACGACAGCTCGTGGACGTGCAGTTATCGAATGGTGACCCAGCCAAGTAGCCGAGCTGGCATCGGAACCGAGGACTGTTGAAACCGTGCTCTTTGTGTGGAATTTGAACCAGGTCTGTGTGTTTCCGCTGCGCCTGGGGCCGTCCTCTCGGGACCTGGGAGGATGCCAGACAAACTGAGCAGAACTGTGTCACCTGCTCCCGGGAACCAAGGGCTGATAAGGCACAGCCTACATGTGGGCGGGCTCGGGGTTTTTGGCGGGTGGGGTGGAGTCTGGGGGTGTCTCAGCTGCGGCTGCTGTGAGGAGGCCTGGGAAGGTGTCCAGAGCACACGCGAGCCACAGATGGATCAGCCATTGTTGCCCCAGTGAGCGACATGGTGCCCACGCCACACTGGCTCCGTGGGGGACGTGCAAAAGCAGGCCATGACCTTCCCGCGGGAGACTGGCCTCACCGGGGAGAGAGAGCACAGACTCTCGAAGAGGGGGCCCACTTCAGAGCAGACAGCGAACGCTCCCAGAGCTCTGGGCATCTAGGTCCCCAGCAAGTGTGCTGCCCCGGGAAGGCATGGGGCATGTGTCAGGGGAGGGCTTTGCCAGGGACTGGAAGAGGAGATGAGGAAGGAAGCCTGTGTCTGGATAACGTCCAGACAGCTCCTGAGCTCCTCCAAGTGGGGAGGACTCTAATTTTTGTTTGTTTGTTTGTTTGTTTTTATTTTTTTTTTAAGACTTCAATTTTTTTTTTGCTGCAGCCTGGCTGCCAGGCTGTGTGTCCTTGGGCAGGTTACTTACACTCTCTGAACCTTAGCTTCCTCCTCTGTAATGTAGAAACAATAGTACAAGCCCCCTAGGTTTGCTGTAGGATTAAATGTGACAGTATCTGGGAAGCACCCAGTACATGCTCAACAAACGTTATGAAGGTGGTAACGATGACGTGGCAGGTGGTGATCAGAACAGGAAGATGTGAGGTGACAGACATGTTTTGGCAGCTGAAGAAGTAAATCTGAGAAACCCAAACATCCCTTGCTAGGATTTGAAGGCGACCTTTCCCCTAGAATGTCTGGGCGAGATACAGAAATGGGTAAATCTTGGTGAAAGGGACAAAGCCAGGCGACAGTATGACAATGTGGCCTGGCCCCAGGTAATTGACCGGCGAATACTCGTTGGATTAATAGATTTCCAAAAATCGTTCTGAGATGCGTTGAGAAGAGGCTGGGATGCTGATACCGGGGAAGTGGTGGCCGGGCAGTGGGATGGCAGCTCCGTGCTGGGGCCAACTCCCTTGGACACTTAGGTGGGCAAGGCCACTCCCGTATTCCAGGAGCTTCCTGAGAAGCCCAAGTGGAGAATAAAAATACCCTGCACGAGTCCGCAGCTTCCTTGTGCAGTGGCCCAAGGGACTCACAGCCTTGCAGACTCGGGGACCGTGGTTTTGCAATCACCATAACGCTCAGAGCCCACAGATCCTGTGTTCCCCCCCCCACCCCTCCTGTCACCTCCCTGGGTTTCCTGATCGTGTGGGTCCCCTGAAAGGCACGGAAATGAGGGAGAGTGGGAGGGGGGCGGGGGAGGCGGGGGAGGCGGGGGCGAGAGTCCTTGCAGAATTTGCTGAGTTTCAGAATGAAGCTGCCACATGTCTGCTGGGGAGTCGGTGGGAACACAGGGACATATATATCTATACCGTGAGGGCTGTGGCAGCCCACACATGCAGAACATTCTGATGGTTAATAAATCTTAGGGAGAAGAGCCGGGCTTTGGCTCAGATGTGCTGGAGACTGAGGAGGAGCCTGCCGTCTAGATTGACCCATGAGGACAGGGTTTCCTACTTTTTTCACACGGAGCCGCACTGGGGCTCACAGCCCCTAGCAGAGCTCGGATCACCCACGGCTGCTGTGCTGCCCTGAGCGCCGAGGGATCCGTATCTCTCAGGACCAGCTGCAGGGACACAGGACCTGAGCACTCACACAGGGCCCCATGGTTAGAAGGGTCCCATGCTGCATTTAATGTTCTGCTCTCCCCGTCCTGAAATTTTTACTATTTTTTGAACAAGGGGCTCCCCATTTGCATTTTGCACAGGACCCCATCCGTCATGTACTGGTTCTGCTTAGCATGCCAGTATCCCACGCCAAACACTCCTTGAGGGAAACTCTGTTTTAGGGCATTGAAAACTTGCTCGATATATCTTTTTGGCCAGTTTCATCTTTTCGTTGATCTTGAAAGGTGTAGAAGAACAAAGGTCTCAAAAATACAAAAGTGCAAAAAGAAGCTCTTGAGACAATTTACCGTTGGGGTTATGAGCCTCAACTCTGGAACCAAAGTGCCAGAGTTCAAATCCCAACCCTGCCACTTCAAGCTGTGTGATCTTGGGCAAGTGGCTTGACCTTTCTGAGTCTCATTTTCCTCTTTTGTAAATTGGAGTAATAATAGAATTTATCTTAGGCGGTGGTTGTGAGAAATAAAGGAGTTTATATACACGTAGAATAGTGAATGTTTTAGTATATGTTTTAGCTACTGTTATTTTTTTTTTAAAGACAAATAACCGTGCACACTGTGGTTAATAGTTATTTAGTGCTTACTGGATAACAGAACATACTTCCATTTAATTCTCACAACAGCACCATAAAATACTATCACCCAATTTTTTTCAGATGAGAAAACAGGCACAGAGAGGGTACGTAACTTGTGCAAAGAAGCAAAGCTAATGAGTGACAGAGCTGGACTTAGAACCCCAGTGATCTGGGTGTGGACTTTGTGCTCTTTGCACTGTACTTTTCTTTGTTATGCAACTCACCACATCAGGGAAAGGAACACAGGCTGCAGTTCGTGGGGAAGGAGGAGATGCTGAGCTCAGTTATGGACTGGAAGAGTCGGAGCGGCCTGTGGAACATTCCAGTGGAGACGTCCAGTGGGCTGGGTTCTCGCTCAGATCCACGTTAGACTTGTAGCTCCCCCCACCCACCCCCAGCATACCGTGAACCACGTATAAACCACACTTCCTCACTGCCTGGTACAGCCCAGCCCCAGCCGCAAATGTCGGGCTCCATCATGTTTTCCTGTTGGCTTTGATTTCATGTTGAGAGCGGAGAGGTGCAGGCTGACTTTAACACTTTCCCAAATCAACCTCCTGACAGGTCACGTCCAGGGACAGATGTGATGACCGATCATGACCAGAAACTGGTCAGCGGTCTGTGGACGATAGCCCTGGCTCAGGGAAGAGCCGCCTCTCCTCTGTGCCCTCACCACCACCAATTTTATTTCTTTATTACAACTTAAAAAGCACTTAGAATGCACCTGGCACCTTTTAATGGCACTTTACATATACTAACTCATAACAACCCCATAGGATGCTAACATTGTCCCCATTTTACAGATGGGAAGATTGAGACTCACAGAGGTAAAGTAAATGACCTTGGCTCTAGCTATAGAGCTTTTGCTCTTAACTCTTGCTCCACACCGTGTCCGTGTCCGAAAGAGGCAACCCAGTGCCCTGTGGCTGGCTTCCTGCTTCCTGGCAAAGAAGAGGGAAACACCTTGAGAAGCCCTAAGGACCCAGGTCCCTCTGGCCAAGAAGCAGGATTCTGCGACATTCCTGGTATTTGTTCCCTGCAGGGACATTGTCTGTCTCCACGTGACCTCAAATGTCCCCAGGAGTGTAGCTCCACTGAGCTGAGCTGTGCTTACTGACCAAGCAGCTCAGGGCAGGATATGGGGAACCAGGAAAGCTCTTCATTTTGTGAACATTCCTCTTCGGGGAGGAGAAAACAGGGTGAAATTTTGGCACAGAGACTCTGGAGCGAGACTGCGCAGACTCAAATCCTAGAGCACCACCTAGAAACTACGTGACCTGAGGCAAGTCACCTAGCTGCTCTGTGCCTCAGTTGTCCCCATCTGTAAAATGGGGATCACAACAATGCTTATCTCATGGGGTTTTTGTGAGGATTAAATGAGATGATATATGGTATGTGATTAGAATGGTTCCAGGCACATCATAAACACTGTTTAAATAACAGCTGTCTTCTTGCTGACTAGTACAGAAAAGTTGACTTCTTTTTTATTTACTTAATTTTTTTTTTTTTTTTTTTTTTTTTAGAGAGAGGGTCTTGCTCTGTTGCCCAGGCTGGAGCACAGTGGCACAATCATAGTTCACTGCAGCCTCCAACGCCTGCACTCAAGTGATCCTCCTGCCTCAGCCTCCCAAGTAGCTGGGACAACAGGCGTGTGCCACCACGCCCGGCTGTCTTCCTGACATCTTTTCTCTCCCCCATAAACATCCAAGTTGTCAGCAGATTCTGTTGACTCAATCTGCAAAGCATGTCTCTTTGGAACATTTTTCTTCCTCACACCTGTCCAAGCCACCACCACCTCCTACCTGGATGGCTCCAGTAATCTCCTTTGTGATCTCCCAGCGTTCAGTCTTGCTCATTTCTTTCCCATAGTGTTATTTCACACAGAAAACCACTTCACAGGACTTTAAAGCCCTCCAGTGGTTTTTTGTCCTGTTTAGAAGGAAATCAGAAGTCACCACCAGGTACCATGATGGCTTCTGTGATTTGGCCCCAGTCAACCTTCCAGCCCTCATCTCCTCCTGCTCTAACCCCTTGATCCCATGCAAGCTCTTCGCTGCCCCAGGGCCTTAGCACATGCCACTCCCTCCGCCTGGAATACATCTCCTCCGTATGCTTACATGGCTGGCTTTGTCTTTACACTCAGGTGTCCACTCAAATGTCACCTCCTCAGAGAGGCCTTCTCTGCCATCCCACAGCAAGACATGATCTGATTTACTCTTTAAGAAGACCATTCTCGCTGCTTTGTGGAGAAATCATCACTGACACAGCATGTTTGTCGCACCATTTCTACCGAGTCCCACCAGGCACCAGGCGCCCCTGCGTGAAGGTACGTGAATTGTAATTCATCGGTTCACTCAACAGGCATTGTGCTGGGAACTGTGTGTAAAACCAAGACAAATGAGTAATGGGGCAGCCTGCCAGGAGGTCACGACCTGAGCTAGAAGCTTATGTGATGCTTTTCTCATGCTGAAAACAGTTCGTAGCTCATAGCTTTCTGTGAAGAGTGAAGTGGCTCTAACGGGTGTCAGGAAGCCTGGGTTTAAATTCTGGCTCTGATGCTTGCTGTGATGACCTCGGGCAGGTTACTTAACCTCTCTGGGCCTCCCTATCTCATAGCACAGCTGTTGAGAGTAAAAAACATAAAGTATTTGGGAAAGCACTTAGTACACATTAGGCAATAAATATCACTTATTTCCTGCCTTCTTTTTCTACCATGCAACTCATTTGTCCTTCTTTCTTTATTCAAATGCCTTAACTTTGTGCACAGGGAGATATACAGAGCAGTGGTTAAGTGCATGCACTGCTTTATTAGCTGTGTGACCTCAGGCAGGTTGCTTGACGTGTCTGTGCCTTAGTTTCCACATCTGCAAAACGAGAACAACAATCTATAGGGCTGTTGTTAAGGTTAAGTGAGCTAATTCAAGAAATGCAGTTAGGCCAGTGGCACATAGTAAGTGTTTAAAAACTGTTAGCTTTTACCAATGAGAATATTAATTAATGAAATGCTTACAGTGGGCTCAGGAATCGTACAGGAAGATTCAGGAATACAGAAGCAAGAAAGATACTGCCCAGCTACAAGGACAGCTTGCGGAGACGGTAGATGGAATTAATCAGTCCAAGGCCAAAGCCAGCGAAGTTGCACAGGCCCAACAGATTCTCAAGTACAGAGGAGGGAAACGGGGGTGCCTGCCTGCACCCCGGCTTGCTGCAGGCACTAGAAGAGCAGATGGCTTCAGGAATAGCCACCCTAGGCCATGGCGCAACGAAGAGGGAATGGGCTCCTTCACCAGCTCATCCTTGGTATGGGAGTGAGCTGGGGTGACCCACCCACACCCAGCAAGTGTGGTCATTCCACCTTTACTGCACTTCTTCCCAGGTCCCTGTGTCATCTCTTCATTCAAGCAACATTTTCTGAGTGTCCACAAAGTCAAAACCCCTGTCCTATGCCCAGATGCAAGTAGGTGCTGGCCTCCACGCAGCAGCAGCTCAGAGTGCGGTGGCGGAGTCAGACGCATCAGCAACCCCATTGCTCCCCTGGATGCGGATGAGAGAATACAGGTCTTACACCATTGGACCAACAAAGGGAGAGTCTTCTATCGCAAGCCCAGGGCTGCTGGAGGGACAATGGCCCACCTCAGCCTACCTTGCCTTGGGAGATGCCACCAACCCCAAGAAGTAGAGCCAGGGGTCAGAAATGCAAAGGCTGCAAGGCCGCAATGAAGTTGCCCACCAGGCAGGATTTCTTCCCTGGTCCCACGTTCTCTGCCATCTTTTGTTATATGTGGGGGGACCTCCAGTTCCAAGGAGTGCGTGGAGAAATGGAGGGGCTCGTGTCCCCTCATCTGCTTGCTGGGTCCCATGCTGCAGAGGGCTGGGGGCGCAGCCTGCAGTGGAGCACGCTTCAGTGTGGGGTTGGGTGCCGTCTTAGTCATGTTCCCGGGATCACGCTCTGAGACGGAGCTTTGCTTGCCTGAGCTTTATTGGGATGGGCTCCTGGGAACAACCCCCATGTGGGGCGGTGAGGGGAGCAGGACTCTACAGAGGGACAAGTGGGACTGTGGTCATGACTGTGGCTTCAGCCAGTCCCACGGGGACTCTGGAGCCAAGACGGCATTTAGAGATGTCCTGAATGAAGACAAACGGGTTGAGCCTTTGTACCCTGACATGGCCCGGCCTTTGGATATGGGAGATCTCTGGGGAGGGGGTGTGAGCTTGGCCAAGGCAGCTCCCTTTGCTCAGGGTGATTCCCAAGAGGGGCTCAGCCGTGACCTGGCTGTATCAGGTGACCATGGGGGTGCCCCCACCCTGGGTCAAGTAGCCTCACTTTTCCCATTTGTAAAATGGGGGCGAGGCCAGGAGGGGCTTATAGGGCTGGGGTGAGGGCTGAGTGAGGGGCTGTGGGTGAAGCTGTAGCACAGGGCTTGGCACTGCTGTGAGAGGTGGTTACTATTGTCCTGGGATGGTGCGGACTATCACACCTAATGCAAACTGTTGGGGTGTGTGTGTGCTGGGTGTGGGAGTGGGCGGGAATTTGGGGTGGGGAGGTAAGTGTCCAGGAAAGCTTCTCACAGTTGGGGACAGTTGTCCTTTGAAGAAACTGTGGTTCCTGGCCATAGAGGCAAAGAAATGGGGAGAGGGAGGTGCCACATGGGTGAGAGGAATCGGAACAAGTCCAGTGGCAGGAAAGAGCCCACGACTGCCAGGTGGTCCCCGTTCTGGGGGGGTCAGTGCCAGAGCTCCCGCCTTCCTTCACCCCACACTCCTGCACAGGAAACTGCAGCTTAGTCGCTTTCTGCTTCTGAAGCCACCATTCAGCCATTCAGCCTTTGTGCCTTGTCCAGCACGGCCACTGCCGCAGCTGGCGGGGGGTGGGGGGGGGGACGAAAAGCCCAGCAGGAAGAACAGGAACCCGAGCTTCCCAGGGGCGAAATATAAGCCCCCGTTAAACACAAACAGACCCAAGGGCAGTGACCACACAGTGGCTCCAAGAAAAGCCTGCCAGGGTGACAAGTCCCACTAATGCGTGGAGAGCTACGGCACAGCTGGGTAAATGGCACCAGGGGTGGGGACCAAAGCAAGCTCGGCTGGTGGCTTCTATCAAAAAGTTCCTACTAACCAGACCCTGTAAATACACCAGTCAATTGCCTTGGGTAGAAAGGAAGTTAGGTCAGCTCTGAGCCCATCACTTAAAAAAAATATATATATATGTATATGTACTTTTTTTTTTTTTTTTTTTTGAGACAGAGTCTCACTCTGTTGCCCAGGCTAGAGTGCCGTGGTGTCAGCCTGGCTCACAGCAACCTCAAACTCCTGGGTTCAAGCAATCCTTCTGCCTCAGCCTCTGGAGTAGCTGAGACTACAGGCATGCGCCACAATGCCCTGCTAAGTTTTTCTATATATTTTTAGTTGTCCAGCTAATTTCTTTCTATTTGTTTTTTTTTTTTTTTAGTAGAGACGGGGTCTCGCTCTTGCTCAGGCTGGTCTCGAACTCCTGAGCTCAAACCATCCGCCCGCCTTGGTCTCCCAGAATACTAGGATTACAGGCGTGAGCCACTGCGCCCGGCCTGTACCTTATTTTTAAAAGCAGTTCTAGATTCATAGCACAAGAGAGAGGAAGGTACAGAGATTTACCATATCCTCCGTCCCCACATACGCACAGCCTCCCCCGTTATCAACATCCCCCACCAGAGCGGGACATTTGTCACAACTGATGCACCTACACTGACGCTTCATTACCACCCAGAGTAACTAATTAATTAACCAATTAGTCTATTCAACAAACACTGATTGAGCATCTTGTATTTGCTAGGCACTGCTGTCGTTGGATTAAAACTAAAAAAAAAAAAAAAAACCCAAAAAACCCAAAAACTCAGTCTATGCCGTAGGAAGTCAGGTTAGTGCACTCCCAGGGCAGGGAGGAGCATGAGAGAAGCTTCTAGGGGATGATCAGCTGCCGTTCCTTGTATGTGGGTGTGTTCAGTTTATGCAATTTCATTGAGCTACATGCCTACGACATGTACATTCCTCTATCTGCATGTTACACTTTAATTTTTTAAAAGCTAAAAAATTTAAAAGCTCTAAGTACTAAGAAGATGGTGATATTCTTTCCCATGTGTAATTAATAGAAAACCACTGTCCTTAAAATATGTATAAAGAAGTCTGAAAAATTCTAGTTTTTTCCATGATGACTACTTTAATAAGATTTTGAAATGTCAAATCTCATTTTTAAATCACTTTCTCTCTCTACCCCCTCTCCCCTGCCCCATATTCTTGTCCAAAACACATGCTTAGTTTGCTATATTAATCCAGCCCTCCCGGTAAATAAAATCCACAAGGTCAGTATCTTTCTGGAAATGAAAATCTTTTTCTTTTCTTTCTTTCTTTTTTTTTTTTTTTTTTAGAGAGACCAGGTTTTGCTGTGTTGCCCAGGCTGGACTCAAACTCCTGGGTTCATGCGATCCTCCCTCCTCAGCCTCCAAAGTAGCTGGGGCTACTGGAGCGAGGGCACCACCATGCCCGGCAGGAACTGAAATTCCAGTGAAGGAAACAGCCGTTGCACAAACAAACAAATACAGAAAACCAGTTGCCTGCAGAGAGCAATGCAGGCCGTAAAGGGAATACACAGGGCAAGGGGATACAGAGCAGATGAGGGGCGGGGATAGTAAGGGAAGGTTCCCTGAGCAGGTGACATTTAAACAGACTCCTAAATGATGAGAAGAGGCCAACCTTGAGAAGAGCTTTCTGGGCAGCGGGATTGCCAGAGCTGGGGGCCTAAGAGTTTCCTAGAGTATGACACGTAGGCAGGTGTGGCTGGAGTAGAGGAGAGAGGAGGGGGAAGTGGTAGAAATGAAGCTGGAGAGGTGAGGGACAGATATGGGACAGATAAGTCAAAGCAGTCGTTTTTAACCCCTGCTGCACTTTACAGCTACTTGGGGAACTTTGAACAAATACCAGGGCCTGGAAGCTCAGTAGGTCGGAGTCAGTAGCTGCATTTCTTACAAGCTCCCGGGGATGCTGATGCTCCTGGTCCAAGGAGCACACTTTGAGTAGCAAGGTTTTTGGCTGTGATAAGGAGGCTTATTTTTATAGACCCATGAGGAGCCGTTGGAGAAGCCGGAGGATAGCATGACCTTACGAATATTTTCAAAAGATTACTCAGCCTATGATGTGGAAAAGGGATTGGAGGGAGAAGAGAGTGGGAGCCAGGTGCCCAGTGGTGAGGAACTAGAAGAGGCTGAGTTACATCTCCTGCTTTCCACGTTGCCCGAGGCCCTAGGGGTTCTGGGCATTGGGAAAGCAGGAGCGAGATTAGAAACTCAAGTGTCTAAGGCCTAAATCCAGAACCTTCCCCTATGGCATCCCATTAGATACGGAGAACTAGCCCATGAAGGATAACTCACCCAGGTGATGACTTTCACACCCTGATCTATCCCTAACCGCAGAGATCTCAGAGGGCAGAAAGGAGGTGCAGCTACGGAGAAGTACAGAGGACCAGAAGAATATGCAGTTGTTTTAAATTGTAAGAAAATGATCATTAATGTCTCAACTCCTTTGTTGCCAACTAATGGTGCTCTCTTGGGCGAGAGCGTCCGGGCTGCATGCCAGGATGAATGGAGAAAGTATGATATCCATTTGGAGGCTTGATACTGCTGGAGAGAGAATAATTTCCCCCAGCTGCCTTCCCTGCCTTGGGTGAGGCCTGCAAACCAATCCCCATATCCCAGAGAAAAAGAGAGAGAGAGAGAGAGAGAGAAAGAGAGAGAGTCATGAGTCAGAAGAGCAAAGGAAGCCATGAAGACCTCAGGGGATGAGGGAGGACCGTCCCTGGGCAGTACAAGGCCCTTCTCTGCCTGCACATTCCCTGTGATCGTTTTGATCTATGGGACACCGCACTTCTCCTGGCCCCACACAGCGAAGTTGACTCAGTTGGGTTGCTCCGCCTCTAAGGGTTTGCTAAGTTCCAGTGTTCATTCCTCAGCCTCCAGAAAAGTTAGATTCCAGCTTGCCTGGAAAGTCATAGGCCCAGGAAAGAAATAAAAGAGAATGTTTTTGTAAGACAAAATGACCCAATGTTACCCAAATTTCCTAGTATGTGGGACACCTTTTTAACATAAAAAGGTGTTTATGGATCCCCAGGTAATTGAGTTGTTAGGCTTTTTCTATCAAAAAGAGAGTACAGATACCAAGCTCCCAAACTGGTGGTCCTGCCAGAGGACATATTTTGGTTGGCTCTTGCAGTGTTTTGGAAAGATTGACAATCATAGCCAACACTTAAGAACCGTAGGAGTTAACGCAAAAATCTAGATTTCTGGTTTTTCAAAAAAATGAGCCCACGTTCCAGAAACAGGCCATGCGATTTCCAGTTTGCCCGAGTCCTCACTCAGCCCCCTCTCTCATATGTGACCTCTTGGCCTCTGCAGGCAGCTGATTAGGACCCCCGTGTACAGATTCAAGAGCCCATTGTTGGCCCCATGGGGTCCATGGCCCACAAATTGGGAGCAAAAGACCAGCTCTTCATGTGGGATGTAAAAGCAGTTTGGAAGCAGTTCAGATCAAAGGCCTTAGTCATCGCTCAAAAGAAGACTCTACAAAGTGAAAAATAAACATAGAAATAACCACAGCTTTCCATCTGGAGCTCTTCTTTGATGTTAGTGGTCTCTGATTCTCAAAGTGGGTGAGTTGTACAGACAGTACTTTCAGGTTTTGATCTCCTCGAGCAAAAGGGACTCTAAGTCCCTCATATAACATAAGAAATGTTATCCTAGGATACATCATTCTACCCTGTGTGTGTGCAGCCAACTTGATTCAAACTTGATGAGCAGCAAATAGGCTCAGGGCACACTTCTCTTCCCCCAAGTACCCCCCACCCCAATTTCATGGAAGGCAATATGGAAATATAATTCAAAAGCTTTTAAAATGGGGCTATCTTCAAGGAAGGAGAAGGCTAGAATGAACCACATGATACTGGATTCAAATTGGAGACATCAGTATGAGTCATGTTTAGGTTAAGGTAGATACAGATGGACAAATATAGAACTAATTATAAATATGTCTATATACATGGATCAGTGTACACACGTATATTTCCAAACTCTGTCCATGGAGAGGACTCAGCTGCAGCACTATCCCAGTAGCAATGAGCACATCTGGTATCCAGATCTTGGTTTCTAACACCATTCTCCAATCAAAGGAATCAAGGATCCTTGGGAAAAAAAGACTTCTTCTAAGGTTGAGGCAGGGAACATACAAGATGAGCCTGGAGCATCTTGTACCGCCAGAGATCAAGGACGTGCTCAAAATGCAAACTCGTTTGGTACATAGGCGTCAGGTGAAAGAGCTCCCCCTGCCAAAGGAGGAAACATTTGAGCAACAAAATAAACAATGTAGTAATGAATTATAGCCCAAAGGATAAAATAAACACCTATGAGTCCTTACGGATAAAAATACATGAGTAAATAAATAAGTAAATGGGGGCAAATTAGACACATCTTCTGTACAGAAGGATCCTAAATAATTTATGTAGATAACAGCCCCCTCAAGGAAGTGGAGGCAATTCCTTACTCTGTTGGTGTGGGCTGTGCATGATGACTACCTTCCAAAGAGCATACTAGGGAAAGGGAGGAAAAAGAAAAAGTAAGTCCACAGTGGAGAAACCTGATAGGCACCACTTCAGCCAGGTGATCAAGGTTAACATCGTTAGTGGTACGTCATGTTGATAGCATGCACCCTTGAGATGATGTGACGAGGACATTTTACCTCTGTGACCTTCTTCCCCCAGACCTATAACTCCTCATCTAATCACGAGGGAAACATTAGCCACAGACAAATTGAGGGACATTCTACAGAATACCCAGCTGGGTCTCAAGACTGTCAAGGTCATCCAAAACAAGGAAAGTTGGAGAAACTGTCACAGTCTAGCAGAACATAAGGAGACACGATGACTAAATATAATATGAGATCTTGGAACAGAAAAAGGATGTTAGGTAAAAACTAAGGAAATCAGAATAAAGTATGCAATTTAGTTAATCATAATGTATCAATATTGGTCCATTAGTTGGAACAAAGGTATCATGTAAATTTAAGATCTGAACAACAGGGTGAATTGGATGTGGACAGGAACTCTCTATGCTAGCTTTGCAGCTTTTCTGTAAATCTAAAACTATTCTAAAATGAAAAGCTTATTTAAAAATATGCTAATCTTTTGATTCAGAAATTTCAGTTTTAGAAATGCCATCATAAGGAAATTATTATGAATGTGTGCAAGGATTTTTTTACAATGTTGTATATGTGTGTGCGTGTGTCTATTGTTTTTAATTGGAAGCAAACTAAGTAACCAATAACTGGCCAGGTGCAGTGGCTCAGCACGTTGGGAGGCTAAACTGAGAAGATCACTTGAGGGCAGGAATTTGAAACCAGCCTGGGCAAGATTGTGAGACCCCATTTCTATAAAAAATAAGAAAAATTAGGCAGGCCTCATGATGTGTGCCTGTAGTCTCAGTTACTCAAGAGGCTGAAGTGGGAGGATCACTTGAGCCCAGGAATTAGAGGCTGCAGTGAGCTATGATCGTACCACTGCAGTCTAGCCTGGGCAACAGAGCGAGACCGTGTCTCTTAAAAGAAAAAGCCAAAAACTGAGGATTAACTAAATAAATTACGGTATATCCTACAATGAAATATTATCTAGTCATTAAATGATGCCGTAAAATATTTATTGATGTAGGAAGGATGATCATAATGGTTTAGTAAATGAAAAAGTACATTACAAAAAAATGAACAGTATAATTCCATTTTGGTTAAAAATGAGGGTTAACTACATAGAGTAGAAAATGTAGATATAGATACTTGACGGGGATTATCCTTGGGGTGAGAGAATATGAAGATAATTTTTACTTGTTACTTTCAAACTAATTTTTAGTTTCTAATTTTTCTATGGTGAATAATGCATTGCTTCTATAGCAAAAAAGAAAAAAAAATATAGACATAGATATAGATCTTTTTTAAAAGAAAAGAAGACACAGCACAGGCCCGAGCTGTGGACCCCCTCTCAGGCCACTGTGGTGGCAGCTTTGGGGTAGGAGCCAGTCTTTCCCCTTTCTTGGGGCCACTGGAGAAATACAAGGAGACTCTTTCCAGCGCAAGGGTTTTCTTGCTGACTACATCCGGGAAACAGAGAACAAAGTGGCTCACATGGGATGGAGAGATTCCAGCACCTTGCAGAGATCTCCCCACAGCCTCTCTGTCCATCACTCTACGCTTCCTTTCTACGGTGACTCTCAGAGGTCTCAGTCCCAGAGGCTTGCAGGATGTGAGAGCTAAGCTGCCTAAGCTCTAGCCCCAAAGAGGTTTCTCTTTGCTCAGGCTGTCAAGTCTGGAGGACACTTGCAGATAGTAGGTTCTCAGTAAACACTCGTCAAGGGAGTGAGTGACTGGATGGCTGTTCAGCTTGCTCTAAGTCCTCTCGTATTTGTAGTTCTAAGTGGAGAGGAGTTTGGTTCTGTTTTTTGGAAGCCCTGCTCCCTGCAGCACACTGGCTCTTACCCCAGTTGTCCATTAGAATCCCCTGAGCAGCTTTAAAGCAAGCTGTTGCCCAGGACTTTAAGTAGGACCAGAGGAAGGAGCAGGCATTAGCATTTTTAAGCACTCCCCAGGTAATCTCCCGTGTGGCCAGGACTGAGGACCGTCACCCCTGGCTGCACGGTGTCATTTGCAGACCCTAAGTAACTGGCAGATTGAATGGATGATGAAGCACTTTCTGGTCCAGGACATCACCTCCTTGGAACTTTTGTCACTCACATAGGCACCAAGCAGTCCCTCTCTCCTCTCTTTGATAGTATTTTAAGAATCCTTATTTTATAAAAGAAAAGTAATTTAATTAGTCAGACAGTGATAGTTGTCATGTGCACCAAGGAATGAAGAGGGTTAATTCTTTAATATCTTAAGAGAAGAGAAGAGACAAAGGGTAAAAAAAAAAAAGCATTACAGGGAGCCTATATATCTTGAAATATCCACAGGATAAGCATACATCCCAGCAAGCCCAGACCTTCCTCTCCGGAGAATGGTTCAGGAGTGTCTTCAGAGATAACAGTAGGGTCGCCACAGCCCCGTGAGCTGCTTCTTTGCAGCTCTTATCTCAACTGTAATTGATTAATTTTTTTTTTTGCACAGCTGGGTGTCTGGTGAGGAAGAGGTTTAATTTTGTTTTCTGCAAGAGAGACAGTTGATATGCAGGTCTGGAAGAGCTGCAAGTTCAGAGGACAAATTTACAGAAAGAGAGGGAGATGTACAGTCGTGGAACCCAGAGGACATTTGCTTGGCTAATGGTGTGGAAGGGCAGTGCAGATCCTTAGGTGAAAGTCACCCTGAGGGTGGAAGGAGGCAGGACCAGAAGTAAGGTCCTTGAGAGGGAATGACAATTTCGAGGTGGTGGACACCGAGGGGCTTCTGACCTTGCCATCCTGGGAGCAGACTTGGACTTGAATCTAAAGATCCATATGTCTTATTTTGTCCTGATGCAACTCGTGCAAAATTGTCCTCCTCCTTAGAGGCAGTAGAGCATGATTAGTTACAGATGATGGCTCTGGTTCCAATCCTGCCTCTGCTGCATATTAGGGGTGACCCAGGAGGGTTACTTAACCTCTCTAAGCCTCAGTGTTTTCATCTGTAAAATGGAGATAATACTTACCTCTTAGAGATGTTTTAAAGATTAAATGAGTTAATGTATGAAACATGCTCAGAATAATACCTAATCCATAAATGGTGAAATCATTCAATAAATGTCAGCTGTTTCTATTACTCACTTTTTAAAGAATAATAGCAGCCTAGGTAGAAATCGCACTGTCTGTAGAGACTGAGATCTAGTCGCCGTCAGCACCAGTAGTAGTGAGGTGACGATCTATTTGGAGTTTCCCTATCACAGAAGCACCAGGGCATTTGGCAGAGTGAAAGCCCATTCTGAAGCTAGCATCTTGGTGGCAGTTGTGATATATCATAGCCTCCATGGAGCACATCTGGGCTCCAGTTCAGGCTGCCAATCTGGAGAAATCTGGACTGACCACATAGACCTCAGAGCCACCTGGGGACTTAGGAAGAGACCCAAGGTAAGAGAGATTGGCTTCCTGCTAAACGGGCAGGTGGAAGTCTAGGACGTGGCCACGGGGGGGCGCTCCTGAGAAGCCATGCCTCAGTGCCGACTGCAATAGCACAGCCGTCCTCCCCCGCATACACGTGAGGGCAGTTACCATGCCTACCTAACGCCACCTTATCCCCAGTGCCTGGCACCCAGTGAACATTTGCTATCTACCATTAGAATGCATGAACGAATAAAGTGCAAGATGGTTCTCAAGGTCCTTTTACAACTAGTATCTCATTTAATTCTCATAATGGCCCTATGAAACACGCAGGGCAACAATCATTTTCCTAATTTTGCCAGATAAACCATCCCAAGACTCTTGTGACTGGTGAGATTCCAGGTCTCATTCCCCTCACATCCATCACGGCTCTTTCTATGATATGTTCTTTCTAAAATATCTTTTGTTTGTTTGTTTTGCCGGGAGTTAAGGACAATATGGTTTTATCATCGTCATCCACCTAGACTTTTTGGAATGTGTAAGTCACTTGACCTCCTTGCCAAGTGTCCCCTGGCTATAAAGATAATTATCTCCTCCAGTGCCCTGGAACCTGGACCTTCTGCCCATCGGAGCAGACAGATTTCTCCCATGGCCCGTGGGCAGCATTAATGGACAGCGCTGGGAACCCCGAGGCTTTGGCACAGGAGGTTCTGCTGCCAGCAGAGAGGGTGTCGTGTCCCTTCCCGTTGGCCGAGTCAGGGGATTTCTCCCTCCCAAGCCAAGGGGATGCTGCCCTCGCTGCCTGGAGGGGAGACTTTCTGGGACTTTCTTCCAGCGCCTTCTCTAAGAGCTTGTAGATAAGCAAAAGGAAGCAATTTTACTACTGCATAGATTTTCCTTCCTGCTCCTGCACCTACGATCAGGTGCACAACACCAGATTTGTGGGGAGAATACATCTTTTCAGATGCAGCAAATTTTCTCAGAAGGGAGATAAGGGAAGAGCAATTTCCTATGAAAACACATTCCTGAAGCCAAGAAAGAAGCTAGAGGAAGAGGATGCAAGGGGATTGCAAAGAGAAAGATTCAAGGTTTATTTTGTTTGTTTGTTTTTGCTTTTCCCCCATGGTGTTTTCAGTATGGATCCCCAAATCAGATGCAAGATGTTGGGGTGAGAGAAGACTTCCCCTTTCTAGCTCTCGCTTGGCTCTTACTGCAGGCACTCAAAAACATCTGCTGACTGATGCTGGGCAGATAGTTTTACCTCTCTGGTTCTCAGCTTTCTCAAGCTGAAACTGAAATGGAACAAGATCAGATGAACAACCAAATCTCAGTTTCATACTATTTCACTGTCAGTTGTAGAGAGTATGGCAAGAATATCATCACTAATAATAGTGGAGGTTTTGGAGTGTGCCAGTGATGTACTTTTTTTTTTTTGAAACAAGGTCTTGCTCTGTCACCAGAGCTAGAGTGCATCATAGCTCACTGCAACCTCAAACTCCTGGGCTCAAGTGATCCTCCTGCCTCAGCCTCCTGAGTAGCTGGGACTACGGGTGTGTGCCACCAAGCCCAGCTAATTTTTTGTAGAGATGGGGGTCTTGTTATGTTGCCCAGGCTGGCCTTGAACTCCTGGCCTCAACCCATGCTCCTGCCTCGGCTTCTCAAAGTGCTAGGATTACAAACGTGAGCCACTACTCCCTGCCGTGATGTACTTTTTATTTGTATAAAGGAGAACAGGCTCTATTCTCATTCTGTTGCATTCGGATATACTTTCTTGAATGGTAGGGGAAAAAGTAAAGCGAACGACACTAATGTTAACCATCTCACAGAAAAGGAAACCCAGGGCCCTGAGAGGTCGAGGCAACTTGTTCAAAGATCCACAGCTGCCAGGTATAGAGGGAAGACTCAGAGGCAGACAGTGAGGCTCCAAAGTCCACGCTCCTAACTGGCTGTCGAGTAGAGGGATAAGGCTAAAGAGAACCAGAGAATGAACATCAGAGTTGGGGGACCCTTGAGGTCATCTAGTCCTGTCCTCTCATTCTGTAAAGAAGAAAACGGAGCTGCCCAAAGGGCACGATTTGTCTCAGGGCACAGAATAAAGTTAGTAGCAGAGCTGAGACTAGAGCTAAGATCCTGGCTTTTCCAACAGAGATTCAAATAATTTCTTGACAGCTCCAGGACCTTAAAATCCAAGGAACAAGGACTACTTGGCTTAGGAGGGGACCCACGCCGTCAGCGGCCAAGATCTGAATGACCACGTCTACACAAGCCGTCATCCAGACGTTTCAAAGAGCCAGGTGCTTGGCACGGAATGGACTTGACATCCGAATGACTGAAGAAATATGTCTTGCTCTCTCCCTGCTGGGCCCCAGGCCTCATCAAACTCCTGCCTTTGGGCTTCTTCCCAGCACCCTGGTCTTCACGTCCCCTCTATTCTTTTCTGTTCCCTCTTATATCTGGGGGAGTTTCAGCCCTTTCTCCTAATCTCTCTCAATTTTTCAGGATTATTTTTTGGTTCATTCTGGCTCAGATTTTACCCAAATTTCTCAGGACTGACTCAAAGGAAAAAGCATTTTGTTAAAATAACTGCGTTGCTTTTAAACAATTTGTCCTCCTACTCACTTTTTCTTTTTGGAAGACAGAAACTGAATATAGATTTGTGGGAGAGAGATAAAGAGGGAACCGGAGAAGAGGAGTAGAAAGGAAGAAGGGGAGAGGAGAGAGAGAGGCTGGGGAGAGGGGAGGGCAGCGAAAGCAGGAGGAAGAGGAGAGGAGTGAAAGTCGGGGCTGGAAGGAATTTGAGCTCCAGGGGTGACGCATGGACCCTTATCCATTGCTGGTTGTCCACAAGCTATGACTGAAGACCAGACTGTGTTTATGTCAAAAGGGAATCAATGCTGAGTCAACCTCCCTAAACACTTACTAGTTTCACTTAACAAAGGGAAGGAAGGCCCCTCTGGGGCAGCCTAAAGAGGGCCTGGGGAAGCCGGTGGCCCGAGCGCAGGAGCAATAGGCGCAGACTGCACTCAACACAGGGATTCCTGTTGACTCTGTTTCTCCATTCATGACTCCCCACCCCAGCCCAGGAACGATTGAAAAAATCGAGCTGTTTGGCACAGCGGGACGGTACATGCATATTCAAATCCCTCCTTCCAGTGCTAAACTTAGCTGCCACCTTGCTCATCCTGAATGCCTTCCTCCCCCACATGCCCGGCTATCTGCTCCACCTGTGCCCAGAAGCCGGTCTCATCTGTTACCCCAACTTCCTTCCCTCGTCAATAACCCCCCATGTACCCCAGTCTCTCTCTCCACACTGGCTCATCCTAAAACAACTCACTCCCTTCTTCCTTCCTCCAAAACCCACCCTTTTTAACCGCTTCCTTCATCCCCATACTGTCTTCAGTCTCTCACCTTTCGGGGCTAACACTTGGGGCAGCTCTACCATGTCCCTTTGTTGAATGCCTCTCTCGTGTATCAATTCACTTGATCCTTATCACGGCCATCTGAGGTTGGCACCATTATTGTTTCTCTCCCCCCCACCTTTTTTTTTAGCAGATGAAGAAATTGAGGCACAGAGGGGTTAAGTAACTCGTCCTACGTCACACAGCCAGTAAGCAGTGGAAGCAGGTCTCGAACCCAGAACAGTCTGACTCCCTATTCCATTCTCCTAACCGATCCATCATAATAACTGAACCCATAATACCTGCCTTTTGCCAACACTCTTTTTCTAAGGAGGATCCCAAAGTGGACTTTCATCCAGGCTCAGGTCCTTGTAAGGCCCCTTGTCTTCCTCCCCTAAAGAATACTGCTTCCACCCCTCACTCGATCATTTAAGTCTGTATGGTTTGTACTCAGCTGATGAGATAAAATAGCTATACTTGAAGGTCTGCTGGAGCGCACAGTCTAAAGTGCCTTGTCATACAGTGGTTGCCAGAGGGTGGTTGAGAGGAGCGATCGCTGGTGAGGGTTGTAGGATGTGCAGGCTGCCCACTCTTTCACATGTTCTGAGCGTCTGGGTCAAGCCAGACCAGCGGGGGTGAATCGCGGTGTCGTCATTAACAACAAGAAACAACAAACAATCCCATGGCCGCTGAGTGCTAACTGCATGCCCAAACTGTGCTAAATGCTTTCCCAATTGTAACTTCATTTGACTTCCTTAACCAGCCTGTGAGGGAGGTTCTATTATTTTGCCCATTTATAAATGAAGAACAGAATCCCAGGAAAGTGAAGTGACATGCCCAAGGTTACATTGACAGTAAGTGGCAGACCTAAGACTCAAACCATACTCTGTCATGCTCCTAAACACTGTGCACCACTGCTTTGAGGGATTTCGCCCGCTGTCCCCATTGATGGTAATGTATTTTATTACGTGACCACCATCCTCTTAGGAAAGGAGACATTCCCATCTCATCTTGGTAGCAAAGAAAGTTGTGTGTGTTTATTTATTTTAGTTGCTATTTATCGAGTACTTGCTGAGTAGCTGGGGCTATGATAAATACTTTACATATATTATTTCACTTTACTCTCAAAATAACTCATGACCACCATTATTATCCTCCTTGCAGAGGAAGACACTCAAACTCTGAGACATTCAGTAATTTGTCCAGGGACAGTTTTGAAGCCTGCCGACTGCAAGTTTGCTCGGCAGTCAGTTTTTTCTGCATCCTGAGCACTGCAGACCTGAACTTGACCGGGCTTCCCTTAGTCAATGGGCTGCAAGGAAGCTTGGTTTACAGCCAACCCTATGAACCACCCTTAGCAGAAAGGTAGTTCACTATGCTATGCATTTTGGACTCATGCTTGCCTCTATTCTTTTGCCATATTTTCTTTTTCAGTCCCATTTAAAAATTAACCTATCTTGTCTTATTTTGTATAACTAGAAACCTTCTTCAATCCTTTCATAGATTCCCACAAATCTATGAAATGCTTGATGATTCAAAATGTTAATTTCACATGTTGACTTCTTTAAATATTCCAATAGAGTGTCTAACACATAGTAGGTCTTCTATATCTATGGCGGTCTTTGTGCTAACCTTACACCTGTCCTACTAGGGCCCAAGCCTCTCTAATACTCCAGGACTCACTTCCCACCTTTCTTAGCCACTGCCCCAAATCTTCCTTCAAAATCGAGCTTTCTCTGCTAGTAAATAACAGGCAACATTACTGAATGTTTCTTATACTCTTGGTATTATTGTAAGGCATTTTATAAGAATTAGCTCACCTGGTCTTCACAACAACCCCATCAGGTAGGGATTATCCCACCTCAAAGATGAGGAAACTGATACTTCAAAGAATTAAGTAATAAGGTCCTATAGTTTACAGGTAGTGGAACCAGGCAGTCTGCAAACCCAGGTGGTCTGGCTGCACAGCCTGAATCCCTTGCCACACTGTGCTGTGCTGCCAGAAGCTAGGAGAGAACTGGGGTAGGCTGCACGGACTAACTCCAGAGTGTCTCTCACAGGGAGCCCTGCAGGTAGCCAGAAGGGAGACAGGAGACCCAGCCATGACGGGCTCCCTGTGAGTGGGTAGCTGTCCACGGTGTTGATGGCTCAGGCCCACAAGCTCATCAAAACCCTCTGAAATGCAAGGCTCCTACTCCTGTCAAATTGAACCTGCTTTGCAGATTTCAGTTTCAATCCTGCCAACTTGAAAGTTTTAGCATTTCAGCTGTTTCAGAATTATAAAAGCCTACAAAATGCTAAGGTGCTTTTTTTAGAGTTAAAAAAAATGTGTCTTTTCCCCACCATCACATAACAATCTGAAGGGATTTTTTTTTTTTTTTCTTTTTGCAGATTCTTGCCAAATGAGTATTTTTAAAGATTGCCTTTGGCCAACGACCAGAAGTGGAAAATCTGAGAGGAACGTTGAGGAAGTTCTAAGGTGAATTTGCAGAGGAGGAGGGGGAAGCGCTTTCCCTTCTGCAGAGCTCGGGATTGGTTGTGGGGATGCTGTTTACTTCGGCTTTCTTGCCACCTTTGTTGACAGAATGTTTCCTTAGGACAATGACACTTCAGTTGGATGGTCCAGGGGACTTTGGGGCTGCAACCCTGGCCAGGAAAGACCACCATCACTGCATGCAAAGCTCCCAGCTGGGCAAGAGTCATCAGAAGCCAGATGGCCCCTCAGTGGAAAAAGTCACTGTACCCTTTGGATCAGGCCAGAGATCAATTCTCACTAATTAAGTGTCTAGGGTGTGTGTGTGTGTGTGTGTGTGTGTGTTTATGTGTCACAGACTCTCTCTCACTGTGAATCAGCTCAATCATCATTTTGCAGTGTTTCAGCTTCAGATTGCAAACATCCACCAACAAATAGGAGCCTTGCTTTCTAACGAGCTGGGGATGTGTGGAAAATAGAATCACTCACACTAGTAGTGAGCCACAGATGTTCCATGGAGACAGCAGGCTGTGCCAAGCACAGACAGTATGTGTGGCCATGAGACAGGATGCAGAGTCTTGCCATGAAAGCATTGCCCACAGAGCAGAGAAGATGAAGGGAGAAAGACAGTAGGTATGGAATCTGGCTTCTTTTTCCCAAGGCATGGCCTTCTGCAGAGCTGCATGACACCACATTTAGAAATGGTCTAGGAAGCTGAAGGTTTCAATTTGAATAACTGGCACCAAGGCCTTCCAAAGCAAGAGGAAGAGATGCTTCCAAGGAATCAGAAAGACCGGGGTTTCAATCTCAGCTCTAACGCTTACTGTTTGAGTGCCTCTGACAAGTCACTTAACCACTGGGGACCTCAGTTTTCTCATCTATAAAGGGGACAGTAATAGGACTTACTTGTTGGGTTGTTGTGAAGATTAAATGAGATAGTGCAAACAAAGCTTTTAGCATAGTGCCTACTTATAGAAAATGTTCAATAAACAATAAACTATCATCATCATCATTCATCACCACCACCATCATTTCTGGCTCTCAACCCTAGCAAAGTTATCCTGACTCTGTTAAGTTTCATGTTTCTCCTCTCTACCATGGGAACAATTAGACCTACTTCTCAGAGTTGAGTTAATGTTTATTAAGTTCCAGGGCAGTGCCTAACATATAGTAGGGCTTCCATAAATGTGAATTCATTTTCCTTCTCCCCTTATCAGCCCTCAACCCTACTTTAAAACACTGTTGGATTTAATTGTGGAGAATCAACATTTTCCCAGTGTTATGCAAGTTCCCTCAGGACCCCTAAGCCAAGAGGTATAGACATTGGCTTGTCACCAAGGAGATGATCCTCTGGTAGGTAAGATAAGATACTGAATAGGACGGTTGCACCGTCAGGGAGATCATGAAGCTTGGAGAGTCTCAGAAAATTGCTCAAGGTTAACTAGTTGGTTTCCAACCCAGGTCATTCTGATTCTAGAGTCTATACTTTGAATCATGGGTGTCTGTTGGCTGTCATGAGAGAATGAGGAAAGGTCAAACCAAGGGTTCCCAGTTTCTCTTAATTGCTTCAGTTCTGCTTTGAGAAAGAAATAGAAAGGGGGAGAGAGAGAGAGAGAGAGAGAGAAGAAAGCTGACTTCTGAATTTTCTGCAGGGAGAAGCAAACATGCAGCCATGGTGTTCTAGGCAACCCATGAAGTCACTTGGTTCTCTCTGGGTTGGGAAGGGCCTACCTGGAGGTCGGGCTCCCTGCAAGGACCTTGCACAGCAGGAGGCAATGCTTGGCACCTGCCATTGCTCAAGGTGAATGTCAGAGTTCTCATCACTTGGGGCTCTAATGAAACGGTCTCAGTGATGGCATCCTTAGAGGAAATCCCACACAGTGGTTAAGAGCACAGGTTTTGGAGGCAGGCAGAAATGAAATCAATCCCACTATACCACCTACTAGGTGTGTGCCTTAAATTCTCTGGGCCTCAGTCTCCACTTCTGTAAAATGAGGATGGTAATAGTATCTGTCTCTTAGGTAGCAGTGCGAGTAGAATGAAAGACATGCACCTAAGGCACTGGTGTATTACCTTGGCCAGCACTTGATACAAGGCTCTGTTGTTTTTTATTGTTCCTAGAGCAGTACCCACTGGGAGTTGGCATGGGGGTGGCAGCAGAGGATGCTAAGGACAACTGAAACTCCAGGCTGTTTGTGCTCCCAACCCATTCTAGGGGTTCTCCTTTCAAAGCAAAAGTCTTTGACTGTGTGTGTCTGTGTGTGTGGGGGGGGGGTCCTGTATTTTAATAATTAAGACATTTGCCTGACAACCACCCCCTTTGCTATAACCATTTAAGGATAATAATCTGTCAATGCCGATTAAGATCATGACTACTGATCCGGCAATTTCACATTTGGTAATCTAGGCAAAAAATGAAAGCCCCAGTATATAAGGACATAGGTTGTTGTCATTCAACATGTGACAGGAATGACAATGACAACAATAAAAACTGGAAACAAGATGAGTGCTCATTCTATGGAATGTTATGTAGCTATGAAAACGATTAAGTTAGATCTGCAGTGTCTATGGACCTGGAAGGATAGCCACGATGTATTAAGGGAGAAAAGCAAATGGCGGGCAAACGTCTGCAGTATAATTTAATTCCAAAATGCATACAATGCCCCTCCTCCTGTGCATGTACATGTGTCTTGAGGGCAGAGAGGGGTTTGGGAGAATCACATCTAGCTGTTAACGGTGGTTACTTTGGAGTGAGGTGGGGGTGGAGCAGGATAGGGTTACAGCAGGAGATATTACTACTTTCTTTTTCTATTTTTTGAATACTTTCACTGGTTGCAGTAAACATGTTACTCTTATAATCGATGAAGGAGAACCTTACACAATCTATGTTTGTAAACTTTTTTAAAAAATGATGTGAGGTAACCTTGGGATATAGGAGACCGCATAACAAAGAAAGGATTTTCCTTATACTGTAAGTCCCTGGGGGCAGGGGCCACATCTTTTCAGCTTCGTATGTCTAAGACCAGTGTGATGCCATACCCAGAGTAAGTCCTGTTGAGCATGAAACTTAGGAGTGAACAACATCTGTTCAGCCAGTGTTAGGGGATGTGGCTTTTCAGTGAGCTCAGGGAACCTGAAGTGAGTTCATACTCAGCTGTATCTTCTGATGGTGATGAAGGTCAATTAATTCTTTTTTTTTTTTTTTTTTTGGATGGGAATCCCGCAAAACAGAACTTATTATAATTCCTGTGTTTGTAAGACAAAGCTAACAGATCCTCAGTTACTTTTTTACCACACTGCTATGTCCTTGAACTTTTCCTGTTCAACGATTTTATCAATGACTTGGTGAGAACCGAAATGGCAAGCTAGTTAATCACGTTGGCAGATGACACTTATCTGAGAGGTCGAGTGACTTTGCTGGATGGCAGTTAGGATCCCACAAGGACCTCTTCACATTAAAACATGCCAACCTCAACAAGATGAAATTTTAAATCTAGGTTAAAAAATTCCCAAGAGCAAAAACTTACTGTTCAAAATGGCATTTGGTTGGCTGCCTTCAAACTGCTCTTCCCAGATTCTTAAAAAATACATTAAAAACCAAGAAAGAGATGAAACTCAAAGCCTAAAAGTTGAAGACTGAAAGACAACTTAATGACATAATCTTGGAAGAAATGACACCAATTATAAATGCAGTTGGAGACAAAATGAGAAGATAGAGAAGAAAAAAGGCAGACTTGGAAGAAAATAAACTATAAGCAATCGCACCATTCAACCCTAGACTAAAACATTGATACATTTCTATGAAGTGAATGATTTTCTAGGAAACAAAAATGACTCCAGAAAAATATAGACATGAGAGAAGTTGTCAAAGAACTACTTTCAAAAAGGTCTGAGACCCAGAGGGTTTTATATGCAAATTTCCATGCTATTTAATCTGCTTCAGAGCATAGAAAATCATTTGATCAACTTACTACAGCTCTGATTTTAAAACTTAACAAAAATAATAACACACAAAAGACAAAATGCAGGCAAATTTCATTGACAAATATATAGAAAATACTAAATTATATACTAGCAAACCTATTTCAGCATAATACAATCAAAAATAAAATATGCCCCCAGAGGAATTATTACAAGAATGAAAGGCAGTTTGCTAAAATGAAAGCCATTAATATAACTTTATTTTATTAATAAGCCAAGGAGGAAAAATACTTGTAATCTCAATAGATATCAAAAAATGTAAACCTCCATACTTAATTACAATTTTTAGTTAGGTGGACATTGACACAAACCTTGATAGCATGACAAAGAAAACCTACCGAAACCAATAGCAAATGCCATGCTTTTCGATGAAAACCTGGAGGAGTTATTTACTTTAGGGGAGGCAGAAATCACCTTAGGTGTTTGTAAAACACCAGGCTTGCATAAATTCTGAGATGTGTACCCAGACCTGTAACCACACTTGGAGAAACACTGTTCACAAGGCATCCATTACAGTTAGGATGAAGGCAAGGTGGTCTTCAACCACTACCATTATTTAACACTGTTCTCTAAGCCTCAGTCAAAGGAAAAAGAATGGGAGCAAAAATGTTCCACCTATTGTTTGTAGATAATATGATTATTTATCTGAAAAACCAAATGAAATTAATTAAAATGCAATTGGCACCAGTTAGAAAGTTCAAGCAGCCTACAGATAGATAATTCAGATCAATAATAGCTTCCTCACTTACTAGGAATACTAACCACTCAGAAAACATCCTGGACCCCTTAACATGAGTAATCAAAAATGTAAATACTACCTAGAAATAATGTACCAAATAAATGCATAAGCTTGAATGAGGAAAATGTTAAAATGTCTTTAAAGGACATAAAAGAAGGTGTCACCAAATGGGAGATGTGTTTTTAAATGTAAAGTCTCAATGTTCTAAAGATGTTGACTGTGTCTCGATAAGTCTACTAATTAAATATTTGTTAATATCCTGGTTTTTCTGGCAAAGGGACAGAATGGTCAGAAAATTCGCTGGGAAAACAAAATTACAAGAAGTAAAAGGTTGATAAAGAAGAACAGTACAGGAGAATATGCCTTCCTAGTATTAAAAGTCTTGTGAAGCTATGTTACGAATGACAGTATGGTAGAATCTCAGAAATGGAAATACATAGACTAAAAGAAAAGAATAGAAAGTTCAGAAATAGATCTGGCCATATGTCTATAAATAAATAGATATATACACAGTCATATATACGTGTGTGTGAATTTAACCCAAGAAAAATTCAATTTGGATGAATTATTTCATAAATAGCTTAATTTACGGTGTAAATTTCTGGGGGCAACTTTGTGACCAAGTTCTTGAGAATCTCATGTCTGCCTGTAACAAGTACAGAAGGAATGTAACGAGAACGCAGCCCAAGAGGTTAAGTGCTCAGGATTGGCCTGCAATAAGCCCAGTAGGCGTCTCGGGGCCCCTGTGGCTTCCTAAATTATATTTACTGACCTCTTGGGCTGCATTACTGCAGGGTCAGAGAGGGCGGGCATAGGATTCTAGTCCCTGTTTCACTATTTACTTGATATTTGACTTAGAGCAAATCACTCAACCTGAACCTCAATTTCCTCATTGGACAATAGGGAATCATGCTCCCAGATCCTGTCTCCATTTATAAAGTTGTTGGTTTTGGTTTTCCTCATCACTAAAAGGGTGAAACAATAATACCTACCTCAAGGGGTTGTCATGAGGAGCAAATGAAAAACAGCATGCACATGGCTTAGAACTGTGCCTGACACGGAGTCACTGATCAATGATGGTTGTTGTTTGTCATTATAATTATCTCTGGGGATCTAGGCCCCGCCTCTAAAGCTGGAGCACATGACTTGAGCCTAAGCCAATCAGCCCCTTGGGACCCCGCAACTGCAGTGATTGGTTCAATAATGACATGTGACCTAGTCAAAGCTAATGAAAGCTTTGCCTGCTGGGAAACAACTTCATGCTGGTATGCTGGACTCAAGCATAGAGGAATAAAGCCCTGAGAGCTGCTATTAGCCATCCTGGATCCCTGAGTCTCCCAACCATTACTCTGAAATATAATCAACAGAGAGAGAGCAGAGGAGACAATGACGAGAGAAACAGCGTACTTGTGAATTTCATCTTTACATCAAGCTATACCTCTACTATCCAGGTATGTGAGCCAATAGGACTTGCACTCTTGTCCTCTCAGTCTCTCCCCCTCCCCACCATCCTTAAGTTGGGTTTGCTGTCACTTGCAACTTGAATGAACTGTAGGTGATACAATAGTATTATTGTTCCATTATGACCTCAGACAAAATGTTCCCAAATTCTCCTGAACAAATTGGATCTGGTCTTATTATTAACATAAGCTCAGCGCCTAGTACATTTTTTATCCTCAAACAGTGTGTGGTCACACAATTATGAATGATGATCCTTCATCCGAATGACGGACATTTTAAGGATGAAAACAACACTGCCCTTTTCCAAATTGTGGTTGAGAACAGGGGACTTGAGACCAGCCAAGAGCTTCAAGTAGCCGCCCCAGGGCTGGAATGGAAATTAGCCAGAAACCATCATTTCAAATTCTAAAAGGTCATCGTTTATGAAAGGATTCTTTAATGTTCACTCAAAACCAGATGATAGGTCAGAAAGGGAAGGAGAGGGCTGAAATGATCGTCGTGGCCAACTTGCTTTCCACGACCCAGCAAATCTTCCCACACCTAATTAGACTGGGGTGACCTCCTGAGGCTGCATTTAGACTTTGAACATCAGTTCAACTGTCACACAGCACCTCACCTCACGGCTTTTCACTAGTTGCCTCTATTAGAATTAGCAGTGGTTGGAATGTACCTGTTTGACTACTGTTCCCTGATCAAAAAGTATAGCTGCATATACGTGGAGTAATTAGATACGACATCCCTCGTGAGTTCTGGGGTGGTTAGAAAGGAAGCTGCAAACTCAGCACGTCCAAAACCAAACTCACTGTTCCCCCATCGCTAAACTTTTCATCACTAAATGGCGTCACTGTCCATCAAGGGGTTAAAAGGCAGAAACCTGGGAGTCCCCTGAGCTCATTCTCCCTCACCCTTTACATACAACAAGCAGGACATTTTACGGATTCCAGCTTCCAAGCGTCTCCCAAAGTGGTGGCCAATGTGACCATTACTGCTGCCACCTCCCTGATGTGTAGATTATTGTATTAAGGCCTCAACCAGTCTTCAAATATTCCTCTTCCATTCCACAGTCTACTCTCCACACTGCAGCCAGGATGAGCCTTAAAGATGAAAAGCTGATCATGTCAGAGTTTAAATCTCTCATTTTGAAGTTTCCAAAGTATTTCTGTTGCCCCCAGGATAAAGTTTAACTTAAGGTGTCTCCCAAGGGGATCCGCATGACCGGGCCCCATCTACTTCTCAAGTCTCTACCCCCACCCCACCCAGGAGTTTACACCTGCCCTAGCCATTGCTGGAAGTGTTGGTCTCTCTCTTACACTAAACTCCCTCCAGCCTCTAGAACTTTGTTCGTGCTGTTCCCTCTTCCTGGAACACCACCTCCTCCCCTCATCTCTCTAACTCTTGTGCATATTTCAGCTCTTGAGAGTTGTAATTTTTCTTTTGAAAGATTCTTCTCAGTCCAGGGAAGCAGCTTGGTGGATAAGGGGGAAGGCCATGGAGTTAAAGCATTTAACTTTAAATTTTGTTTCACATAATTGCTGCGTGTGTGACCTTGGACCAGTTACTTAGCCTCTCTGTGCCTAAGTTTTCTATAGTAAGGGTTGTTAAAAGGGTCAAATGTGATCATGTAAATTACTTAGCATAGTAGCTGGCACTAAACTCTCAGACATTAGGTGTCACCATTATTTTACTTGTTATACATAGATGCTCCCAAAGACTCTACCTTTGATCCCATTCTCTTATTTTTCACAGCCTTATTGGAGGTTCTCATTCACACTCAAGGCTTGGCCTTTTACCCCTAATGATTTCCAAATGTGTATTTCCAAATCATGCCTCCTTCCATGCTTCTGGAATCTTCTCTCACTCGGGTTATTGCAATAACCCACTGGCTTATCTCCTGCTTCCCCCATACCTCTCAAAAATCTGTTTCTATGTGGCACCTGATTATACTTTAAAACATCAGCTCACATCATACTGCTCCTCTGTTAAACATCTTTCAATGGCTTCCCATGACCTTTCTCTCAGCACCCTTGATGTTCGGGACTGGATATTTCTTTGTTGCGGGGGGCTGGGGGGCTGTCCTGTGCATTGCAGGATATTTAGCCGCATCCCTTGTCTCACCTACTAGATCCAGTAGTATTCCCCCCATCCCTCCATCAAAAATGTCTCCAGACATTGCCAAATGTCCCTGTTGAGAACCACTGCCTTAGTATAAACTCCAGATGCCTTATGATAATCTTCAAGGTCCTTTCCAGGTCACTTGCTCCTCCTGAGAGCCAGGCGGGAGTCAGTTCCACCCAAAACACATGCACTGAGTGTAGGGTGACAGAGTAACCCCGAAAGAAAATCAGAACATCATTACCAGAAAAAGGGGGAATGGACGTGAGGCTGGGTAGACAACAAACAAACAAACAAAAACATTCACAGCAACACACTCCACCCCCCCTCCAACTGCCTATTTCTCTGTTTCCCAGAGCCCAGCGCTGGGACTGGCCAAGAGAACTGTTTGTTCAGTGACTGCCCGATAGTTCCTTCTGTTCGTGAAATTTTCCGCCCTCACACACGGTCTCTTTAATTAGAGGTTAGAAGGTGGACGGTTGATAAATTTAAACCCCCATCCGCCAAAAACCTGAGGACTCGCAGCTTGGTTTTCCTGCATTCTGCTTCATCTCCCGTGTGAGGAAGGAACATCACCACGGATCCCGACCCTTTGTGGAGTGGTAGCTGAGCTTTGTCGATGTTTGTGAACAAAGGCACAAGATGCTACGAACCCTCCAGGCCCTGTCAAACTTTATACCAGCAGGGTTGCGTTTTAATCAAAGACACCTCTTTCAGGCCCTGCTGAAATCTCATGTTGCCTCTTACATTCCAGGGATGGTGGAACAATGGCTTGGCTTGGCTGCAACTAAAGAGAACTCAAACACAGAGGTACCAGAACCTGCTGAAGGATCGTGTTTCATCCCCCACTGAAGATGAGAAGGCAGAACTAGAAGGAAATCTTCTAACAGAAATATGAAAATAGCTCTTTTAATTTCTCTCCTCAACTATCTGAAGGTAGTCAACAGAATTAAAATATAGCTGTTGCAGAGGCTCTCGAATTTTTTGGCTTCAGAATTCCTTTGCACTTGCACAAATCATCGAGCTTTTGTTCATATAGGTTTATCTATTTGATGTTTCCTGTTTCAGAAGTTAAAACTCAAAAAAGTTCAAAATATTTATTTTAGAATTCATTTGAAAATGGTAGACCCAATTGCATGGCAACATAAACAAAATGAAAAATAACCACATTTTCCCAGAACAAAAAAAAATAGTGAGAAGAATGGCATTTGTTTTTACATTTTTGAAAATCTCTTTAATGTCTGGCTTAGTAGAAGACAGATTCTCATGTCTGCTTCTGCATTTGATCTGCTGCCAAATGTTATTAAAGTTGAAGTGTATGAAGAAAATCTAGCCTCACACAAATTTGTGCTTGGACATGAGAGGAGTACTTGAATAGTCTTTGCAGATAATTGTGGATGTTCTTTGATACTACACCAAAACTCGACAAGTGGTAGTTTCTTAAAGCTTACGTGCAGTGTGGAATCTGAAGCCATATTAATTAATTTTTTATGCTTTACTACATTAAAATCCATTGTTCTAATCCTGCACTTTGACCCAGGCCTAATTTTGTAACGTCCTATGTTGGTCATTTGGAAAATATTGGTTCACTGAGTTACATGGGTCTTCTAAATGTTGGCACATTTCATTACACGATATAAAAACAAATCACATCGGCTCACGGGGCCAGACACAAGTTTTCCAAAAATCTTAATTTTCACTTGAAACCTTGAATGTTATCCTTGGCAACAAATACTGTCAGTTGCTTTCTTTGAAGTGACAGGCTCTATTAGCTCATTTTTGAGAAAATATCTGCCAAATACCTAACCCTGAATAACCATAATTTACCTGTCAGTCATTCTTTCAAGTAAACAGGGTGTTTCATGGATAAAGGCAGCTAGTTCAGCTAGCAACTTGGCGGCACAAGTGTCTTCGCTTGAGACCACCGGTGTGCTCTGGTGTGCAGCTGCAGTGCTTAATGAGTACTCCCCATTTTGTTACACAGAATATTAAAAGCTAGTTCTCAAGGTTTGGGATTTAATAAAATTAATGCTTTTTTACTGCTCCATCACAGACGTTTGCAGGTGAAACTAGCATTTTCTTTGCCCGTGAGTGAGAGGTGGTGATGAATACGATGACTACTGTGCCACTGCTTTGCTTCAGAGCTGGGCTCCAGCAGTTGTACCTACCATTGTTTTTGCATCATCAGTGCAAGATGTCATCACAATGAAAAAGGCAAATCATATCCTATTATAACTCTGAAATAGTTTTGACCTTGCCAATCCCCTGAAAGGATCTTGGGGACCCCCCCTCCCCTCCTCCAAGCCTAGAGGTTAACAGACCACACTTTGAGAACTCTGGGCTATAACATCAGGATCAAGGTTTTCAGATTTAAAAGCCCTGAGTTCGAATTCTACCTCTACCACTTACTAGCTATGAGAATTTGGGACGGTTCTCTGAGTTCCACTGGCTTATCAGTAAACAGGTACAATACTCCACAGGGCTTCTGAGAGGACTAAGTGAAATGATGCATGTAAGCACTTAATATGCACTTGAAGTTGTTATTTATTAAGTGCTAAGGGTTACCCAGTGTGGCTCATCTGGGGGATAGTCTAGAGCATAGATTCCCTCAGGTTTTGACCACTTTTCATCAAACAATATGAAAAGAATCAGGTTCAAGACTCGTCACCAAAGACTGCAAATCTTATTCCCTGGTTGGGTCTCCATCAGCTGTATCTTTGCTTCAGTCTTCCCTGATATGTGACGATTCTTGGGGGGCTAACAGAGCAGTGGTGACCATGGCCCGGATGATTCCCTGCTGTTGGCAGAACAACACAGATGAGTAGATTCTGCCCAATCTATGTGTCCCAGGAAAATGGTAATAACCGACAATAATTAGTACTTTTGTGTGCCAGGCACTGTTCTCAGTGTTGTATGAATGCTAAGTAACCATAGTAACCCTATGAGTAGGTACAATGATAATCCCCATTTTACAGATGAAGAAACTGAAACACAGAGAGGAAAAGTAATGTGCCCAAAGTCACACAGCCACATGTGGCTGAACTGAGACTTAAGCCCAAGAAATCTGAAAGTAGAGATTGAGCTCTTAACTACGACACTATACTAAGGAAGCAGCAAAAAGGGAGAGGAGTGATTTTTCCAGAAAGGACTGTTCTCCCACACAGGCCGTGTGTTTTAAAGACGCCTAATTTTGCTCTGAAATGACCTGTTAATAAAAAACCCTTTGAGTCAATCAGATACTCCAGGATAAATGAAAACTGTATCAAAAAAGCTCAACTGTGACACAAACAAATACATGACATGACTTAGAGCAACCGGTTGTGTTAGAAGACTCCATTTGGACAGTTTTCTTTAAATGACTCAGAGATTGTGACATTGAAACCACAAAAGAGAAAAATATAATCCCAGAAAATGACTCAGCTTTGCGTTGAACATTATCTACATAATCATAATAATGTTCATTGGTTTTCAAACTTCAGAATCCACCTATAGTCTGCATGGAAGATACTGGTATAGTCACAGGATAAAATGTAAATGGAATGAATCTTGATGAAGAAAAGGCAAAAAAATACAACTGACAGGCATGGGTAGGAGGAAGTGGGGAATGTGGACATCTCCATTCTATAAAGTGGGAAGCTAAGACATTTTGCCCAAGGTGGATGGAAAAAGAAACGAAGATGTATGCTATTTTTAAAAATTAGAAAGCTAATCAATACAGAGGGAGGAATGAGTTAGCTAAATCCTCACCTATCAGGGCAGGAAGTCGATAGATTATAAATCAACAAATAGAGGGGTGAACATATCATTTAGAGATGTGGATATTATCACCAGAAGAACTGAATCAGAAATGGTTAAAAAAGCTTGCTCTGGGGAACAGAACTTGCGGTAGGGAGGGAAAAATAGCCCTGATGTGGATGTTTGTCATTAAAAGCCTTTCTATATGATCTGATTTTTAAAATAGTGCACATGATTAAATGTCTTAATAAATTGTAAGATAATTTTTTAAAAGCTTTAGAGTAAATTATAAAGAATTTGAACTTGAAGAGAAAAATATACCCTCCCTAATCTCTTTGACTTGGTGGAGCAGAAAAATAGGGAAATGATATCTAATATTTATTAGACATTCGCCAAACTGGAAGTAACAGTCATTTGAGGAAAAAGGGATGAGATTACAGTGAGGGTATAGTGGAAACTTTGTCTTAGCTACTTTGTTTTAAAAGTTTATATTGAGAACGTGTTTTTGCATTACTTTTATATTATAAAAGGTATTTCAATTAAGAAAATACAATAGGTTGGACAAGGTGGATCACGCCTGTAATCCTAGCATGTTGGGAGGCCAAAGTGGGAGGATCACTTAAGGTCATAAGTTCAAGACCAGCCTGAGCAAAAGTGAGACCCTGTTTCTACAAAAAATAGAAAAACTAGCCAGGTGTGGTGGCATGTGCTTGTAGTCCCAGCAACTCAGGAAGCTAAGGCAGGAGGGTTGCTTGAGCCCAGGAGTTTGAGGTTGCAGTGAGCTATATGATGTCACTGCACTCTAGCCTGGGCAACAGAGTGAGAACCTGTCTCAAAAAATAAATAAATAGATAGATAGATAAATACATATAAATAAAAAATACAACGGGAAAAATATGCCACTCAAAGAACATAACAATCAAATATCCAGGATTTATTTTTATCTATTTATTTTTACAATATTTGAGATAAGGAGGACAGGATTTTTTTCCAAAAGAAAATTTAAAAATGAAAAAAAAGGAAAAGAAAAATGTGTAATCGTTCAATGTATCTTCATAGATTTCTGTGGGTGGGCTATATCCCTGTTCTCTTTCCTCTTTGCTTGAGGATAAGAAACCAAGGACTCTGAATTCATTTCTACTCCTGTCCCAGCACAAGGAGAAGTCAGTCCTCCTCTGTGTACTCTACACAAGCTTTTTTGTGCATTTGACAAATGTGTTTTGAGCACCTATTGTGGGCCAGGCACCTTGTGGACTCACAAGCCTTAAGAGAACATTTTTGTGACAAGCCCCTGCCATTGATTAATCCAGGACCTCACACTCTATGCTACAAGCGTTCCGTGCACTGCTCACTGGGGTAGACTTTGTCAGCATCTTCCCTGCACAATTGTGAGCTTACCAAAGACAGGAACCTCATCTATCTTATTCTCTGCTGAATCCTCAGGACCTACCACAGTGTCCAGCACATAGCAGCTGTTCAATAAATCCCTACAGAGAAAGGAACCCAGGTGGGAGGTCCCCTCAAAGGCAAACCACTCACTTCACATCTCTTATTGGATCTCCAATCTGAGAAGGGGGACATGCATGGGAGGAAATGCTGGCTTCAGCTGGAAAAGGGCAAGAATCTGTGAATTAGGAAGGGGCTGCCTAGCAGGGACGATGATTCTAAGAGCTTTGCAAGACTCACTAGGCACTAGAAACTTCTACATCAATGTCACTTTTTAAAACCCCATTTCCCCACAATGAGAAATCAAACACTGAAAATAATAAGGGACCAAGGGCTTGTCCTCAGAGGAAGAAGGAAGGAAGCGCTGCTGAGATGCTACTCTACCACCCCCAGTCACAGAGAAGGGTGAGGGTGGGCCGACACAAAAGCTTTAAAGTCTAGAGCTAAAGTTCTTGCCCGAGGGAAACAAGGGAGGTCACAGGACAAAGTGCCCTTCCTGAGAAGCAGCAAAAAATGAAGTTGAGAAGACTCAGAAGTGGCAAACTCAAGAACATGTCATTCCTGGGCTCAAAATCCTCCACAGGCTTCCAGTCCACTCAGCATCAAAGTCAAGGTTCTTACAGCTCCCTTCAAGGCCCTGTGTTACGTGGCCCGCAGTATCCTCATCTGATCTGCTTCTCTCCTTCTCGCTCCCTCTCTTCAGCCACAGGAGGAAGGATGAACAGTCTCGAACATCCCCAGCACATTCCCACCTCCAGGCCTTTGCATTTGCTGTTCCCTCTGCCTGGAATGCCCTTCCCCCAGCTGGCCACTTGCCTTGGTTCCTCACCTCCTTCACATTCTGAATTAAATGTCACTTTCTCAGGGAAGCCCACCTTGACCACACCATGTACAATTTCATCCCCCACCCCACCCCGACACGCCTTTTCTGCCTGAGGGTAGTTAGGAAGAAGTCCACGGTGCTGGGCTAGGATTCTCTATTTCTTAAGCCACTGAGCTGTCACTGCAGCCGAACCCCAGGGACTATAACTGGAAAGTCATCTTTAGGGTGGCCCAGACCTGATTTCCTTGGTTCCGACCTTATTGTCTCTTGGGAACCAACCCAAACAGCTCAGGAGCTAAGCCATCACTCACCACAGAGTGAAAAAGCAGAAAAGAGCGATTATTATGCTGCGCAGCAGACCTTTGATGCAGATTAACACCATTACCTCTTGATTTGATCTTTTTATTTTTCTCTAAACACCTAGAGTGTTTTGATGGCATGCCAGATTCGTCGTTGGTGAAAAGTAATATTTTGAAAAATCACGACTTACTCGGTAATACACATTTTAAGGCATTTTTAAGCTGATAAACAGCTAATTGGTTCTGCTGTCCTGTAATTTGCAAAAGAGTCAAAATGATTTGCTGTAAATATGCATCTATATTAACTGCTCTATGCCAAAACCAATTTCCACAGGTGACAGCAGAATTTTGTAATGGATGAGGTGATGGAAGACATCTCCACAGCTACGCATGATTTTTGGGCTCACTTTAATTTAACGTGGAGGCATTATTGTATTCCAGGCCAGCTATGCACGATGCTGAGCTGCATATGCTACAGAATACAGAGTGGTAGAAATGCCATTTCCTACACGTGCAGGTAGCCAAATATACATGGACTCTTCGGCACAAGGAATAGAAGCAGTGTCTGCTGCATTTGTGCACAGTATGTCCACACAACGAGTATTTTCTTTCCCTGAGTTTGCACACAGGCTATTGAGGGAATTTTAAGATGAGACTGTTGATCTACTCTTGATAATCTTTCAAAGACAGAATGGAAAAAAATAAGATGAATGGACAAATTAACATTGAGATTTTCAAGCCTGGAAAACCAGACTCCTTCAAACTACAGGCTGCTGAATTACAAACAACTGTGGCTGGTTTTATAGGATATATTTTTAAAAGGGTGGTCTCTAAGCACTTACGAGTAGAACAGCAATTGTTAGGGATTAGTATGGGTGGTTCACTAGGAGAAGCTCACGGTAATTGAATTACCTTCCTTCCAGCAACAGATGTTTTTTATTTCAAAATATTAAGGGGGTACAAATGGTTCTGGTTACCTGGATGACTTTTGTAACACTTGAGTTATGGCTATCGGTGGGCCCCTCACCCAAATAGTGTTCATTGTACCCGTTGGGTAGGTTTTTGGCCCTCCAATCCTCCCCAGCAACAGATTTAATGTCTATCTAGGCTGGGTGCGATGGCTCATGCCTGTAATCCTAGCACTCTGGGAGGCTGAGGTGGGAGGATTGCTTGAGGTCAGGAGTTCGAGACCAGCCTGAGCAAGAGCGAGACCCCCGTCTCTACTAAAAACAGAAAGAAATTATCTGGCCAACTAAAAATATATATAGAAAAAATTAGCCGGGCATGCCGGTAGTCCCAGCTACTCGGGAGGCTGAAGCAGGAGGATCGCTTGAGCCCAGGAGTTTGAGGTTGCTGTGAGCTAGGCTGACGCCATGGCACTCTAGCCCAGGCAAGAGAGTGAGACTCTGTCTCAAAAACAAACAAACAAACAAACAAACAAAAATGTCTATCTATTGAGCATCTACTATACATCAGGCTTTGGCTCTAGGCTAGTGGTTCAGGGAAATGTGGTGGATAGCGTTTTTGGATGGCAGCAAGATATTTGATAACATTTCTTACAACATGCAAGTTGAAATGTGGATAGATGGTAGCAGGCCTTGCCTGACCCAATCTCAGACCAGCTGCCCATTTTTGGAATGAGAAAGTCCAGTCAGGTCAAGCCCAAGGTCGGTAAGAACCAGGCCCGGTGGTGCATTTGTCTGTTGTATGTCTGATCCTCTTCAAAGACGGTTTGGGCCCTCTGAGTGCTGCATGAGAATCCGGCTGTAGACCACCTATGTAGCAGAGTTATTCAAGCCAGAAACCAGGAGGTGGAGGTGGGTGGAATCTTTGACTCCTGCCTGATGCCGAGTTTAAAGCACAAAGAAGTCAAATAAGTAATGTGCCCAAGTTTACTCCTCAAGAAGTGGAACAGCCATGAACCTGATGACATCCTCAAGTTTGCAAACACCCCAACTCCAATGTAGCAGATGTGAGACTCTCAAATAGTTTGCTCACCTGCATCTAGTTAGACTCCTTGTTCTTCTCGCTTCCAAATGATTAATGTTACCTTTTTTTTTTAAGAAAAATTTACATTTCATCTCCAGAGGTGATGTTTCTTCACAGCCTAGTGTTACGATGTCTAAATCTTATCGGCTTGCCCATTTTTTTTTTTTGGTCTTGATCTTGTTTTCTGGATTTGGAATCAAAATTGGCAAAGGTTGGGTGAATTATTTTTCACAATATTTCCAGTTGTTAAGGGGTTCGGTGCCAGCAACTGACACCAAGCTCTCCTTGACATAGGAATGGGCAGGTTAGCAGAGACCTACTTACCAGGCCTGGGCCCTTAAATTAAGGCAGAGCAGTGTGGTGGGTGGGGTGAGGCTTTATATCCCAGCTCTGTCACCACGTAGCAGCATGACCTTGTGCAAGCTACTTCACCTCTCTGAGCTTCAGTCTCTTTGGTGGTGGAACAGGACAACTAGTAGCAGACAGGGCTATTCTGAAACTCAGTTGAGCCTGTTTAAGCTAAGCATTTATTCAAGTGCCTGGCACATGGTTAATGAGAGACAGCAGAAAACCTGGTTTAAATTCCAGCTTTGCTCTACTAACCATGTGCCTCTCTTGGTAAAATGGGGGTAATGGCAGCATCTATCTCCTGAAGAAGTCAGGAAGATTGAATAATATTTGTAAAGTGCTTCCTTAGAATAGTGCCTGGCATCCAGCATGTGTCTGCTAAATAAATAAGTGCATGCTCAGGGGCTGGCCCAGAAATGAATGCTCAATCTGCCATATAATCATAGCTTGGCACATTAAGGTTTAGCTATTAATTATTTTTACTAATTCCTTGGCACCTCTTTCTGGAGTTCTCATAGCCCATCTTCTCCTTCTACAGCCTCCTTGGAGGCTGCCCCCCAGGATTCATAACAGCATCTCACCTGCTGACCAGTCCCAGCAAGAAAGGTGGACTTACCCCAGAAGTGGGCCCCTCATACAAACCCACAGGTGAGTCTCCTGCCTTGCAGAGAGCTCTCGTAGGCTGGAGAGCTTCTAGTAGTAGACATTGCTATTCACCTGCATCATTTGGAAGCAAGCCTCAATAGACAAAATTTTAGTTAATTCCAAATTCTCCTTTTCCTCTTTCATCTCTGCTTTTTCTCAGTTTTCACTGGTTCCTCTGTTCTTTGTCCATAAGCGTTAGTGTCACTTGAGCTTGTCATCCTCCCTCTTTGTATTCATTGGGTTTTCTCTGGCATCTCTTGTGTACTTTCCTGCCTTTGATTGCCACCTATGTTTGGATGATCACAAGGGTCATCCTAGATTTCACCTCTGTTCTAAGCTCCGTATTCATGATTTGTAACATTTTTGTGTATAAGACTCTTTCTATAAAAGTGCCCATTGACATTTTTTTCATGAAGTTTCATGAACATACTGAACCCTATCCATGGAACTATCTGGATGGCCAACACCAGCTGCCTGTTGTGGACCTTAATTTCTTCACTGTCATCCACCCAGGCACCGTGTCTTATTGAGTTTACTGTCAGATTTTTCTATAGTGTTCCTTTCTTTTTATTGCCAGTGGAAACACTGGCTCCCAAAACTTGCTTCTTTTGCCAGCTCCAACAGATACTGTTTCCTGTGTACCTGGTCACGGGCTACCTTTTCCTGGAGACCATCAGAGAGGGGCGGATCTCACAAAACCTCAACTTCTTTGTGTCTCGGGAAGAGGGCAAGGGCCACCTGGGCCAAGAACTAAGTGGGAGTTCTCTGGAAAGAAAGAATACCTGACCATATGAAGAGTCTATGATAAAGGCAAATGGTGCAAGAAAAAAGAAAAGCAATTCAATACTCTTGGGAAAACAAAGAGTCCTTCTGGAAATAAAACATTATTAGAGATTCCTACGTGTCTCTGCAGTGAGATATAGCAGGGGCTGGCAAACTTTGCTTTTTCTGGAATGGGCCAGATCGTAAATATTTTAGGCTTTGCAGGCTAAACAGTAAAAATTGATGATACTATATAGATACACAAATGACAAGAGAGAAAACAAGTTTCCATAAATTTTTCTTTGACAACGTTTAGAATTATGGATGCTGAGATTTGAATTTTATATCATTTTTATATGGCACAAAATATTATTGGGTATTATTTAATTTCCAACCATTTAAAAACGTACAAAACATTCTTAGCCGTAGGCTGTATAGAAACAGGCAATGAGCTGAATTTGGCCCAGCCATAGTTTGCCAACCTTTGAGATGTAGCCGTGCATCACAGTGCATATACACCACGGAGTTCTCAACTTTTAGAATTGTTGAGACAAAGCATGATCGCATTATTTATATTTATTGATGAGTCTCAACTTAGTGGGCCATAAACATGCCACAGTTTTATGTTGGCTTTCAACTGAGTTATATCAAATCCCTTAATTTCTTAATGATATTTTAGGCAGATTTCATAACTTCCCAGTCACTTTTGGTCGTTAAAACTTCCAGTTCTGTCTAAAATTTCAAATTGCATGTTGAATTCAAAGCTCGATCTCTGCTCCTTCCTCGTTTAAATTCTAGCACCTTCAGTATGTTGTGGCAGGGGGCAGAAAGAAAGAAAAGGTCCACATGTCAGAAGTCACTTCTCACCAGAAGCTGGGCGAGGCTGCAAACCTTTCTGGCTTGCAGAAGCTACTGCTTCTCTGGCTAACACCAATGCCCAGGGCCCTCTGTGGAGCAGGGATCTACATGGTGACTCTCTCGTGGCAGCACGTGCATTGGTTATTGGAGGGTGCTATGGTACCTTCCCACTGCAACTTCCTTTCCTGATATAGAATATCTGACACTGATCTAGTCTTTTCCAACCCACCTGGTTCCCTCCACTGGCAACTGATAGCTCCATGCTGCTGGGACTGCAGTTGGCCCACGCAGTATCCAGAAATATTTATTGAAGACCCTCATCCCTTTGGATAGACTCAGTTCTGGACCAAGGGCATGGTTTGGTGAGCAGAGCATGGTTTGACTTTGAGCCCCCTACTTGACCCCTAGGTAGCGCTATATAAGGCAACATCTTCACAAACATCATACAGCCCCAGCTAAGGGTTCGTGGCTACCGGACTACTCTCTCAGGTGGGATACAGACACAATGGTTCAAGCTCAGCTGCCCACCACCAGATCCAGTCCACTCACAGGTCCTCACCACTGCAAACAGGCTACCCCACTGCCATGCCTTCTCCCAGCTCTGCTGTCCCCTCCAACGCCCTTGCTGAGGTAGGCACACGAGCACATGAGCAGTCACGCTGCCTAAGCAAGTGTCCAATCCAGGAATGAGCTGCCAGTCTTTCTTGTACTGCAGACACCCTCAGTCTTTATGAATGATTCTTTCTGGAGCCACAGACAGCTCATCGAGGAACTAAAAATATTACGCGAGGAAGGTGAGTACTGGTATATGAAAGCTAACTCATCATTTGTCTTAGTGAATGGATATTGTCTAAAATGAATAAATCAAGGACTAACGGTCAACGTATTATTTAGACATATCAAGGAACCACAAGAACTAAAACAGAAACAGTTTGAAAGCACTTGCTACTTTGGTTTCCTCATTTGGCAGGTAAGGAAACTAGTGCTCACAGTTTTAGCAACTTTAAAGGTCTCACAGTCAGTAAATGGCAAGATCCAGATAAGATCCCAGCTCTCCTGACCCCAAATCCCTGTACCATATTCTCCGTGGTCCCTCATAAATAATTAAAGGCCTATTTGTTTCTATGTTGAAAAAGTGTGTTCTGGAAGAGCCATGGGGATAAGGGAAAAGAAAAACAACCTTTGGGTTTTCTAGACTTCTCTCTAACCTCAGAAACATTGTTTTCATTGGGGGCACTTCCATATGGCAAAGTATAATTTTCAAATTATTAAAAACACAAATCTCCTAAAATACCTAGTGAGCTCATGTCAGCTTTTATTCAACTCAACAATGAGGAAACAAGCAGAATGACAAAACTCATTCAAAGGAGAATGTTATATTTTTTGGGGGGTGAAAAAGAATTTTAAAATAAGATCACTAAGTTAGTATAAAACTGATTAATGTTCTGGGGAGGGGGGATAAATCTATAATATTTGAGTTCATCTCTAATGAACAGAAATCTTGTGTATCTCTACTGAACAAAACATTTATGTACATCATCCCAGTTTTCTACAAGTAAATATCTAACTGTACAGTAAGTAGGCCTGATTCTATAATAAAAGCTGAGTCCATCAAAGTTATGTTCCCCTAGAGAACCAGATGACCCCTGAGGTATGCTTGTTGCACTGTACTCTATGAGAACATTAAAAGATCACAGTCATATTTTTACCTAATTTCTTATTTTATTTTTTTCTTGATACGCACTAGTCACCCACACGAATAACCCACGCTGGTCACCCAACCTTGGAATGAAGGTCATTCGCCTTTATTCTAATGTGGAAGGTAAAATTTCAAAGGATGAAACAAACAAAAGTATTTCTAAGGCATCTACTATCTAGGGCAGGTGGAATCCTGGAATCAGAAGGCAGAAGGTTGGGTTTGAGGTAGGAAGAAGATAGTAGGTTCTTTCCACCAGTGATGATACAACTAGGAGTAAGATTCAAAATACTTAACAACCCATAGGGCATGAGACCAGCCAATCAGGATGGAGGGTTTTACATAGGGCTGGAGCAGGGTCTTGGTAGCACCTGCTGGGCCAGCTCTTTCCACTTTACTTGATGGATCTCAGGGTAGTTTGAGAGGTCCCAGGAAAGGCTAGTGTGCATGCAGTGGAGGTGGGGAGTTGGTGAGGGACTTGGGCCAGGTGTTGTTTATCAACAGATAGGGGAGTATTTTAACATTTTAACAACCATTGTGGCCATGTGGACGCGTTCTGGCTGAATGTCAGTCATGTGCATACTTACGACCTCTACCACCTGTCCAATACTGACTCAACCCACAGTCACGGTCACTCACTCCCATGCTGTCTTAAGACTCCAGCCCACTTCTCTCTTCCATCTGTCTCTTGGGCTTTAGGGGCCAGGAGGAAGAACACAGGAAAAGGAACAGGGAGAAGGTCAGGAGTGGGGAAGAGAGTGAGAGAGCTCCAGCTCGTTCTGAACTCAAGTCTAAGGGAGGGTGCAGCATTAAATCTAGGACTGGAGGCACAAAAGTGACGACTTGGTACTGTTGCTGAGCTTTAGGGATGTAGCAGGGCCCCAACAGACAAGAATCCCTGTCCCTATAGTGTTTATATTCTACTGGGGGAGATAGGAGATGTGAAAAGTATGAGTTAACACACGTGAAAGCACATAGCACAGGGCTTGGCACATAGAAAATGCTCAATAAATGCTCTGTCTTCCTCTCACCTCCATCCTCAACCACATCTTTGCAGCTTCCCTGAAGGCTTGTGAACACATAAATAAAGCTGGAACCCCATCTGGCTGAAAAAGTCAACCATCTGGAGATTTGGAAATATGGGGGAACGTCTAATGACTGGCTAATTTTTTTTCTTTTTCAGCCAGATGTTTGGTGTCATCCGGGCCCATCTGTAGCAGAAATAGCAGTTTATTGAACCTCTTTTCCATAATTTTAAGTTCTCTGCCCTAAAATCCTAAGTGGGTGTTCTTTTCTTAGTAGGCAATTTTTTTTAATGAATTGAGACACAATTATTGACTAATAAAGAGTAATTCAGGATTCAAATTTAAAAATATCACAAGTGTGGATTAAAAGGGCCATTTAGATAATTCTAGGGCTCAAAACTGGCAGCCCATGGGCCAAATTCAGCTACAAGGTAAATTTGTCTTGGGTAGTATCATGTTCTTTAAAAAGTTGAATTTGTTTCCCACATTTTAAAAATCAGGGAACTTTACATCTGACTTGCTATACTTGGAGTACTGGGCCACATTTCCCCAGGGTAAAAATCAACTCAAGCCAAGTAGTAGTTGTCCTTTAGATGGGACTTGTGCTCTCTAGTTTGCCATAGTCCACACCACTCCCTATTGCCTCCACACTGCAACCAAGTTTCAGTTACCATATGTCTTCTCAAATGTATTATCACACTCCCCTCTCCATAGAATTGAGTTAAGAGGACAGCAAAATGCTTGTTTCACACTTTGCATTACCTTCCTAGTCCACATGGACATTTGGATTTGTTACTCCTTAATCTTATCTGAAGTTTTAATTTTACAATTGGGTAAACTGAGGTTCAAAGGAGAAAAATATCATGCACAATTCACATAACTGTTCGTGACAGGAATGTGACTAGCACCCAGGATTCCTCACCACTGGGCCAGCATTCTTTCCACTATCTAAATACGTTGCTTCAAGAGGTTTTCTTAATGAGAGAGTCACATATTGAACACATTCTCATTCAAATTCACACATCACCATTGAAAACATACAACAGGTTGGGCCACTACTTTGTGAATGCCTTGCATATTTTCCAGATAATGAGCCAGGCATTCCTTTTGGTTTCTTATGGTGGGTGTCTCTACATAGGTTGACTGTTTCTTCATTCAAAGCATGTCCTTTGCTGCCTCTGAGTTTGAGCCTGTCTGGTGGCTCCTGAGCCCCTGTCAATGCTACACAGGCACGCTGAGTGTTCTGAGATCTGGGACCTTTAAATGGAAAAATCCCATGTGTCTGGGCATTCTCAAAGCTAATGTTTGCACCCGTAGCAAACTGTCCACCAAATCATGAATTAATGTTCTCTAGCAAATGCTCTGAGAAGCAATATGACTTAGGGTAAGTATTGCCTGCTTAAGTGTGTGACCTTGTGCAAGTCATATAAATGCTCCAGGCCTCAGTTTCCTCATCTGTAAAATAAGAGTAATAATAGCACCTGCATCATTGAGTTCCTTTGAAGGTGAAAGAATTAATCTTTCAAAATTCTTGGAATGATGCAAGCACATAGTAAATTCTAAATATAAATGACATTCTGAAAACTGGAAACATCCTTCTCTTACTTGAGTCACATGATCCTCCTTAAAATGTATAGTCATCCCCAGGCCCGGTGTAAATACTCAGTACATGTTGGCTTTAACATCAGAATTGCTTGGGGCACTTTTAGAAAATTCAGATTTCAGACCCATGGAAGCAGGGGATCTAGTTGTGGAATCCCATAATCTTTTTTTTTTGAAGCTCTTCCTGTGATTCTGATGACTAGCCAAATCTGAAAACAACCGATGTAGTTTTCTTATACTTGGATATCTTTGGTGTTGGAGGACCCATCACTTCCTAAAGCTTCCCATTCCACACTGGACAGTTATTTATATTAAGGTAATACCTGTTTCCCTCTAGCTCCTGCTTCTACCTTCTTAAGGCCACACAGAACATTTCAAATCTCTCTTCCATATGACAGCCCTTCAGATATTTGCAGACAGCTGTCATGTCTCTCCTGAGCCTTCTCACAAAATAGCTACATTGTCTCAGGGCTCTTTAAAACAGTATGGAAGAACTAACTGTTCTAAGTTGATCTCTAAGAAAATTGAGCTACAAGCCCCCCCCTCCCCATTATACTTCGACACGTAACGGACTAGAAAATGAGGATGTTGAGGCTCTGGAACATATACGAGATACTGAATGGGAGGTGGTTGTACGTCTCCATTCTAGGCAAGGATGGAAATGTCTAAGATAGATGCTACCAACTGCATGTGTCTTTCCATGCAGAAATCAGAGGCTCCTGCAAATTCCTTGAACACTTGATGTACTCAGTAGGTTAAGAAAAACCTTGGCTTCAAATTCTAGCCAGGCCCATCTAGGTCTTGTTTGTATGGGTGTACACATAGCAAAAAAACTTATCATGATTCATTACAGTTTGTGCATCTTACGGAATTTAATACCCACCCCCCCTCCCCCCAAAAAAGTAAGAAAAATTAGCCAGGCCAGATTGTGTGGAGACTACAACAAATTTTCTTAATAGAATTCACCTGCCCAAGGACACATCTTCAATTCATCCAATTCCTTCTTGATTCAATTTCTCTCTTCTCCCACTAAGCCTACAGAATGCCTGGGTGGGGTTTCAATTCCTGGTACAAACTGTAGGTGTAGGAGATAATATTGGAGAAAAGAGAAACCATCAGTTGAGAAATTCTGAGCGAGGGTTCAGGAATTTTAGATCTTATTTCTGCTCTGATAGATTTATTTTTTCATAGATCATAATGGGAAAAGCCAAACTTGGTGTTTAATTGTGCATTCCCAGGTTTAGTTCCCAGAGGCTGAAGAATTGGAAATGACTAAAGCACAGTACACATATGTGCCATTTTTGGCTTGGAGGAGCCTCAGATTTTTTATGCCATCTCTAGAACTATGTAGGTATTGCAACATCCACCAAATCATATTTACAAAAGATAATTCAGTTCCTTATTGTCAACGTAGGAAAGGGAAATATGAAATTTCCCTAAGGTAAATGACTTCACCACGCCCAATCACAAATGATTACAAATATTAGACTTTTGCCAATGTTTAGGAAAGAATTATTCTAGAATTTCTGCACATTCACTGGATACGGTATAAGCTTTGGATAGTGCTAATTCAAGACAGCCTAATCCAAAACAATCATTTCCCAGATGAATAAACTGAGAGTTGGAGAGGGTAAATGTCTTAGCCAAGGTCACACAGATAGTTAGCAGCATTACTCAGGTCTTCTGACTTCACATGATCCTTGTTGCATTTAAAGTACCCCTTTCCCACCTGGGCTTCCCACCAGTTGCAAATTTGTGTTAGAAACAAAATCAATTGTAGTAGCACCACAGTCAGGAGAGCAGTTGTTCCAAGTGTCAGGACATGGGAAGAAGGCCAGGGGATGATGCAATATTACACTAGCAAGTGATGTCATAGCATGATTTCCTAAGTGATTTACATAAATGCAAGTTCTCAAGAAGCCCTGACAAATGCCAGCCAGTGGGAATGCAGGTGTGGAGAACCAATGGCAAACAGGGCAGGGGAGCATATAGGAAACCCAGATTTCCTTGCCTGTCACTGTGACAAGCTTCACAGATTCCTCAGAAGCCTAAGAAAACTCTCTACTGCCCCTCTAATCCAATGACTTCCCTCAGGCATATAGGCTACAAAGAGCTTTGATTTTCCTCTTTATCTTTCTGTGTATTCCCAGTGACACCCAAGAATTGCCCAACAATGCTGAGAGTGACTTCTGGTGAGGTGAAAGCAAGTTTAATAATGAGATAAGCTACCCAAAGTCTTGGTATTCTAAAATATTCCACCTTCTTCACTATAATTTAGAACTAATGCTCTAATTTTTAGAATTAGAAGTGATGAGCTGCAATTCTTAGAGAATCTATCTTATGTAAATGTCATGAAAATGTATTTATTGGGTTTGGGAATGATTCAGGAATGAAGACAGGTGCATACCAAATACCAAGCCTTCAGGTTTGTTTTGATCCAAAATAGTGATGCATGTATTAATAAGGAAGTTTTCTTAAACTGTGTGCATGCAGGTGCAGGTGGGAATGGGGGTTTACATATGTTACCCTAGTACTGATTGGCAATGGAAGTTCATGACAATATCTAGTTAGACCAAACTCAGAAGAAACTGATAAGACTGTGTTGAGACATAAGAAAATAGCTCAGAATGTGCCAGGCCAGAGCAGGGTTTCTTTCTCCCGCACTCCCTTCCTCCTATCTACCCTTCTTCCTTTCCTCCCTCTCCCCAACCCCCCAAAATGCAATTTAAGCAGAGTTAAAGACCCTATCTCAAGCCAGAGATCCAAGCAGTTCACAACATGCCTAAGGATTTTGGATCTGAAGACTTTTTCTCAACTGCAGAAACTGCCTAGAGTGGCACAAAATCTCATCTCATGAAGCTTATACAAAAAACAATCACCACGACCCAACCCCTTTATCCCACACAGTGTCAGTCTTGCTGGGAACAGAGTCAGGACACCTGCACATTCTCAGCAAAAATATGAACTATTCTTCTTTCCTCATCACCGCCTCCATCTCCCCAAGACACCCACCAGAATATCAGAAACTGGATTATTCGGAGCCATTGAGAGGAATTTGTAAATACCTTCTAGGCAGCAGGTCCTCCACAGCCCCGAATGGGTCATTACTTCTTCATTCTTCCTGCTGGTTTCATTATCACTTGTAGATTTAGTCCTGCACACACCTCTGGAATATAACCAGTAGTCCGTGCCCACTGCAATGGTCATTAAACTAAAAGCTGCGAAGGCTCCCACAGTGGTGATCAACATCTGGATACCTCTGTCACACATCCTCATAATTCTTCATGGTACTCTGGACGGCTGGGGGTTGGAGGGGGCGATTCAGTGCCAGAGGGGAAAATCACTCTGCAGCTGGGTAACCTAGGACAGGCTCTTCCAAAAATTCAGGTCTCCTTTTGTCAGCATCCACGGGGACTTTGGGAAAGCTGGGATTTCCTGTCTGGAGCTCCCTCCAGTTCCCCGGGTCGCCTATGGCCCTCGGAAGGGTGCAGGCTCCAGGGGGTTGGTCCACATCACTGCTGCCTTCTGAGGGTCCCTGGGTTCCTTTCATTCCTCAGGAGCTTGGTAAGGACGAGAGTCCGTGCAGGGCATGGCTCCGGAGCCTGGAGCTGCCGGCTCGGTTTGAGATGCGCCTGGCTCCTCACAGCCCCGGGAGACTCAAGGCAAAGAAATCCAGAGAGGTCTGTGTGTGCGTGTGTGTGTGTGTGCGTGCGTGCGTGTGTGTGCGTGTGTGTGCGAGCGCGTGTGCTGGGGGTGAGGGCGGATAGCAAAAAATAGCACTGCTGGGAGGCGAGTCGCTGAGAGAGTGCTCACTGCTTCCCCAGCCTCCCAGGAAAGCTCTCCGCCTGCTCCCGACACCCCCGCTCAAACTGGAGAAAAGACAGTCCTGGGGCGGGGTCCGGGTGGTTTCACTGGAGGGCAAAGGTCCGCGGTGCCGAAGGGACGGCTCCCCGGCTGTCGCCCCGCCTCGGCCGTCCTACCGCCCCTGCCTTAAGGTCCGTGGCGCTGAAGGGACAGCTCCCTCCTGCGGCTGCACCCCCGCCTTCCCAGCAGCCGGGCTGGAGACCTGGGGTGCCAAAGGGTCTTTGCTCTACCCCACCCTTTCCCTGTCCCTTCCCACGCCAGCCAGCCTGCCCGGCTCTGCCCATGCAAGCCCACTCTCCTCGCAAAGTTTCGGGCGCCCAGGGCAGTCGGCACCCCGGCTCCCTGGCGCTGCAGCACGACCCTGCTCCTCCGCCCCGGGAAGGGTTAAGGAAAGGGGAAGGGGAGAGAAGCCCGTGGCGCGCTCCGGCGCCCTCTCTGCACCCACCCAGCGCGGCATTCTTCAACGCCCCCTCCTTCCACGAGCCGGGCAAGTTTGCCTTTTGCTGCTGGCGCCGCTGGAGCCCACTGGGGAGAGAGAAGACCCGAAAGACCGAGTCTTCTTAAAGGCACCAGCGGCTCCGGCGACGGCTCTATGGCTCACTTAGGCGGGCAAAAAGTGGTGTCACAGGCACATCTGTGTATAGTCTGTCTCAATTTGGTTCCCCAGAAAACAAACCAATATGTCTACCCTCCTTTCTCTGGAGCTCTGGTTTACACCGGAGACAACCTGCTCAGATCAGACCCGGAACTGTTCATATACATATGATCATGTATTCCTAAAAGACGGGAGGAGCTAAATGTATATAGACTGTGTCACACACATATCAGGGACCCTGGGCGAAGAAGTGTGAGATTTTAGCCTCTGAATACCTCTCTTATATATTTTAACACCCCTACATTTGAATGGGCGATGGATTCAAGGTGGAAGAGTCACTGAAAAATGTCAGATTATTTTCAAAGATCCCTAGGATGTTCATTTGTTAACATTCTTGTCTAAGTCAGACCAGAAGGCAGAGGAAGTTAGGTCTGTTTTCCTTGGTAGTCGAAAGTGCAAATGACATTGCACACCTGAAACCTCTCTTCCTTGGAAATGGCCAATGTTGCAAAGGATCAGCATTTAACCAGCTTTTTGTTTCTATGTATTTTAGCATATACGTGGGCACACACTGAGTTGACTAAGGACAGCCCACAAAATTGCCTTTATTATTTTTTTCTTGTAGCATAACAGGACTGATACCCAGAGGTTGAGTGTTTGGAATTGAGGCTGCTTGGGTTGTTTCTGCAGTCCCTGAGGTATGTCCACAACCAGCTGTCACGTTTGAATGCTATTTAGCTGAACAGAAATATAATAGGAGGTAACCACAGACACACATACTCCCCTGCTGCCATCTCTGGCTGGCTGAGAGCTTCTATTCTAATGACCGACTAGTAGCAATGTATTGAAGAGTTCTCAAATGCAGCTCACAACTTCGTGGTGACTTTGCTACTTTTATTTTGGTGTTAAGGTTATTTGAAGACTTTGTCCTTGTTGTTAGATATACTTGCATATGCATGCGTAGGCCTGAACATATAGTTATGGTGTAATTGTGTTTGAATGTTTACCTGTGATACGTTCAATTTAGTTATGAATTCTGAATGCCTGTGAATTTGTTGTAGAAGTAAAGCCGGTATGTAAATATATGTTTGTATGTGCATACAGTGTTATGTGTTTACTGCAAATGCATAGGTGTGCATGTGTGGGTGTGCATGCGTGTGTGTATGTAGAGTATAGGTTTGAATACATATGTGTATCTGTAACATGGAAGTGAAGTTGATCTTTCCTGGGAGTGATTATTAAATTAGTGAAAATTTGCTTCCTCATTCTCAGAAATTTAAATAATATGAAACAATAATAATCAGAATAGTCAATTCAGGATCTGTTTGATTCTTCTTTTACTCCAATAGGGGTGACAAAGGTCTTCTGTCAAAGAAGGACTGTGTTGATGGAAGGTCAGTGGGCTTTGGGCTGAGGCAGAGTATGTCCCAATCACTCCATTCACCTACCCACAGTAAAACAATAGCAACCCTCCTGGGCTCTGTAATATAAGCCCAGACAGACAGAGTATAGAGCCCAGGAGGCCCAGCAGAAGGGATCAGGTATCCAGGTAGTATCGTGAGGACAGGGGTCAGGAACTCAGGGTGATAAAGGTAACAATCATGAATCAGGAGGTGGACAATCTTTCTGAAGAAGAGAAGAGGATCCACATTATAAGAATGGAGTTTTATATTGAGCCTTTGGCTTGATGACGCAGGATTATTCTTTGTAATTTCTGTCCAGAGCCGAACTGATCACAGTGTGGGAAGTCCTGAACCTGCACGTGGAGCAAGTCAGAACACCTGACTGGAGTAGGAGTGTGGAGGTAGGGAGGCCGTCAGTTAGCTCCTGATAATGCCTCCTCACTTACTAGGGGGTGAGCTCATCCTTGCCTTTCATTCACTTGAACGTGTAGGTGTGTGTACATGGGTGCGTAGAATCGGCTTCTAAGGCTAGACATATTAATAATTGCTCATTTTCACCACTAGAGGGCTCTTTCAACAGATCCGTCAAGGACCCGAGAGATTGGAAGCACTCTCCTTACAGCGATGGAGCCAGGCTCTTCCTCTGCGTTTGCTGATAACCCTCTCTGATCCTACTTATCTGGCAGCAGACTTGGAAGCATTCAGACATCTTGCAACTGATGTCTGATTCTCTTGCTAAGACTTTTTCTTCCATTGGGCTGTCAGCTTAGTGGAGTAGCTGGCACAGTGTATCTATTTGTGCTTTTTCCTGTTTATCCTTTTGTACATCAGCATTACCTTCACCTCTGGATGGGGTCAGTGCTTCCTGTAAGTGGCTGTGTCATTTCAGGAGTACTGACAGCTGTTTCAATTCAACAAATGCTTCTTGAGTGCCTACTATGTGCAAGGCATTCTGCTCAGCACTTTGGAGAATACAAAGATATGGTTCCCATCTCCTAAAGAGCAGATTATGTAGTAGGGGGTATTTTACTAGTGAGTACATTTTGGCTGAAATCTGTGAACTCACTGGAGCTAGCTTAAGAAAAGAGGGGATTTAGTATCAAGGCATAATGCTGTTTCAAGGAACCATATGGCAAAGATACAATCAGGCCTAGGCCGGGAGCTAGAGTAGAAGCCATCAGGAGCCTCACTAGTCACTCCATTTTCCATCTCTGGTCTTTTCATATTTTTAGTCGAAAAAATTATTTGGCTTTCTCTGTTCCTTGATCCTCGAGATGGAAGCTGGATTTTGAATTTTTATGTCATCTCTATTAAAGAAACCCACCCCAGACTAAACTGGACAGTCTTGGTCCCGATTCAAAATTTCCAGGAAAGGCAATCTCGTGAGCCTAGCTTGTGTCGTGTGTCACTTCCTGGCCCAATCAGCTATAAACGAGGAGACAGGGCCAGGTAGTACACACATTGCTATCACGACCAGCCCCTGTGAGTTGAGAAAGGGAGGACAGTTCTTAGAGAAGGGAGAAGTTTCATGATACCTCCGAAGACTCTAACATGATAAGTCCATGTCATCCACTTTGGGCACCACTCTGGTGATGCCTATGGGATCAGGAGTAAAATGTGATCATGAATGAAAAGACAACAGAGCTCCTTGCCAGAGGAAGAACTAGGTTGGATGCCAGTGGTGCCATACCAGCCTTGGCTTTTGTCTGTGCCCTTCTTCCAAGGGGAGAAAATGGGGCATGAGTTAAAAGAGAAAAATTCTTCCAAGGTAAAAGCACCCACGTGGGTATAAGTGAAGGAGATGTGGAAAACCAGGCACATGTGGATTGAATAGTGTCGTCCCTGTCATCTTGAAATTCTCTCTTGATGCTTCCACGTGGTCTAGTTATTAGTGTTTCACTTTTAGATGCAACCTATAGAAAAAGCACTGGAAAATAAATATGCTGAAAACATTTGCACTTCATTATTTAAACTTCAGTCTTACTAGGCTTCTTTCAGGATCTGAAATCCCCTATGTTCTCTTTTGTACCCACTACTTGTAAGTTATGTTTCTACTGTGTAGAACAGGGATGGAAGCTGGATGGTAGGGAGGGGAGGAATAGCAGGATGCAACATCCTCTTACAAAGGCAGCTGATGAAAGGAGATCCTGAGTATCTAGTGTGCTATTGAAAATTACAAAAGTATCAATAGGGGGACAAAACATATCCTACAACTATATTTGGAGAAGAGAAGATGAGAGGTGGGGGTGAAGTGCACTAAACCAAGACAAAAGGAGCCGTGAGAATGACCTGGGTGGAGCAGGACAGCTGCTTTTCACTACAGCCCCTTCTATCCTGTCTGATTTTTAAAATCCTGGGCATGTATGTTTTGATAATTGTTTACAGTTAATTAACAAATAAATGAAAACAGTAAGCCTCGTGCCACCTGTCCATCTCTTCCAGCCACTTCCTGCTTTATCAATACAGAAATGCCAGGTGTTTCCTGTGATTCATCCACTGATTCCCTGTGCCTAGAACGCTCTTCCCTAAGATATACTTTTTATAAAAAATTTTGACATAATTTTGAATTCACACACAAATTGCTGCCACCAGATACTCTCCTTACTTTGTTCATATCTCAGCTCAAATGCCACCTTCTTAGAGAATCCTTCTTTAACTGCTGTATCTAAAATAACACCCCGGCCGGGCGCGGTGGCTCACGCCTGTAATCCTAGCACTCTGGGAGGCTGAGGTGGGAGGATTGCTCGAGGTAAGGACGAGACCAGCCTGAGCAAGAATGAGACCCTGTCTCTACTAAAAACAGAAAGAAATTATCTGGCCAACTAAAAATATATATAGAAAAAATTAGCTGGGCATGGTGGCTCATGCCCATAGTCCCAGCTACTCGGGAGGCTGAGGCAGGAGGATCACTTGAACCCAGGAGTTTGAGGTTGCTGTGAGCTAGGTTGATGCCACGGCACTCACTCTAGCCCAGGCAACAAAGCGAGACTCTGTCTCAAAAAAAAAAAAAAATCAATAAAATAACACCCCATACTTCTCTCTAACCTCTCTGCTTTGTTTTTCTTCATAGCATTTATCAAAATCTGATATTATACTGTGTATATGTGTGCATATGTTTTTGTGTTTCTTGTCATCTTCCCACCTAGAGCCGAATAATTCCATGAGGACAGGTGCTCTGTCTTGTTCACATCTAAATTGCCAGACCTAAGAATAGTGCCCAGAATAGAGCAGGCACTTAATTAGCATTTGTTTAATCAATTAATTGCAAAAATAATTACTAAGTTTCGCACCTGTGACAGGCACTGGCACATCAGTAACAAGCAAGAAAAGACATCCTTCTTGATCACCTGAAACTCTCAGTCTAATGGAGAGGACAGAGATAACGGGACAAATCAGAGCAACTATAGCAGATGTTGTTGGTATCCCACACCCCAGATTCTCTTTACTAGGTTGGTGCATTTACACGCCTCCAACTCTGACCTCCCCGACCCACAGCTGCCCCTTCTTGGGGGAATTGCTCTCAGCTGATGGGAGTGGCAGTGCCCAAGGAAACATAAGCCCCTCTCCCGGACAGGCAGCCTGTGGTCAGTGAGTGGCAGACACAGGAGTGCAAAAGGCTGCCCTCTTGCCAGAGGCAGGGACAGCTCTGAGATGCAGTTTATGCTTCCAAGTTCTCTGTGGATAAGGCTAAGACTAGACTTTACTTGAGCCCACATCCTTATTTGACTTTTCCCCCCTCCCCCAGTGGTTGTCAAACCATAACCTGCGGCCGGGCGCGGTGGCTCACGCCTGTAATCCTAGCACTCTGGGAGGCCGAAGCGGGTGGATCGCTCTAGGTCAGGAGTTCGAGACCAGCCTGAGAAAGAGCGAGACCCGGGCTCTACTAAAAAAAGAGAAAATAATTAGCCGGACAACTAAAAAATATATAGAAAAAATTAGTCGGGCATGGTGGTGCATGCCTGTAGTCCCAGCTACTCTGGAGGCTGAGGCAGGAGGATTGCTTGAGCCCAGGAGTTTGAGGTTGCTGTGAGCTAGGCTGACGCCACAGCACTCTAGCCCAGGCAACAGAGTGAGACTCTGTCTCAAAAAAAAGAAAAAAGAAAGAAAGAAAGAAAGAAATTGTAGCAGAGACCCAGAAGACGGCAAGAAAATAGCAGATACCTTGGGCTCCACGCTTCCCTGGAACATTTGTTCTTCTTCTCATTCCCCAGGTTGAGGTATGGGTGTGGGGCATAACATGGGCCTTTCTCCAAGACCTGATCGTGGAAATCAGACCCAGGAAACCACCCCCCAAATGGTGTCCTGGACATACTTAACCAGGAGAAACAAACTTTGTTCATCTCTACTCCAGAACAGGTTTTGGGAGAAAAGCTTGAATCTAGGAAGTACCAATCACTGTATGTGGTACATGGCAGACACTATCGGTAGAGAGAATGGGGTTTGGAGCTAGAGAAACTTGGGTTCAAGTCCTAATTGCATCACTTATTGTGTGACCTTGAAAAATTTAATCTTTCCGTGTCATTCCTCATAGATAAAATAAGGATAGTAATATCTTTGATCAGTAGGACCTCCTTATCACATAATGAGGATTACATATGACAATACACATAAGGGCTTAACACAGTGCCTGGCACGTATTAAGTGCTCAATAAATGTCAGCTGTAGCTATAAATAAAACTATGATGCCAAAGAAGCTGGCTCGTAATGAGATTTGCTTTAATCCGACACCTTCAGAATAACAAACAGCTGACTATTACGTTGTTAATCAGTTTCCTTGAGACTTATGCACTAGGAACACAAAATGACCCAAGAGGCAGTTAGAGATTCAAAAGGTGTCTTTATTGAGAGATGAGATAAACACAATAGACAACTAAGAGGCTTAAAACACTTTGGAAACCGTCCTAAAATCAGTTAAATAGGATGTAGTTTGGGGCTCTTCCTGTCAGCTTGGAATGTTGGGCAAAGCCTCAAAGTTGAAAACAATAAGCATGAAATATTCCCCCACCCGGAGCCAAAGAGCTGCCAAACGACTCCCCAGGGCTTAGGAAGAGATGACCAAACAGGTCTTGTCCTCGTCATTTTGATGACACTCATCTAGACTACACAGACTGAAGACTGGAGTTCAATGAGATGGGAATGTCTCGGGAAGGAAGGTGGTTTTTTTTTTTTTTTTTTTTTTGAGACACAGTCTCACTCTGTTGCCCGGGCTAGAGTGCCGTGGCGTCAGCCTAGCTCACAGCAACCTCGAACTCCTGGGCTCAAGCAATCCTCCTGCCTCAGTCTCCCGAGTAGCTGGGACTACAGGCATGTGCCACCATGCCCGGCTAATTTTTTCTATATATTTTTAGCTGTCCAAATCATTTCTTTCTATTTTTAGTAGAGATAGGGTGTCGCTCTTGCTCAGGCTGGTCTCGAACTCCTGACCTCGAGCGATCCACCCGCCTCGGCCTCCCAGAGTGCTAGGATTACAGGCGTGAGCCACCGTGCCCGGCCAGGAAGGTGCTTTAGAGTTTCTTATCCCATCCCCGAAGAGGAGGAGAGGGTGGCTTTTCTCCACCAAACCAAGTGAGAAGAAGCCGAGTCAGCTTGTTGGAGGGATTGGGGACCTGCAAAGGGGGAGACTGACATCTCACTCCCTGGTCGGTGCTTGCTGAGCTGTGAAGACTCTAGGTTGGCACCTAGAACAAAGCAGTGGGTCGAGTAGAGCACCATGTGGGAGGAGTGGGGAGAAACTGGTGGAGTGTTGTCTGGCGTTTGGGACACACGTGAACACCTGAACCTAGAGACTGGTGGCTGGGTCCCACCTGGAGAACGGTGCTAACATTACAGGGCTAGGAGAGAGGGCGCCAGGAGGTAGCCTCTACTCCCGGGCTTTGGTGTGGCAAAGATGCACTTAATATAATACCACGTGGATACTGAAAACAGTAACTGAGCTCTCCTCGTGGGACTATGCCTATGAGAGAACAGCATTTGGATGCCAGCCATGCAGACAGCAGCAGCGGACAACACAGAAGCACTGATGGCACCATTTAAGTAAGACTCTCACCTTTCAGCCTCTACCACCCCCAGGCACCGCCCCCCCCCCCAGCCTCAGAAGAGCCAGGAACAGGAGAAGAAGGGGAAGGAGAGGATACCCCAGTCTCCTCCCCCTCACACTGTTGAAGGCCCTCCACACGGTTAGACTGGGAACGGACAAAGGGAAAGGCTATGAATTGAACGGGACGTTATAGTTTTGCTTTCAACTGAATTGGACTTGAAAAATCTTTTCATTATGAAAAACTTTCAAACATGTATAAAAGTGGACAGAAAAGTAAAATGAATGAATGGCCTTGGACCCATCAATGGCTGCAACCACTGTTGACTCATGGTCAATCTTATTTCATCTCTGTGCCCTATTAACTGGCTCTCCCCTCTGTATTATTCTGAAGCAAGACCCAGACATCGGATTGTTTCCACACTGGGCTTTTGAATGCCTGCAATTGAGTCCTAATTACAAAAGTAAGTTTCTCGAAATTTAAAATGGCCAGAAGACCCTGGGTTCTGCCCATTATTCATTTTTACAATCTCTAGAACACGAAGTTCCATAATGGTGGAGAATTTTTCTATTTTCTTCATTGCTCTAGTCCCATACTTGTAATAGCACATGACACATAGTAGGTGCTCAATAAATATTTGTTGAGTAAGTGAATGAATGAATTGTTTGTTCAAAATAGTGCAGCCGTTACCATAACCTGTGAGGTGCTCCAATTGAGGCAAAAGATAAAATCTTCGTATTATGTTACTCAGTTGGGTTGACCCTAAGTCAACTTAGGGTCAGTGCTGGCCCTAAGTTATTCAGCAAAATGTCCCACCTGGAAGGACTGATTAGAAACTCTTCTGAGAAACACTTTCAAAAGTGATTCCAGATAATGTTATAGAGGTTGCCTTTCCCTAAACACTTCTGCATTTTTAGCATCTCCAGGAGAATTTGCAAACTGGTAGCTCACAGGTTCTTTCCAGTCGGCTGATGTTTTGCTTTGCCCACCTGGTTTTACAATTTGCACTGAATTGAGTTGAATGTGGGCCCACATTCCTGCCAGCAGTTGGCTGGAGGAGAGTAGCATCCGTCCCCTTTGATGAAGCATGCCTGCCTCAGTTTACCGAAGTCCCCAGGCCTCCCTATGATCTTCTGCCTGTGACACTCCTAAGTCATCTGCCTGGCTCCCATGGGACCACTGGTTGTCTCATGAATAAGATGTGGAAGTATAGATTCCAGCAACACCCATCAGTTTATCCAAATAACATTATGATCTCATCCATGAAACCACCTGCACCCACTACTATTCTTTGAATAATTTTTGAATGGTTTTGCACCTTACTCAGATTTTTAAATTCTTCTTTTGGAATCAATTTTTTGGCCACATATATTTTCTTATAAAATAATCTATTTCATCAAAACTTTTTAACGTACCAGCATGAAGTTATGTATAATATTCTCTTATATTTTTAATTTCTTCTCCTTAACTTTAATTTTGACTTTTCTCTTATGGTGCCTTTTTTTCTTGTTCCTCTCCTCGATTAGATTAAGTAAACATTTATTTCTTTTTTATTGATCCCCAACACCCACCAAAGATGCATTTTTGAATGTTGTCTCCTCCCACCTATGCCATATTGAGTATAAATATGTTAAAGTTTCAAATATATGGGTGGCAGCCTTCTATAATTTCCAGCACAGATACAGTTACATAGATTTTAGATGCCTATGTGAGATGCAATCAAGATGCCAAAACTTTGTCTAGATTGTTTATTAGTTTTCATTAACTTTTAAATTACTTTATACTCTTTAATCAATCTGGAATTTACACTGGTATATATACAGTGTGAGATGAGGATTTAATTTTGCTTTATTTATTCTCCCCAAATATTAATCAATTGTCCCAGCATCATTTATTAAATATTATGTCTTTCTCCATAGACTTGTATGGCCACTGTTATTATCTAATAAAGTCAGATACATGAAAGATTGTCTTGGATCTATCTAGTCTATTCCACTGACTATGTTGAAATTATTGTAACATAGTCCCATAGATCCATAAATCATATGGATTTATGTTACAATATTTATCATATTGATCTGTTACAGTATTTATGTACTATGCTATTTTAATCTTTGAGATGTTATAGTCTGTTTTAATAACCTATATTCAGAGTGTTCCCTAATTATTCTTCATTTTCAAATTGTTCTTGGCTCTTTTGCCCATTCATTCTTCTAGTTGAGTTTTAGAATCACTTCATCAAATTCTTCCCCTTCCCATCAAAGGAAATCAAATATAACAAAAATAAAATTAATTGTATGGGGATTTTTTATTAGCACTGCACCAAACTCATACATTTATTTAGGAAGAATTGACACTAAGTAATCATTCTTTAATTCCATTTATCTGATCTTGTTTCAATATGTTCTGCACACTTTTAGTTACATTTATTTCTAGGTAAGGACAGTTTTTAATCCCTATTTTAGAAGTGAAAAAATCGACTGTTGCCCAAGTTCACATAGCTAGTAAGTGGTGGAAAGTGGATTTGAACCTACCTCCATCTGAGGGTAGGGCCTGTAGTCTTAATCCCTATGCTACTTTATTTAAGATTATATTATACCGCAAAGGGATTTTAGTAACTGTTTTTCAGGAAAGCAACAATTCCATCAAGATTTTCCAGTCAGCTAGCATAGGGTTTTTCATATTGTACTTTCGCTTCCTTTTCTAACTTCTTGAATGGGAAGCTCATTTTATTTAGTTTCTTTTTCTTCTTTTAATTCATGGAAACTATAATGGCTGCCATCTTTTTTTTTTTTTTTTTTTTTTTGTCCTGTTCCCCACTCTCTCTTCTGAACTCAGAGCCTTGTCATTCTGGGTCTTCTGAGTCCTGGCTTGTCAACCTACCACTGCTGGAGTAGAAGGAGGGTCACTTCTGGATACACATTGCCCTGGTCAGGCAGAGGAGCTCAAATTCTGAACCCCAGGGGGTGTGTGCTCAGTTGCACTCAGGGGTTATATAGCTCAGCTGTGTATTCCTCTAGGGACACCGAGTGGAGTCCCTCAGTCCACTCTTCTCACCCTTGGTTTGGTCCATGGATCAGCCAGAAATGACACTACCCTATTAATCAACAACAACAACAACAAACTTCCAGATTTTCTATTTTTCTTAGCATAGACCCACACTTTGTGCCTTGGCCAAGGCCCTGTTTGTTCTTGTTCAGTTCTATGCTGGCCGTTTTGCTCCTCGAAGATACCAAGCCTTTCCCCGAACCCTGGCTTTCTTCTCGGTGTTTCTGCTGCCTGGGATGTGCTTTCTCCAGGACGGCATTGTGTGGCTCTCACATCACGAGCCCTCAAAGGCCATTTCCTCAGACAGGCTGTGGCCGACGACTAGATGGAAGGCAGCCCCTTAGTTACCATGAATCTCGTCACTACTTTCCTCGTAGCAATGATCGTAGTCAGCGATGTTGTTTTTCTAAGGACTGAATGTCTGTGTTCCCCCAGAGTTCAGATGTGGAAGCCCTTATCCCCAGTGTGATGGTAGTTGGAGGGGGGACTTTGGGCCGTCATTTGGTTTAGATGAGGTTGTGAGGGTGGGGCCCCCATGATGGGATTAGTGTCTTTTTTTTTTTTTTTGAGACAGAGTTTCACTCTGTTGCCCGGGCTAGAGTGCTGTGGCATCAGCCTAGTTCACAGCAACCTCAAACTCCTGGGCTCAAGCAATCCTCCTATCTCAGCCTCCTGAGTGGCTGGGACTACAGGCATGCACCACCATGCCCGGCTAATTTTTTCTACATATATATTTTTTAGCTGTCCAAATCATTTCTTTCTATTTTTAGTAGAGACGGGATCTCGCTCTTGCTCAGGCTGGTCTTGAACTCCTGACCTCGAGCGATCCTCCCACCTCGGCCTCCCAGAGTGCTAGGATTACAGGCATGAGCCACTGCGCCCAGCCCATAAATAAATGTTGAATCAATGCATCTGTAAAAACAAAACAAACAAACAAAAAAACCCTGCATTTGCTGCATCCTAGCTGTGTGCCTCTGGACAATTTAACTCCTTGAGTTCAGTTCCAAGCCTGAAAAAAATGGTAATACCATGGGATTATTTTGAGCAAAATAATAAAATAATGTAGGTAATGACCTTAGGTTTCTACATGGCACATACAAAGCTCTCAGGAAGTGGTAGCATGAATTATTATCCTCATCATCCTGAGCATTTAAATGTAAAAGCACTCTCAGAAAGGTAGGTGGAAAGATGCCCAGACAAAGCTTTGTGGGAGTCTATTCATTTTGGAGTCCAATCAGACAAGTCAAGCAGATAATTTTTAATTTAACTTAATTTAATTTTTGCCAAGGCCCAAGGAGTGATCATTTTTTATAGAAACCAATTCACACTAACTGTTCCTAATGGCAATCATTTATTATCATCTCTCATGGTTCTGGAAATTGACTGGCATTAGCTATGTGGTTCTTGCACGGATTCCCTCCCTGGTCACAGTGAGACCATGGATGGGGGTAGAGTCACCTCAAGGGCTTCCCCACTCATACATCTCATAGTTGATTTTGGCTGTTGGCTGGGTGCTTAGCAGGGATTATCCAAGGAAGCACCTACCCATGGCTTCTGTGTGGCCTGGGCTTCCTTACAGCAGGGTAGCTAGGTTCCCAGAATGAGCATTGCAAGACATGGAGCCAGGTGTAAGCTCTATAGCTTTTCCTAACCCAGCCTCCAAAATCACAAGGCATTACTTCTGCCACATTCTATTCTTTAGAAGTCAGCCCATATTCAAGGGGGAGGGGAAGGGGAATTAGTCTCTATCTTTTGATGGGAGGGGTGTCAAAGACTTGGACATACTAATCAAATTGAGAGAAAATTGATGTATGGATTGGATGATTCTATAATAATCAGCAATAATAAATACACCTGTCAAATGTCTCAGAGCATCCATGCCGGCTTATCCATGCATTCTCTCTCCTGGTAGGCATTATAATATGGTGATTAATTTGTAGTTCTGGATTTATACCCAGCTAGATTCAAATGCTGGCTCAGCCACCCATTAGCTTCATGACCCTAGGCAAGTTCCTTGACCTCTCTGAGAAGCTTTCTTCTTGGAGAGTGGATGTAGAGTGCCAGCATGTGGGGGAGGACTCACTATATGGTGATGATTATCGTGAGCTCCAACTTCTCCCCAAGTCTTTTATCGGTACAGGTGCTCCCACCAGACATGAGGCAAAGGAGTGGGCAAGGCTGGAGGGCACCTTGTCCTCACCTGGGTCACCTGGGGGACTTGACTTCCACTCTCCCCCTAGTGCATACAGCTCCCCAACGAGCCCCTCTAAAGGCTGGGTTCCAGGCTGCTGGGGTGGGTGGGCATGGCAACAGCCCCGTCGCAGCCGGCGTGTGGCCAGGGACTCAGATCTGCCAGTGTGGGCGCAAACACTCTCTCCCCAGAAAAGCTGCTTGAAGGCATAGACTAGGGGAAGGGAAGATTAAAAATAAAGAGTGGTCATGTTCAGTTTTGAAATTAAAGGAGAGCTGTGGACTCAAAGGCCCTTCGATTCTCTTGCTTTGGGAGGGTGTTGAGGTAGGGGGAAGAGGGAGGGGGCATCATAGAGCTTCTGTTCCCCAGAACCCTAACTCATGGGAACACCCAAAATTGGGCAACTGTGCCTCATGGCTGACAGCTGCGGTCTCGCCTGACACATAAATGTTGCAATTGCTTTGCAGGGTTTGTGAACTAGCAGCCCTGGAGCTTGTTTTGTTTGCCCCTCACAGAGCTTTTAAATCCTAAATTTCGAATGCTTTCTAGCTGAGTATCTGCTCTCCGGTTATGCCCAACACTCCCTATTTTCTGTGTTCAGCCTGCTCTCAGCATCTACATCGAATATTCTCCTGGCTCCTATGGACGTCCAGGTTGGTTTGCATCCTATTGGTTTTCCTTCCTCTTACAACGTTTCAGACTTAAAGCACACACTGTGCTAAGCACTGATCATCTATAACCTCAATTACTACTCTGGAAACCCCACAAGGGAGGGAGGGGTCTTCACTCCACGGAGAAGACAGCTAAGGATCACAGGAACTAACCGATTTACCCAAAATGACATGGTTTGTAAACATGGCGGAGCTGGTATTGGAATCAAGGTAGTATCAGTTAGGTGTTCTTCAGCTGCTCATGACATAAAATGCACTTCAAATTGATTAAATTAAGGAAAAAGAAAAGATGGTGATTGATTGGCTCGAGTGACTGAAAAGCCCAGGCATGCCTAATCCAGGAGCTCAAACTCCATCTCTCAGCTCTGGTTTCCTCTACATTGCACCATTTTCAGGCCAGATCTATCCTTGTGGTGGCAAAGTGCCTTCTAGCGTCTCATAGCCCACACCTTACCCTGTCACCAACCCCAGTTATAAATAGAGAACTTTTCTTTCCCAATAGTTTTTTTTTACTTTATATTTTTAATGCCCACCATGATGATGGTGGCAAGAATTGAATCATATAACCATCTCAGAACCAATCATTATGGCCAGAGGTATAAAATGGGTTTAGGTCACAGCCTTATGCGTGAAGCCTTGGGTAGGGTTAGCCCCACCAGAGCCACAGTGAACAAGAATGAGGGATGGATAATATTGCAAAGGAACATTAGTGTCTTCTTTCCAGAAGGGGAAATTTCTACTACCTACACTAGCTAATAAGTTTATTGCCTTTTTTGTAGGCTTCAGTGGTCTTGAGGACCTTCTATTAAGGGTAAATAGGTAAATACAGCAAGGACTAAATGGGGCTGTCCCTACAACCTTAGCATCCAGAGAAAGTTGACTTTACATGCTGATCTTTTAGAAGACTCTTGCCTTTATTGTCTTTCCAGAACCCATTCTCCTCTTTTCATTTTTTTTTTTTTTTGAGACAGAGTCTCGCTTTGTTGCCCAGGCTACAGTGAGTGCCGTGGCCTCAGCCTAGCTCACAGCAACCTCAAACTCCTGGGCTTAAGCAATCCTCCTGCCTCAGCCTCCCGAGTAGCTGGGACTACAGGCATGTGCCACCATGCCCAGCTCATTTTTTCTATATATATTTTTAGTTGGCCAGATAATTTCTTTCTATTTTTTTTAGTAGAGACAGGGTCTCGCTCTTGCTCAGGCTGGTCTCGAACTCCTGACCTCGAGCGATCCACCCGCCTCAGCCTCCCAGAGTGCTAGGATTACAGACGTGAGCCACCGCGCCCGGCCTGTAAAATGGGTTTGATAATAACATACAGCTGCTAGAGTTTATGTGAGGTTAAAATGAACTTAACACTGGTAGGAACCTGGTAATAACTCAATAAAAGATAGTGATTGTCATCATTATAAAGCAAACAGCATTTTCCCCAAAATGCTCAGTTTTTGCCTGTAACTTAATTCAAAATCTCCCTGTTGTGTCCTCTAAGTGTTTTAGCAGCGGGCATAGCCACACGATTGATGTTTTTGATGGATTCATTAGCAAAGTGTAATGCTTAAGAGCAAAGACTCAGGAACTGGACTGTTTGCATTCAAACCCTGCCCTGTTAGTGGCTATGTGGTCTTGGGCAAATGGCTCCCCCACCCTGTGGCTCAGTTTCCACATAAAATGGGGATGATAGAAATAGTATCTGCCTCATTGGGATTAAGTAAATTGATATTTATAGAGTTTTTAGAACAGTGAATGGCACATGGTAAGGGTTAGTCATCATGTATGTGGTTAATTTAGTGCCACGTCAACTACATATGCCTTCAGTGGCCAAGTACTCACTTCTGGTGAACATAAGCCACTCTGAGTATGTGACAAAGCTTTGCTGAGTTCTGATCGCTTGGGCTCTGTTGTGGTCCTGCTAATCCCAACATCACTCATCACTCAGCATGCACACCCTTATGAATATACATTTTAGTTACAGCTCTGGCCATCCCAATATTTCATGGGTTTTTTTTGCCTTGAGACAGAGTCTTACTCTCTTGCCCCAGCTAGAGTGCAGTGGTATCATCATAGCTCACTGCAACCTAAAACTCCTGGGCTCAAGTGATCCTTTTGCCTCAGCCTCCTGAGTAGCTGGGACTATAGGCTCATGTCATGATGCCTGGCTAATTTTTCTATTTTCAGTAGAGACAGCATCTCGCTTTTGCTCAGGCTGGTCTCGAACTCCTGAGCTCAAGTAACCTTCCTGCCTTGGCCTCCCAGAGTGCTAGGATTACAGGTGTGAGCCACCTTGCCCGGCCTCCTGTGGTTTTTAAAAAAAATTGATTCATAATAAAATTTTTTAGGGCAGTTTGCATTCAAAGTCTGGCTCCACTGCCTGCTATTATATCTTGAGCAAGTTATTCAACCTCTGAGCTTCAGTTTCCTCAACTGTAAAATGACAAAAGAAACAGTATCTACCTCATAGGGTGTTGTGAGGATTAACTGAGTTATTATGGCAAAGCCCTAAGACTAGGGCTTGATACATCGTAAGTGCTAAATTATTATATTATAAATGCCAATGTCCAGTTAATATAGCCCACAAATTGAATGCCCCTGAATACCCTTAGAATTCTCCTTACAAAGCTGAAAATGTACGTCTGTTGATTTTGTAAATTAGAGGTTTCAAGCTTGTAGTCTACCTTACAGATATGTGCAATGGACATATTTTATTGGCATAGCCTAGAGTTTCAAAAAATTAGAATTAGTGGCACATTATTTATTATGGTTAGAGATGGGGTCTTGCTATGTTGCACAGGCTCCAGGACTCAAGCGATCCCCCTGCCTCAGCCTCCCAAGTAGCTGGGACCACAGGCATGAACCACTATGCCAGGCTGATGACTCGTATTTTAAAATCAGGACATTTCATATAAAAATCTGGCTTCCCAGCTTCTCTTGAGGAATGGGAAAAGATGACACTGTTGTGGTGCATTCTTGTCAACTGTCACTTGGAGGGGAATACAGTAGTGGCTGCTCACTCTGGACAGGACAGGTCCTCTCCAGGTCAAAAACTCCTGGTTCACAACACTCCCATGTTTTTTCACTCCCAGAATGCTTCGTGCACTTGCCTTACCAGCCTGGCTCCTGTAATAATGAAAATAATAACTAACACATCCACAGAACATACTATGTTCCAGGTGCTATCTAAATCTCCACCATAGTCCTAAAGGAGAAGTATTATCATTGTCCCATTTTAAGGATGAGAAGATTTGGAAGGACTAAGTAATTTCCCAAGGTTATCAGCAGGGAGTTGGACACATTGGTTCCAAACCCAGGCTCTCATCACTGTACTATACTCTAGAGTAATCCTTTATTTCTACCTAGGTAAAGTTTTCTAAAGTTGTATAAATAAAATGGGAACATGTTTCAGGGTGTCTATTTCCAGTTTTCATTGTGGGGTTGGCCAGGAGCCCTTAGTTGTGGATGCCTGAGGGCATAATTTAGAGAATTAACTATCTAATTTTCCCCTTTGCCCTCAATATTCCCAGACTCATCCCCCATACACAAGGATAGTCCTGGAATAGGACTAGAATGGAAGCTCCTGCTCGGATCCATTGAATTCGGAGTGAGGGTGTCTTCCTATCCTGGAACCCAGCCAGATCAGCCCCTGAGCTGCAGGGAGGAGAGAACAAACCCATCCTCAGATGTTGGGACATTCTGCTCACCCTTGACAACCAGAGACACATCCCTTCCCAGATGACTGTAAACTATCCATTGTACTCACTCACTTTCCAATCATGCTGAGAATCGAATCAAGGTGACACGTCCCTATACTAAAGGTGTTATACACATTATATATATACATAACACCTGTGTCCCTTCTTGAAAAACATAAAAATCTTACCATGGCCAGAAGAGTCCAATAAGCCCCTAAAGTGTTGATTCTTTCTTAATTAAAAAATTCCTCCATTTTCTACACAGCTCTTCCAGCAAGATTTTGTCAAGCTTTCCTTCCTGAAGTCTGTATTATAGAAACAAGACATCTTATTTTCCTTTTCCAATTATAAAATTATATGATAATATTTGAAGATGTTTCAAAATACGACTCACCCCCCTATTCCAAAACCTGGAAACTCACTGATCTATGAGCGATTCTCGGAGATTTTTTAAAAGAACGTCTTTACCCAAATGGTAGGTTTTGAGATGATGCCTGACGACTGCTATCAAATGCTTAACATTTGAAAATAAATTCAGAAAACACAGAAGATGAACAGATGGTCTGTGTGTTTTGTCCATTCTTTGTAGCTTTCCACCACTCTCTGCAGCATCAGACGAGAAGGAGTCTGAGCCAACCCCAGGTGGGTGTATTTCGAGGGGGAGGCGAGCTGTCCCTGGGCCTGAACCATACAAAGCAACGGCTATGTTCAGGGGCCCTGCAGGAGAGCTGCCTCCCCCCCAGAGAAAGCGTCCTCACTCCTTACTCCTGTTGGTGGGGAGGGGGTTTAGAGGCACTGGGGTCCTCTGGCTGTTAGAGTGGCTTCCTTAGTTTCTTTTCATCTTGTTTCCTGGGACAATTGGGAGTGAGGGTCCATCCCTGACTGCATTCTCCTGGTGGCACCCCAATATTATGGGGCTTGTTTTCAGAATCCCAGCTTGGTCAATTTAACAGCAATTGGGTCAGATTCTGGGCTGTGATCTGACCCACACCAGGTGTATTAGTCTCCTAAGGCTGCTGGAACGAGTCATCACAAACTTAGCCTTAAACAACAGACGTGTTATCTTACAGTTCTGGAGGCCAGAAGTCCACAATCGAGGTGTTGGCAGGGCTCTGCTCTCTCTGGAGGCTCTGGGGGGGATGCATTTCTCATCTCTTCCAGCTTCCGGTGGCTGCTGCATCCCTTGGCTGGTGGCCACACCCCTCTCTCTGCTTCATCTTCTCATTGCCTTGTGTTCTGTGTGTCTGTGTCTCTCCCTTACAAGGACACTGTGATGACATTTAGTCTCCTCTGCCCACCCTTGATAATGCAGGGTAGTCTCTTCATCTCGAGATCCGCTATTTAATTACTTCTGCAAAGACTCTTTTTTTTTCTGAATGAGATAACACTTACAAATTCCAGGGTTAGCATTTGGTATTTTTGGGTGGCCATTATTCAGCTTCCTACACCAGGTTTCCTCACCACGACCGAAGCCCTTGTCTTTTCCCCCTTTTCCTTCCCTTCAGGCCAGGACACTTCCCTTCAGAAAAGCCACACAGGCCCCGACAGTCTCTAGAAGCAGACTGAAGCTGGGATGCAAGCTGAAAGAGCACTTGGCTGGGAGTCAGTAGAACCATCTGGGCTGGGTGAGTCCAAACTAGTCACCAGCCTCCTCTGTGGTATTTTCCTCTCGTCTCTGTGAAGATGGCCATGGTCAAGGTGAACTGCAATACTGCTCTCCCTGCACTACTGCGATGGCCCTCATTGCTCTCCTTGCCCTCCCTCTTAGCCTACAAACTACTTTCTGTAATACAAGTCAGATCATGGAAATCCTTTGTTTAAAGTCTCTGTGGGGAAGCAGAATAAAGGCCCTCCAGATATGCCCACATCCTAATCCCTGAGACCTGTGACTATGTTACCTTACATGGCAAAAGGGACTTTGTGGACGTGTTAAGGATCTAAGATGGGGAGATGATCCTGGATATCTCAGTGGGCCCAAGGTAATCACAAGGGATGCAGGAGAGTCACAGATGGAAAAGGAGATATAACAGTGTGTGCAGAGGTTGCAGGGATGCACTTTGAAGTTGGAAGGGCCCTGAGCCAAGGAAGGCAGCAGCCTCTAGAAGTTGGGAGGGGAAAGGAAATAAGTTCTCCCCTAGAGCCTCCAGAAGGAACCAGCTTGGCTGAACCAGCTTAGTCCAGTGAAATGGATATTGGACTTCTGACCTCAAAACTATAAGATAATAAATCTATGTTGTTTCAAACCATGCAGTATGTGGGAATTTGTCACAGCAGCAGCAGGAAACTAATACAGTCTCCAAGAGATTCTCATTGAGCTTAGAACAAGGTCAGCCTTCTCAGCAAGGTCTACAAATGCCTACATGATCATGCCCCTGACTTCCTTTTTGGAAGGAATCTTCTACCACTTATCCCAATGCTTACTGCTCTTTAGCCACATGGTTCTACTTTTTGTTCCTCCACAAGCCAAGCCTCAGGTTCTGATCCTTGCTGTTCTCTCAGCCTGGAGTACTTTGCTCTGGCTCAAACTATCACCTCATCAAGGAGGCCTTCCTTGACCATTTGGGTTAAAGAGCCCACAACCCATGCATTCATGACAACCTCTGCCAGTCTCTATGCCACACCCTGCTTCTGCATACCATGTATTGCTATCTGCAATCATGTCATTCACTGTATTTAATTTATATTCCTCCTAGAACATCCACTACATGAGAAATGGGCCCATACTTTGTTTCCCATCTGGAACAGTCATTGGTCCTAAAGAGAGGTGTATTGAATGAATGAATGAAATATACCTTCCCTGTCTCACAATTTCTCTCCGAAGGCATGGGCTACCAGACACAGGTTCAGCCCTTATCATACAAGAACAATGAGCAAATCACCCTCAAGCCCAGGCTTGAGTCATGAGATGACAGAGGATAAGATTTGGAGGTGTTTCTGTTTGTTCTTCTCCTCAACCAGCGTTTCTTCCCACTTAACATAATTTTCACATATTTCCTCTTTGCTCACCCACTTCCCCTGTTAAGTCCTTTGCTGGGATCTGTCTACTTGTAACCAGTAAGATTTCCTGAGGATGATCTTGGGATCAAACATCCTCAGGGGCTCCTCAACAAAAGTTCCCTTTTGACTTTCTGCTACTTGACTAGGGCAGAGATGTAAATCTAATGCTGTTCATGTTTTAGGGTTCAAGGAAACTCCACTTTTGAGACCAGGGACCCTTAAATCTTGTAGGCTTAAGGGAATAGTAATTTCTGTTCTGTTCATGAGGGGCACAAATCTTTAGATCCAAAAAATCTTTTTCATCTGTATTAATTTGTCCATCTGACTGCCCACACCAGCTCAGAAATGCTCAGTCAGAGAAAGGATAATCACAGTCCCCTGTCCTCAGCTCCACTTCACCTCTAAGGAAGCAGGTTGATCTACCTGGTCAAGATTGAGCACATTGATTGGACACAGCACCGAGACACCACTGTGCCCTACTCCAGTCCATATTATCTTGTAGACAGCTTCTGACATGGCTCCCAATAGTCTCTGCCTTACCTGTTTATGCCCTTGTGTAATTCCTTTCCCTTGAGTGTGGGTTGGACCTAGTGACTTGCTTGTAATGAATAAAATACAGCAAAAAGGATATCATGTCACTTCTATGGTTAGGTTAGAGAAGAATGGAACATCCATCCCACTGGTATTCTCATTATATTGCCTTCTTAGCTTGTATACTTTGAGGAAATGAGCTTCCATCTTGGAAAGGCCACATGGCAATGAACTGAGGGCAGCCTCCTGCCAAGAGCCAGAGAGGAACTGAGGCCCCCAGTCCAGTAGCTCACAAGGAACTGAATCCTGGCAACAACCATGTGAATGAGTTAGAAGTAGATTCTTCCCTGGTGGCACCTTCGGATGAGACCATGGTCCCAGCCAACACCTTGATTGTAGCTTATGAGAAACTCTGAAGCAGAGAACCCAGCTATGCTGTGTCTACATTCCTGACCCAGAGAAAATGTGAGATAATATGTACCGTTTTAAGCTGCTAAGTTGGGGGTAACGAATAGATAATAGATAATAGATAATTAATATGACCCACATGATATCTGGAAGTTCTCTATGCAATCCAACCCACTTTAGGATGAGGATTGCATGTTGGAATATACAGCCAAGTCTTCAAATCATAGTAAACTTTTCATTTGGTAGGCATTGTCCTATATGCATTTATTTCCCTTTTGGACCTTGTGAGGAGTCATCACGGGTTGGAAACAGAACTAAATGTTCTTGCTTCTCTTGCCCAAATACCATTTAAATCTCACCCTGACATCTGCCCTAATTTGGCCGGCCATATGCCAAGGAGACTAGCATTTATGGGACAAACACACACACACACACACACACACACAAATGCATAGTGGATGGAATATGATTCACTATTGGGCAAGGTCTCTAGAGCTCCACGCTTTATTGTTTTTGAAGATCAGGATTCACTTTTGGAACCAGGATTCGCTTTTGGAACCAGCATTGCATGTCTAGGAAGTGTTGACCAGCAGAGTTCTGTGTGGGTCAAGGTAGTCTTACATCAAAACAGGCAAAGACATAGGACCTGAAGTATTTGGCTTCAAGTCATTTAGAACCAGATATTGATAGACGGTACTGGATTTGGTGTCCCAGGTTTAGTTCCCATTTATCTTGCTTTGCATTACTTCCTGATTTCACCAACATCTCAGCTTGCAGGTGAGGTTAGGAAAAGAAGCATAACAGGAAAAAGATCTGAGGGTCTGAGCAGTTTGAAGTGCTTATACTATCAGCTCTCGAGTTGGCTCTGGTTATCCAGTTGACAAGCCCAGACTCTGGTATCCTGTCTTTGTATGCTGGGATTGAAGAGTCTGACTGTAGGAAAGTCCATAATATTCCTGGAAACGTCTTTCCCATCTATATTATTTCTTTGATGCTCCAGTCATCAGCTGGCCTTCTAGCTGACTGAAGATACATAAGCAAGTCCATCAGAGATAAGCTGGGGAGGCCAGAACAGAAAAACCACCACTGTGAGCCAAATAAATGGCTTTTTAAAAGAAAGCCATTAAGTTTTGAGGTGGTTTGTTGCTCGGTATTAGAGAACTGATATAGACTTACATCATGTATATATTTCCACCAACTTCATCTTCTTGGATTTTGAGTCCCTAAAGGCAAAGGACTATAGCTCATCATAAGGTCCAGTTTGGGCCCTTGCCTTTGGTGGTGAACTTGTCCACCAATGGGACCTCCGTGGCAGTGGCAGGTGAATCACTGCTTTAATCGTTCTCAGTATTGGCCCATATCTCGTACATCACTAGCTCCAAAGAACCTTTGGGGTGGCCCCAAATACCCATCCATAGAGAATTCACCACTGTGGTTTGCCTCTCAAGCATACATCCCCTTTGTTCCAAGAACAACTTCGAATTTTTATTTAGAGAGCTATCCCACACCCATTCCTGGTTCATGTGTTTTGGACGGTGCTTTACCCCTAGCTGCAGTGGTGCAGCTCATGACCTATGCGGTGGGCAGCCTCTAAGATGGTCCCCAAAGACTCCCACCTCCAAATAGTCTCACCTTGTATAATCCCCTCCCTTTGAGCATGGGCTATACTTATTGACTTACTTCTAAAGAAAAGAAAACTGCAACATCATGAGATGTCACTTCTGAGATTAGGGCACAAAAAGACTAGTTTCCAAATTAGGCACTCTCATTTGAATCATTCGCCTTAGGGGAAGTCGGCTCCCATGTCCAGAGGCAGCCACCTCAGAGGCCTATGAGGTGAGGAGCAGAAGCTCACAACAACCACGTGAGTGCACTTGGAAGTGAATCCCACCTTCCCCTAGTTGAACCTTCATATGTGACTGCAATGCTGGCCAACAGCTTGACTGCATCCTCATGAAAGACTTGAAATCAGCTAAGCCATATAGACATTGAAAGGTAATAAAGTTTTGTTGCTTTAAAAAGCTTTGGGGTAATTTGTTATGCAGTAATAAACAACTAACACAACTTAGGTTCTGCCAATCAAAGCACCTAATCTACCTCTCCTCTCCTCCCAGACACAGTGCTCGATGCAGGAGTGTACACGTGACCAGGCTGAGCTGATCAGAGTAAAACGCAGGACTTATATAGGCACTTCCACTCTTTCTCACTAGACATGATCCTAGGAAGATGAGAGGCTGGGATGTCTGCTCCCATACTGTCCCTGTGAGTGGAAAGTCCTGAACTATCCTATTGGTCTCTAAACCTCTTGGCTCAGAATAGGTGCTCAGTATTTATTAAATGAATGATGGGTTTAAATCCAGCAGAGGGAGAAAGTGTGAGAGGCAAACATGGAATGGGGAGGAAGCAGAAGCAGAGGTAACCTCTTCTGCAATAGCATCTTAGATGGAACATGTCATCAAACATCTCAAGGAACCCAGGTACTTTTGTTTTCTAAATGTGAGGCATTGAACACACCGTTTCTTTAAGTTGGCTTCAGCCAATTTTAACTGGTGGAGTTTTTCAAATTCTGCAAAGATAAATGTACTCGGTAGGATCAATGGATTCACTACATCTTCCCAATGCTCCATTTACTGGGGCTCTTCCAAGAAGGAAAGAAATGAATAAACTCTGTGGAGAGTCATAACGTACTTAGTGTGACAGGTTTGCTCTTTTCTGCTACCCACTAGCCTTAGCAGCTACAAACGCATGTGCTACAGATTGGATTACTACATCTTTTGAAAAGAAAATAGAAGCATGACTTCATTCAAAGAAGGTACCAGGCTGACACCCAGTGATTCAGTACTGTGCCACTCTGCTCCGAGAGAGAGAATGGGGCTCCTCATTGTGCCAACAGCATCTAGAAGTGATCTTCTTTATTTTCACCTCCCTGGACAAGGATGGCTGTTGAGAAAAGGGCATACACCTTTCTTTCTTTCTCTTTTCCTTCCTTCTTCCTTCCTCCTTCCTTCCTTCTTCTTTCTCTTTTTCTTTCTTTCTTTCTCTCTCTCTTTCTCTTTCTTTCTACACTAACCTAAATTAAGAGAAAATAGTAAAAGTAGTTTTAATAGTAAGATCCTCAGGGACTACAAAAAAGCCTTATCTCTATGCTGACACCAGCCTTCTTGCTGACTTTGTCATGGCTGGAATAAAATTTTTACGTACTTTGTGCTTGAGGGCTTAATAAACACGAACCACATTGAACGGATGACTATGCACATACTCTGATTATGTGCACAAGAAAATATTGAGGTCATCAAACCTGTGACTCACAAATGACACAGGTCTCAACCTCAAGTGGCTATAGCAGCCAGGGAAGTGGGCGGAGGGTATAAGACAATAGGGGGTGGTGGAGATTGTTGCAAAATGAGAACACATACTGCTTTCAAAGGAGACAGCCATTTTTCAGTTCTGTAGAATTATTTCCACATGAAAACATATGCCTGGTGCTGTCAGTCTTCTGATTTTTTTTTCTGAGGGAATCTTAAAGTCCAGAAATTTATAAAAATATCTCATTTTTTAATGTTGACAGTAGTTTCAATTAACTAAAAGTCTGTGTGAGTAAAATGAAGCTCACTTAACCAGCCACATCACCCTATAGATCTCCAGTTTGTCACTGCTGGATCAGGGTCCATTTAAAAACAGACATGTAAGCAAGGGAGTCTGCATATATTAATTCAGTTTAATCATATCAATTCTTAAACAAAAGATTTCCTCCAAGAGACAATAGTTCACAGTAACTGCAAAGCTTACTCACAACTTTTAAAAATACCAGTCATGCTTAGCATTCAAAGAAGATATTGTAGAATAACTGTAAAAACTTTTACCAGGAACATCAGCTTCTGACTTTAAAAATTACAAATACGGAAGCATTTTGGTATCAGACACAGTAGTTTTGACATTGTCTGTTCATTTGATGAGCTTCTGGAAGTTTGGAAAATTGTACCTCTATAATTGGATAATGCGCTTACTCTAAACTAAACATTTTCAAATGTAGAAAACAAACTAGCAAGCTACACATACAAAGGAAAGCCCTCTAAGACAAGCTCTCCACATGTTGAATGCCAACATATGCACCGTGAATCCTGGAAGACTAGAATTTATACATATACTTGGCCTGAAGTCTTACGCCCCAGGCTCAACAATGGAGTTTGCATTCACCTACACATTAATGACAAACTCTGGGTTAGTATAAGAGAAGCCAGCAAATTCATTCTGGTCCAAGTTCATGATGAAGAGTTTATCAGTGGGGGTCAGTTCCACAGGCTGTCTGGTGAACTCTTTGTCGAAGTTGGAGGTATCTCGCTTGTCTCTCTGCCAAATGGAAAGCAGACACATTAACACAGCATAAGAAGAAGGAAACAGGACCAAGACATGCCAGTTACCGGGAGCCTGATGTCATTTCACGAGTCAGAAAGAGCCCCTGTGCTGACAATTTTTAGCAGCTCATTGCACATACTAGCTTTGTATGTTGTCTTCGGGATAGAAAACTTGGTGGACATCTTCTAAGAAAGGAAGTAAGTCATTGAATTTCTTTAAGTGTTGCCACAAAGTGGTGTGTGGGTGTGTGTGTGTGTGTTGTATTTTCTTTGGCTTTGAGATGAATTGAATTGGAAACTACTTATTACCATGCAAAATACCATAGAATTAGTCATTAGGTAGAGTGGCCCAGAGACAACTGCTCAATAGCGACCCCTGTGGCTAGGAGGCCTCTTTCTTTGTCAAGATGAACGTGCACAGCTGCTCTGCTCCCAAGAAGGTAGAATGGCCACGTGAAGGAGTTGATGACTATCCACCCCACACTTGCTGGTACAATCCAGGCTTTGAAGGGATACTCAAAAACCCACCCACAGCTTAGAATTTGGGTCTTCATCAGCCAGAGGTTCTCTCCAAAGATGTTTACAGCACGTATCTAGTCAACAAACTATAAGAAACAAAATCCAAAGCTTAAAGTAAGGTCTGTAAGGGCAGCCTTAAAAAAAACAAAAAACAAAACAGAGCAACTCGATTCTCCTGGTTTGTCTGGCATTTCCCTTTTTTAGTGGGGAGGTGGGGGAGATATTAACCCCAATTTACTAACTCTAGTTTGGAGCAAGTTTTGCTAGGAAACATCAGAGTGTGGGCTGATAAATGGATCTTCTGTATGATGCGCTGACTTCTTCAAGGTCCTTGTCAGCTTATCATTTCTTCCCATTCTCACCACACACATCTGGGAGGCAGATAGAGCTGGAGTCCTCACCCCCCCGGCATTGTTTGACAGATGAGAAAACTGAGGCACAGGCAGGTGAAATGGCTCGCCCAAGATTGCACGGTGGGTTTGTGAGTATCACCTGACCACATCACTGCTAAGTATGCCTCCTCTCAGCCCCTCTGACCGGAGCGACAGCCTGATGGCTGTTTCATTATGGGACAACCAAGGATAACCCCTGGGATTCACTGGTCCCAGGCAGGCCACCAGGCTGAAGCCAGAGATGTGTCAGATTATAAAGGGGGCAGGGGTCGTTGAGGATTGATCGATCCATTCGAGTTTGGCCAATCACCACATAGGCTTTATCCCCTAATGGTCACTGGCTGATAAGGGTTTCTCATCGCTGGGCTCATTCTCCTTTCATAAGAAGTGCTTCTTTCTGCTGTTCCCCTGAGATAGGTAAAATGTCTCTACGGAGTTCCCTACCTACCCTGTGTGGGGATGTGGCAGTGAGGGGGACACACTGTCTCAGCAGCACACTTGGGTATGTGTGGCCAGAGCGGAGCAGGCTAGAGATGCCAGTGGAACTGTTTTCTGGATGGTGGGCCACCTCCTGCCACATCCCACCCCCTCTGCCTTGCCTTGTCCTGCCTGCTGTGAGCCTGTGTTGGGCTGTGGGAGTTTCCATCCCCCAGGAACTCAGTGTGTTGCTGCCTGTGTTCAGAGCAAAGCTCGCATGCCTCCTCTTCCTTTAATACTGTCTATGCATCCCTCTCTCAATCCCTACAAGTCACACTTTGGTATCCTTTTCATTGTCTTTATTGCACTTATTGCTTTCAGAGAGTGCTTGTTTACTTATTATTTGTCTCCAAGGGGGCAAGGTCCTTGTCTGTTTCTTCATTATTGCATTTCTAGTGCCAAGAATGGTACCTGGCACACAGTAGGCTGTTCATAATTGTTTGTTCAATGAACGAATCTATGAATGAAGATGTGGCCAAGGAAGAGCCTCCTCACTTTTCCCAACCTGCAGTCACCCCTGAGGCAGGGACCTCACTCTGAAGCAAAACAGTGGAATTTATTACCATTGGTCTACCAGTCTCCCGAATGGGCCACTGTCCATTTTGAGCCCCAGTATGAACTGAACTGTTAAGCCCCTTCAAGGTCTGAGAGCTCCAGGGCTCTGTGTGGGCTAGAAGACAGGTAGATCTGGGGCTAGAAGATAGGCAGCTGCCTTCTTTCAGGTCTCCCCTGGTCTCATCTACCCTATCTGGCCTTCCCTGCCTGTGGGCAGGTAGTGAAAGTTTGCTTCTCCCCAGCCCCAACTTTGAAAGCCCTTCCCCTTTTCTTGTGTTGGTGAAGACCAATGCTTCAGACAGACACACAGTCCAGACAGGACTTGCTCTTATGGACTTTGCCCTGTGGGCAGATCCCCCTAGAAAATACTCCTGGATCTTACCCTAGAAGTTGGGAAAGAATAGCCCTCTCTGTTGGGATAATTCCTTTGGGGTTGATAGCATCCGAAGCCACAGATGGTATCAACATCCAAGCAGCATTCATCCAAGGAGGGCTATTAACTCCACTGACCTCCTATTAATCCCCCAAGAAGGTCACTGCAGCCATGGCCCTATGTTTTCTTAGAGCTCTGTTTCTCAGACTTCCCTGCACTGGAAATGTGGATAGAAAAGGAAATGGTAGGAATTCTGACTACTGATTCCTTCCTTCCTTCTCTGACCATTGCTCAGGAAGGTGTGCTAGGGGAATAGAGACTTTGGCTTGAGTATCTATTTCTGCAAACAATTAAACTTTTGAAAAATAATGGCAAGAATTTGGAAAATGTAGAGTGCAATATACATATACATTATATTTTATCTATCTATCTATCAATCTTTCTATCCATCCATCCTACATTGTTCTCTAAAGTTGTCTCAGATCACGTGTCAATGGCCCAATGTTTCTCCATGGTTTTTATCTTCCTGAGAGCAGGTCCAAGCAAAATGAGAGAACAGATGAAGGACCTCAAATAACTTGCCTGTTGGTGGGCATGACTCAGAGATGCCTGTTACGTTGCTAGAGAGCAGAAAGAGTCCCAGGCTGAGAATCAGGAAGCCTGGGTTTGTATCCTAGCTGACTGACCTTGGGCAAGTTACTTCCTCTCTTCAGATTGTAGTTTCCCCAATAATAAAATGAGGGAATTTTGCCCCAATTTTCCTCCTTCTCTAACCTCCTAAGCTTCTCAGCTAGGACTTCAAGTGGGCTTCACTTTAGGTCTAGATTGCTACCATGGTGGCAACAGCAGGGATGGTCCCCAAGCCTGAAGCAATCCAAGATGACCTACGGGGGACGTTTCCTAAGGGGAAATCCATATCATGGTTTTCTTAAGGAGAAGAAGTCTGACTTCAAGGACATTAGTCAAGTTTTCAATGTTCCCTTGATGGTCTCTCAGAAGCCCTGGAACTTCTGGAAATCACTTGAACCATGATAAGAATTCTCTTTAGGGCAGCCTGAGAATAGCAGGATGTGGTAGGCAAGGATGAGACCTGCTGTCTTAATCCGCTCAGAAAGAAATGAAGTTTCTCCCACCCAAGGGTTTCCTTGGGCTTCGGGGAGCTCACAAAGCTGCTTGCTAGAAAGAATATTTAGTCCAAGCTGGCAGGAGTGGTGATTTTGATAAGAAAGTCAAGAGCCCCATTCATGTTCCCAGCCAGCCTCTCAACTTGACTCTGGGGGGAGTGTGGGCTTTGGGCTTCAACATCCGTGGAGGTTCTGGCCAGGTCATCCCACCCCACTGCAGGCCACCAGGAGTCCCTGAATGGTCCACAGCCCCTGCCTCTCTGATTGGCTGAATACCGGGGCCAAGATTAAGCTCTGGATTTAGTTCCTTTCTCCCGAGTTCCTTCCTCGTGCCCCACTTTGTAGACGGGGTCCACATTTTTCAAAAAGATCAGTTTTCCTTGAAATAGCATTTCTTCTTCTTTTCTTTTCTTTCTTTCTTTTTTTTTTTTTATTGTATCTCGATGCTAGAAGAAAAAGGGCACATAACAGATATCCAGGTACAAATGAACATTTCCACAAACATCTTGCAAAACAACAAGGTGAAGAACACAACCATCTTTGTTTCAAGAAATGGCATCTTTCTCAGAGCACTTAATTCATTTTCCAAAGCCAGTGACAAACCTAGGCAAATCCCGTCCCCACAGGTACGGGGCTGCCAGGCTCCAGAACCGTCTTCGTGGTAAAATCAAAGCAGGTCATTGTGGCTAATAACATTTGGTCACATATTTTAAAGCATGTGTAACAAAGTGAGTCACTTTTCTTTCTTTTCTTTTTTTTTTTTTTTTTTTTTTGCATTTGAACAACAACAGAAACAAAACCCCAAAGCAAATAAAGTTTGAAATGTAATGTAAGACCGTGGCCCCTTTGGGACCTTGCTAGAGTGACCGTGTTCTTGCAGGGAGTGGTGCCAAATGCCCTTTTCCAGTAGTTTGGGGATGAAGGTGACCAGAGACATAGAGTATCAGAAAGTACAACACTGAGGTAGCACCCAAGCTGGTTGCCTTTTGACCCCCTGAAGTGCTTTTAGACTGAAACTATCTAGAAGCACACTCCTGAAATTTTAGAACGTAGATAATCTTCTTAACTTTGAGTTAAAAAAAATAACACAACATAAAATTTTATTTTGAGCATGTTCTTTTCAAGGCTCTGATGCCTCCAGAACAGACAGAATAGAGGGATTCCCTCTAGGCCAAAGCAACCATATACTTGGATACAAGCCAAGCTCCAGGCCGGGAAGTGGAAGAATACTGCTAGCATTCGATTATCCACGAATTTTGTAGGAAGGATCTAGATTGGATGGTTGGGGTGAAAACGGCAGTGCAGTAAAAGAGGGGAAGAAAGCAGGCATTTTCTTTCCCCACTGGGTCTACTTAGCTGACATGCTGCGCAAAATAAATCGTAAGAGGACTTCGATAACGTGTTCATTATGCAGCAGCATTTTCCATCCGCCATCTGCATAATCCCATCTCGTAGAGATGCTCCAAACTACCTGAGGACATTTGGGTCCTGAAACACGGTCACTGTAGTCTCATCAGAAAATCAAACATGGATGCAACTTGGCAATGAGAAAAATAAATGTCACCACAATAGCCGTTGAGCTCGAATGACAGAAATGAAGGACGGAGATCTACACATCTACTTAGCTCTTGACTTCAGGTTTTAAAAATTCAGAGTTAACAAAGGAAAATCCTTCGAATTCTGATTGGTCAATATTCCTGATGACTTCCTGGTCAGGAGGTGTTAGGACTGGTGGATGGCGGGTGAAAAATCGGTCGAAGTTTTCAGCATTTCGCCCACACTATGAGAGGGGAAGAAAAGAACTTGTGGTGGGTGGGGAAAAAACAAAACCAAAGAAAAACAAAAACGAAAGCCAAAACAAAACAGAACCTAGCATAATTGGGTGTGATTTTTCTCCAATCCATTCCCTTTAAGAAACTCGGAGAGGTTGTTTCCATGATTAGAAATGAGAGCAACATAAAATGCAAAATTCTCATGACCTTTGGTGCATGACCTCGGGCTCCTGACCTTCAGTTGCTGTGGATCAGGAGCTGCCCCTGGTGTCCTTCCGGGCAGTTGGGAGATGTATGGCAAAGGCGTGAGATGGTGGGGCCAGCGGCATGTGCATTTCCCTCCCACCCCACCCCAAGGCATCAGCCAAGCTCATCTGTTGGGAAAGATGAGATTAAAGTCCCTGTGATGCTTCATGTAATGCAAGATGCAAAGTCATGACCCATTTATACGTCACCTGGGAGACCCCAATATTTATAGCAGCAGATCCCTCAAAGTACTGTCCTCTGGCTCTCAGTCGGGAACAATAGATGTTTCCAGCTCAACACAGCATAGCTTAAAAACTCCAGTCAGTAGAGAGAGATCCCAACTGCAGAACCTGGGTTTGATGCCTGCGGTGCCTGGGTAACCACGAGGCTGGTTAGCTGGATCAGCCATTGACCCTCAAGTACAAGGTGCCAGGAGGTAAACTCAGCCATCCTCTCTCCAAATAGGAAGGAAGAGTGTGGGAGAAAATACAAACCAGGGCTTGGTGAGGCAGTCAGGTTCCAGAGAGAAAACCATCGCATTTCTCACCCATCCTGCAGGTCCTTCTATGTGAAAAAGCCCCCAACTGTGGCATATAACACATGTGTACATGTGTGTATGCGTGTGCATGAGTGCACACACACATGCACATGCTAATATCACCTACCAAGAAGAGACATGTCACTAAATTTGGGGTTCTCTGTTCTTTGTTCTTTGACAGCAAAACCCCTTTGCACAAAAGGTCTAAGTGTTTCAAACATAGTGTCTACAGGAGGTAACTACAACCTAATAATATAATAATAGTAGTCGTCATAGTTATGACAGCTAATTTTGATAACGCGTTTGTCACATGCCAGGTACCCTGGAAAGCTCTTTCCTCGCATCACCTTATTTAACCTTCCCAACGACCCTATGAAGTGGGTATTATTATCAACCCCATTTTATAGATGAGGGAACTGAGGCCGGGGGGTTATGGAATTTGTTCCAGGTCACACGGCTAACGTATGCCAGAGCTGCAAGGTGAGTCGGGTCCGTCTGACATAAGAGCGCAAGCCCCTGGCTCCACTTCTGCAAGTGCAGCGGACAGGCTGGTGGCTGACCGAGTAACGGAGCTGGGCAGGGCGCGGGGCAGTCAAGGATGACACGATGAGGCCTCCGGTTTGAATGACAGAGACAGAGAAAGTGGGAGATTTTAGAAAGATGGCTATTTCCATTTTGGACATGACAACTTTGAGGGGTCAGTGAGAGCCCGGACGTGGAGCAGCGGGAATCAGAAGTACAGGTTCTGAAGCTCAGGAGAGAGGTCTTGAAAAAAAAAAATTTAAGGATGGAATAAAGATAATAGTAATAAAAACCACTGAGCACTTTCTATGCAACAAAACATTTGCTAAGTGTTTTTGCATACATGACTTCTTAAATTCAGGTAACAACCCTATCAGGTAGGTATTTTATTTCCATTTGCCAGTGATAAAATTGCCCCTAAAGCTGTCTTAGAAGGGAGGAGGAGAAGCAGGAGAGAGCAGGAGACAAGCTAAAGACTGAGAGGAACCCAAGGAGAAGGGCATTGTTACCACTGAAATATCTCCAAGAAGTCAAGCAGGAGGGACACTGAAAATCGGCCACGGCATCTGGCAACTGGGAGGATCCTGATGAGGAATGAGGCTGCCACTGAACTTCAGTCGTTGGAAGAGTGAAGGTTCATTGAGAAAGTCAAGGACTGTAAGCCATACAGTTAAGGGAAGCAAAGGACCTTAGCTCTCCAGGAGCCTCGGCCTCCCGCTTTCTTCTTATTCGGGTGAGCTCAGGAGTCTATATTTTGCAGACATAAATTTGAACCCTGGCAGCACGCTGCCTACTAGCTGTGCAACTCTGGGCAAGTTCCTTAAAGATTCAGTTTCCTCTTTTGTGACACAGGGACAATTCTAATTCCTCTCCCATGGGGTTGTGGTATGAGGATAAAATGAGAAAATGCACGTGACTGGCACAGTGCCCGGCTCCAAGTAGGGGCTCAGCACATCATAGCGGCAAGTAAGGTTCTCGTTCTGTACTCCAAATTCCTACAGACAGCATGCGCTGGGGTATCCTCACGGTGCTTAAGTTTTAAATACTGAGGAAATGGCCTTGAATTTGTAAAAGACTCATGTCAGACTTAAAGAGACATATTTGTCATTCCAAGCTAAATTGTTTCAGCTGTCTTGAAATCTTGGCTTCAGGGTCTCAGAGAAAGAGAAGCGACCCTCAGCCACATTATCAAGACCAGGGGTCTGTTCTGCTGGCCAGTCGGGAAAACTCCCACAAAACAATGACCTCTCGGGGTCAACTCGGTGTGGCCAGGATTACTGTCCAGATTCATTCACTTGTTTATTCATTTTCTCATTTGACACATATTTGTTGAGCATCTACGCTGTGCCAGGCCCCGTGCTAGTAGCACATGGTACAAAACCTGTGCCTCATGGAACTCACGTTCTACTGGGGAAGAAAGGCAACAAAGAGAAATATAACTGTAAATGTACATATATATTTTAGTGCTAGATGGAGATAAGTGATATTAAGAAAAATAAAGCCAGGTCAGGGGATGAAGTAAGGGTGATGTCATTTTCAATAAGGTGAAATGAAGCTCTGAGGAAATGATCTTGGAGCAAGACCTCAGTGAAGTGAGGGAGGTGGCCCTTTCGATGTCTGGAGGAAAAGCATTCTAGGCAGAGGCAACTGTACGTGCAAAGGCCCTAAGACAAGAGAGTGCTTGGCATAGTCACCAAACACCAATGAGGCCAGTGTGGCCAGAGCAGAGTGACCAAGGGGGGAGGACAGGAAGGGGCACAGAGGGTGCCAGGAGCTAAAGCATGGTCCACGCTGGCCTTGCAAGGACAAAGGATTTTCATCTCAGGTTGACGAGAAGCGCTGGAGAATTCTGAGCCCCGAGTGATGGGATCTGACTTATGTTTAAACAGGATCACGGTGCAGTGCACAGAATAGGAATGGAAACAGCGGGACCAGTTGGGAGGCTGTTGCAATAATCCCAGTAAGAGATGATGAAGGCTGGGAGGAAGGTGATCGCTGGGGAGATGGAAGGATGCACTTGGACTTGGAGCACATTTTGAATTTAGAGTTGACAAGTTTTGCTGAAGGTATGAGAGGAAGAGAGGAGTTGTTGGTGACCCCAAGACTCTTGGCCTGAGCTCTTTGGTGAGTGGAGACAATAGAAACAGAGCATATTTGTGGGGGAATCAGATACTTGGTTTCATTTATGATAAATTTGAGATTTCCGCGGAGTTGTCAAGGATGCCGGAGTCCGCTTGGCTCCAGCATGGGGATTATAGAGGACTGGGGAGCTAGACTGGTGGCAGGAACACGGAGCAGGAGACGCCTGCAATCACCCAGAGCAGAGGATGGTGGCCTGGGTTGTGGAGCAGAAAATACAGAGGGGCGGGTGGCAGGGACGGTCCGTGTGGCCCGTTATAAGGCAGACCTGTGGGTGTTTTTCTTTGGCCCGGGTGTTGGGACCCAAGCCAGTCAGCGTAGGAAGCACATTAGCTGAGACACAGAGAGTCTTCAGAGACCATTTTTCTTTAAAAACCATCCATTTCCCATCCGCACCAGAAGGCTGTTGCTTTGCAGGGGCCTCCCCCGGGGCTGTGATGGGAGACAGAGAAACAGCTTCTGGCAGCTCCACAGCCCCTTCCCCCACCCCACTCGCCCCACCCCCCCTCACTGCCTGGGAGAACAATGAAATCCTTAAGTGAGATAGCACAGAGGAGACGCAAGCACAGGGGTTAACCAAGGGGGCACGATACACGGGAGCGTGATTTCCCTGCTAATAAGCAGCTTACGGGACTGGCAGATCACAGCCTCCCTGTTAAGTGTTTCTGTGTTTTTCAAATGGAGCTGTCACTGCCCATTAGCTTCAGGAGCGCTCCCTAAATGGAGACGTCAGCCCTTGGGAGGCACAGCGGATCAGCTCCCGCCTGCTGTGTCCTTGGAGAACGGGCCGCTCGTGGCTGGGATCTAATCACAAACGCAGCGTGGACCACACCTGCCTCCCTGGCTGTCTTGGGTGAACACTTCAGCCTCACTCAGCGACTAAAAGAAAATCCACCCCCCTTGTCATTGGGGTACACCAATGGGGCTCCTGGAACAGGGAGGGAGGCCGGAAACCAACTACATTATTTAAATCCCAGGTGCTTCTTCCAGGGCTGGAGAAGGGAGTAAGAATTTTAACTTGTTGAATCATGCTCCTGAATTTAAGATTAGACAGGTTGGAAAGCTTATCATCTGTGAGCTGTTACGCATAAGCTGTTTTTTTTTTTCCTTCTCTTCTTTCTAATTTCTGTTTCACTGTGTTAATAACAGAGTCAAGTTGTCAAATGTGGAGTTGGCTCAGCCATGGCAGCCACAGGATCTTTCAAAGATGCTGCAGTTGCCTGCGAGGGCTCCCCATTGCCCAAAGCCCACACTCCCAAGCATGGACTTGGCCCTGGTCACCTGGACAACAGCCCACACCCCCACCCTCGACACACCCTCCAGCTGTATTGAAATAGTTCCAGTTCCCAGAACACGCATGCACTCTCTCACCTCCAAGTCTTTGTCTCCTCTGCCAGGAACACTCACCTCCCACTCTTCCTCCCTTCCCCCAGCTATCTCCTACACATCCTTTCCATCTCCAGAAGAATGTCGCTTCCTCCTGGAGGCTTTTCCTGATCCCTCCTCTGTACTCCTGGGTTTATCCCATCAAGACACAGGACATTCATCGAAGAATCATTAGAGGAAAAAAAAAATTGGAATCAACTATAGACCAATAGGGAAAAGAGTTAAATAAATAATGATACATCTATTTGATGTATTACCACGCAAAACACTTTAAAAAATTAAAAGAAGATGTAGAAGAATATTAAATGACATAGTTATATATAATTACTAACAGTGTGTACAATATGTTCCCATTCTATAAATTATATACACCAATGTACATGTCATATTTGTACACAGTTTATATGTATGCTTATAGAGATTAGGAGAATTACAGATTGTTTGAATTTTCTCCGTTCTCCCTTATGCTTGGTTGTACTTTTTAAAATTTAAATAACAATAGGTATTGTTAATATTATTTTATAATAAGAATCTATGAAAGCTGTTTTAAATGAGAGTGTTATTACCATGGAAGAAAGGGGAAAAAATAGAAATAAAGAGAATGGGAATATTTAGCCAAATTGGTAAGGCCAGCCTGATGCTATTTAACATGCTTCATCTGAGTCAAAAACTCTAAGACAAGGGCTCCCAAGTGGCTGCCTTGGTGTGTATTTTGGTGCTAAGGGATGATGAGGAGGGCTGATATTTGGGTCCTGAACATCCTCTGCCTAGCAGCACGCCAGACACTGGAAATACAATGGCACATAAGAGGATCCCTGTCCTTGTGCTCTTTGAGCTTAGGGTCTAGTAGAGGAGAGAGATGCACACACAGGCCACTGCATGGTACCATGTGACAGATGCTGCCATTGAGCACAGAGGAGAGGAGTCTACACAGGGCCAGGGATGCTATCAGGAGGAACAGACATCTAAGTTGAGTGGTACCCGAAGGAAAGACATTACTTCTTTGGAGGAGGGAAGGAAAGAGTCTAGGGAGGAAATGGAGGGGAAAAGATGGGAGAGACAGGGAGAGGCGCTGGAGAGGAGGATAAAGGCCCATCCCATGCTGCTTGCTGCTTAATCGAGTCTGATAACATGAGGCTAATGGCCCAGGGGAGCTGCCTGCCCAGCCGCCGTCGAGACACCATGGCATCTTCAGAATAACAAGACCAGAAGGTCACAATGAAAAGACATCCAAGCTAGATAGCCTAGGCAAAAAGACAAAGAAGTCTTTTTTTATTTTATTCTTTTAAATGTGCACATTCAGTGAAATTCAGGGTCATTTCTATGCCTTCCGGTTCCCCACAGCAGAACAAGAAGGGACCCACCCAGCAAGAACCAGCCAGCTAAGCACAGAGCTAGCTGCATACACATTTGATCATTGTGAAAAGTCATTTGTAGACCAAGGCTTTTCTCCCAAGTAGAGTCAGACAATATTCAGCATGGTCTGGCCTTTGGCAGAAAAATAGAAGATTAAAGTCTCCTTTTCCTGCTAATAATGAAGGTCCTTTACAATCAGGGATATTTTACCTCGTGTGTTTATTTAAGAGGAAGTCGGCGGGAGAGGGTCTTTTGCGTTGCACAGCAAGTTTGTTTTGTTTTGCTTTTTTTTTTTTTTAAAAAAAAATGTTTATTTAAAAATAACCCGCAATATTTCATTTTCCTCTAGATCTCAGTTGAACTGCCACCTCTTCCAAGGGGCTGTTCCAGATCACCTCCGAATGAAGTGGATCCTTCATCCTCTCCTCCAGGTCTTCTCTCTCAGGGCATCCTGGTCATTTCTTCCATAGAAATAAAGTATCTGACTTATCTCAGACTATAATTGCATGTTTATTTCTTTGCTTCTCTGTTGATTGTCTATAGTCCCATCCAGACCGTAACCTACATGAGAGGCAAAGTCACATGTGTTTTGCTCACCACTGCATTTCAAAGACCCAGCGCAGGCGCACGATATTATGGAATGGACGAATAATAGTGTATTTAAGTGCTCACCATAAGCCAGATACTGTGCTAAGTGTTTTACAAGCATTTTCTCCTTTGGTCCCCTCAATAGCTCCATTAAGTCCTCACTATCCAATGCGGAAACAGGTTTAGAGAATTTAAGTGTCTATGATTTGATCCTAGATCTGACAAGAGAGTCGGACTCTTCTATCAGTTTATTGCAGAAATAAGCTATTAAAAAGTACCAAGAAAAATAAACAAAACCCTTTGTAATTCCATCACCCCAATCTTTACTATGTTAACATCTTGGTCTGTGTCCTAGACGGCTGGATGAAGAGATAGATGGATGCTTTTTATTCATTTAACAAATGTGGAATCATTACTTTATTCTTTTGCCTGCTTTTTAAAAAGAAACTAGATAAAATGCACTTTACACATTTTTGCATGTCAACAAAGTATCATTTTTTTTTTTCTTATCTGTTCTTCACCATTCATCCTAAACCCACATTGCTGGCTTCAAACAAACTTGCCCTCAAATAGTAATTATCCCTTCTATTTGCCTTTGTTTTTATAGCTTTGATTCCCACAAGTCTGTGAGACCGGCAGGAAAAGGATTATCTCCACCTAACAGATAATTTGAGAAGTTAAACAACTTGTTCTGGGTCATATGGAGTTGAGTAGGAGAGCCAAGATCCAGAGCCTGTTTGTTCAATTCCAAAGTTCATGGGCTTTCCACTGTATCCTACTGCCTCATAATATATATCTCATTGTGGGGATGGACTTAAAAGCTAAGTTGACTTGGGTACCACTCCTGGCTCCATCAGTTCCCAGCTGTACAACTTTTAAGCAAGGTAGCTACGTTCCCTAAGCTCAAATTTTCTATTATTGTCAGATGGATCTCATGGACTTACCTTTAGGGTACCATGAGGATGACTTGATGAAAGCACATCAAATACTGGACACGGTAGCTGGTAGCTGCTGCTGAGGGCTGACTGACCCGGTCCGACCCAGTCCTGCCCAGTGACCAAGTCTGATGGGTGTGGCTTTGCTCTGGCTGGAGTGAGGTCCTGCAGGCTCTGCCACACCCCAACCCACCTCAGCATTTTCCCATTCCAAACACAAGCATAATGAGGACCTGCCACTTAAGATAGGAAACAAAAACCTTCTCAACGAGCCTGGTGAGTTATAGGAGAGAGCTACAAGATAAAGCCAGGCCCAAGGGTTCCCAGTTAGGGGAAGTGAGAAAAAGATGAGTGCCTGGGACAGAAAGGATACACACCTAAGCCTCAGTCCTTTGGGAAGGCTTTCGGGCAAATTCACACACCACCTCTGAGTTGTTTTGCAATATGCCATTTGGGGGGCATTTTGTGGTGGTTTTGAAGAAACTCCACTTGTAAACAAACAAGAAATAAGCTTTTCCCTTCCCTTTCTGGGTCATAGGCAGGTCTTGGCCCTCCAAATTTTACTGTCATTGGAAGTCCTAATGGAGTTGGAATTTCTATGGGGAGTGGCTATGAAGGCAGAAGGAAAACCATTGAGTATGGTGCTACCATTTGAATGGGTCCCCCAAAGTTCATGTGTTGGAAACTGAATCCCCCATGCAACAGTGTTGGGAGGTGGGAACTCACTGAAGAGGTGATTAGGTCACGAAGGCTCTGCCCTCAGGAATGGATTAATGTCATTATTGTAGGAATGGGTTTGTTATGCAAGTGAGTTGGCCCCCTCTCATGCACTGTCTCGCCAAGCAATGCCTTCCACCATATTATGATGCAGCAAGAAGGCCCTCACCAGGTGCAGCACCTCAGTCTTGGACTTCCCAGCCTCCAGAACCGTGAGCCAAATAAATCATAAATTACCCTCTCTCAGGTATTCTTATAGCAGCACAAAACAGACTAAGACACTCAGTGTCATAAAGCAAGAGAGGAGATAGGCTTAAAAAGGAGAAAGGGACTCTGAATTTATCCTATGGATATACTCAACACATGTAGGAAACTAGGAAGCTATTAAAAGAAGGAAGTAGGGTTAGATGTGCAGATAAGAGACAACTTCCAAGATAGAAAGGAGTAGAGCAAGGTACAGAAATTGTACATGGCATGCTAACACCCTTGTGTGTGATGTGGGCTATTTCTGGGCTTGAACACATCCTTCCTGGAAGGTGGCATGAGAATCTGGTCGCAGTGAGTGACCCTGGGAAGAAGAACCAAGGAGTCTAACAAAGGGTCAAGGGTGAGGGGAGTCTAATTTCACTGTGCAGCTTTTGATGCTGGCTGCTTGAATATTTTATTTTTCCAGATTTTTTTTAAAGGGGGGAAGATCAAAGTACAAAATAACACAGTGAGGTTGAGAGAAATAAGAGAAGCCTATGAGAGGAGGCAGTTTTCAGGTCATTGATGACTCAAGGAGAGAAATGTCAATAGAATGGTGTGAGCAGAAGCCAGATTGCACCAAACTCAAGGAAGAATGAATTGTCATCAAGTAGAAACAGCAAAAACTGGCAACTCTTTCAAAAGTGTGTGTGTATGCAACGTAAGATAGAGCAGTAGCCCTAGTAGCAGGAAGGAGGGATCCCAGGTTTGAGGGGAGGGATTTTTAAGATGAAGAAGACTTAGCAGGTTTATGTGTTAAGGAGAAGGCTGGGATAGAGTCAGAGTGGATAGCTTCTGTTTTTTGCCTACCCAGCAGACATTCCCCCTTCTTATAGTAATAGCAGCTTTACTTTTCTCGGAGGACCCATTCCCTCTCCTCTCTCAAGATGTCTGGTTTAGAAAGGGTTAGATCCAGTCCCTTGGCTAAGGGGGCAGGTGACCCAGGCCCAGCCAATCAGCATAGTCCATCCCCCTAGAACAGTGATTCCTTTGGAGATGGGCACATGACCCAATATCTTCCAATAAGATTGAGTCTGAGGCTGCTGGGAATTTTGTAAAAAGGAAGCTCTCTTTTGGTAGAAGCTGCTGAGGTAATGGGATGTAAGTTGGGAGTTGCTCTGTGCCCGGGAAAGCCTTCTGAGAATGAAGAGTTAAGTCAATGCAGAGGAAAGTAATCCCAAAGGATACAGAGAAATGAATTCCTGTTGGCATTAAGACCATGATCTATCCACATCTGAATACTTATATTTTATTTTTTGCTTAAAAGTCAGTTTAAATCAGGTTCCTCTTTGGAGCTTTGGTGACTCCAGAGAGAAGCTGTAGACACACACTAAACAGGGAAGATGCCAGAGCAGGGGGGAGGGTAAGTCTTACATGGGGGGAGGGGAGGACACATATTTGCTGAGACACAGAAGGAAGCAGGTCAAAGAGGTCACGATGACTATGTAGGTGCAAGGAAGGCCAGGAAGTTGAGGGCCACCCACCCATGGGTGCCCACAGCCTCAATTTTCCCCGTGACTTAGGAGATGGGGTTAGCAGCTGAGACCAAGAGGACTGGAACTTTGTAGGGGGAACTTCAGAAAAGGGAAGGTTTGGGGACTTGCCTAGGGGACTCAGAGAGGGACTGACTGGGAAGACTAAGGGCCTGCAATTGTGGAAGCTCCGAGGGGTCGATTTACTTGTCCATCTTTGCTCAGCTGCTAAGAGGCAAAGTTGGTGTTTGAACCCTGGGTCCGTCTGACTCCCAATCCACGTTCTTCCTGCTTGACCCAGTCTCCCCAGATCCATTGTCTCATCATCACAAGTTCACCCACCCTTTGTTCCATAGTTTCTGGGGTATTGTGATGAGCACTACAACCTGTGCAGTGTTGACAGCAGAGTTCAAGGAGCTGAACTTCAAGAATATTCACCCAACGGAGCCCATCTCCTAGGAAAATATTTAAACTTAGGATTGGATTAAGAGCAATTTAAATCCCACATCAGTGCAATTGAGTTTGGTAGATGAAAGAATAAGCATTATAGTGGCCAAGAGTACGTAACGGGCTTTAGAGGTGAAGAAATTGGACTTTAAATTAAATTGGCATTCAGGCTTACTAGCTGTGTGACCATAGGCAAGTAAGTTATGTAGCCTCTCCGAGCCTATTCCTTACCTTTACAGAGAAGGTAATGACAGCACCTATCCCACGGGGTTCTCGTGAAGATGAAATGAGATCAATAAAATAGGGCTCTACTCTCCCGTAAAATTGAATAATTTAATAGAACATGCCTGATCCATTTTTATGTTATTGCTATAAATAGTGTTAAAACTCTGCATCCATTAAGTGGAGTGACAGCTTTCCTGCGCTGGTTCTATTATATTCCATGTGTAAGTCACTTGGGCAAATCTCTGGGCCTCTGTTTGATCATCTAAAGAATGGAGCAGTTGAATTCCACTTCTAAGGTAATCTTTCAATTTTTGACTTCTATTTTATTATATGTCTGTAGTTATTGCCAGAAATACCCTGACAGTTTCATGCTCTCTCCCAGCATGTGACTTTCCCTTCTACCATTTCAACTCAAACTGCTGGCTTCTCTGCTGGGAGACAGCTCAGAGTCATGCACCTGGCAAGTGCTATGGTTTGACTGTGCTCCTCCAAAGTTCATGTGTTAGAAACTTAATCCCCAATGCAACAAGTGTTGGGAGGTAGGACCTTTAAGAGCTGATTTGGTCATGAAAGCTTAATGCTGCTATCTCAGGAGTGAGTTCCTGACGAAAGGGATGAGTTTGGCCCCCTTCCCCCACCTTGTACACGCACACACACGCACACACACGCTTTCTTGTCCTTCCACCTTCTGCCATGGGAAGACACAGCAAGAAGGCTCTCCCCAGAGGTAGGCACCTCACCCTTGGACTTCCCAGCCTCTAGAACTATGAGAATTAATTTTTTTTCTTATAAATCACCCAGTCTGTGGTATTTTGTTATAGCAATATAAAATAGACTAAGACAGCAAGTGAATGAGGAACTTCTCTTGGCCCAGGAACCTGCCAATTCCAACCATCTAAAGAGAGCTCGGTTGGATCTGTAGTTTAAATGGGTTCTCCATGGATGGGTGGATAGATGGAAAGAGAGATAAACAGACAGACTCCAGGCTGTGTGTCCTAAATGGCTATTGGCTATTTGTTAGTCAGTATGTAAATGTAGACTAATATTTTTATTAAGATTTCTGCAAACTCCTCACTCTGGATACCCCAAATGAACAACCAGAACTGCGTAGGGAAACGTCTGCTCCTTAATGAGCCTGTTCTGAGTGTCTCATTTCAGACGCTGCCACGCCAGACTTCCAGAGGTCAGTCAATGTCTGCTGTCTTTGTCAGCCTCGAAATTAAAGCCTTAAGGAACAAGCAAGATTTGCATCTTTTAAAACCCTGCCAGTGGATTATAAAAGGTGTGAATATGCTACTTGTTTGTTGCAATATTTTAAAATAAATTTTAAATCATTTGAATTGTAAGAATATTCAGCCTTTTTCTATTATGTAATAGACACCATTGGATGTTGTTATCATGGCTCTCTCCCATTAGTGCAACCACAAACCCCACCAGCGGCTCCAAGTACCTTCTAATAATCTTTCCAAGTATCTTAGGCAGTGCCGAGTCCAGAGTTCAAGTCCTGACTCTGCCACCGTCTAGTTGCTAGACCTTGAGAAAATGCCTTAACTTCTGCAAACTCTATTCCCTCATTTGAAATACGGTGATAACGACACCTACCTCACAGGGTTGTGAGAATTAAATGAGGTAATGCATGAAAGGTACTTAAAATAGTGCCTAGCACAAACAAGAACTCAATATTTTTTCCAGTATATTTGAACAGTAAAGGTTTTATGAGAATTATTTTAAATCACAATTTTCAAAAAGGTATTGTTCTCCTGAATACTTAGTACTTTGGGGGAGTCAGATTCTATGCTTAAATAAGTCATATTGAGTAAACGTTAGATCCCTTTCATAAGCCTTGAATTTGGAGTTTTAATAGCAAACATACAAAGGTTACATTTTCTGGCTTCAATTCAGAAATGTCAGCACATCAAACACACACATTCAGACACACACATACAGAGCCACTTACTCATCCAGTGTAAAGGGCAATTGGGTTTGGAGGAGAATGTCACATGAACAGAATTGCAGCTCATTAACGCAGTACTTGAAGCTTTTGACCTCAGCCATATAAACAATGCTTTCAGATGACAGAATTGCCGAGAAACCAAGTCCTGTGAGTATGATTTAGTTTCTGAAGCAGTTCAGCATTGAGACCCTCAGAGGATATGGGCAATGGAATGTGATCAGATAACATATATAGTATTTTGGAAATGATACTAACGTAGAATGGGTCAAGGGGCTTTGCATTTATAGTTTGCAAGATTTCCAGGCTCTCCGGATGTATAGATGCCTCAAAAGTATGGAGCTTTATGTAAAGTGATGATAAGAATAGATAACAAGGGCGGCAATGATTGGAATCAGTCTATCGCACAGGTGGGCTTGAGCTTGTGAGGACTGCCACACAGGACAGAATGGAAGGAAGGAGGGGTGGGCGTGCTGCTCCTGTCTAGATAAAACTGGATGGGTGCTCATGAGACAATGCAGGGAGATCAGGGCTCTTCCTAATGTCTACTTCTCATCTAGCTGTGCTCCTCAACCCCTGCCCAGAGAGAACTGACCATCAGATGCACCATATTTTAGAATAATTGATGATCAGATCGACCATATTTTAGAACAATTGACAATCTGATTGATCATATTCTAAAAGAGTAATAGAGCCATGTTTATTAGCAGGCAGATCACGGTACACACGCTCTAGCACTTAAGACTCCATGGACTCCAATGAAGCCTACTTAACTTTCTCTCTCTTTTCAACTAGTGGCTTCTACACTGCTAGCTGGGTAGGCTGATCCAAGGTCATCTTCTTAGGCAGCTGGAGCCTGGAGCCCTGGGCTCATACCTCTGCCTCGTTAGGTGTTCCAGACACCACTAGTCCTGTCACCTAGTGGTGACAGGTAATTCCTGACACTAAGGTAAGTCATGACAATACATGGATGCTATCAAACTCTCCATCAGGCATTTTAGTTTAAACATATTACACCAGCATATCTTGTATTGTGACATTATAGCCCCATGTACTACAAATTCTGCAATAAAACATGCTCTCCCATGGCATAGACTCGATGCACCCTCTGCTACAGCACAGCGAAATTCTAAGCTGGATTGCCCAGACGCAAGGGAACTCCCTGGTCACAGCCGTCGGCACCTGAAACCTCCTATACTGCCATATCCTTTACACCGGCAGGAGAAAACCCAGCACAGTGCACAACCATGACCTGCTTTCCGCCCCACGAGCCAGCACTCTGAATGACAGAAGCTTTCCTGACAACCTATTTCTTTAGTTTATCCTTCCCCTACTGAGCCCAAACTCTTGGCTACCATGTTTTATACTCAAGGAGCAATTATGCAGGAAGTCTGAAGGGAGTTATGTTCACCCATCCCTTCATGTCCCTATGGGGCAATTGCTGAGTGGCCACAAGGTGCCGGGAACTGGGGAGGGGCAGGGGACACCAAAATGAGCACAACCTGGGGCTCCTAAACAACTCCATCCTGTCCAAGTCCCCATCACCTCTTGCCTGGATTATTGCAAGAGCCTCATTACCAGTCTCCCCAATGTCACCCTTGCCCCTACAGAAGTCAGAGTAATTCTTTTAAAACCCAAAGTCAGATTATGCTATTTTTTTGGCTCATGAGTTGGAGTAAAAGCCAAAGTTCCTGCAATGGCCTGCGCCATCTCCCCCTCTTATGGCTTCCCTGATCCCACCTCTCTCACTCACCCCCTCACCTCAGACACCTGGACTCTTTGTTCTCCTTTGAACATGCCAGGCAAGCTCCTGCCTCAGGGCCTTTGCACCTGACACTACCACCGGAACCGCCTTTCCCTCTCACCCAGATGTATACATGGCTCCCTCCTTCCCTCCCCCCCTTTTTTCTATATTTGCTGAAATGTCATTTTCTCAGTGAAGCTTTCCACCTGCTCTATTTAAAACTGACCTCTCGATGACCCTGCTTTCCCAACCTCCATTGCTGCATTGGTTTCCTCAATAATGTTTATCGGCTTCTAACACATGGTATATGTCACTTGTTTCTATGTTTATTATTTTTCCTGCTCTTTCTAGAACATAAGCTCCATGAGGGCAGGGGTTTTTATTATTTTTATTGCTGTGTCCCCAGCACCTAGAACAGTACCAAACGGTACCATCCACTGGGTGGAGGACTCCGCACCTGACGGCATCCCCACTACAGGACAGAACCACACACACCTCTTCCCAAGCCTCTACTCCACCACACTCAGTGACATCCGCTGCCCTTCAGAACACAAACCACTACCCCCCCGCCCCGGACCACATGCTGACCCACAACAGCCTGCTGTGTGAGCGCCCTGAACCACGTTCCACCAGAACATTCTGTACTCACCGTTGTACACCCCTTCACTACAGCCCTCACTACACAGGATCCACATCCTACCCACACTACACTGACCACAGCAGGGTCCTCTAGGCAACTCCCGGCCTGCTGCACGCGACAGCACCGTGTTCTAGCCCTGGCCACACAAAGTGGAGTCCGTGGTCCATCAGCATCCGATCACCTGGGAGCTTCTGAGAAATGCAGAATCTTGGGCCCAACCCCAGACTGGCTGAATCAGAATCTGCATTTTAACCAGATACCCAGGTGACTCGTGTGTGCACATTAAAGTTTAAGATGCCCCTTAGGCTACATCGTGGCACATGTAGCACTGGACTGGACTATGCAAGGTCAGACTGCAGGAATCTACAGCCCTCTCTACCCAAAGCCCAACGATTCCGTGCATGGCATCTTCAGATCCTTCCCCAGCATCCTCTCCCAACGCATACTGCACAACCACATGATGCCACGGCAGCTTGCAATCCAGCAGCCAAATTATAGCCCTTTATAAATAGGGTAGTAACTTACACAACAACCAATTTATTTAGACACCCTGCTGTACATAAGGAAAACACCCTGCACTCTAATGTATATCCCTAAAGAGTGCCTCATGTTCCACAGCGCAGTGTATTATAGCGCCCTGTTTTATGGCCATTCATTTATTCATTCAGTAAAAATTCTCAACCGCCTATTATGAGCTAAACCTAGGCGTCAGAATTTGACACTGAGAAAGTCACAATCTAATAGTCTAGTCACACCAACAAACGTTATATTGATCATGTAATTACAACAATATGTGATGAGTTTACTGATAGAATAGGAGCAGTACTCAGGGATCAAGAAGAGCCTCCCTGAGTGGGTGACATTCTAGGATTCAATGAGGGAGAGGGACAAGCGAGGAAGGGAAGAATAGACACTGCGTGTTTGAGGATCTGAAAAAATCCCAGGAATGGGGGCTCTTGGAGGCAGGAGTTAAAGCTGGGAGGGGACAAAGGCCTGGCCTTGGAAGACCTCAAGAGCCATAGGTGCCAAGGAGCAACAGACAGTCCTGGAGCAACAGAGAGCTATGGGGGAGTTTTAAGCAAAAGAGTGGTGCAACCAGATGCACAGTTAAAAAAGATTACTCTTGTACCCTGCAACAACACACCGAAGCTAGTGTATTTCAGTACAGTCTCAAACAATACTCTCCCAACAGCTCCTTGCCACAATAAAAGATAGTGCTGAGAACAACTTAAGAAACCCATTTAAACTTATTTTAATGAACCTCCAATAATAGCACCCTTCACTAATGTTTGAATATAATCCTCTGTTATTGCTCCTTGTTTTTTCTCTCGCCACACTCTATTTAATAGCATGCATGAATCAGGAACAGTGACGGGTACACGCATGCCTTTTAACATCCCACAGGGCACATGGAACTCTGCACACTCTCGCCACGGGTCTTTCGGGAGTGGCAGTTAAGAAGGGGTGGGGAAGGAGAAATATAAAATCCTAGGATGTGGGCTGGGGGGCTCTACAGCCCGCATCTGCAATGTAAAAAGCACACCAGCAGGTAGAATCAAATGCGAGGGGGGTGCATCACTTATTGCTATTTCTAATTCAGTCTAAGGAGGTCAAGGGCAGGGCTTGCTTTCCCTTAGAGCTGGTGGCAGAGCATCTCCGAGTATATAGCCCAGTCCAGTCACTGTACTTTGAAAGTCATTGTTAAGCCCACATGGGGGAATTCAAGACATTGATCAGTTGGAAATCCTACCAAATGCAGAAGAGTTGAAGCTCTTTGTTGATAATTAACTAATTATCATGATCTTTTTATATTATCAATGACAACAACAGCTACTTTTTCCTGAGCACTTTCTACAAGCCAGACACAGAGCTAGACCTTTTATGTTCATTGCTGCTTAGCAGGGATGTTCGAAATATTTAACCAGTCGGAATGGACGTCGGTTGTAAATAACTAAGGGGAACTGGCTAAATGTCAACCTGACTTTGACTCACTCATCACTCCTCTGGAGGTTACAGACTCACAGTTCACCAGCCACATGTGGGTCATGGACATGTTTTATTTGCCCTGAACGGTGTTTAATGTTTTAAAAATTTGTTGCTGATATATCAAAAAAGAGTGAGGTTTCATCTACAAATCCTGATTTCTCATGAAAACCATGAAGACGGAGCCATGCTGAGCTGGTTCCTGCAGGCTGCCTCTGTCTCCACCACTCCCTCTCTTCCCTCTCTCCAGCCCTCTTCTCTCATCCATAGTACCTGTCTGGCCTCTGTAGGCTCCTGAGGCTGTGACCTGTTCCAGAAGCCACCACCCCATGCCCTGACCAAGAAGAGGACCAGTGTCTCCCACTTACAGACATGCTACCTCCCTCTGACCTCTGTCTAGCTTCCCTGCCTGAGCTTTTAACCCTAAACTCCACAGCAGCGATTCTCAACCTTGAGCACACATCAGGTCACTGGAGGGCTTGTTAAACACGGAACACTGGGCCCCAGCCCCAGCCCCAGAGTTTTTGATTCTGGAGGTCTGGAGTGGGGCTCGAGAACTGCATTCCTGAATTTCCCAGCTGATGTTCATACTGTTGGCCTGGGGACCACACTCAGAGAGCCGCTGCTCTACAACCACAGCATGAACCTCACACGCCCCCGGGTTCCATGCTGGTGGGGATGGGAGCAGTTTGCATCCTTCCTCTGGCCAAGTGAAAAAGGGCGGGTTCATGTTCTGAGACCTCATCAGTAGCCCCACAAAAAACCAAATGAGTTGTGTGTCCCATCTTCAAGTTCCCAGTTTCCTGAACAAAGAGCCCACTCTTTGCATCCAGGTTACCTTTTGATCTTTTTCCAAACGGCCCAAGGAAATTGGTCATACTGCCTATGACACGTGGGGCCCTCCCCAGCCCCGAGTGTACATACAGACATTATCTTAAGGAATGGCTTCAGCAGGACTTGACACTGTTCTGCCCCTCAAAGACCCTGCGCATGAGACATTAATTAACGTATGACGCCGCTAACAAAAACAATGATCAAGTTTCCCCAAGGCCTATTATGTACCAGGCACGTACTGAGCACATTATGCATCGTAAGGATCCTCTGATGTTGGCACTATTATCATCGCTGTATTACAGATGACAAAACAGTGGATCACAGAGCGAAACTGACTCGTCCAAATTCACCAGCTCTAGAATAATCAAGAGACTGTTTGACTCACTGCATTCACCGAGGGTCTGACACCGTTAGGAATATTATGCTCAATCCTGGGTCTGTATTTTAAGGTGGATGCAGATGTTCTGGAGAACAATGAGCACCTCAGAGTGATATCATATGGGACATGCTTGCAGGAAGGGCTGGGCAGGGTTTAACCTGGCAACCGCAGGCTTCTAGGGTACAAGCCAGCATCTGTAAATGTCTGAAGGATGCTCTACAGAGAGAGAGGCTCTAGCAGCAGTTCTGGGGAGGCTGATATGATGTCAATATATAAGTTGGCAATATTAGAAGGGCCACAAAGTGGAACTGGCAGCCTCTAGTAGACCTGGCTTCCCAACACTAAGGGGAATCCAAAGAGAAACAGGGCTCATCAAGGATGCTGTAGAGCTGAGAGTCTAACCATTTAGAATGAGAGAAAGGTGTAGCACTATGGAGGTGCCACCTGCAGGACTTTCTTAAATTCCATGCCTTTTGCCCCTGGGCATGCTGTTGGCCTCCAATACAGCCAGACTGTCTGGGGGTTGTAGCTTCACCTTCGTCACACGCTAGCTGCGTGACCTTGGACAGAGCACTTAACCTCTCTGAGCCTCCATTTCCTCTTCCATAACGTGAAATAATATTATAGCACCTGCATTCACAGGCTGTTGTGAGGATTTAATTGGATGTTGTGTGTGAGGTGCTTAATACGGTGCCTGGCACATCACTGCTCAAGAAATGAATAACAATAATAGTATCAAAATAACTACCATTATCATCATCTTCATCTTAACACAGAGCCCCTTACAACTTTAGGCTTCAATGATAATGGCACTTTTCAGCCTCAGTCGGTAGTTTCACAACTCATAATCAAGTCACCAGGTCTGCCCTCTACTTAATTTAACAAAGAAATACCCTCCCAGCAGAATCACAGTTCTCATGAACTCAGGTGCAAACTCCTGCACCCCAACGCTGACAAGTACTCTCTGCTGAGTCTTTGGGGATAGCAAACCCTCCCATGGGCACACGGACTGTGGGGAATGTGAGATGCTTATTCTTGCATTATAAGTTATTTCAAAGCCATGTCTACACCTAAAGCCTGCAAGAGGTCTACAGTTCAAGAGCATGTCAGCCTCTGCTTCGTTCGGTTTTGCCTTGGGTGGGAGCTGGCTGGTGAACTGCTGTCTTATTTACTGACTCCGACGTAGTGTATGTTTCAGAATTAAATTTAAATACTGTTGAGATAAACAACATGACCTTTTCAATGTCAGTATGAAGAGAAAATGACACAGTTGAACCAAGGAAAGAAAGGAGGGCAAAATTAGATTCTTTATCACCATCCCAAAATGGATCTGAACTCTGCTCACCAAAGAACCATTCCCCCAAAAGTTGTCAGCTAAGACAGTTACAATAATTGAATCAATAAAACAAAAACTCAATATCAATTGTCTTTTCTGTATTTATAGACGCCGGGCTATGCGAATGGAAATCTCCATTTTTGTACCCAGTGACTTTGTGCATTAGTGTGAGTCCATACAGACACGTTCAAGTAGAAACATTGACGTCTACCCCTCAGAGAGTGTTCCAAGCACACACAGTGGGCACGGACGGGAAAGAATATGTGTAAAGTACCCGACAGTCAGAGAGAACAGTTTACTTACAGCTTTTGGCTTATACGGGGGCTGAATCTCTTTGCGTTCAAGTTTCTCCCAATCAATATACCGGAAAAACGCATGTTCTTTGATGTCACGTTCGCCTTCAGGCCCACAACCCAGACGTTTGCCCGGGTGTTTGGTCATCAGCTTCAAGAGAAAGGAGAATGTTGAATTGAACAAGTTTCAGAAGAGGAAATGAGGCACACTCAGAAATTATTGCTCCAATGAATTAGGGAAGGAAGCACAATGAAGAATCTCAACTAATTCTTATTTTTTGCTTTTCATCCCAGCAATAAATCCCAGCCAGGACTTCGCAGCAGAGAACCCGACAACAGTGTCTGCTGCTAGGGGAGGGGGATCCCTTACGGTTGACCAAACCAAAGCCCGAATGTGGCCCTGAACGTCAAGTTAGAAATGCCACATGATCCATGTGGGTTCAAGAACGAGTTTTATGCAATTGTTGGTGCATTTAAAACTAATTGAAAATGAATTTCAATATCTTCAAACTCCCTGTCTCCTACCACAAGAAAACTAGAGTTTGACTAAAGCAAAGGCCACATTCAATCATATACTATTTGCATTTCTCAGTAAAGCACTTGCAAAAATGACACAACAGGAGAAAAAAATATTAGTCAAATGGGCCCAAGTTTCAAATAATTACTTTCTGAAAGCTCATTAAATAGTCAAAACCTAGCCTAGCTCATTTCCCTTGTATCACACATTACACTAAACTCCGCGGAGGTTTCCTTGGTGTGCCGTTTAAATTACTTAATTATCAAAACCTTCCATCTTTGGGTCTCTGAGCCACTGCTAAATAACAAGATGAATAGATGCTCCGAGATGAAACCAGACAGGCTTCCTCTTGTAAATGAATCCAAAGCAGCGTGAAAATATCTCTGATCTCAAGACTTCGGCAAATGCACAGAGAGTAAAGACGGAGGAGTTGGTGATTAAAAAAAAAAAAAAAAAAAAAGAACACACAAGTCCAAGAAGCTTCCCAGAGTTGACTTGACATCAAGTAGGCCATGACGTTAGAATCCTTAGATTTTTGTTCAGGACTTGCTGATTATGGGGAAGGAATGAACCCAGAAATTCACACCTACACTGTTGGACATTTGGTTTAGCCTGTTTCCTGCTTACAGGATAATCTGTGGTCACACACACAAGCCCCTACTGGCCATATATGCTTTGTCTTCCACGGGGAAAACTAACCGGGCACCTAGGTTCTAAGCTACTTCTTCATTTCCATGCCCAATGTTACCCAATTAGGTGAGTGTACTATGTCTCCTGTTTGAATGAAAAGGCAGTGGACACTCAGAGAGGCTAAACAGCTATAAGGACCCACCGAGATAGTCAGTGGCAGAGATAGTAAGAGCTGGGATTGGATCCCACCTCTGCCTAACTCCAGAACTTGGGCTTTTAAGAGAAAGGGGAGTGCACTTCCCACGTGTATCCCCAGGGATATTTGTGGCCAAGCCTTGACATTTGTGTAGGATGAGGATGGAAGGACAGACAGGGCAACGACGTCTTGGTTAGCACTGATAATAGCATCAATAATGGCTCCTGTGCACTGAGCATTAGGAGCATCACACGTGCTCAGGCTCCGTGCTAAAGGCTTCCCAGCCACTCCCCATTCCTCTCTAACCTTTACAGCAATACTCTGAGGCCTCAGCAACTATTACCCTCATTTCCCAGATCAAGAATCTGGGCCCAGAGAAGTCAAGTCATTTGTCTAAGGTCACACAGCTAAGGACCAGAGCCAGGCTTTGAACGGATCTGCCGGACCCCGAACTCTTGTTGATCTGTGCTATTCAGTCCCTGGTGATTTCTCTCTAATGTGCAGACAGTTTGGGTTTCTGTCTGCTTCGAGCTTGTTCAAAGTGGGAATGGCAATCTGAGCAAAGTTTAACTAATTTTTTTTTAATGGTAGAAAATGGGGTCTTTAATGGACATACAAAGGGCACCGCTTCAATTGAAAGGCAACTGTTTTCAAAAGCCTTGCTCAATTTCTGTCTGAGCAAGAGGATGCCAAGCAAAGAAAAGCCACTGCAGAAACATCCAGCACTAATTCGGAGTCTCTGCCCAGTTCCCGCACTCTGCTCTGATGTGCCGGAAGCCATGTGGACAGCTGGATTTAATCACTGTTCCCATCTCTGGTCACCTCCCAGACGCAGCCCCTGGGGCCCGCTGCTCAGGAGGAGGCATGTGGCTGTTCGCTTCGGCATCACCCTTCTTTGGGGCATCGTCTTTAAAGAAAGAACCCACACTGGACTGAGCCCGCTCAATTCAAAAAGGTCCCCAAACCCAAAAGTAAGGAAGTCACCCCAGTTAATCCTGAAGGTTATGGGTCCTGAATTAATAGAAAACTGCTCTACCAGGGAAACTGCTAATTGGAGCTGAAGCTGAATGCAGCTGACCTGGAAAATCCTCTCTCCTCCATGACCCACTTACAACCCCCAGCTGTCCAGGCAGGGCAGGGGAAGGGGAAGACCTGAGCATGTATTGAACACCTACTGTGTGCCAACACCATGCAAAGAGCTCATTTAATGCTCTCAAAAATAAGTATATAAATACTGTTCCATGAATATTGTCATTATTATTTTTCAAATAAAGAAACAGAAGCCTGGAGATACAAAGGAACTTGCTTAAGACTCTGCACCTGGGAAGTAGAAGGGTCGAGGTTTGCAAAGGGTCTCTTGATCTCCCAAATCCCCCACTTTACAAGTTCCTATTGCAGGGGATGCAACTCAAATGCCAAGAGGAGCCTGGCACATGGCATTGTAGGGCCAGCATTCATAATAGTTAAGAGTAACCTCCAAGGGTTTGGGAGTAGAGTGCAAGCTCTGTTCCTAGTGACTTACAGGTATTCACTCATTTAATCATCACAGAACTCTCCACATAGTGCTATTATTATCCCCAATCTGCAGATGAGGTCAACTTCCTAAGAATACCTGGACAAGGATTTGAACCCAGATAGAATGGAACCAGATAGGGCTTTCTGCAAATTAAAGAGGGCAGTGGTTTCAATCCAGTTGACTGATGCTTTGCAGAAATGACAGGCCAACGTGGCAAAGGTCTAATTTTTCAACAGAAACTGGACAGCTGAATGTTTATGGGAAATCCCCTGATCTTTACAGGTTGGCAATGATTAAACAAACCAAAAGCTCAGTGTGTGACTCTTCTCACAACTGCCCCCTCCCCGAAATAGAATGTCCACAGCAGCCTGCAAGGGCCTTGGTCTGTGCTCTCTCTTTTTTCCTACGGGCTTTGCCTAAGCTCCTAATGAACCTCTGGGTCTCCACTCTCTGATCCTCATTTTTTTCTCTCCCTGCTTCACACCCTCAAAGAAAATATTCTCAAGCAATTCAGTTAAGATGTTAAGGACTGAGACTAATTCACACCTGGTTTTCCCAGGGATATTTGCATCTTAACCTATGTAGCTGAGACACAAAGCTTAGGTGATTCACTGGGAGTGGGAATTTAGGCAACGTGATGAGGTGCTTTTAGGCTGAGAAGTTGGCCCAGCTATTACAAACTGAGCCAAGCCACAGGCTGGTCTGCCTGAATGTTCTAGCTTTTCTTCACCCCAAGCCAGCTCATGTGGCATCTTGACTGGGGTTAGGAACAGTAGGGCTGGGCAGGGCACAGGACATTTGCAAACACCCCACAGATCTAGGCCTGGCAGCCCTAGTTTATCCAAACACACAGGTGACAGCCCACCGCTAAGGCACAGCCATGTTCTCACCTTGAGAACTCGCCTGCACCCCTGGTTGGAGGGAGAGCAAATACCTTATAAAGGCCCCATCCTTGGACCACATTCTCTGGAAGTCTCATAACGTTGCTTTTACACTTCCCTCAGAGTTGAAAAATTACTTCCTTTGGACAACATGCTTAAAGGCAGTGATTTTTCAAGACACATGGGACTTTTTCAACATACTGATACCCAGACTTAATTTCTGGGATGAGGCTGAACACTTCAGGACACCCTGATGGCTCCAGAGGTGAGGACCACTGATCTCGAGGGTCTCACACAGATCACCGTAAGCGTTCCTGCCCAACGCAATATGCACAACAATCTTTACAGGTAAACATGTGTCTTGCTTTCTTCACAGGTACAATTTGCATAAACTGCAGGTGAATAAATGTGCACGTTCTTATAGCCATTTGTGTACGTGTTCGGGGCGGGAGGAGAGTGGGGGTTTGGAGACACTGCATTGGAGTCAGCTTATATAGAGAATCCCTTTAATTCAATACCGCCTGACATTTTCTTAGAACAAAAGTCACACACTCTTAGCATTAACTAAGCACATACGTGGCAGAGCAGGGCAAGGTGGCCCAAATTGTGCCAAAGACCTCTTGTGCCCCTTCCCATGGGTTCCAGCTCTTTGACAAAGTCTCTGTGCTTTCTCCCTCATTCATTCACTAAGCACTGCCCAGTGCTGGGCTAGACGCTGGAGTCCAGCCAGCAGCAAGATGCCATTGCAGGCAGGCCTCTGTGGTGCTTTTGTACAAATTAGAAAAACGCTCTCCTTCTTCCAGGAGGTAGCAACTCCACGCCAGGGCCCTCGCGCTGGTAAATGGAGTTCCGTCTCCATTTCCCCTAGTGGGGCGTCCCTGTGCAGGGCACAAGCTGCACCCCTGTATGTGGTGGCCATAAGCTTTAAGAGACTTACTCACCCCTTTGCAGATGGCCACAGCCTCCTTGGACATGGACTTCGGATAAGCCACATTGTGTTCCATGATGGACTGGAAGAGTTCATCCTCATCTTCCCCTTCAAAGGGCGCCTGTGGGACAGGGTAGGGTGGGAGGAGAAGGATCCCTGCCTGAACCCTCCCCAAACACGTGCCCCAGCATCTCCCAACCGGCAGACCCTCCTCCCTGGGGTCCACAGCGAGGCCACACTCCAGGACTTTCAATGAGAAGATGAGGAAAAATGGCCAACAGACTTGGATAACCCCAAAGCCAAAAAAGTCACAGAGGTTCAGAATTACGAGCTCTTACCAAGCTGACACGTTCTTCTAAAGAAACCGTGTGGATGGAGGTGGGGGAGGACTTTTCTTACAGATCACTTAAAATTCAATTACCTGCCCAGCCAACATTTCATACAGCAGGACTCCAAATGCCCACCAATCCACGGACTTCCCATAGGGCTGATAAGCAATTATCTGGAAAACAGAAGGCATCCTATCAGACAGGCTTGCAGTTCGTGTCATGGCTGGAGGCCAAATCTCCAATTTACAAGAAGAGTGCGCCTTTCCTGGGTGAGGCGGTAGAAGGGGAGTTCTTTGGCATGAGTCGCCTGCCTGCTGTGAAAGATTATAGTGGCAGCGACAGAGCCAGATGCAGGCCAGCGTCTCAAAGGGTGGACAGGATGTCCGGTGCCCTCCTGAGCTATTTCTCTGCGTTAGCTACTCAAGGAATGACAGACATGCTTTACAGAGGTAACTGCCTGTCGCCAGGCAGACACCTGTGATGTCCCGTTGCCTTTCTACAGCACGGAGTATGTTGTGTTATTTTTAAAAAATTTCAAAACAGTGAGTGCGGCATTTTAAAGAGGGAAAACTGTCTTTACTTCTCATTGTAAAAGTAATAACATTTACCCAATAATGTGGATATACTTAACACTACTGAACTGTACACTTAGAAATAGTTAAAATGCTAAATTTTATGTGATTTTTTAAACCACAATTAAAAACAAAAAGCTTATAAGTTTAAAAGAATTTGTTATTATTTATTTATAATACAAAGATAAGCAAAGAGAATAAAATGAAAATCACCCATAATCCTTTATTAAGAGAACAATTATGACTAACATTTGGTTTATTTTCTTCTAGACTCTTTTCTATGATACATATTAAACTCTGTGCATATGTATGTATTTTAAACAAACACTTTAACATGTGGACTTTTAATAAAGTATGTTATTAAATTTTCCTTGGTAATATTTGTACATCAACATAATCAGTTTTTCCTTGTGCATAGTATTCCATTGAGTGGATATACCAAATTGATCCTATCAATTCCCAATTGATTAGGAATTGATAAGATGCTGCAACACATATCTTTGTAATTAGATATTTGGATATCTGTCCAATTATTTCCTTAAGATAAATTCCTAGAAGTAGAATTGGTGGATCAAATGGTATACATAGTTGTAAGGTTTTTGACACATATCACCAAATTGTCAGAGGATGGCAAAGTCTAGAATAGTCATGTATCTGTCCATCTTTCAGTATGAAGGGGTGTAAAGCTAACCATGTCAAAGGTTAAGAGGTAATATGGCAAAGGTTAAAGGCTGAGGTTTGAGGTTCAGACAGTCTGACTCTTATTTACCAGTTGTTTGACCATGAGGGAAGTTGCTTAACTTCCTTAAGCTTCAGTTTCCTCATTTATAAAATGAAGTTTATCATAATATCTATGCCATGGGGTTTTGTGAGAATGAATGAGATCCTCGTTGTGTCATGTGTTGCCTCTCACATATTATGCCTTCAAAATATTAGCTATGACTAGAATGGTCTCTAATTCAGTTATTGCTTTTTTTTCCTCAATAAAGGTGTTTGAGCAAACTTGGCTATAAAGTGAATGTCTGTTTCTCGATCTCCGTCTCCAACTCTAGTTTCCACTCCACAATCAGAAATGCAGAGATATTGGTCAAAGGATACTAAATTTCAGTCAGATGGGAGGAATAAATTCAAGAGATCTGTTGTACAACACAGTGGCTATAGTTAATAACGATGTATTGTATTCTTGAAAATTGCTAAGCCAGATTTTAAGTGTTCTCACCACAAAAAAATAAGTGTGTGAGGTAATGTATGTGTTAATTAACTCGATTGAGCCATTCACAAGGTACACATATTTCAAAACACCATGTTGTGCATGATAAATGTACACAATTATTTTGGTCAATTATAAAGGAATGAATGAATGAAATGCACTCTGAGGAGAAGTGGCCACCAGACATAGAAGGGAAAGCTTTCCAGGAGAACACTTCTTATTGAAAGTGTTTTCTCACTTTTAAAGTATTTCATGTCTTATTTGAGCCTCAGGACAGCTCAACGAATTAATCTTTTTACAAAGCAAAAAAGAGCCTGGGAGGTGAGAGAAGTTGCCAGAGGTGACAGGTTAGCTCACGACCAAGCCAGCCCCTCAGTTTACTCCTCCCAGGGGTGGGGTGGAGGAGGAGGCAACCCCACCAGCAGCACAACTCAGGGCATTTTGTGCTTACCTGAATCCTGATCAACGAGGAACTTTTGAAAACAGAAGAACCTGGGCCCCATCCTGCAGAGATTCTAATTCAACTGATCTGGGGTGATGCCCGGGCATCCTACACTGGAGAAGCTCCCCTGTGACTCTAAAGTGCAACTAGAGGTCAGGCGCCGTGGTTCACGCCTGTAATCCTAGCACTCTGGGAGGCCGAGGCGGGCGGATCGTTTGAGCTCAGGAGTTCGAGACCAGCCTGAGCAAGAGCGAGACTCCGTCTCTACTAAAAATAGGAAGAAATTATATGGACAGCTAAAAATATATATAGAAAAAATTAACTGGGCATGGTGGTGCATGCCTGTAGTCCCAGCTACTCGGGAGGTTGAGACAAGAGGATCGCTTGAGCCCAGGAGTTTGAGGTTGCTGTGAGTGAGGCTGATGCCACGGCACTCTAGCCCGGGCAACAGAGTGAGACTCTTGTCTCAAAATAAATAAATAAATAAATAAATAAAGTGCAACTGGAGTTGAGAATCAGAGATTGCTTTGCCGAACTCGGAGCCTAGCAGAGCATTGTGTTATAGATTGTGTCTGATGTACTAATTAGTTAACAAAATCATGATAGACCAAACTATGCCACATACGGAAAACTCCACTGGGCTCTCATAAAGGAATAACTTTTTAAAAGGATTACTTTCTTATTATTCAAGTAATAAGAGTAATGTATTAAATACACAAATACATTTACCTTGTAAAAAACGTAAGCAGTATACAGAAGGAGCTACATTTCCCTTTACCATGCTCTTATCCTCAGAGGTAACTAATGTTATAAAATCAGTCTGTAATCTTCCAGATTTTGTATACTTTTACATGCATATGTACATACTCACAGAAAACACATAGCAGTGTTCTGTGTACTATTGTTGCCGTCCGTAAATGGTATCATATTGTATTTACCATTCTGTGCCTTGATATTTTTTCTCTTAACAATATGCCTTGAAGATCTTTCCATATCTACATATATAGCTAACTCACTCTTCTGAATCAATGCCTAGTAGTGTTTCATGCTATAAAGAAATCATAGGCTATTGTCCACGTTCCTATTGAGGAACATACATAGTACACAGACCCCATGTCATATGTCAGCCCAGGAGATCTGCTCTCTCTCTCTCTGTGTCTCTCTCTCTCAACAAACATTTCAGTGTCATAATTATAAGGTATCCTATGGCCATGAGCCATGGCAGCTTGACAAAGAATTTTACTGATGTGTGTTGGATGGTTCTTTTGAGTTTTATTTAAATTTTCTCCCAAACCTTGATGTATTTTGGGCCTGCGCTTCTGGATGTGCGCTAAGTTGATTTGCATGTGTGATCTCAAAGGAATGGTTTAGAGTGTAGGACAAGGACCAGCCCGAGGTTCCCTTGCAAGGTACCACCCTTGACCCTTCCTGGCTGTCGCACGGCTATCCAGGGAGCAGAGGGGACATCCCTGCAACATGGGTGTACAAGCGGGGTCCCGGCAGCTCTCACCTCAGGGGCGATGTAGTCTGGAGTGCCACAGAATGTCTTAGTTGTCACCCCATCCCAGATATTCTCCTTGCACATGCCAAAATCAGCAATCTTGATGTGCCCCTCAGAATCCAGCATCACGTTGTCAAGTTTTAGGTCACTGTGGCAGACACAAGAATTTAGAGATTTAATTAAACGCTATTTATTTCAAGGCAACAATGAATAGCCACTCATTATGCATAAAACCCTGTGCTAGGTATTGTGGGGCACGAAGGTGAGTTTAAACCGGCCCTGCCCTCCAACAGCTGATGGTCTGGCAGGGAGAGAAAAAGGGGCCCAACAACCTCTGTGCTTTTCTTTTTCTTTCTTTTTCTACAGAGCCAACTGTGCCAAGTGTCTCACGAGGACACAGGGAGACAGTGGGTCTGAGAACAGGGAGATCCACAGAACGTTACACAAAGGGCAGAGTATCCACAGAGGCTTCCTATATCCAGGAGAATTCCGAGAGCCGTCCTTTGTAACTTAAGTACTCCTTACATTTTGTAGGAAGATCTATTTTTCACCAAATTATTTTTTGTTAACTATCTCTGGAGATCACAAAGAAAAAAACTGATTGAGAGAAACTTATTTAACTCCACCAAGATCTCCTGGGCCACTTCCTGGGACATGACCCAGGACTTTCCATGGATTCTTTCAATCAAAAAATATTTCTTGCACACCTACTATGTGACAGGCACTGTGCCTGGAGCTGGATATATAGCTATGAACAAGACGAACAAGCTTCCTGCTCTTCTGATTAAATTCCAGTGGAGGGAAAAAGACAATTCACAAGTATTCAAATCTATAAGCATGATTATTATAGACTCAGATATATGCAAAGAAAATACAAATGACAATGAGGTAGTAATTGGGGAAGGTCACTTTAAACAGGGTGTCAGGAAGGACCTAAGGTGGTGACATTCAGCTTTAACCTAAAGGATGTGTGCTATACTCACATTCTTTTATTTCCATCTGTGTTGATAAGGACAGCTTGATATTTTGGGGAATGCTTGTATGTCTCCTGCATACAGGATTGCTGCAGTATCAATCACGTTCCTTTCTAAATACCTACTCCAATGTCAACACCTTGTGCTTCAGCCCCAGTCAGTAGGGCTGCTCTGGGGATCAGATTGTCCTAGTCCTAGTAGAAGACGGGGAAGTCCAGCTTCCTGAGAGGTAAGGGGAACTACTGTTCAATTCACATCTCTCCCTTAATTCATTTTGAGTGGGTGGTGGACATCTGTGATTTCTGCCTATTCTAGCATCTTGTGATGAGAGCATCCTAATATTCCTTTGAAGAACCACCCTTCCCCAGTTCTCAAGCCATGTAATGTGGGTGGTGCTAGCGCCCCAAGTGGTCATGTGGGCCTGTCCTGGCCAGTGGAAATACTGCATCCTGCTGGTCACAGCGCCAGATTCAGAATGAGCATATGACCCAATCTGGGCCAATCAAAGTCACTGTATCAGCCCTGGCATTCTGGCTGGTACCATCAGAAGAGAGACGAGTGCTTTTTCCATTGGGATTGCTCAGGTGGTAGAATGTGAGTCTAGAAGCTCCAAGGGTCACCAGAGAGAGAGAAGAAAGCTAATATAGATAAAGGAGAACCTAGAGGGAGAGTGATAAAGTGGACTCTCATGACATCATTTGAGCCCCTGCATTTATCCAGGCCTAAAGTCAGATCTGCCCCTGGACTTTTAAGTAACGTCAGCCAATAAATGCCTCTTCTAGCTTAAATTAGCCTGAATTTAGTTGCTGTCATCATTTCCAACTAAAAGAATGAAATATATCCTGGCATCTCCTATCGTGTCTATAGAGTCTCTTCATCCTAGGGGAGGTCCACTTGCACACACTGTTTGCCAGTAGCAATATTTTACTATTATAATATCTTTGGCGCTGTCCATGTTACTACTTATAGCCAGCCTTCATTCTTATCTACAAACCACAGTGGTTTCTGAATGCTAGGCTGGAACTTAGAGAAACTGAACTTTGCAATAACTTGCTTTACCTAAACATACTAGGTCTATATGTGATTTCATTAATAGTGACATGTCCCCCACCCCCCAGCTTGACCACATGCCCAGAAACTATGTCAACCAGGGAAGGGATAAAATCTCCATCTGTTACAGAAAAGGAGTTTCAGGTGCCAAGAACCAGCAGGTCTTGGGACTGGAAGACACTCCCATCCTATTCACTGTCACTAGCACTCTTTTGATATTCTACTGCCTTCTTTTGTTCTATGTAATAAATCCTCATTTCTGCTTCAAAAAGGGGCTAGAGCAATAGTTCTCTTTAAAGAAATCCATCAAGGGCAAAATCAACACATTCCAGAGATGGTGATCAATAGATCAGACACTAACTTTGACAGGAAGCATCTTTTGTCCCACCCACCCACCGAACATCTCCAGCTGTGATCCTCAAAGAGGATTTAGGTCTAATATAATTTCTCATCCTCTTTACTTAAGAACTGTTCAGTGAACTAGAGCTATAAATGAAGGAAGGAGTGATTTGTAACATTTTAAAAGACTTTCCCACCATGAAGGCAATCTCTATGAAACCATAACACCATGCATCTTTTGTCATGTAATTTTTTAATAGCTTTCATCTGATTATCAATTTCAAGAACTCTGTTTCACTCAAGATTCTTGATGGTGGGGAACAGAAACCAACTCTGATAATTTTAACCTGAAAAGGAATTTATAAAAGGATATTGGGGAGCTCCTGGCATCTACACAGACGGCTGAAGAACCAGATTAGGAGACTACAGAGCCAGAAGCGTGGAGCTGGTCCACTGAAGACACCACCAGAGCCACCACTGGACACAGACATCACCCCCTCTGCTCCATGAAGCCCTAATGCTGGACTGTCCATTGCTGCTAAGAATAACTTCTTCTCTTGCCTCTGGAAACTGGCTGTTCCTGATTACTGTGGCCACTCTTGATTCTATGATCTCTACTTCCTTTCTCACTAGTTTCTAAGTCAAGGTCTTGAGTGAGTAGGACCAAGCGTCAGAGCTTGGGTCGTGTGCCTGCCCTTGCTATAGGGAGACTATGAAAGCATCTGGCATGTTCAATCTTTATAGTAGGAGACAGAGTCTGTTCTTTTTTTTTTTTTTAATGTTTTTTTCTTTTTAATTTTAAATTTATTTCGTTTCTTCCAAGAGGTGTGGAAGAGTCTGTTCTTAAATACAAAGGAAAAAGGTTTACATATTAATTGGCTTAAAAGATTGATAAATATTCCTTATCACTACTTGACAGACTATATTTTTATGATTTCCTTCTCTGTCTCCCACCACGAGAAGATAAACTCCACTAGGGCAAGGCATTGTGGTTGCTGTATTCACTGCTGTATCTCCAGACCCCACAATAGTGCCTAGAACATAGTAGGCTTTTGATAAATATTTGTCAAACAAATGAATGAAATGGACTTTTGTGGCTCTCCATGATCTTTTAAATAGCCCCTCACCCAAGCTAAGCACTGTTTGGAAGCCTCGTGCCCCTGCCAGCCTCTCTTGCATAACAAACCAGCCCCAGCCTGCACTGACTATGCCATTTGCATCCATGTAGCGCAAGGAGAGCTGCATGCTCCGGACTCACTGACAAACAGCAGCCTCAGGCTCAACAGTCTGCCTTGCATGAAATATAAAATGGTATGACTCATACAGCTATGATCATCCACTTGCTCCTCCAAAAACCAGCAAATGCCAAGTCCTGAACTTAATCCTGTATTTCAGGGCAGCTACTCAGAGATCCATTTCCAAGTTGTAGTTACATAGCAAAAAAAAAAAAAAATTGTTTCATAATAACATGACCCATCACATCTGGCCAGCCAAGATGCTTTGCTGGACCCCAAATGTGGGGTCCACAGACAAGAGAGAGAAGTGCTGGGCCCCATAGTGAGCCTCCTCTTCTTACAGCAAATGGTCTCATGTTTGAGGCTCAGAACCATCATTGGTGACACAGTCCATCGAGATTTTCTATCATCATATAGAGCTGCCCAAACTTTGCCAGGGCAGTGGGCGATGCTGCCTGGCAGAACACATGCCCAAGTTAGTACTGGAGGATTCCTCCCCCACCACGGATTCTAATTTTAAAAGCAGCTGAAGAAAGAGGCAGGGAAGGAAGGAACTGAGGGAGATGAGGAGATGGAAAGTGTAGCAGTGTTCACTTACCGGTAAATGATGCCCTTGCTCTGTAAGAAGAACAGACCGATGGCGATTTCTGCAGCGTAAAATCTGAAATTAAAAAAAAAAAAAAAACAGTGATGGAGAAATTCAAGTACACCATATGCTTGGCAGCTCTCAGAATTCAATACGATATTGAACGAGGCACAGGGCATTAAAGTCCCACCATGGATGGTCAGCTACACAGCTCGTAGAATGCTGAGAGTAGGGATGGATGAACGGCGTGGTTTAGAGAGCTATAGGGCTGCCTTAAGGACAGACTGGGGGTGGGCAGAGGCTCAGCAATTGCGTAGTGGGGAGGGGGCGGTCATGGGATATAATGGACTGCATGAGGAACCGTGGTTTCAGACTATAGCAAATTAAAATATCTTAACAAGAACAGCTAACATCTGTTGAAGTCTTACCATCCACCTGGCATCATCTTAGGCATTATCTGATTTAACCCTGATAATAATCCTGCGAGGTAGGTCCTTCTATTACCCACCTGTTCCTCAAATGAGGAAACTGAGGCTCAGACAGATGAAATAACTTAGGCAAGTTACATAGCTAATGAATGGCACAGCCAGGATCCGAAACAGCATCTGACTAAAGAGTAACCTCTTAATGAAGGTCTACCCAGAAGGAAAGAGGTTTTGAGAAAACTAGAAAGCCCAGTTATACCACAAGGGTTGGACGGGGTTTTGGGGAACTATGTTCGGTGTCCTGACAATATGTCTTTTTTTTTTTTTTTTTGAGACAGAGTCTCACTCTGTTGCCCAGGCTAGAGTGAGTGCCGTGGCGTCAGCCTAGCTCACAGCAACCTCAAACTCCTGAGCTCAAGGGATCCTCCTGTCTCAGCCTCCCGAGTAGCTGGGACTACAGGCATGCACCGCCATGCCCGGCTAATTTTTTCTATATATATTTTTAGCTGTCCATATAATTTCTTTCTATTTTTAGTAGAGATGGGGTCTCGCTCTTGCTCAGGCTCGTCTTGAACTCCTGAGCTCAAACGATCCGCCCACCTCGGCCTCCCAGAGTGCTAGGATTACAGGCGTGAGCCACCGCGCCCGGCCGACAATATGTCTTGTGTGATAATGGATTAAAGCCTGTGGTCAATTAGATGTTAGAAATAAAAGAGGAGCCAGTCCTCTTAGGATCATGCCAAGAGACACAAATGGCTTGATTTGGAGGCACAGGATCACGCAAATCCTACCGGAACATGGTGCTCACAGCCTCGGCAGGTGGGAGGGGAGGGGCAAGCTGAGCTGGGTGGGAGCCAGCAAGCCTCGGGTGTGACAGGGTGGGGCCCTAGCCGAGCCCTGGGGGCTCTCTGGAGAGCCAATGAGATCTTAGCAAACTCCCCAGGGAGAGGTTGTCTTCGCTAATTCCTATGACTTGCCGTGTTCCCGTTCGATCACAGGTTCTAAGCAGGAGAGTAATAAGATGAGATTTGTGTGCTAAAAAGATGAAACTCTGGCTGCCTTGGGTACCAAAGGGGATGGAATGGACACAGTAGAAGATACACACTTCCCAAAACCCAAAATCAGTCTCCCATCCCAGGAACCACAAAACACTATTCAACCTGATCATCTCCTGGAGTGAAGGTGTCTAAGAGGGAGAGTGGTGTAAGACAGAGAACACAAGCAAAAAAATGTGGGTCAAAATTCTGGATCAGCCTCGCACTAGCCCTGGGGTCTTGAGCAAGTTTCCAAAACTCTCTGTGTCTTGGTTTCCCTGTCTGTAAAGCAGAGGTGCCGATACCTACCTCCCAGAGTTATTCTCAGGATTAAACGAGACAATGTCTGTTGAGCCCTTAGAGCCTGGCCTATAAAAAGCTCCCCATAAATATTAGCAAATGAACAAACAAAACCTACAGTGACATTCCCCAAGGAAGCTATACAGCCTTTCCTAGGAGTCAGAGGCAACAATTAGAGACAAAGAAATTGCTATGGTTTTAGAGCTTCACGTTCTTAGCTGGTTCCAGGAAAAAAAATAAATTAAATTAAATTAAAAGAATCATCCCCTATCAAGCAGAACACCTTCTCCCCTGGCCAAATATTTCTCACAGACAAGCCTGAGATGTTTAAAAAATCCTTTGTTGGCAAAAAAAAAAAAAAACCAACCAACCAAACAAACAAACAAAAAACCCAAAGGAACTAACAACCCACCCATTTATCCCAAGGACACAGCACAAGTTCTCACTTACACGGCGTGAGGCTCCTTAAACCGGCCAACTTGTTGGATGTGGTACATGAGGTCACCCCCGTTCACGTACTCCATCACGAAGTACAGGCGGTCCTGCAAGAGGAGAGCAAACCGAGAAATCAGCATCCCGTGGCCTCTCAGGCTCCAAACGCAGAGCAGCGGGTAGCCGGAATGATGATCAAAACCACCGGGACTCTCTGACAGGTCCCCATTTGCCTGCCCCAGTGTCTCCCCAAGAATAACATTCGTGCCCCTAGAAGTATGTGAGCGAGCACAGGTGGCATATGAATAATCTTTTTCATTAATAACTACAAGTTTAGATTCATGTGGGCTAGAAAATATACTTAGCACACTAATCTTGTGACTTAATTGATATTATTGTTTAGGATAAGACTAATTTTAAAAAAAGTAGGAAATGTTAAGTAAATACTACTACAGGTCATAGGTAGGGACAGCCTCCATGATGGCCCTCTAATAATTTTTTTAATCTCTTGGTATCTGTGTTCTAATGTAGTACCTTCCCACAATGAATAGGACTGACTTGTGTGGCAAATAGGATAGTGTAGAAGTAATAATACGTGACTTCCGGGATGAGGTCACAGAAGACCTTACAGCTTTCCCCCCACCCCCCTCTCTTGGATCACTCACTCTGGGGGAAGCCAGCCGCCATGTCACGAGGGTGCTCAAGCAGCGCTGTGGAAAGGTACGTTTGGCAAAGAACTGAGGCCTCCTGCCCACAGCCAGCACCAACTGCAGTCAGGTGATCGAACGACCTTAGGAACAGACCCTTGCTCCCAAGACAAGCCTTCAGGTGACTGCAATCCCAGCTGGCAACGTAGCAGCAGCTTCATTTGAGGCTCACAGCCAGAATCACTTAGGTAAAGCACTGCCAAATTTCTGACCCACAGCAACTGTGAAATATTAAGTGTTTACTGTTGTTTTAAACCACTGAGTTTTGAGATACTCAGCAACAGATAACTGAACAGTGGCTACAAAAAACAAAATAAAATATGAATTATCAAGGTTTGAAAACTAGTAGCTGAGGGGGGCATGTCCAGAAGTAAAAGAATTGGGGCCAGAAAAAGAAATCTGTGCCCCATTCAGGGCATTTTTTCAACATGTCTTTTAAGGGATATTGTGAACTCCTTCAGAGTAGGGGCTATGTCCTCCTCGGCTGTGCAAGCTGTGTTCCTGACACCACAGCTGGCAAACAGTAAGTGCCCAGAGGGTGACAGAGCACAGGCATTGGAGCCAAAGAGAAAACCAGCTCTGCCTCCTACTGGCTGGGTATCCTTGGAGAAGATATTCAACATCTGGGTTTCCTCATCTGTAAAGAGGAAGTACTGATAGAGCCACAGTGGTGGTGTTAGGATTAGATGAGACAGATGTGTGCTGTGGTCCCTGGGCAGCACCTACATATGATCTGCCTGCTCTCCTTCCATCAAAGGGTGTTTACTAAATGAATGAATGACTTCTCCTCCTCTTAGAAACTTCTGCTTGAGTGAAATCACTCCTTTATGCTACGTTCCTTTGGTTTGCAATGGCAGAGTCTGCACCAACTAAGTGTAGGGAGCTTAAGTCCCTCTCATGTTCTCAGCCTAAAGAAATCACATCCTCTAACCCACTCAGTCTAAATTAGGTCTGCCTGCTACACTCTTTCATGAACCCCTGTGGGGTTTTTTTCCCCTCTAATCATACCGTAATTTGTAACTATATATTTAACTAGATGAATATTTATTTCATCTATTCACTCATCAATTAAGTCAAAAATATTTATACAGCCCTACGAGATACCCTATAGGTGTTGGGAATAAAGCAGTGAACAAAACCAACACAAATCCCCTGCCTTTATCTTTCATTCTAGTAGGGGGACACAGATAAAGACAATGAATGCTACACATAATAAATAAATTATGTAGAACATTAAAACGTAATGAGTGCTATGGAAAACGCAGAGCAAAGTAAGGGAGCTTGGGAGTGCCAGCTGGGTGAGATGGGAGAAAGGAGTTCTTATTTCCATCAGGTGCTCAGGATAAATCTTATCGAGAAGGAGATGCTTCAGCAAAGACTTGGAGGAGTTGATGGAAGCAGCTATGCAGATATCTAGAGCAAGAGCTTACCAGGTGGAGGAAACCATCTGTGCAAAGGCCCTGTGGCCACAGCACATCTGCTGTGCTTTGGGAACCTTGAGGAACCAGTGTGATTGCAGAAGTGAGAAGAAGGGAGACAGGAGATGAGGCCAGAGAGGTGACGAGGGACTCAGATCCTGTACGGCCTCAAAGGCTAATACAAAGTCTTTGATTTTTCTCTCCGAAAGAAACTAATGCCAGATAAGACTGCAAGTTCCACAAGGCCAGAAACCATGTCAAATCTGTTTCCCACTGTGTACCAAGAGCCCAGCACCTTGGCTGGCCAAAGAGAGCCATCCGTGCACATTAATTAAGTGAATGAATGAGTGATCGTAGAGGCAGCAGGAATTAGTGGGCCCCTAAAGCACCATCCATGCAGTCAGAAGGCTGGAACTGAAGCCTTGGCTCCACACTTTCTAGCTGGGTGGGCTTGGGAAGACCACTTTATACCTCTGATCCTTGATATCTCCCTGTATAAAATGAGGGCAATATAATCAACCATCTCTAACAGGGTGACCGAGGGGCGTGCACAGTGCTGCCGATTGCAAACGTGATGAAAACGAGACGTCCCGTCGGCACTGCCCAGTTATTGCAGCCAGACCAGTGGTTTTCAAACTCAAGTTGTAGCTCACTTTAATTGATCATTAAATCAATCTGGCAGTTCACGATCAACTTTAAAAAAAAAAAAAAGAAAATGAAAGAAAGAGAACAAACTAGAAACTATCGGAGTACCCTACACAGAGCACCACTAAGTATTAATATTATTTTGTGAAACATGTGTTTTGGTTCTATGTATATGTTGATATGAGTGAGTTGCAATTTAAAAGGTGGTTTGCTGGCAAAAGCTGCAAAGCTGTTGCGAGGGGCTATAAAACCAGGAGAATGGGATAGGGGAAAGTGGCAGGTAGGGCAAAGGTGCCACCTTTTAAGTCAATAGAGGATTTGAAGTCTTGTGCCAGCACTTACGAGCTATGCAACAGGGAGCCGTCACTTAACTTCTAATCTCCAGCTTTCTCTTACCTGTACAGTGGACATTCTTCACCTGCCCCACAGAGTGTCAAACACAAGGACCTATAGCGAGTGTCTAACGTGATGTTGGCCATATAACAAATGTTTAATTCACCATTTAAAAAATCTTCTGTACAGTGCACTGAACTTTAGCTTATATGTAACAGTCATATGTGCATTTGTCAGATATGTATTGAGTGCCTAATAGTTATACTAATAATAACAACAATAATAAAATTAAGTTAGCATCCTTGGGGTACGTACTATGTGACTGAGCTAAATGCTTTATGTGCTTTGTCTCACTTATTCCTCTAAACAACCCAACATGACAAATATTATCATGTTCCCCCTTCTACAGACGTGAAAGTTGCAGCCCAGAAAGGCTAAATAACTTGCCACTGGTCACTTGGGTTGGCAAACTGTAAAGCCAGGATTTGGACCCTGGCAGTTTGATTCCAGAGTTCATACTGGCAATTTCTCATTAAGCTGCCTCCAGGAAGTCCATCTTGCATGAAAGGTTCTGGGCTGGACATGACACGGTGTGTAGATGTGTCCTCCCCACAAAGAGCTTCCAGTCCGGAGGGGCGAGAAGGAACGTTGAGATCTAGCCATGCATCGATACACACACTGGCAGGTTGGGGTGAGGAACCTGCGGCCTTAAGGCCACTTGTGGTCTTCTGCAGCAGAGAAAGCTGAAGCTTTTCTTGCCTCCTTTGGTGCTTAAAAAAAAATCTTGAAATCAGAAGGCCACACACATGTCCCCCGCTCCCCGCCCACCATTTGGCCAATTTGTTTTTGAAATGGTTTTTCTTTCTCGGACCAATACTACTCTCATCCCTAATGAGAGGTAGAGAGAGGTGGAATCATCACTTCCATTCTCAAGGTCCAAGGCCCATGAGATTTGCAGAAAGGTCACATCCAAGTTGGTGGCAGAACGCAGACAGTACGCCAGAACCGCCGACACCCAGCCCCTGGTTCTTTGGGGGACTTTTGATAGAAAACAAGCCTAAAAATAGCATCTGCTTTGCGGCACGTTGAAGAGAACCAAAACACTTGCTTTTAAAAATTATTTTTAAAACTAGCAGATGGCATTGGCCACAAAGAGAAAAGTAAGTGAGAGAGAGATTGCGCTTGCTTGCTTTCGGCTGGGAAGAACTCAACTTGCCCCCCAAACTCATTAGTTGGAACCCCCACATGGGGGGATAGCTCCTCTGTGGGTAATGCTTTGTGGTGTGTTTCTGCCGCTCACCATATGTGGGGAAACCCTGAGATCCATCATCTTTGGACTGTACTGAGTGTGGCTTTGACACACCAGCGCCTCAGCTACTCAAGGTTACGGATGGCATCTCACTGTCCTTTCATTTCTGGACAAACACTTAATGATGCCCACTCTATGCCAGGCACTATTCTATTGCCAGAGATCCTGCTGGGAATGATCCATGGTGCCTGGTGTTAAGGATTTCCCCAGACGAGTTGAGGAGACCAAATAAATTTCCAAATGGCGATGTTTCCCAAAATGAGGTAGGAGGTAATTTTAGGTAGTCCATGGATGCATATGTTTTTACCTTTATAGTTTCATGTTTATTTTAATATGCATTGTGAAAAAATACAGCTAAGTACTTAAGCCCCTCATAGCATGGCTATTACTGCTGGAGAGGGAGAGTAAAATGCATGGAGTCACGTAACAGAAGTGGGCAAGGAGATTGGGACCAAATTACAACACACTTCGTAAAGCCATCGATCCAAACTCCAGTTGTCTCCCAATTGGCTTCAAGGTCTTTACCACCTTTGCCTGTATCCTCTACTAAAATTTACTCATTTTAAAAATAATTTTACTAACTCGCCTTTTAAAAGCTTAATCATGCTTATTTAAAAAATTTCAAGCACATACCAAAGTCATAAATGGAAATTCATCATCTCTGCAAAAAAGAAAAGATCTGGAGTCTATCATCTCTATGCTATATCTAGTCTGGCTTTGGTACATCAATCCTTTAAATGACTTATTTTTAAAATACATGCAATTCGTCCACATACCACCAAGTTCATCTCCCACTCCACAGTAAGAAACATCAAAATCTGAGAAACGCGGTCAGAGGCAATCTAGAGCCAATCTTGAGCAGAGGAGTGAGTTTTAGAACTTTCACTGAGCATGTATTTTTGCAAGTCATGGCATTGGACGTCGAAAGAGGCAAAAATGATGAATAAGATACAGGCTTGGCCTCGGAGAATTCATAATCTTGGTTAAAACAAATATACAACTAATTCCAACCATAATCTAGAATAGGATGTGATGAATGAAATTGCACGGGAGTCACCAGGAGTGAGCTATGGGGGTTTCAGTTAACTAAATGGTCCTCACCCACTGCCCCTAATTTTTACATATTTATTCTCCTCCATAACTCCCTGAAATTTGGCTTTGTTCTCCACTCTTCCTATAAAATTATTGCATGATATTCCTAATCATCACACCCAGTGGCGTTTGGTTAAGGCTTATTTGTTGGACTCCAATGCAAGTAATTAAAAAAGTATTTCTTGAGTATGGACTGGAGGCCCAGGTTGGCTCTTTCCGACTTGCTCAATATTCCAAAGAGGACTTGTCACCGCTCAGAGTTCCAACTCTCATCTCCCTGGGCTGATGAATCTTGACTTATATTTCTCTCCTGAGCTCCAGTCAGCTCCAGCTGGCTACAGGACGTTTCTACGTGGGTGTTCCACTGTCAACTCCAATTACAAAGCTCAGAAAGGCAAACTCACCATCTTTTTCTTCAAACTAGCCAGTCTGCTCAACTTTAAAGCGTTTCTTCAAAATTGTCGTTGTTCTGGTGATTCTTCATTACCTCTGTCCTCTCGGCTTCTAGGGCCTTCAGGTAATTTTAAATTTCCTTTCTCCTTTATCTCTTGTATTCAACTGATAAATAATTCAAATTAAATACCTGTCACCACATTGTGCAAAATGTTTGGATAGAATTTCCAAATTTGGAACATGAGTATGAGGACAGTCTGATTTAAAATGATGACTATGGTGGCATGTGCAGAATTCACCGGTGTCCCCGGATGGGACAAAGGAATTCACAAGAGACAGTCTGCCCCCAAAGACAGCTGCAACATGATACCTGTGTGACTGCGGGGGGGACACCTACCACTTTTAATAAGATGCCATGGACAGAGAAAACCAACCACGTGGGCACCTCTATATACCATGCTCTAAGATGAGTTGCAGTTAGAATTTGTCTATTTAATGATCTTTAATGACTTTCCAAGCTGTCTGTGAATTCATCCTGTCTGTAAGCTGTTCCCTTGATTGCTCAGGGCCATCTGTTTCTCTCCAGAGAGGCTGTGGAGGGCGGTGGCTGAGAGCCCTGGCTTTGGCATCAGCTAGTCCTGGGTTCAAGTCCCAGTTATATCGGATACTTACTCCAAGACCTCGGGTCAGTAACTTAAACTCTCTCTGCCTTCCTAAAGGGGGTAATGACAGCTGCTTCTTCACAGAGGTGTTGCCAAGATGCATCAGATGATGCATGACAATTCCATGCACACTCATCGAGCCTCACTCACATAAGCGTGCAATCAAGGACGTGTTCACACACCTTTCTTTCCTCTGTGTTTTACAGTTTTAGAATCACCGTAGGAACCAAGCAATTGATACTTCTCAAACATTTTTTTCCCTTCAGCTTTCTAACTCTTGCCCTTCCACAAAAACACCAAAGTTCTCAAGGGCTAGAACAACCTCGCTTCTTCCTTGGAATTCCACAGACCTTTGATTGTTGAATGAATATGCAAAGGCCACCGTCAAGAAAGCAAAGAGAATCAGGCTCTGTCCATTCCTACCTGCCCGGGCTCTCGCTGCCTGGGCTGCCTCCCTGATTCCTTTCCTGCAATCAAGATCCTCGGACGGTGTTAGTTGACAAAAGCCCTGACATCTGTCAAGCTCTCACCAGCTTCCTCTCCTGGGAGGCACTGAATGCCGTGTTTGTAGCATTAGGCTATAAACCATATCCTGCTTCAACCCAGTTGGTCTCCCCGGACTCAAGATGAAGCCTTCCACCTGGCATGAGTATCAATTATTCCACCCCCTGTAGATACAACACCACCTTTTAAGGTTCCTACTGAGTTAGAAGTAGCCAATCACCAGCTGATTGAGCCAGGAATAAACATTGGACCCAAGATGAACCAATCAGATTCTCTTTCCTATGAGTATAAATTGGGACTCAGGGAATTTGGTGGATAGGGAAACTGCAAGAGGCTAGGAAAGCAATGTTTCTTACGAGCAGGGAGAAACAGAGAAAGCAAGGAGAGAGAAACAGAAAAATGCATTCTAGACTGATTTAAGGTTAAAGATTCTAGTTCTTCATTGAGGCCCCGGTATACCTTTGCCTTTGGGTGGTTTCTTTCCAATAAAATCCTCTTTTTGCATGAGTTAGTTTGGTGGGACACAGGGCGTGTTCTGTTTCTTACAACCCAATCATTGCTGGCTGAGACAACAGCCAGAGCCTCCTGCAGTCATGCCCTGAAGTTCAACCACACCCTTGGCCGCTGCTACCAACCCAGAGCTGACCCTGAGTTACCACGACCCCTTGGGCACTCTTGGGGCTCCATGGACATGCCATCAGGGGTCACCTCTATGAGTGGGAACCATCCTCATCCCCCTCCCTGTCCTCTCTGGCATTCTGTGTTCATGCTCCTCCCAGCATGCCTTGCAACTGAGTTATTGCTGGGCCATGGCAGTGAATTTGGGGAGGAAGTAACTTCTGTCCTTCAGTGACTCATAAAATCTAATTCTATTTAAAAAAAAAAAAAAAAAGAAGAAGAAGTGCATATGTTCAATTGAAAAGAAAACAGTTAAAATAGATGTTTTGCTAAAGAAACTTAACTGCCTGTGCCCACTGGCAGTTGGGAAATTGCATGAATGTGCCGGGCTGACAATTGTCCCTGAGAAAAACTGCAAAAGGACTGGAAGAAACATAATTCTTTTGTGCCTATGCAGCAAGGTGCACCTCCAGCCCAGCTCTAATAATGCAGGCAACCTCCATTTAATGTTTATTATGCCTTATTCACCAGCTCTTTTAATACTCACTTATTATGCCCACTTTAAAGATGATGAAACCAATATTCAGAACTGTTAAGTGACTGCGTAGAGGTCATGTAGCCAGTAATCATAGCTCCAGATCAGCCCGACCGAGCAGTGCACGCATATCCCTTTGTGCTTCCAGGAGAACTTGCGTAAGACCAGTTCATCTAATGAGCAATTCTCTGAAAACTCAACCCCCTGCCAAGAGCTTTTGCATCTATTTGGATATTAACTTTGCCATCTTGTGGCACATAAAAAAATTTTTAAGCTGCTTTGTTAAAGACATTTCTGAAATAATATAAATTCAAAAAGAAGACAATTACCCACAGACCCCCTCCCTAAATCAAATCAATATTTTCATTTGTCCGTGTCCCTTTCTGAGTCTTCTCCGTGTGCACATTCAATTTTAACACATTCAGAATACTATCTTAAATAGGATTTAACATCCTACATTTTTTGTGCCATGCATATTTTTGAAAGATTTTTTTTATCCCAATATAAGGATATTTCTGATGTAACTTTGCTTTCCTAAACAAGTTTTTTTTAAAAATCAAATTTGCGTCATTTTAAGGATGATAAAAATGGTTTCCTGTATTGCTGGGTGTCTCTTTTGCTTTTATCTAACATTTCAACCACTGTAAGGATTTTTTAAACATTCTATTAAGGAGCTTTTATCTTCAAAATTCGAAATCTCTAGCAAGAAAAACATATCAAATTTGCAGCATGTTATAGTAGATTTGTCATTTTTTTTTTTTTTAAAGGTAGCTGATTCAAAAAGAATTCTGGGTCACAAAATGCAAAATGACAATCCACTCGGGCGACACCGGCCTCCTTCGCTGTTCCTCAAACACGCTGAGGATGCTCCAGCCTCAGGCATTCACACTCCCTCTTCCTGCTGTCTGGAACACTCTGCCCCCAGATAGCTACACGCCGCGCTCCCTTGCTGGCCCTGGTCTCTGCTCAAGTGTCATCCTTTCCAGAGAGGCCTTCCTCGATGAGCCCATCAAAAATAGCATCTCTCTGCCCCAATCCATCCATCTCTACCCCCTTTACTTCGTGTCGCTGTTATAGTTTATTAATCTATCTCTCCCATGAGAATGTAAATTCCAAGGGAACAGGGACTTTATTTCTTTTGTTCACTGATGTACCCCTCGTGGCAATGCAGCCCGGGTCTGACATTTGTTTCAACAAATAAGTATTTGTTGCAATAACCAACAAGCATTAGTACCCTCTGAATCCTGGCAATAATGTTCTGACTTTTGGGGTACTGCCCATTCCGGCCCATTGCCTCCTTGGAAGCACCACTCAGGGGTCATGCCACGCAATGTTAGAAGATGAGTGTGAGCTGGAGGACCACCTTCACAGGCCTTCCTCGGAAAGGGGTGTCACCTTCCTGCTCACCTTAGCCACGATGACAACAGTTTGCCTCCTATACACGCAGCACTCTAAATTTAAATAATCATTCCCATGGATAAAATCTTACCCAATCCTTGCAATATCCCTGTAGAATAAGTGGAGTGACTCTTCCATGGTAGGGAAAACATCCAGAGGGCCATTAGGAAACCTGGGCTCAGGTCCTGGGGCTGCCACTTCCCAGCTGTGTAATATGAGCCATTTAATCTTTCTGGGGGGTCAGTGTCCTTTGGGTAGAAATGTGGACTGTAATAGTTACTTGTAGTGTTCTGGTGAAGGTTAGATGTGATTCATGAGAGTAAAAATATTTTATAAACTAAAAATAGGAATGCAAAGTTAAGGCCTAGGCAGGATAGCAAAGGCTTCCAGTTTTGGGGTTCTAGAGTCTTGTAGAACAAATCTCAGCTCCACTACTTAGCACTGTGTGACGTTGCATGAGTTACTTAACTTCTCTGAATGTTATCATTTGTATGTGTAAATTGGGGCTAGTCCTAGTCCCCATCCAACAGAGGTATAGGGAAGATAAAGTGAGGTAGTACAGCTAGGATGCTGAAGACGGTGCCCAGCACATACAGAGTGCTCATTACTGTTAGCTGCTGCTTTGGGTTCTTGTTTGCATCATTATCATTGTTACGGCCATTTGGGTGGCAACCCAACACGCTGTACCAACAAGAGCTTGGGCTCCGAGTTCAATGGGCCAGTGACCTGGTGCTGTGTCTAGAGAGAACTACTGTGCAACCCTGATCCTTAATCCTTCCACCTGCAAAGTGAAACAATAGATAATCCCTTCCATTGCAAGAGTCTTATGAGGCTGGGATGAAACAATGTTTTTGAAGACCCATGCACAGCAGATGCTCAGATGGAAAGTCAGTTCTGACACCAGACATGAGAAAGCTAAGGGACAGAGACACAATGGGACTTCACTGAGCAGGTGAGAGATAAGCAAGGCTAGGTTAGAACTCAGGCCCTTGGTGGAGCCTGGCGCCAGGCTGGCAGTGGGGGATTTTGTCCCAGGGGTGTCAGGTGGAGTGGCCGTCATCGGGTGATCCACACACAAAAGACCTCATGGTGTCGCGGTTAAAATCCTGGCCCTGAAATGTACCAGCTGTGTGGGCTCAGTCCTCTCAGCTATGAAGTCAGGATGACGACAGGACCCTTCTAAGTTGTCATGCGGCTTAAAATTATTCTGCGCCTCACATGGAGTAGAAATTATTATAAGTCTTTGAAAACAAATTTAATTTATGCAAAATTAAAATATATGTGCTCAGCCAAAAAAAGGTGAGAAAGAATAATTTAAATTGGGGCATTTCACTCAAGGAGCATATGCATGGAGTGCAGGTGAGGTGGAGAGGGTGTCTGCTCTTCCCTCAGCCCGCCCCACGTAGCATCCAAGGGTCTCTTGCTTGCAGTGAGTGCATCTTCCCAAGCACTTCCCCCTCCCCCCCAACAATACAGTCCCTAGAGACAGGATAACTCTTTCATCTGATCCTCAACCAATGAGAAAGCAACCTGTTCCATCGCGGGCCTTGCTAGGTTGGGAGATTTTGCATCAGGGCCTTCTCGCCCATGCAAGTCATAAATCCAGGGAGCTCTCGAGTTCTAGGCTCTCGTGGTTCTTCATCTCTCCTCCCTGGCGAGTGACAGCTCCTGCAGAGGGCTCAGAGCTCTGCCCAATTTCCATGTAAACCCCTAGCCCCTACTCTTTAATTCCAGAAGCATATTGAAATACAGGGGCGTGATGTGGCTCAACATTAAAAGAATAACCTCAAATCCACTCTACTTTATTTATAAAGCAGTTAACTACAAAGATATCATACTGTAATGAATATCAGTCACACATGATTAATTTCTCTCAGTCTCACCATAGCCAACTGAAATTGACAACCACTGCTCCAAGTTAGCTCAGCCTCTTTCTTGGGGAGAAAATCTCCTTCTTAGACTATTTACCAGACTGAAACTGTCTTGTCACCTGGTGGTGTCAATGAGTCAATTTGGGGACCAACAATGGAAAAGGGAGAAGGCAGAAGAGTTGGGGAGTCTAGAGGTTTCAATCGTAGCCCTGTCTCTGCCACCCCTTGAATACCTTAGACCTTAACTCCCCAAGGGAAGACTAGAGATTTGGCCTAGTGAGGGGTTCTCCCTTTCTGGGCTTTGCCAAGTCCCAAAGTGATGTAAATTATCGTTCTCTTAATATTTTCCTTTCCATTGATTCTCTTCTTCTACTCAAAAAATTTGTTTTAAAAGCAAACTTTAGTCACCCTTGGAGCACCATAGTGAACCAATTTATTATCTTGAAAGCTGTCACATACAGGGAAAGAATCAAGCATTTACCCTGCTTTTCCTACGGGAGCCGTACCACACGGAAGCCAAGCAATAGACGAGGGAAAGCCCCTCTTTATACAAGCTTTCCAACTAGCATATGGAAAGGAAATGCTAGAATTAGGATCTCACCCTCATACAATCCCTAATGAATTAACGCATCTAGGCAGCAATCATAAGTTGCTGCCAACATCACTGAGAGAGGCAACTGGACAGTATGTGCCTTCGGATGAAAGAACACACCACCATCTATGGTCTTGCCAAAGGGATTGAAGCAGAGTCGCACCAAGCCTCTAGACCCAGCTGCTAATTTGCAGGAAATAAAGAGGACAGATGAAACATGTTGAGGTGCTCCAAGACTATACAGTTGGCAAAACCCAGACTGTGGAAATGCTACAGGTCAAACACCCCAGGATATCTTCAGCAGATAAAAGAACAGGTAAAAGAAAAGGATAAAAGAGAGAGGGAACTCACGAGATTAAAGAATTTATAGACACATCAAATTAGATGCAAAATACAATAGCATCCGTTCTCACATATGGGCTGGGCTCTAAAATCAGCATGTAGGTTGAGAACTGGATAGAGTCACAATTAATCTTGAAAAATCCCTTAAAGCATCTTTAAGTCACTAGGTCATTGGCCATGAGAAACCCCAAAGGCCAGGATTAACTTTGTACCTCCTTGCCTTTGGGCTCTGGCCTCTCCTTCCTTGGGTATGGGGGCCTAGGTCTAATCTGAACAGGGAAAAGGTAAAGAGGTTACTTACAGGGGTGTCTCTTGCTCTTGCAGATAGAGCTGAAATCAGAGTCAGCAGCAGACAGAGGACAAATGTTCCCTTCTCATCTTGGCAGTCATGGCTCTGAGCTCACCAGCCCTTGTCTAGGACACTGTGCCCCCACCCTGGGAGTCCTCTGAGGGCCATGTTCTCAGGAAACCCACCCTCCAAGGAGACCCATGCAAAGGCCTCAGGCAACCTGCAGAGATGTGCGCATGCATCTCCCCAAAGGGCTGGAGGGCTGAGTAAAACCATCTAGAGGCACAATGTGTGGACCTTTCCACTGAGTTCCTGTCCCCGTGTCACCCCTTGCTGACAGAGAAGGGCCTTGTTCTGTTGGTTAGAAAAACCAATTGCCTAAGCTCCTTTATCTGAGTTGAGACAGCATCTGCCTCAGGGGAGAGCGCTTCCCAGTGGCAACCTCAGAACTCCCAGCCAAGTTCCCTGGACCCCATATCTTTCTGTTTCTAGAATGGGAAGAGCCCAGGTATCTCCTTGGGGTGGGCGCTGCTGGGATAGCTTTGGAGCTAGAAGACCCAGGGCCACCAGACAAGTTACCATGGTCTGGAAGCAGGAGTGGAGCTGGGTGAGGAAGGGCGGCTTCCCGGGCAGGGCCAGCACCCGCTTCTCCACCATGGTGCACTCCACGTCGTCATCCTGGATCACGACATCCTTCTTCAGGATCTTCACGGCGTAGAGCTCATCTGTGCCTTTTCGCTCCGAGAGCATGACCTGAGAAAGAGAGGGCAGCTGGTGTTCATTCAGATCCACTCCCAGCTTTGCACAGATGTCCTCTGTTGACTCTGAAACAACAGATGACGTTTTCCACTGACCTCACAGTTTGAATGGCTGAACCCGATCAAGGAGGACACTTCCAGGAGAGATGGCCATGTACTGATCCCTCTGGGATATGTATCAATGCCCAGCCAATATGGCTGGAAGGCAAGCCGCATGAGAGCAAATAGCTTTTGTTCACTGGCCTAACCCAAGAGCCTGCAATAGTGCCTGGCACACAGTACATGCTCAATTTGTTGAATGAGGGAGTGAGTGCATGCTGGATAAAAGTGGATTTGGGGGCACTTGTTCCTTTATTCATTCGATTATTTAATGTTCATTAAAAGCCTGCTAAACACTGGGGATACAGCAAAAAACAAGCAGGCACGTTCTATGACCTTGAACTCCAGAGAGGAAAAACAACTTTGGAAATTAATTTCAGGGATGATTAATGTAATATTTTAATAGCCTCCCCTGCTGTCTTGGGGCCTCCTTTCATGAGCTGTGGTCACAATCAGGGCCAGTTAACCGGCGTGGCTCATGGACACATCATTGTTTTCATTGGTTGTGACTATGCCAGAGGGAACAATGACCAGCAGGTACTATTTTCTCAAGAAGCTTCTTAGGAAGTGCAGGGCAGGACCACATTATAAAGAGACCTAACTGCTCTGGGAAGGCTTCCTGGAGGAGGAAACAATCAGATTGAAGTGCAGTAAACACTTCAATGCACTGTGTCAGATATTTTGCAGGCAACATTATTAATCACCACTGTGTTTCTGAGCATTTATGAATGGACCAAACAAGTATTGGTTTTCAATTATTATTTTTCATAATGGTAACTAGGAAGTAGGTTCCCTTATGAATCTCATTTTACAGGACACCAAGGCTCAGGGGGTAAGTAACCTGGCATGTTACAAATTCAGTTAGGACCAGGGTCATGATTTGAACTCAGGTCTACTTGACTGCAATCCCTGCCTTTAAATGCTCCACTTGAGCTCCAGAAGAACCCTTGAGGAGTTTAGGCGGTGGAGGGAGTAAAATGCTCCTGCCTGGCTCAGCTGGAGGGCCAGAGGATGAGACCTGAGGCCGGAGGGCGTGACACACAGGACAAGTTCAGCAGCAGGAGGACAGCTCAGCACACTCCACTCAGCTCTCATCCTAACAGTGACAGGTGTGCCCGGGCTCATGCACAGAAGCTTCCAGATCATGCATCCATGCATTGAAGCTTCTGGGCTGAGCTCACCGGCTCGCAAAGTCCCCATCTCTTGTTCCTACCATACTCTCTCTCATCACAACCAGGGTGGCCCCAGGTAAAGCAGACCCAAGGATTTAGGACACCTTAGGAAGAGGGTCCCCAGCACCCACTTCTACAGCAAGAGGACTTTCCTCAACCTCTTCCTCACCCAGCTCCACAGGAAAAAACAAGAGCTGCCAATGTGAGTGGGTCCCACCTATCAGGCATTTCCTCAATCCTCAAAACAGACCCACCGACTTACCTGGGAAGGTAGGGCTCTAAGTGTCGGGATGCATGTCCCCAGTTTATTTCCCATCTCCCTCTGTGCTCTCCCTGGTACCCTGGGGCTGTATTTCCCTTCCGCAGCCCTCACCAAGGCAGAAACAATGACTCAGGAAAGCCACTGTCCTAAGATATAAAAAGGCAGATGGAGATGGGGGTTTTCTGCTCCCGGATTCTAGAGTGACCTGGGCTGGGCGAGAGCAGGGAGGACTAAGGGAGATGACTTGGCTGGGAAAGAATGAATAGAGGGACAGAGGTGGGAGGAAGAAGAGCCTTTAGCTAAGAGGACCCCAGAGCCCAGTAGGAGGGGCTCAGTGCTGAGCTGTCCTCGAGGGTGGACCCATGGCCTCTGGTCAAGGCACCATCCAACGATCCTATCTGCAACCCCTCCCCTCCCCCACTAGGAGCAGAGGGGAGGAGCCCCAGACACCTGGGAAGCGAATGCAGTTGTGATAGGACATCTTAGCCTTCGGCATGGAAGAGAGACAGGGCAGAATGGCTGGAAATTTCCCCCTGCACCAGGGACAAGAGTGGATATCCTAGTCTGTTTCAATTATCTGCATTTTTACAGGTAAACAAACTGAGGCTCAGAGAGATTAACCTGCTCGAGCTACCAATTGTTCTAAAAGTGCATATCTGAACATGCCACTTCAATGCTTTAATGCTTCAGTGCTTCAATGCTAAAAGTCCTTCAGTGGCTCCCCAAAGCCAAACAATTCTGTGACCACGTCCTGTTCTTTCTTTCCCTTTGAACACTCTATTCCTACTGCCTGCAACGTCCTTCCACACTCTTCCAACGCCTGGAAAATTTGAGATTCAGCTGAGATGTTACTTCCTTCTCTAACCTGGATGATCCATTTAGACCCCAATCAGTCACTCCCTCCTTTGGGCACCAGGACTGCTTGGTATCTACGTCAGTTATGTATGCAGGCTTTTCCAAACTTCAATCATTCATGTGCCTTTTTCACATTTTTCTCTGCCACCTAAACTGTTATTTGCTTAGCATTTTAAAAATATAGTCATATTTTTACTTCACTAAATTTGAAAAGGAAACTTTATATCACCACTATTAATGGCAAGCCAGTATCACCAGTCATAAACAGGAGAGAAGCATAAAAATAAATAAAAGCAAAGCAGTGCTAGCAAATTCTAGCTAGACACTGATGGCTGCTGAAGATTCTAAGACAGGCCCTGCATTTTCTCCTTGTTAAAGGAAAAAAACGGTATTAGAAAATGTTAGAGAGCACATTGTCATCACATGAGATTTTCTTGTTCAATTAGAAAGACTAAAAGGAAACATAAAGAGAGGGTAACCTTATCATGTGATTTAATTTTATATAATATCATGACTATATACGACCTAAAAAAATCTCAAGTACTAACTGAAATCATCTTGCAAATCATTAATGCTATGTGCTCCACACCTGAGGAAAAACTGTTGCATGTGTTCAGTTTATTAAATCAATGAATAGGGACGTGTGGAGATTCTCTTGCCCTGTCCTAAGTAACATGCCCTATACTGACGGGAGGAAAATAGAACCGACATGCATAAAACACTACTGATAATTTAGAAGAAACAGAAGTGAATTGAATTCTAGGAGTCGGCTAACTTTTTCTGTAAAGGGCCAAACTAAATATTACAGGCTTCATGAGATTGTATTAACTACTAAACAGTGCTACTGTATTGAAAGAGCAGCCACAAACAATATACAAGTGCATGAGTGTGGCTGGATTCCAATAAAACTAAGCAGTGGTTCACAAGACAGGTGCCTGGGGAGGGTGGGGGGAAGCAGTGGGCTGGGCTCCAGTAGTTTCCTGACCCCTGGTGGAGAACATGTGTGCTCGAGACTGATCAGGAAAAATAAGAATGACCACCCGATCAAAAGTGATTGCAGTTTAATTTGGAAGTGAACTCTAGCATGCCTTTCCTTTCTTCCAACTCTTTGTTATTAGAAAAACCTTCTGATTGGGCAGTGGAAACACCTGGCCACAGCTGATTGGATCAGAGGTAGATACCTGACCTAAGTGTAGGCAATCAGAGTCTCTCTCCAGAGAATTTGGAATTAGGATACTCCAAGGAGTCAGTCAGGGCCCCTGAATAGAGAACACCCACAGATCTTCCTAGAGTGGTTCTTTCGTACTACGTGCAGGCAGAGAAGAATGAAACAGATGCGTGCGGAAAAAAGAAGGTCAGAGAACAAGCAGAGGCCTTGCTTTCTAGTTCCTGCTTCCAATCTCTCAGGAGGCTTGTTAGAAACTGCCATATCCCTCTAATAAAGTTATGTTTATTTATATTAGTTTGCATGGAGTTAAGTACCTTAGAGATCCTGTGAGACAAAGCTATTGCTTGGGTAGCTCAAATTCTTAATAAAAATGACAATTGCGGGAAGGCATTAACTTAAAACAAAGCAAATTCTATTTCTTTATAGAGGACCATGCCTCCTGCCTATATCAGAATCACTTGTGGGTCCTTGTTTATAATATAGATTCCAAGCACTGGTCTCCTTCAAGAGCTCTGGGCTGTGGCCTGGGACTCTGCATTTTACTAAACACACATCTCCTACCTTAATTCTAATCACCAGGTATTATCAAAATTGATTCATTTAATAAGATGGTTAGGCGATGTCCACAGGTAAAACATAAAATCCTTTAATTCTGATTTTCTTAACACCTTCCCAGCAGTCATGAACAAGGTGAGAACGGAACTTTCCTTTTCTCCTTGAATCTTCTAATCAAGCTTTCCTTTTCGATAGGAATCTCTCCACCCTCTCTAGGAGTTACATTTTGAGAGCTTTCCCCATAGCGTGAAGGAACTGACACTCCGTGGTGGTTTCAAAACACGTCTACAAATATTTGACACCCCTCCAAGCAAGAGGCAGAGTCTATGTCCTCTCCTGTGAACCCGGGCAGCCTTTGTGTTTGCCTTAACCAAAAAAATGTGGTTGAAGTGCCCCTGAGTGACTTCTGAGGCTGCAGCTTAATGTCAGTTTCTCTTAGAACATGCGCCTTTGGATCTCCGAGGCCGCCGTGCTCGACCACAGAATGAGACCACGTGGAAAGGCCCTAGGACCACATGAAGAGCATGGTGCCCAGCCAGAGAAGGAGAAACCCCAAGCCACAATCAACCCAATCTCCTGACCCACAGAAACCACGAGACATAATATATGATTACGTTGTTTTAAGCCTCCAAGTTTAGGGATGATATGTTATGCAGCAATAGATAACTAGAACAGATTTACCTAAGTTTCTATACGTTCTAATGCAACCCAGCTTTGTCAGGTGTGGCCCCTGTGACCTTGGGTTATGCAACTCTTTTCAATCAGTAAGAAAAAAAAGTTTCAGTTGAAAGGGGCAACAGAGATGGAATTCATTGTGCCTTCCAAATGCACCAACCTTCCTAGTCTTATCCAGAACCTGGAAGGCTTGATCATTCATTCGGTAAACGTTAATCAAGCACCTAGAATGTGCCAAGCACTGAGATAGGCACAGGGGATGCAGAATGACAAGGTTCCTGCCCTCATGACGCTTACGCTCCAGCACAAATAATCACCTAATGCCAATTGTGATTAAACCCCTGAAACAGAAGCACATGGTAGTCTTTAAATGGAGGACTTAACCTCATTTGGTGGGTCAGCAAAAGATGCCTTGGGGCAAGTGACAGTTTAGCTGAGACCCTACGTATCAGCAGGACTTGCAAGGTGGAGACAGAGGAGGTATATTGCAGCCAAAGAGAAGAGAATGATGGATTAAACCACCCGGAACCATAAACCGTGGCCTGCAGTAAGCCAAGAGCTCCAGAACTCAAATCCAGGACTCAAGTTCCAGCTCTCTGAGATTAGCAAACAATTGCCTCTGACAGAATCAGAGAGCTCCTACAAACAGAGCAGCAAAGGTACCAACGGTGGTGGCTGGAACAAATAATATGGGATGTTCAAAGGGCATGGCCAAATGCCTGTTCCAGGGAGAAAAAAGGCAATGTTGGGAGGGAGGACTAGGATGTGGGGGAAAGTGATTAGTTTGGGGTTGATAATGGTAACCAGCCATGCCTACTTAGTACTTCCAATATGCATTATCTCATTTAATTCCCACAGCAAATGAGTAGCATAGGAACTGCTACTATACCCATTTTACAGATGTGGGAGACAGAGCTTAGCAAAGATAGATGACTTGTCTACAGTCCCTTTACTAGGAAGTGATGCCGTCTAGTCATCTGTCTCCTAAATGCATGCCCTTAACCACACCCCATTGCCAAGCCCTAAGCACCAAGAGTTCAGTGGTGAGCAAATTATTGCTGGAGTGTTTCAAATTCAGCTCCAGATCCTGGTCCTGTACCTCCTTTTTCTATCCTTCCCACCTGCTGAGGCTTGGGACCTTGCAGGCTAAATCATTTCCTTTTTCTATTTCTTATATAACCACTAAGGAACCATTCGTTTACTTGGCAAGATGAACTTGGTCTGCCTTAGTGCTGTGGTCACAATTTCAGTTCATCCATTGGGTCCACAAGCTCCACTGGGAATTTTGTCCTAGACACGATGCTAGGCAATGGTGATGCGTCCAAACAGCAGGACAGACATGACCCTGCTGTCACCAGGTGGTTTGGGAAGATCCTCCTTCCTCTACTTGTGCTGTGACGTTTCGGCGGTGTGGGAGAGGAAAAAAGCAGAAAAATAGCCATCGCGCCAGCAGTGACGATAGCCATGCTCTAAACTGCGGAAATAATCTTTCATTAATCGTCTCAAGCAGTTTCTGAAGCTTCCAGAAACTTTAATACCAACATAGAGGGCGTGGGTTGTTTGCTCAGCTGTCCCTCTCTCTCCAGGGTGAGGATTCCAAACAGATTGAAAGGATGTGTTGAAGTGACGTTCTTATCAAATTCCAAGCCACATCTGTTACCCAAGAATCTTCTGGGAGAAATGTGATAAATAGCAGAACTCCAGTGACAGCAAATAAAATAGAGGAAAGTAGCCCAGGGAATCCTGGCTGGAAAGTTTGTTGTGATGAACTTTACTGGCAAACCCCAACGGTGAAATATGCCTGGGATCTTGGTTCCTTCTGTGGGACAGTGTTGCATAATGATTGGGGTGGGGACTTCAGAGTTAGCAGACCTGGTACATGTCCAAGTTCTGCCAGATACTCCCAGGTGACATTGGGAAATTCGGTTAATTTTTCTGAGCCTCAGTTTCCTCACCTGTAAAATGGGGATGCCAGCATTACTTCGTTTTTGGTGGTGCTGAGGGCATTTATGGGATAGAGTGTGCTAAGTACACTTTAACTGTGCAAGGCAAATGGTGAGGACTTAACGCCCGGTGGTCATCCTAGTTTCCTAGGGTGATGATAACAAAGAACCAAAACCTAGAATTTATTTTTTCACTGTTCTGGAGGCCAGAAGTCCCACATCAAGAAGTTGGCAGGGCTGGCTCCTGAAGGCTCTGAGGACAATCCGTTTCATGCCTCTCTCCCTGTTTCTGGTGGTTGCCAGCCACCCTTGGTATTTACCGGCTTGTAGACACGTCACCCCAATCTCTGCCTCTGTCTCCACATGGTGTTCTTCCCTGTGTCTGTGTCCAAATGTCCCCTTCTTACAGGGACACCAGCCACTGGATTAGGACCCACGCTAATCCAGTATGACCTCATCTGGATTACACCTGCAAAGACCCTACGTCCACACAGGGTCACATTCATTAGGACTTGAACATACATTTCTGGGGGGACACAATTCTGCCCACCGCAGGCGTTATCATCAACAGCATCTTTTCAGATAACAACGGGGGGCTGCTGGTGGTCCTTGTACAAAGCACCAGTGTCCGGTATTCGACTGGCCGAGGAGCTCTGCCTTGGGGGGCCTGTGTAAATGCCGCACTAACATGAGAGGGCGGAGATGGGGAGGGACCGAAACTGCTCCCCACTGCCCGAACGTCAGCAGACGCCTGCCGAAAGTCCAAAGCCAAATCGAGTCACCCTCAGGTCCCCTCTCTTACATCTCCCATTCCATGCGTCCACAAGGTTTTCCAGCTCTACACTGGGAATATACGCCGAATCCAACCTCCTTGCTGGTCTAAGCCACCATGGTCCTCAGCCTGGTCTCCTGCAGTTGTCTCCAAACCAGTTCTCGCTTCCGCTCTTCTCGCGCCCACCTGCATTCTGTTCTCTGCATTGCTGAACAATGCTTCAAAAACCCACGTCAGTTCATGTCTCTCCTCCTTCCAAACCCTTCCTCCGTCTGCACCCAGGACACAGTCCCATCTCTCAGGAGCCCCCGCCCCGTCTTCCCTGCCTGCGGGACTCGAGACACTCAACAATCTGCTCCCTCCCCTTGCCCAGCTCACAGTCCAATGTGACCACCTCCCCGAGGCCCTCCCTGCCACCTTCTCCAAACTTGCAGCCCCCTTTGTCACTCCCTGTCCCCCTCCTCTACTTTGTGTCTCTTCACAGCACTCACCACGCCTGGCATTACATTAATATCTATTTGTTTATTTCTCTCTCTCACAAGAACGTAAACTCCGTAAGGGCAGGTATTCTGTCTGAGTTGCCCACGGTTGTATCCTCAACGTCCAGCACATGGTAGACACTCAGCACATACTTGCTGCAGAAATGAATGAAAACATCTGAGTGGAGGAAGTAGCTAAAAACTCTAGACCTAGGTCACCACAGATCTTCAGTTCCTTAGGTGTCAGCGTTATTTAATTGATATATGGCTCTATCCAACCCGTATTTCCCAAAGAATTGGAGGTAGCATTCAAGATTATATGACACAAACAAGTGAATCTTATGGTGGGTGAATTATACCTCAACACAGGTGGTTAAAATGATGATACACCATACAGTAAATATATGTGTACATGTATATGTATGTATATATACATTATCCTTCTCTCCCTCCTTCTCTCTCTGTCTCTTCTCCTCTCTCCCTTTCTGCTTCCTGGAGGCCAAATCAACCAGAGATATATGAAACATAATAAAATTCATGTTTCCTATAAAGTAAGTCATTTTTTGAGACGAAAAACAGGCTTCCCCTAGAACTTAGGTCTAAGAGAAATGCCTTGCATGGCTCTCTGAACATGCCATGCTCCAGCGGATGGTGTTCTTAATAACATCCCTACAGCAGGATCAGAAAAGGAGAAGCAGGGGGAGAGACCCACACGTCTAGCATTGTCAGAGTCTGCAAGCTTGACTAACAAACAGAGACTTGATGAGTTCAGATGTGTGTCTAAAATAGAGAAAAAGACCTCTGGGGCTCACAGGGTCCCCAAACGCTGACTTGGGAGAAAGGCATCTGTAAGGGGTAGAGTGAGCTGAGGTCGCCAGGGAAGAGGCAGAGACAGCGAGTTAAAGCCCATGCGTTTACACTGCAGGCCTCCAAGGGCACCAGGAGACTGCTGTGCTCCCCCCCATGCCCAGCACTCTAGCAGCAGTGCAGGTGCGGGTGCGGGACCTGGATACTGATCTGTCCTGAGGAGGGTGTCCTCCCTCTATTCTAAGATTCCAAGTCTTTGAGGATCCCCTTGCTCTCTGGGTCTGTCTCCTGCTTGGGTTCCACCCAGACCCTCTGAACACCTGCAGAGGGTACCTTAGATGAACTCAACTCTAAGTTTCCAGGCAAATTCGACCCCTTCCCTTCCCCCATCCTTCCCTTGGGTTGCCCCGCCTGCCTGCACTGAGCTGTTGTTTCTCCACACCGCACATTACAATTCCCTGCGGAGCTTGTAGAAGCCAATGCTTGGGCCAACCTCCAGACCAATTAAATCAGAATCTTCTAAATATCCGAGCCCTTCCTGTGCCAGGCCCGGCCCTCGCTGGGGGAAGACAGGGAGGTGAGTCAGTTAGAGGTTATCAGAACAGTGCTGTAAGCAGGGGCTGGATCCCTGGCCAAGCACCGTCCACCTGTTCTTCCAAGGGCCCTCACGCACCCAGGAGCAGGATTTGGAGAGAAACTTGGGTGCTTCCTGGTTACAAAATGAGGGTTAGCTTCAATATCCTCATCCTTACAACACAGTGGCTATCCTGACAATCTCTGCATGTAAGAATGAGATCAGGGCACTGACGGAGTCTGACGATCTGGAAGCTCACGTCTAATTAGAATTATAAAATCAGAGTAAGTACAAGTGCAGACTCTGGAATCATGAGTTCAAATACTGACTCTATCATGTGCTTTGCTGTGTATTCTTGGGCAGGTTACTCAACCTCTCTGAGTCTCAGTCTCCTCATCCATCAAAGGGGCAGAATGATGGTTTCTTTGGCGAGTGCCCATTGCTTTATGAACTTCGTGCTGAGATGTTAGACATTAACCAGACTCCCTATGCTTCATTCAAACCTAGACTACATGATGTTGGAGATGATACCCACAAGGTCTGTCACCTCCTTACAAGAGAATAATAAGCAGCCCCCTTAGAGTGTAATCAATAGTAACCAATCAAATCTTATATTTGCACATTAGCCTTTGTATGGAAAATGCTATCATGCTGTTCAGCAACCCCGGATTTTGCCTGTGTAAACGGTCTTCACTTTTCCCCACACCGGGAGCACTTATCACCACTCTGGCAAAAGTGTGTCCCAGGACTGCTGCCCTCACACTTTGCACTTGAATAAACTTTTAGCTGGATCCTGAGCCTTTTCATTGTTTTAGGTTGACGGGTTCAAACTTTGGATTAAATGCTCTAAGCATATTTGTCCACCCTTACATTTGTTTAAATTTTATATTTAACAGTGGCCACACCAGTCTGATATGAAATTGTGTGGTTCGAGGGACTCAAGCACATTTGTTTGCCTCTATTAGTAGAGAGGAAGTTAGCAGTCTAGAAATGATTTCAGGCTTCTAACAACTTACTTTAGAGAAGGCAACTGGGCAGACATTGCTAATTGAAGACGTACTTCAGGAAAAACTGCGAAGTGGCCTAGTGGGGAAAAGACATTCATTGGGAGTCAACAGCGTGGATCTGGGTAGGACTGAATCACTTCTCAGATACAATCTTCGAGTTGGCCAGACAAAAAGAAGAGCAGTGATATCCAGCATGGAGATCCGCTCAGATTATACAACTTGGTTGTTTCATGATTTATTATGTAAGATTTTCGGTATTTAAAAATCTCTTTATAGATGATAAACAGCATGGATCTGTGTGATAGATAAGCTAATTTTTCATTTCAGAGGTCAGGTTGGCAGATTGCATTAAGATTTAAACCTTTTAAAAGGATGCCCTGTCACACCTTAGATTTAATCAGGTTGAATTTTTGCCCACTAGCAGAGAAAGCCACGGAAGTGTGAAAGGAAGTTTAGAATGGAGGTGCTTTTAGCCTACTCATCTCTGGCTCCTTCGGACTTGCTATTGTTAAGCAAATGTCACTATACCAGTGGAAGCAATGACTCACGATGACTGCTTGAAAGGGGGAGAAGTGGAACAAGGAGATTGAAACCTGAAATGCTTAGCCCCTGTGTTTAAAAGAAGACATTCAGTGGGCTCTAATGAGTAGTGTTTAATTGGGTTGTAATGAGAGATGTGAAAGAATTGTTATTTCAACACTATGGGCTGTATCAACTCGAATTATTGATATCAACAAAACTGATACATATCAATTCCAGTTATTGAAGGATTCTTTTGAGCTAACATACACGTTAATGAACTTGGAGGATCTTATGCTAAGTAAAATAAGCCAGACCCAGAAAGGCAAATACTGCATGATCTCACTTATATGCGGAATCTAAAATAGTCGAACTTAGAGAAACAGAGAATTGAGTGGTGGTTGCCAGGGGCTGCGGGGTAGAAGAATTGGAGAGATGATGGTCAAAGTGTTCACACTTGCAGTTGTAAGATAAATAAGCGCTAGAGATTTAATGTATAACATGGGAAGTATAGTTAATAACACTGTATTGTATACTTGAAATTTGCTAAGGGAGTAGATCTTAAGCATTCTCATCCAAACACACACAAAGAACTGGAATGCCTAAAAAATAAATTAAATAAAATAAAATGAACACACTGGTGACAGGTATGGCTTAGTCAAATTTGTTTGAATCATATGTGATATTTGACAAAGCTAGATGGTTCAGATAAAAGCAGATTTAATTTGACTGTTCTTTTTAGATGGTTCCCGGGAAAACAAACTAATAATTGATGCCTCCTACCAAAGGCAATGAAATGAAACCCTTAAGGACCTGTCATTCATTTCAACCATTAGGCTGCACAAAGAAAGTCTGTTTCTCTATAATCTACCCTGTGAGCCCAGTCTTCCGCTCGTAGTTGGTGTTACAGACCACTGCCAATAGAGAATGGGGGTCTCCACGGCAGGAGTGGGCCACTTGGGGCGCAGGGAGGCTGTGTAGCTTAGTGGTGATACATCCAGGAGCCAGACTCCCTGGTTTGAACCTGTCTCCACTGTTGCAAATTTCTCATTTCTCTGAGCCTCCCTTCCCTCATCTATAAAATGAGGATAATAACAGCTCCTACCTCGTAAGACTCATTGTGAAGCTTAAATGAGCAGTGTGTATAAAATACTCAGACAAGTTCCCAATGCTCAGAAAATATTATCAATCCCTGCAGTGGTGTTCAATGAGGTCAATCCAGAATGTGAAACTGGGGTGGGAGGTGGGAGGGTCTGAAACAAACTCTGACCATATGAACCGTCCACATTGAGATATCCAAAATATTTACCATGGGTGTTAGATGATTACAATCTACAAATTTCTGCTATTATGCTTCCTGTGGAAAAGATTATGGGTTATGCCATTAGTAACTAGGGGCTCATTTTACCAGGATCGTAAATTTCTGAACTATCACAGAGAGATATAGTTGAGACGGATATGCAGAGGGCGGCAGGAACTAGGATAGCACAATGATTAGGCCAGTGGCCACGAATTATCACCTGAGACAGAGTTTCCATGTTAACGAGTTCTACAAGGTCCTTCAATAAGAGGACTTGATTTAACTTTGTGATATTTTTCCCAAAGAATAGGGCAACATTTTAAAGAATGCACCTGCTTTGGCCTGTACCTGCCAGGCCAGTCATTTTTGTCCTTCTTTTAGTGAAACTGTCCACATCACATCTGCTTTTCAGAGAGTCCTGTCGTCCTTCCTGATGAATGGCTAGAAAAACGCCCACCTTGGCCACAGCTAATTGTATCCAATGGGTCCCTGATCTACACTGGCCCACCAGCTGTTCTTTCCTGGGATTTTAGATTTCTAGGATATTCTAGATTTGAGAATTAGACACAGGGACTTGAGAAGTGACAATAAGGCTGGGAGAAGTGGTGCAGGGAAAACAGGCTGGGGCCCCCCCAAGATGGAGACATGGTTGTCAGGCTCCTGGAAGCCTTCTAGATCGGCTGCACTTCCTGCCTTTGGGTGTTGTGAGATACACCATGTCTCTCCAGCAAATACCCACTTCCCTCACTGTGGCTTGACAATCTACTTGCAGCAGATGGGAGGTTGCAAAACTTACATTAAAAAATATTTTATTTTCTTTTATATAATTAATTGTGTTGAGGAAAATGGATTCTTATCTTGCTTTGTAATATGCTAATTTCTGAGGAGGGAAGGTGGGGGCCACAGTAAGTCACTTGAAGGAGGAGAGACCTGGAAATCTCGGGGAAGTCGAAGAAGGGCCTCGCAATGATTTGGGAAGATGAGTTGGCAAAAACATGCTGCAATCAGAATTGCATATGAAAGAAGGAAAGATTGAAGGCTCAGGGGGGAGGTGCCTTAATTGGGATAGAACCAAGGAGAAGGCAGGAATCCAAGATCAGACAGCAAATGTCAAAAGGTTCTCTGGAAGAGGATTAAGGGAACAGGTAGCAAAGATTTCGTGCTATCTGTGAACCATATGATAAAAGAACTCACCATATGGTGCAGGAAGATAGCAAAGCAGGGTGAAGTACAGGGAAGTGCTTTTGTCTGTAGGATTATATAACCACGTCTAACGTATGGATGTGTATGTGTGTGTGTGAATACACACCACTAATGAGATTAAAATTAGGATAGACTCCCACAACAGGAGCTCAAAGACTTAAGAGAAGGCCTTTGTTACTGGTATGCACTAAACTTCCTTTTAATCTGCTCAGGCAATGTCTTCCTGTCGAAATCCAGTGCTGTGTTTGGCTCCAGCAGAAGAGGCTGTAGTCTGGGGCTTGGAGCACTGGATTATTCTCTTGTGCCCATAGAGCGTGCTAGTTTAAGTACCCGGCATTCACGGAGACGACCTCGGAGGTTGCTGAGGGACATGCTGTTGAGATGCAGAGATGTTGAGAAATCAGGGCCGACTTCTAGATCAAACCCATCCAGCACCATGCTGAGGGTCCAACAATCCTTTCAGAGGCTCATGAAAGCATTTTAATTTCTTTTAAAATCACACGGAAAAAACCGCGAACTTTTAGGTTGAAGAAAATGTTTTAATGTATAATATTAATATATTTGCCCTTATACCAATGCAGTCATAAGGTATCATTTTCAACTCTTTTTCATGGAAGGAGGAACCCACAAATGCCATGATGTCATTCTTGGAGCAGTTTTGTAACTGCTGTTTCAAAAAAACAAAAAACAAAAACAAAAAAGAAAGAAGAGACTAGTGGTCTGGGGAGATGTGTGGACTCCAAAGTGCCCCAAAGTGGAGAAGAGATGGAAAGAAGCAACTGGAATCACAAAACCAGATTTCAAGGTCCTGCCACCTCCCAGCTGTGTGATCTTGGAGAAGTTACTTAACCTCTCTGACTTAATTTCTATACAGGTATAAAAGGGCTATTATCAGTAACTAACTTGCAGGGTTGGGGTAAGAATGAATAGGATGAATATGTATGTAAATCCATAGCCCGGCCCTTGTCAATCAGCATGAGCTCAGTAAATGCTGCAAGCAACGGGGAGCGTGTGAGTGGGATTGGAGTGGGTGGGTTTGGGTAGAGTTGGGGACGGTTGAAAAGGAATCACTGCACACACTAAAGATGCCTCCCAGACTTGGAGCATCCCACAAGGGTGCTGCCTGAGGAGGAAATCGGAAGGGCAGTGGCTGGAGGAGTGAAAGCCATTCTCATGGGCCCTCTCAGGAATCGCTAAGGACGACTCACAGTTCCAATGAGCACCTGCACGTGGCCAGGTGACCAACAGGCACAGAGCGAGGAGGAAGGACAGAGTATCTGGAGCCCTCCATCCCTGTGAGCTTTGTCTAACGGCACTGGCTTACAGTGAAAATAAGGCATGCACGCTCTGTTTAGTACTTAGAAGGAAAAATGAGAAAATAAAAGGGGAAAATGGCTAACCTCCTCCATGAATATGTTCATGACATTCCAGGTGACCACTCTTGACACTAGAAATGCAAGTATTAAGTATCAAGCAACCAAGAGCCCCAAATCAGACATATCTAAATCAAGCCTGGTCTGGTAAATGCCTTTTACTAGCTGCAAGACTTTAACAAGTCATTTCAACTTTCTGCATCTCCTCTCCTCCTCTGTAAGATGGGGAAAATAGTAGCTGCATTATAGAGTAAGTGCACACTGATACAAACAAGGCACTTATAAAAGAGCCTGACACATTATAAGGACTCAAACAATGTTAGGTGGTTTCATCATCATCATCACCACCACCACTAGAATGTAAGTTCCATGAGGGCAGATGTTTTAGTCTGTTTTGTTCTCAGCCATTTCGTCTGCACTAGAAGAGTGCCTGGCATATAGTAGGTGCTCAAGAAATACTTCTTGAATGAACAAATTATTAATTATGCCTGTCAGTGGGTAGTTATTATAAAAGTGATGACTTCTCCCCAATATGGTGGATGGATTCCAATCTTTGTCCCAACTCCCTTCCCTCATGCCCCCCCCTGCTCTCCTAAGTAAGCCACCATACCTTGTGCTCAGACCTGGAGCACAGGTGTGAGTTAGGGGCTCACTGCTAACCTGGGAGACAGGTGTTTCAGAAAGTTTCTGAGGGGAAGAGTTACAGTGCAAAAAGATAAGGAAGGAATGGGTGGGGAAGATGTAGAGGAGCAAATCTCAAAAGAGCAGTTTGATGCTCTGGAGGAAGAAGGTCAAGATCACAGGAAAGATTTTTTTGTGTTTTTGAGACAGGGTCTCACTCTGTCACCTGGGCTAGAGGGCAGTGGCATCATCATAGCTCACTGCAACCTCAAACTCGTGCGCTCAAGCAATCCTGCCTCAGTCTCCCAAGTAAGTGAGACAACTGGCATGTGCACCATGTCCAGCTAATATTTCTATTTTTTTTTTTTTTAGAGACAGGGTCTTGCTATGTTGCCCAGGAAAGATTTTTCAGGACACAGGACATATTGAGCATGTTCCTTAACTAACGTGAAGGATATGAGGAAGAGGGAAGATCAGAGACTTTTAGTATCTTCCAGATAGGCACAAAAATTATAGCAAAAGACTTCCTGTGCTTAGAACTACAATGGTGATGGAGGTGCCAAATCATCATGTCAATGTGAGATCTTAAGGCCCAGTTGCCTTAAGTGGGTGGGGCCAGGAGCACTCATCTGAGACTGTCACCAGATGAAAACTGAACTTCTATTGGGTCTGAGCCAGTATACATTTGAGGGTCTATGTGTCACAACAGTTGAATGCATCCTAATAAAAGGAGTTTAGGTGCCCTGACTGCCACACAGATTAACCGAGCCTATTTTAAGGCAGTTTCTCACAAAATGCAGTATAGGTGCTTTGTACCACCGGCAGTACAGCACAAATTACTTTTTTAAAATACATTCTCCTAAAACATATTAAATATATATTAATAACTGGTATATCAATCCTGTGATTTCACATATATTACTGCTTAGGACAATGCTAAGAAGAAGAGAAGGAAATCAATGGAAAGTCAATTTATAGAAAAAGTATTTAGTATTTATGATAGTCTAAAGGAGGAAGGTACACGGTAAAAAACAAAACAAAACAAAACAGGTGCATGAGTGACTAACATTTAGGCTACTTGGCCAAGGCTATATTATCAACCCTGTTGTACAGTCTAAATTTTGAGCTGGGAAGTTGACGTCAGCACCTTGGAGAATGGCACAGAAATGTTAGGTCTCCACGGGGAACCTAGTGAAGGGTCGACTACCACAGCCTCAGTGGCCTCCTTTGTGACACTCAGGCGTTCAATGTCATCAGTCTCCGGGGCATTCATCTGGGAAAGTCAAGCACTGAAAGAGGAAGCTTCCTGGTTTTGTCTCTCGCCTCTCTGCTTTTGACTGTAGACCATCTTAGACGCAAAGACAGCAACCGAACTCGATGGGATTTTTTGGAGATAAATCTAATACCTGAGCACCAAGTTTCTAAGGACTTTCTACGTTTTCCTTTTAATTTCATAAGCTGCTGACTTCTTCCTACTTGATTTATTCCTGGCTTAAGCTCTGCCTCAAGAAAGGCAGCATTAACACCTGGCATGTTTCATGATTTGAACACAAGGAAATGTCACAGAGAAGAGGCGCGTGGAGTTTTTTGTTTGTGGGGGGTAACACGTTGGGGGTTCTAAAGGGAAAAGTCAGAAGGGCTTTTACGTCACCGTGAAAAATTCCAACCAAAGCTGACAACTAGGGAACGTGGCTGAGACCACGAGTTAGTCCACCCAAATTGTTCTCCCAGCCTCTCCTGCACTTGAGGTGTGGCCATGTGACTAAGTTTTCTCTAATAGAGAGTAGGCAGACGTGATTGGTGCCACTTCCAAAACCAAGACTTTTAACAAGCAGCTTGTGCCTCCTCCGCCCTCTGAATGTAGAGAAAAACAAGGCCCCAGGGATTAATGGAGCCATGGAAGACAAAAGGAACCTTGTCCCTTAATCACCATATGGAGAGAGTGGGTGGGGCCAGGAGCACTCCTCTGAGACTGTCACCAGATGAAAACTGAACTTCCATTGGGTCTGAGCCAGTACACATTTGGGGGTCTATGTGTCACAACAGTTGAATGCATCCTAATAAAAGGAGCTTCGGTGCCCTGACTGCCACACAGATTAACCGGGCCTATTTTGGGTGTGGGGACCGGGAACAAGAGACGTTCTGAGATTTTCATTTACTCCTTCCCCTCTCTGCAAAGTTCGCTCATCCTTTAGATGTAGCCGGAGTCACTTTCTCCCGGAAGCCTTCACCGACTTCAACTCCTGCAAATCCCACTCGCACCGGCTCCCACTTCACACAACCAATTATCACAGCTGAGCTGCATTTTACATCTGTGAGTGTGATTTTTTTGTTTAATGTTTATATCCCCACTGTGTTTTAAAGTATGCATTTTTGAAACTCGTGGAACGATACACTTCAGATACGTGCATTTTGTCATAGGTGCATTTTATAATACCTTTAAAATGATCATTAAAACATATTGAATTCTGGCTAAATGAGATACACGCTGAACAGTTTGAGTCTAAAGGGTACAGATGTCTGCAACTGGCTCCGAAATGCATTAAAAATGGGTTGATGGGGGCATAGACAGATGGCCAAATACGGGGTAAAACAAAAACAGTCCAGTGTTATTTGTAGAATCTAGGTGGTGGGCATTATACATGTTCACTGCGTAATTCTTTCAACTTTTCTGTATTTTTAAAAATTTTCATAATAACATGCTGGGGAAAAAGTTCAGTGAGAGCAGGAAACATGAGTATATTACATAAAGGGAATTAGCCTATATACAGTGTATTTTATACTATTAATCACAATGTTCTGTGATTTGCTTTTATTTTTACTTGGTATTATGTCATGAGAATCTTTCTATGATGTTACATGGATAGATGTATATGTGTGTGAGAGAGAGAGAAAGAGGAGAGAAACACTTCATTTTTTTAATGGATCATGGAGATACCATTATATCTTTAACCTTCACGTTATTAATGAATATTTGGGCAATTTCCATTTTTTCTATTACCAATCATTTTCCAGTAAATGTCATTTTACGTAGATCTTCTGTGCTTTGGTGTTGAGCTTCTTTATGTTCGTGGATCTATGTCCACTCATAGCGTTCCAGATGCCTCCCCGAGGCCTGTCCCATCTCCCCCACGCTGCTCCAACACACATACTTTAGCACAGTGCCTTCCCCTGGCAAGCCTCAGGGGTGTAAGAGAATAAGAAAGCCCCCGTTCAAACTTCCCGGCATAACTTTTTAAAAAGACTCAGATCATACAAATCATTACCAATAGCACACCCAAAGTCTACGAAGATGAGCAATGTTAGCATTAATGAACTATTTAATGGATGTTTATTGCAGCAGCACAATAGGGTTAGAGGAATCAAGTCTATAATGTAGGGAGTTGTATTTATGCTGTGTATACTTTATCAGGTACTTGCTGTGTTTACTTCATAAGGTAAACTCATATAATCAACCTGGACAGTCCATGTATTTATATACATGTAGCACAATCTTAACTCCAGCAACCACTTGGCAACCACAGACGTTAAAGCCTTAAAAGGTGTAAAGGTTGGCAAAGCCCATGTTAGAGATTCAAGGAATCATAAATACAGCGGGTTAAGGATAAAACTGTAAGAAGCAACATTAAATAATAAATGAATAATACATTGGAATGCTGGAAGGCACCTATATATCTGCACGTAAGCCAGACATGCCAACAGGTCTTGCTCCGGTAAGATAACCCTTCCAGGTAAATGCCGTCACCTGTTCGGGAAAATAAAACTCTCCAAATTGTTCTTCTTTTTAAAGTTTTTGAAACAGGGTTTGCTCGTTTGGAATTCAACGGCCTTCACACTTGCTTTCTCCCTTGTTTCATTTTCACAGGTCTTAGCAAAGAGCTTGTGTCGTTCCCTAGTCACTTCACAAATTATTACAGTGCTTAAGAGCATGTTTTTCTGGGGCGGGATCTGAAACAGTGGACCTGGGGGAGGGGAGGTATAAACAGATTACCCCCAAGGTTGATCTCTTTCATCTCAAATCACTGCATCTTGTGTTCTTCTGTTTATCGGGGATTGATCTATATACCTAATCAGACTGCAAAATGTTCAAAGTAGGCATTCAAATATAAAACCTGCATTAATTTAAAACCCTGGTTGGCAAACCTAGAGTTACAAAGGATTACTATATGTTTTAAAGGATCATAGAGGTGTTTGTTATTCTACTTTGCTTTCATGACATACTGTTGTTTTCATCTATGATTTATTTGATGCTACATCTCCAGTCTGGAACAGAACTCTCAATTATTATCACAGTTTCCATGGAAACATATGATCTATTCTCTCTCATTCTCTCCCTGTTCCCCAATGATCCATTCTCCCACTATTCCACCTCCCCAACCCCAACTCTAATCCCTTCCATGAGGCCTTCCAGAACTTTCATCCCTCCTTCGAAAATTCTCCAGCCTAAATTGTTAAGTGATCAAAAACGTGCACGGTACACTAACTTTTGAGTTAACAAGGACAAGAATAAAAATGTTAAATTAGCATAGAGAGACTGGAAAGATGCACATAGAATTAACAAACGTGCTCACGGAGGGATGGCAGTTGCGGCGAGGGGTCACAGAAAGACGTGAACCTGGGTGAGAGCAAGACCTCTCATGTTCATCCTTTTAATACCATTTTAGTTATGAACCATGTGAATGCACTGCTTATTGGAAACAGAATTTAATTTTTGAAAACTTCCCCCAAAAGCCTCAGCTCATTAGAACCTCTTCTTTCTGCAGGCCCCTTTCTTCCCCATCATCAGGGAAACTGCTCTATCTTTGAAATCTAAATGCCTCTATTCTTCCTAACATTTTAAATATCTTGGCCTCACCCATTTGGTTTTCATCCCTAGACTTCTAAACCCCTCTTTTCCCCACTCAGGCAGTGACCCTCTTCCTGCTGGACGTCTTTCCCGACCCAGCCTAGATACCATTTTCATTCACTTATTTAACACACTTTTACTGAGCATCTGAGATAGGCCGGGCTCTGCGCATCTGCAGTGGGTGTCTCTCTGCCCAGAATCTTTAACCCCCTTGTTATTATAATCTGTTGGTTCATTGATCCTGCGAATCTGCAGCTCAGCTCAAACCCACCATCTTCTCCAGCCCCACATGAGGGCTGCCTGGAGCTACTCATAAAATCACACAGTGGTGTGGACACTGCCAACTGCCTATGCTCTAACCTTGGGGACCCCAGAACTGCTTGGCAATCTTACTGAGTGTCCTTACTGTCTACTCCCATTCTGTGCCAAGGGTCTTCCAACTTTGGGCCATCAGCTCAGATCCCTTATTCCATCTCAGCAGATGACCTTGCCACCCATAGACAGAGAAAATCCATGCATTCCATCTGGGAACAGAATGAATTTTATCCATAGGCACTGGAAACACAGTGGTGACCAGGACACAGAAGATTCCTATTCTTGGGGGGTTTTTTTGCTTTCTTTCTCTTGGTTTTTTTTTTTTTTTTAGAGATGGAGTCTTGCTCTGTTGCCCAGGCTGGAGTGCAATGGTACAATCATAGCTCACTGCAACCTCGAACTCGTGGACTCAAGCAATTCTCCTGCCTCAGCCTCCCAACTAGCTGGACTACAGGTGGGGGCCACTATGCTCAGCTAATTTTTAAAATTTTTGGTAGAGATGGGGGTCTCACTATGTTGCCCAGGTTGGTCCTGAACTCCTGGGCTCAAGCGATCCTCCCACCTTGGCCTCCCAAAGTGCTGGGATTATACACATGAGACACTGTGCCCAGCCCCTCTTGTTGAACTTAGATCTTAGAAAGGAAAAAGGGACCAACCAATAAAGAAACAGGAAAAGTATAACCCAGTAATGGGGGTTATAGAGAACAAGTGAGTGGCTGCTTTGAGTGGATGGTCAGGGAAGACCTTTCAGAAGAGGTGAAGTCTACGTTGAGATGTGAATTACAGGAAGGAACCAGCCACACAAAGAGCAAAGGGAGCAGCATTGCAAAAGCTCTAAGGGAGGAAGGAGCTTTGTGTGTTTCAGTAACCCAAGAGCCACCATGTGGCCGGAGCACAGTGGGTGACAGAGAGAAGAAAAAGAAGAAGGTCAAGGCAGAACAAGGGGCAGATCACAAAGGGCGACGTACGCCCAGGACATAGCATAGAATTGATTCTAATCACGATGGGAAGTCATGGGAGAGTTTTAAGCAGGTAAGCACCTTGCCCTAATGTAAGCTTTAGAAAATTGTTAAGGCTGCTAAGTAGAAAGTATATTGATTCTAAGTAACAAGATTGGGAGTGGGAACCCAGTTAGGTGCTTCTGCAGTCGTCCGAGTGGTCTGTACAGTTTAGATTAAGATTGTATTCGTGAACACGGAGAGAAGTTAGTGAACGTATGATGTGCTTTGAAGGAGCTGTCAGGGGTCACTGATAGATTGCGCGTGAGAGGGGCAGGGACAATGGGGTGAAGGAAAGGGGGGAACTTAAGGATAACCCCCAGATTTTGGGCTTAAGCTACAGAGATGGGGAAGAAATTTATATTTTTTGCACACCTGAGTTTGTGGTATGAGATTTATGCTAGACATCTTTATGGCACACAAAGGGATTCAAAGACTCAAAGCAACACTAAACAAGTCAGGAATGCTTATAACACAATCTCAACTCCAGTAAAACAGTGTCTCACGGTATCTATAAAAGCATCCAGAATCACTCTATGAGTCCCAGGGTCATCCTTCCACTGTGCTGTGTTTGAAAGGGACTGTTTCCTTTCTGGGCTGCCAGGGTAATCTTTTCTGATCGTGTCACTTCCCTGCTTAAAAACTTTCAGTGGCTCCCCATCACACTGTGAGTAAAATCCAAACTCCTCATCATAGCTTATAAGGCTTTGTGTCTTCAGGCACCTGCTTACCTCTACAATGTCACATCCTACAACCTCCTCCTGCTCATGATGTTTGGCACCAACATCTTCTGTTGATACCCGAGAATGCACCGAGCCCTTCCCAACCTCAGGACCTTTGCACTTGCTATTCTCTCTGCTGAGGACGTTCTTTGCTAGCTCTTTGAAGGCGTAGCCGGTTCATTCTCCTCCTTCAGGTCTCAGCTTAAATGTCACCTCCTCACACAGTCTGAGTGGGTCCCCTTTTGATTTGTTTGTGACAAACAGCAATGTGCCTGCCTTGTTAGATGCTCCTTCCTGAGCAGGTGCAGCCACCAAGTCATACCGTACCTTGCCAAAGCTGCCTTTCCCCAGCACCATCAGGAAGTTAAAATCGGTCAGTTTCATCCGGTCCCTGTTGCCATTGTTGTCAAATTTGGATATGGTGTTGGTTGTCTTTTCTTCTGGAACCTTGGTTCCCGGGCCGATCTTGGCTCTCTGGAGGAGGAAGCACACAGAGAACATTACTGGGGTTTGAGGATGGCCTTGTAGGAAGACACACATAAATACCGGAAGCTGTGGTTCCTGCAGCCCGGGCATCCCATCCACGGGCAAAGCACGACCCTATATCCTCCGCTTTGCAAGCCTGAGACCTGGAGCCGTCCTTAGTACCTCCACCTCCCTTCCATCCTTCATGTCTCATCCATCGCCAGGCACTGTCATATTTTTCCCTCCCAGCTGTCTCTAGAATTCATCTACTTCTTTCTGTCTCCCCCGCCACCACCTGCCATCCTCGCTCGCCTGGACAACGCACAATGAATCCCTTCTCCCTGGGCTTCACGCGCAGCCCGAGTGAGCTTCTCACCCAACCAAGTCAACCCCTGATGGAAGTGCTTCAGTGGTGTCCCATTACTTTTAAGGTAAAGATCAAAGTCCTTTTCACTGGCCTCTAGGATCAAGCCCTACCCGGCTCTTCAACCTCATCACTTCTAGGGTCCTTCTTCCCTGTAAATCAGCTTCATTCTCCTTTCACTCCCCTGAATGTCCCGGGCTCCACCTACCTCAGGACCTTTGCACCTGCTGCTGCCACTGCTGTCTGCATAGCTATTCTGTTCTCTTTGCCGAGCTAGCTACCCGCTGCGTCCCATTTTCACTTCCTCAGGGAAGCCTTCCTTGATTCTCTGTCTGAAGTAGATTTCCCTCCTTCCACTTCATTTGCCATTAATATTAGATGATAGCTGTTTGCTTGTTCCCCTCCAATAAACCGAAACTCTGCAAGGGCAGGGAGGATTTCTCACTCTCTGTGATTTTCCTGATGACTAGTACGTTCCCACCTAAGTACCTATTGAATAAACAGATGAGTTGGGGCCCGTGTTAGTCCTCGGTGCAGAGGCTCCCTGCTGTGAGCGGCAGGATGGGGGCTCAGAGTGGCAGCAGGGGCTTCGGGAGTTTGTTACCGGACTCACTGCTAGCAGAGAGAGCACTGTGGAGCTACAAGCTGTAGTTAGACTCCTGAGTCTGACGTGGATCAGCTGTGTGGCCCTGAGCCAGGCAGGTGGCTCATGGCACCCCTCTGCACACACACCCTATTCCTTCCCAAAGGCCACAGGTGACCTGGCCCCTCTGCACCTCTCTGATTTCAGCCTCCTTGCTACTTCCACACTGGTGTCCTTGCTGTTCTCTGAATGCACCAAACATGCTCTTGCTCCAGGGACTTTGCACTTGCTGTTCCTTTTGCTTGGAATGCTCCCTGCCCAGAGCCCCTGCCCCTCCCTGAACACCCTGCACAAAGTTGCTCTCAGCAATCTCCGTTCCCCTTACTCAACCTTCTCCAGGTCACTTGTCACCATCCTACAGACCTTATGTTTGCTTGTTCCTTAATTTATTGTCTTTCTGCTCACACCAGAACGTAAGTTCCCAGAGGGAAAGGGTTTTGCCCGTTTTGTTTTCCACTGTTTTCCTGGTACCTAGAGCAGTGCCTGGTGCAGAGAAGGTACTTAATTGCACTGGGTGAATAAACTTTTCTACATCTTGGTCCCTTTTTCAAGACAACGGAGAGAATGACATCATGTATCATAGAGTTCTTAGCACCATTCCTGGCACACAGTGTATGCTCAGCAGATGGAAGCTATTATTACTGTTGCATCATTCAGTTCTCTCTTGAAGACAAGGAGGCAACGACAATCTTTTCTCGGTTTTGCATATCAGGGAACAATATTTCATTCATTCATTCAAGAAATACTTATTGAGCGCCTGCCATGTGCCGGGTGCTGTTCTAGGTGCTGAAAATATATCCGGGAGCACAATAGATACTGGTGTTCAAAGAATGTGCACTCTAGCAGGGAATGGGTCCTCCACCCTGTGTCCAAAAGGTATGTTGGAGTTTTCTAGGTGGAGAAACTGGTGCTGGCAGCAGGGAGGGCATTTATGGGACAGAGAGGAAGACACATTTGAGGAACTAAACACTGGTTGTCTCGCTGGAGCAGGAAGTGCAAGGTGGATGTGGCCTGGGAGGCCGCTGAAAGGTGAGAAGGACCTTGCAGACCACGTTCAGACATTTGGGCAGATTTTGAGTGTGGCCAGAAGCTTCTGGAAGGTTCTAAGCAGGGCCGTGGTGTGATCATATTACATGTAGAAGATCACTCTGGGTGGAGTGAAGAGACTCATTTGAAGGAAGTGAGTTTGGAAACCATTAGGAAGGGACTTCAGTTATCAAGGAGAGAAAAGGTGGGGTCTGAACTCAGGTGTCTGCAGTGTAGACGGAATGAAGGTGGCCTATTCGGGGGACAGATGTATGACAGCTGGGTTGAGGACTGATGCGGGAGAAGGGACGTCAGAGATGAAGAACAACAGCTCCTCAGTGTCTGCTGTGGGGAACTGGGAGGATGGTGGTTCTTTCCACTGAGATGAAAAGTGCAAGAGGGCCAGGTACAGTGGCTCACACCTGTAATCCTAGCACTTTGGAAGGCTGAAATGAATCACTTGAGGCCAGGAGTTCAAGACCAGCCTGAGCAACATAGCGAGACCCCCATCTCTACAAAAATTAGAAAAATTAGCCAGACATGGTGGCGCATGCCTGTAGTTCCAGCTACTCTAGAGGCTGAGGCAGGAGGATCCCTGAGCCTAGGAGTTTGAGGTTGCTGTGAGCTGTGATGATGCCACCACACTCTAGCCGGGGTGATAGAGTGAGACTCTGTCTCAAAAAAAAAAAAAAAAAAAAGTGGAAGAGGAGGGACGAGTTTGGAACTGTGGCACAAGGGTGGGCAGAGATGACCACTCTGATTTCAGACATGTTGAACCTGCACGGTTTACTTCTTCCTCCCAGGGTACACGTTCCCCCATCTTTTAGAGACCATGGCTAACACAGCATCCCTCATTTTTCTCTTTCTGTAACTAATGTCTTAAAACTTGAGATGGGGGTACAGTTAAGAGCATACATCTTAAGTGTACAGTTCTATGAATTTTGACAATTGCAGACACGCACGTAACCCAAGCCCCGAGCAAGACACAGAACGTTTCCATCACCTCTGAAAGTTCCCACCCAATCCTGCCTCCCACTAAGGCAATCTCTGTTCTGATTTCTCTCCCCATAGGTCAGTTTTGTCTGTTCTCGGATTTCATCTGCACGGCATCGTAGAGTGCGTACTCTTTTGTATCTGGCTTCTTCCACTCATCAGAATGTTCTTGAAATTGATCCACATTGTTGCATGAATCAGTAATTTGTTCCTTTGTGTTGCCGCGCGGCACTCATTGTTCATGTTTATCCAGTCTCCTGTTTATGGCATTAGATTGCTTCCACTTCTAGCCTGCTAACAAGGCTGCTATGAACATGCTGGTCAGGTTATTCTGCAGTGAGGTATGTGGAGGTTTACACGTCTCTGGGACAACCAAGGGTAAATAGCCAGGAAGCGGTTGTATAGGTGGGTTTGGGGTTGAGAAAAGCTATCTGGAGACAGAGATTTGGGGGTTATAGGCAAAGAGGGGGTGGTTAAAACCGTGAGATAATCTTATTTGGAAGCGCAGACTGCAAATAAGGAAAGAGCCAGGCTAGGACAGAAGCTGCCCCCCTTTTCTTGGCGCCCTCCCAAGCCGGCGAGCTTTGTCCAGGCTGGGCTGACCCAAACACATCCCTCCGCCCTCCCTGCTCCACCATCTCACTACTTTGTGACTCTGTCTCCCACCTTCTTTGGATCCTAACTCTGGACCCGTGAGATTCACGCACTCCATTCTCCAACCTGTGAAGGTCCAAGTCCTGACTGTCCCGGTCCCCAGGCCCCATCCTGGGTTTTCCTGCCCAGCCACCTGTAGGTCCCAGCGCGCATGCCCAGTGAAGCGTGAGTGTGGCGCTCAACTTCCCAATTTCTTCATTCGACTTCACTTTGCTTAGTAAACTAAGGTATTTTTTTGTTGTTGTCTTTTTTCCCCCCTATCCTTCAAGGAGCAACGAGTGGCTAATAGCCTCATCTCTTAGCCCTGCAAGCTCCCTTCTTCCCTCCTCTGAATTCGGGGCCAGTCGGTCTCTTTCCTTACTTTATCCTAGGTTGCTTTTGTAAGGTTTCTCATGGGTATGTTAATTCAACTTCTAGAATCTAGATCAGAAGTCTAATAACCCTGCTGGTCTGGTCTGCACAGTGTTTGTTGTTATTTTAATATTTAATTAGTTGCCAACTGTTGGAAATCTGGAGATGTTTTATAAAAACCCAGATTCCCAGCTTCTTTTGAAGACGTAGGTGTGGCGACACTAGGTGGGGCTGAGCACTTTCCCCTCCTTGTTATCTGCCGGCTCCTGAAAACATCTGGGTGTGTGACCCCTACATAGCCAACCTTCAGAAGATGAGAACCCTGTCCTGTGTCCTTCCAAATGTCCCATTGTTCCAAGAGCCTCATGCCTAGCACGTATTCCATCAGAGAGCGCACACTGGAAGATTGAGACCCAAATTAAAATTGTCCTTTATCTGGCTGGGTAGGCTAGGCCTTCAGACACAGGAATACACTAATGGCTGCCTTTTCGTGTCAGCAGTTTAGGGCCCTCGAACTCAGTGCTCAAAGAGAAAGCAAACAGAAAACACTTCCGAGCAAAGAGCCATACCACTCTCCAGCCCTCACTAGGGGACGGTGGAGGCGTCCTGGCTCCAGGCTTCATCTCAAATGACGAACACCTGCCCTGGATTCAACTACAGACTCCTCTGCCACCCCACCCCTACAAGGAGTTACTACGGGCACGCCCAGCTACCCAGCAGTGGAGGCAAAGGCCTCTGCAGGCTAGAAGGCCCTGTGGAGTCTTCCTAACCCCCAAGGAGCCCTTCCAACACCCGGAAGGAGTATGTTCTGAGTTTTATTTATTCCAAGGGGTGGAGGGTAAGCTGACAATAACAATGATGCCGGCAACCTAACATCTGAATGCTCACGACGTGCCAGACACTTTTCTAAATGCATTACCTCATTCGAGCCGCACATAACCTTATGAGATAAGAAGTGCTATAATTCCCCATTTTACAGATGAGGAGTTGAAAGCTCATAGAGACAATGTAACTTGCTTACAGCCACCCAGCAAAGAAGTGGTAGAACTGAGATTCAAATCCAGGCAACATGGCACTCCAGCCAGTGCACTTAACCACTAGGCTACACTGCACAGATGTGGCCACTGGTGTTCCACCAAGACCCTGCCAGCTTGCTCCTACACCTGGAGCTGCTCACAGCAAACACCTGTGACTCCACCTGCGGGCTTATACAGCAAATACCTGTGATTCTCTGCCTGCAGGCTTATTTTCTGGTTGCAGGAGCAAGCACAGCCCACAAGCAGGGCACGCTGAAAGTGCTGGCCAGTGAATTCCCCTGAGACCAGCCCTCAACCTGCGATGGAAGGGGAGCTGGCAGGTAACACCCCAGCTTCCGGTGCCTTGGTTGGGCAGCTCCGGGGCATGAATTCTGTGCTGACTCCCAGCACAGAATTCTCCACCAGGATTAAACCCCGGTTGCCCGCAGCACTAACTGGCTTGATAATACTTCCTTTTCTGGTTTCCTGCCTTTTCTTTGCTTACTGTCCCCCTACCCTAAGGTGCTTCCAGGATCACCTCCCAAATAAACTACTTGCACTTTAATCCCTATGGTCTGTTTCCGGGGAAACTCAAACCAAGACAATGACCAGTTCTGGGACCTTGAAAAGCTACTTAGCTTCTCTGGGCCTCAGTTTCCTCATTTGTAAAAGAGAAATGAGGGTAATAATAGTAACCGCCATTCAGAGTTGTTCTAAAGATTAAACTGCATGAGTTAATATTTGCAAAGCACTTAGAATAATAGCTGACACATAGCAAGCACTTTGTTAAATAAAATCCCATTCTGAACCATCCAAAATGGAGTCTTCTCTTGCCTGGCTCATCGGCAAGCCCATGGTCGGACTGGAAGCCCCCCAACCAGAACCAACTCTGACGATCTGCAATATACCACGTGTGGTAACTACACCAAGCCCACGCTACCATGAAATTCTATTACCCCGATTCCAGCAGCTTGACTTTACTGTCACTCAGAATTCCCCCAGATAAGAGGCTTGAAAGTAATTTCTGAGTCATTCCCGGGTGCTAATTGGTTATCGCACAGGGATTACATTTCTCAGGTTCAAGGTCAACTGAAGTTCCTCCGTGAGTCTGAGAACAATTTTCAGTCTGCTGGAAACATTTTTTTTAAATCAACAACTACAGTACAGAGTGATTATAATTCAGGCATAAACAAGCATTTGCAGGCTCTTGCTGGAAATAAAGGGACACATTTTGTTTCATGCAGATAAAGCAGTCCTTTACTCCAAGCCAATTACTGGCCCAGACAAATGCTCTGTTCACATAGGAAATGTTTTCCTTGGTGTTCTGAAATGTCATCCCAGCTGCCCCAGGACAGAAGAAATCATTTCGCAAAACTGAGACTTCGTTGTATGCAGGAAGATACCGGCCTTGTTTTCTTACCCATGGTAGTACGTTTCTAACACAGCAGCAAATGGACACCACTCGGTCAGAAAGTTGGGGGGAAGAGCTGCAAAGCGTTCTCCGGAAGGACTGCCTTCCTGCCCTAATTTTTATCAAATAGCATCCAGTTCTCAGCTCTACTTGGAGGGAAGGTCCATTTATCAATTCTCGTGGGCTTGAGCCCAAGACTATGGGAATGACCCTCTGTTATCAAGGTCACTGGAGAATGGCTGATAAACTCAAGGACAATGTGTTTATTCCACTTGTTTCCAGGAAGGAAGACCCTACTGGATCAGAACCGTCACCATCGTCTGGGCTGTGTAGGGGACACAGGCTCAAGACAGGGATCCGGGAATACTCAAGTGCGGTTTTCTGTCAAGTGGAGGGCAAAATTAACATGGCTCTTGGGATAAATGCCAAAATCCTTGCTAGGCCAATGCAGTCCTGCTACCCACTGTAAGTCCTTACCCACTTTCTCAGCCTTACCTTGGCTCACCCTTTGGCCTTCTCTGCTCTACCCACCCTGCCTTCTTTCAGTCTCACATTGTTGCTATATATCTGCCCACCACAGGGCCTTTGCACTTGCTGTTCTTGCTGAATGGAATACTCTTTCCCCCCTTTTTACTTGGTTAACTTCCACTGTTGGTTCCCCCATGACATCTTCCTTATCCTCTCAGACAAGGTGACATTTCCCTCTTATATGTTCTCAAAGTACCTGATCTCTCTTTCCCAGAACTTTACAGGGTCTTCACAAAGTTTTTCATTTGCTTGTGTAATTATCGGAAGAATAACAATAATAATAATCCACTCCATTTTAGCTATGCTATTTTATACCTTTTTTTCAGGGTTAGCAGGCCATCACTGCTTATCTAGAATTGATTTCCCACCAGACTCAGCATACTGAGTTTGTGTGAGCAAAATAATGTGTTTTCCCTCATGAAACTACTTTAAAATCATTCAATGCACATATAATGTAAGTACTCAAACCCATCATCCCCAAACATTTTCGTTGTAAAACTGGGATGTGTTCTATACATCTGCGGCTCTCAGATAGTTGGAAATGGCATTTTATTTGTCCCTTCAGAAGGGAAGGGGTTTCTCTTAGGTGGGAGCAGAGCCAGCGGGACAGCCCAAGGTCAGAGCCAAGGACTGTCCATCTGATAGAATTATTCTCTGGGAAGATCTACCCAGGAAGTCACCAGCGTAATCAGTTCCATTGGCACCATCCTGCCAATAGATCCAAACCCAGATTCCATCCACCAGCAAGCCTATTCGACTCAGCCTGCAAAACATCTAGCACTACCCTGTACACTTCTTCCAGTTACCATGACTACTACCATTCCTGTCCACGTCACCGTCAAAATGGCCTGGGCAGTGAATGAGTGCTTTTGAAGAAATGTCTAAATCTGAAAGAGTACAGCAAGGCAGGAATGACTTCATGAGGCAGGGGACATTTAACTGGGGTCTTGAAGGTCAAATAGGAGTTTTCTAGGAGATGGAACAGCATGGCGAAGGCTCAGAGTCATGAAAGGTCTTGGTAGGGACCATGCCATGAACGGGGAAAACAGCAGAGCCACAGACCTAACTGGCTCCCACTGATGCAGAAAGAAAGAAAGAAACCTCACCTCAAATTTCTGCCGCAGCTCTTCATTGCCCTCGCTTCCTTCTGGCGGCACGGGCACGTTGAAGTATTCGCCCTCCTCCTGGCTCAGTAACTTAAACCTAGAGGGGGACAAGGAGGCAGCACAAATTCCATGAGTCAATATTATTTCGTTGATCAGGATACAAAAAAGGAGGCCTATAAAAAGCTCTACTTAAAAAAAAATGTTTTGAGGTTTTTAAATTTTGTTTTGGTTTTTGGGGTGTGGGGGTGGGTATGGGTGGGTTTATAGCCAGGTATACTATATATTTTTGTAACTATTCCATGGACATCATAAAAAAATGTATATTCTGTGTTTATAGGATGCAAAGTTCTCTCTCTACACACACACATGGTTTTCCTAGTTATATTATTCAATTACTGTATGTTTTTACCTATTTTTGTCCATTAAGTGCTTTTTTATTCTGAAAGAACGCTACAAAGTCTCCTGACTGTAAATGTATTCTTGTCACGTTCCTCGAGTATTTCTACATTTCATCTTACACAGGTTGCCACCTTGCCATCCCGGCACTCAGCTGCATTTGGATACTTAACTTTAGGATGGTATTTTTCTCTGCAGAAATTTGCCCACAGTGTTCTGTATTCAACCTCCTGGGAGATGGTATCCCTTAGTGGTTACGCATATAAGCCCAAATCTCACTTCTGTCCTGGCCTCCTTGGACAACTTTGGATAAGTTGGTTAGGCTCGCTGAGCCTCTGTTTTTCTCATCTATATTAAAAAATTGGAATACAAGTCCCTTTTTCATAAAATTGCTGTGACGTTGAAATGTAATGATGCATGTAAAACAATAAGCACAGTGCTTGGCATTCAGCCAGTGTTCAATAAGCGGCCTCATCATCATCATTGTCGTTATTACTGCTACTAATATTATTGTAATAAACATGGTGGCTCCAGCTTGTTTCTTGACCACAAAGATGCTTCCAGCTAGTCAGAGGACGAAATGAGAGTGAGGAAGGAAAAGAGACATTCCAAAGGCATTTGAGTCAGTGGGAGGGGGGACACCCCAAAACTCCTCACTCCCAAAGATAATCTCTAACCCAAAGTTACAATTTTCATCACAATATTTTTTTCTCCATTCACAAATCTTCTTAGGCAGCTTCCAAAAAGAGGGGGCTAGGTGATTCAAAGCGGAGAGGCCAATTTGAGCCTCTATACCTCCACATTTAATATTTCAATTCTCTTCTTCCAAATTTCCATGGGATTCGCCAAAAGAAATACAAAAATAAGAGAACATGTGTATCTTTGCTGGAAATCAAGAAGGGTGCTAGCCACACAGCAGGAACTTCCAAGAATTTCTGTAAATAAAAGTAATAGAAGGGGAATCTAGAGCTGTTTGGTAAACTCTACTCATTCAGATGCTGCCTCTATGGATTTTGCTACACTTCATATCTCTTCCTAGAAAAGAAAGCCAATATCATTTGTTACAAGTAGAAAGTAACTGTAAAAAAGAAAGAAGGTAAACAAATGCAAATCAACATTATTCAAGTCCAAGTAGACGATGTTGCTTACAAAGGCTCTGAGCCTAAAGCCTGCATCCCCTTCCCTTTTAATGGGCGATCACAAAGAGCAAGTATTAAAAAGTGTTAAGGATATACCGGAACACTCCAAGACTTTCTCGCTGAAGAATTGAAGGAGTATCGACAAAAGAATAGCTTTCTTGGGGTACAACTCGGTATTACTTATTAGATAGCCCTAACTGTGGACTATCTAAAGTCATTTGGTTCATCCCTGCAAGGTCTGAGAAGAAAAGGAAAAAAAGAGTTGAAATTCTAAAAATATAAATAAATAAATAAAGTCATTTGGGGGTCTCACCCTTGGGAACACACAGATAAAGGAGGGATTTACAGGATGTCATCAGTAAAGGGAACCCCAACAGAGCCCGGCCAACCACCCTGGATCAGACTGTCAGGAACCAGACGAGGGTCACCAGTTCCCACCCACATGCAGGAGGTAACCGAGATGTCAGCACCTGGAACGGCAGGCGGGGGTCCGTACGCTACGCACACTCAGACTCTGAATAGCTTCGATAGTGATTATCTCTGAGTAATGGCATTCTGATAGTACTTTCTGATTGCTTACTTATATTTTTCTAATAATTATTCATTTAACAATAATGACTAACACTTACTGAGTGCTTTTTACTAGACATTGGGCACCTCACTTAAATGAACTAATTTGCTATCACAACAATCCTGTGATATAATTACCATTATTTTCTCCAAACGAGGAAACAAGGCACAGAGAGGCTAAGTTACTTGTTCAGGGGTACACAGCTAGGAAGTGGTGGAATAAAAATTCTAACCTCGGAAGTCTGATTCCCAAGCCTTATTTATTTTTTTAATAAGAGCAAAATGTCATTATCAGTAGTAACAAGAAAGTTTAAATAACACAATTGTAAGATAACAATGATTTAAGATAATAGTCATCTGTTCAGAAGGAGAGAAACATAAAAAAGAATGACATAAGAAAGAAAAAAAAAACTTTAGAAACAGAAACACCATAAGAGAAACACGGCAATTAAAACCATAAACATTAAAACATTTCCCTGTGGGGGGAAAAAGAAAAGACTTTCAAGTTTCAGGGTTTTTTTTTTTTTCTTTCATTTTTTTATTACATTTGGACCTTTAAGAAACATATACCATCAGATATACCACTATTCAGTAAAAATCTATTCTAGTTTTTGGGAACCACGCATGTCACAAACTATCTTGCTTCTAATCTCTAAGACTTTACTGAGAGTTTATCAAAAAGGTAGGCTCTGATCTATGGGATCCTGAGCCTTGAGGTTTTGAATGTTTTGATTATTGTAAAACAATTTCAAGTGGATGAACTTAATTCCCAGCTGTTTTTCTTCTGGAATGGGCTAATCATTTTGAAGTTATCTAGTCCATTACAAGAATATTCAATTCCTTGAGCTTTGTAATCTATTCTGTCTTTGGAAAGCCTGGTAAAAAAGTAATTTTTTTTTCCCTGTACAATAAGGATGAATTCATCAGAACATACCCAATATTAATTATAACAAAAAGCAGCAGATAATGTACATGTGCTGTGTTCACCTTAATGACTACTCATAAATTAGTAACTACTCAATGGAGACTATTTCTGGATCAATACGATCCAAGTGTAGTAGTTGCAGGCTACACTCAACTCCTTAACATGACTCCTAATACCTGACATTGATTAAAAGTAAAAAAGGGTAAGTAAACAAATACATACTCATCAAGTTTCAGTTTTTCTTTTTCTTTTTTAAAAAAGCCAACAACCGAAGGACATAGTAACATGAAACATAAAAGAATGTGGAAAGATCTACCAGGCAGAAAGGATCTACAGCTCTGCAAACGAAGCGGACACATTAAAAGGTAAATCAGATCTCGTTCATTCCTCGCTCCCCATCTTATTCAGGGCAGAAGAGAAAGTCTTTGCAAGGCCCCACGGGGTCTCCCAAGCACCCCCCATGCCACCCCCTCCTGGGTCCAGCTCCAGCTACACAAGCACCTTACTGCTGCTCAAACTGCCAGGCACCCTCCTGCCTGGGGGTCTTTGCGCTTGTCATTCTCTGTCCAGGACACTCTCCATGGATACCCACATGGTCACTTCCTCGCCCCCTTCAGGTCTTTGCTATATGTCACCTTTTCACCCCATAAAATCTGAATAGCTCTCCCCCTAGTGTTCCCTATCCCCGTTGCTTATTGACTTTCCTCTACTGCATTTATCAGCCTCGAACATGCGATGTTTTACTGTTTACTTCTGTTGGTTTAAAAAATTTTGTTTGTTTTTCTCCAACTGGCAAGAAAACTCCACAAGGCCAAGGATTCTTGTCTGTGTTGCTCACTCGTGTGTCCCCAGCCCAGCAGGTGGTCACTGAGTATCATACGTTCAGTGAATGAATGAATGCCAGCAACGAGGGAAAATTATAGGGAAAAGGCATTAACTGGAACAAAGACAGCTTTATGCCAACATAGTTAGAATCGAAGAGTTATGTGGCTAATAATATTGCCACATACATATAAGGCAAAAATCAATAGAAACAAAAAAAAGGGCTTTTGAACAATTTTACTGAGAGAAACTTCATAAGCACTATATATTTAGCTCAAGCAAACCAAAAGGCAACATGTAGGCATAAAAGATCTGGACGTTATAGTACAATAGAATGAATGAATGTTAAAATGCAAACCCTACAAATAGTAAATACCTTTTTATTGGAATGTCTGCAGAACATTCAGCAACACTGTACATACACTAAGCTAAACTGAAAGAAAAGGAGAGAAAACAAAAAAAGAAAAGAGGGAAAAAAAAGAAAAAGAAAGAAAAATGCACAGGCCATATTCTCTTATTAGAAAGCACTAAAACTGTAATTTAACACTAATAGCAAACATTTAAACAAAAAGCAAATTCTCGAGGTTAAAAACATGCCTAAATAAAAGCATGTTACAAAGGAGATGAAGAACACAATTGCAGACCTCAAGGAAGCAACAAAAGCGAGAACGTGACCTATCAAAACTCTGAGAAAATATTTATCCTCTCAAATGCTTGTTCATTGTTTTTAAAGAGCAGAGTAAGGTAAAAGGAGAAAAAAGAAATTAGTAAAATATTCAACTGAGATTCAAAGACAACCACAAAGTAAACCCACAGAAAAGGAGAAAACAAACACAGGACTGATACACATGTCCCAGAGCTAATTCTTTGAAGAAAATAAATGAATAAAACACACGAACCTCGGGAAAATCAAGGGGAAAGAAAGGAGACAGCATAGATGAAGCAGATCCGGAACACAGAGGAGGATTTGACAACAAACAGAGAGCAGGTGGCAAAGAGGCAGGCGAGGGGCCTGGGGCTGGCGCCACACCTGGGAGCGTTCACAGCTGTTTCTGACACATGGTCTGAAATCGCAGCACAACAGAATGACTGGAGGAGCCTGTCGCCTCCCAGAGGGGAAAACTGAGTCTCAGAGAGGGCATGTGACTTACCCAAGATCACAGAGTGTTAAAAGAATCCCTCGGACATGAACCCCAACATCTAGGGTTTGATACCTTTAGGGCCAAGATGACATCTTAGAAGTCTGGTCCCTAAATCCACAGAGGACTTTTATATGTAAAATCTGAAGAGGGCTTTTAGTTTGCAAAAGTTATTCCAACTATTATTTCATCAAATTTACAACAACCGGCAGCGGTGGTTGGTGGATATGGGGTGCTATAATCAATCTGATGAATGGCCTAATACCCGCGGAGAAGGCTGTAGCACAGAGAGGTGAAGCGACTCGCTTGCAGTCACAAAGCATCCATCAGTTAGGAGATCCAAGGTCAAATCCTAGCTGTCTACTCTCTCGCCCGTGGCCTACCCCCGTATCAGGAGGCAGAATGGGATCTGCATATGCTTAGGCTCTGGCATCAGAGAGACCCGGACCCAAACCCCAACACTGTCACTTATGAGCTGTGTGTCCCTAACACATTGCTCAACTACTCTGATCCTTATGAACGATGATCCATGTAGAATTACTGGGAGAATTAAATGATCATCTAAGTGTAAATGCAGTAATATTTTGGACTTACTCCTGATGCTTAACCACCCCTTATCATTGAGGCATTTTTTTCCCTCTCTGCTCCCTGCTATCTGCTTCAGGGGAGTAGACAAGGCAGGTGCCAGCCCGGGAAGGAGGATGTGGCATATGTAGGAGAAGTCCTCCCTCTGGGGCCCGGAGAACCTTGGGAAGGAGGAGGGAGAGGAGGCGGGTTGCATGGGGAGAATGCAGAGGGGCTTGTCCCCCTCCTCTGTCAGAGGCCTGGCCAGAGACCTACCTATATGGAGGGCACTACCACCCCCACGCCACCCCCTGCAGCCAGGCAACACTCCTGGCTGTCCACGAAGGAGACACAGAAATGCGGGGTCCCAGAAGTGCTGAGAGATCGGGCCTGGCAGTGGCCTGGGGGTGGGACACGGAAGGCTCTGCATGGAAAGATCTCACAATAGGAGGCGACGGACCAGGACTGGGGACTCCAGCACGAAGCCAGGTGGGACCAGCTCAGCCTCGGCAGGCGCTTGTTTGGGACCAGGCAGGAAGGCTCCTGTGCAGCAGGGAAGCCCAGAAGGTATCTCGCGCAGCGAAGCGTTCCTTCTCCTCAGCCACCATGAGGTCACAAAGCTACATGAGAAAGTCTAAGTCCCTTAGAGCAAACAAAGAAGCTACATTTTTTCTGCACATCTGCTTAATGCTGTGTAAACGTGTGACTCTGCGACACCGGGGAATGTTCGGCCCAGCGCCTGGCATCTAGTAAGAGTCAGTAAGTGGTAGCTATTGTTATTATAATTATTATGTCCTCTCATGTCTCATTTATGCTCCCTGGGGATCGTACATGCTTTCTCTTTAACCTCTCTGAACTTGACTTAAAGAGGAAGCAACGCCCACTCTGAGTGCATGAGGGTGGGCCCCATGCAAAGTCAAATCGTCCATATGTTAGGAAAAAAATCCAAAACTTGGGGGGAAAAAAAACCCAAAAAAGATGACTGTGTGACCTTTTAATGTTATGCTAGAGCATTTTGTAATTAGGTATCTCCTTCCTCACTGTAATATCACTTTGTTTAACTTGTTATTCATCAGCGAGTCGGGCCCAGATGGCCTCCCTACTCTGCAAAGATAGATGTTAACTTCTAGAAAACTGGGGTGAGATCGTTTTTTTTTTCAGTCTGACAGTTAAGATAACCCCAAAGATTGTGATTCTAGTGCGCTGTTTATCAGCCAGCTTTAGATTTGACCGAGCAAAGCTATTTCAGCATTCCTTCTTCTACCAACTACACAAATATCTCCAACCTTTTTGGAGTCAGCCATTCATCCTGCTGGTCTCCTCCTTAGTGAGCTAAGGAAAACCTTGACAAATGCTCATTATCTATTGCATGAGAATTATGGTTTTAACCATTTGTGAATTGAGTGTGCTTTAACGCACCTTTTTTGGAGGGCACACTCCCAGCTCCTGTCTTCTTCACATCTCTCACCATGTTGTCATTGTTATTTGTGTCATTTCTTGTTTGAGGTTTATCTCCCTACTCCGCCCCCTGGCCATAAGCCGAGCTTCAGGAGGGCACGGCTGCCTTATACCTTGATGTGTCTCTAGCGACTAGAAGCCACTAGACACTCAATATATTGAAGAAAAGCCCAAGATAGATAATAGAACAGAGATAGGAAGTTGCAAGATGAACAATGGAAGACATGTGTGTAGTCCAGACAGTACATTCTCTTTCTTGTTAAACCAGTTTGATTTTTATTTTCTTTCATTTATAACTGAAAAAGTCTGAATGAGACAATTCAGCAATGAGACAATTTATCTTAAGAAATAATGGCAGTCCTCATCACCATTTTTCCCAATATTATAGTGCCAGGTTGGACTAGCTCATCTGATTCCTTTCTGATGACTGCGAAACAGTTGCCAAGGTGGCTTACCCAGCCTCTCTGTTGGTAATTTGGAGGAATTTTTTTTTTTTTTTGGCCATGAGATGGAAGCAAAGTAAAAACTTCAGCACAAAGAGACACTGCAGCTGACCAGGACAGTGACTCCCCAGTACATTTCTGGCCAGGCTTGCTGAACCCTGCCAGTGAAGAAGCAGCTTGTTCTTATCCGTCAGAATCTGACAGTGTGTTGCTCATCTTTTGGGTAAACTGTGACAGCCACTTTAGTGCCCATGGGCCCAGTCAAATCACATAATTGTATAAAGTGGGGCAGATGTAATAAAATAGGGAGTGGAAAGGACTGTGACAAATGGAAAATCCATGTTCTGTCTAAAAGGGGCATTAACTGCTCAACTGTCCTCAATAGCTGCCTTCCAAGCCCCAGATTTTTAACTAACTCTAGGCTCAGATTTTTAATTAATTTTTTTTTTTTTTTGGCATGAGAACCAAATAAAACATGTTTGTGTGGATGACGATCCAATCTACCGGCCTTCACTTTGGGACTCTGTTTTAGTATTTCACTTTTAGGAGAAAAAGGAAAACATACTCGAGCCCGACTTCAATAGAGCAAGCTGTATTGCAGCTTTCAAAGCAAAATCTTTCCTTACCAGCCATCAACACCAGCTTTCTGCAGCTCAGAAATCCCAAATGACAAAGATCCCATGAAGTCATTCCTGCTGGTCAGATCCCAGTCCCAAATCTCTACTGACAGTCTTCTGTCTTTGTCCGATTCTTTCAGCTGACTGCGAAGAGAAAAAAGAGAAGTCAGTGGAGCTTGTAGTCATTTCTCAGGCAGAAGAAACATACAAGAGGACAAGACCTGGCGGTAGGAACTTTTAAAGATTACAAGCTGCTGCAAGAAACGTATTCAGTTTCCATCCCAGGCTGGCTCTCCAGGGAGTGAGAGCTTTTCCTGTGTGACAGCCGGTAGCTTACTCAGGCAGAGGCCCTAGGCGAGCTCTGGTAGGAACTGGTCTAACTACTTTCTGCTGCTCGGGAAATCTTACTGACAGTCAGTATAAGAAATACAGTTATCAATTACATAGCTGGGTGTGTGTGTGTGTGTGTGTGTGTGTGTGTGTGTGTTTGAGGATGAGGATAAGGAGATGCATGAAGAAAAATCCTGTTGGTGCCTCTCTGGAGAAAGTGTCTGTTCTGAGGCCTGATTGGGGCTGGAAGGGAGCCCCGTTTTGCCCCAAGGGAGGGAAGTGGGGATGGGGTACCACAAGCCAGTGGCTAGAGCATGGCCTGTGAAGTCAGACTGCCCAGAGCCGAAGCCACCCCATCCCAGATCTGCTATGGGACTTCGACCCTATTCCTTAACCCCTACGTGCCCCATAGGTAAACAGGGAATGAAATGAGCCAATAAAGTTAGATCACTTAACACAGTGCTTGTTGCACATAGTGTATCCTCAACAAATCAGCTGTTATAATTAACACCTGATACAGTCCAGCTGCATCAGAAAGGGATTCCAAGATTCTTGGAGCCCTGGCCAGGGAAGGTGCTCAGGGGAGGCTGACGGGGATCTCCCAGCAGTCTGCAGGCCCAGCATCACCCACAAACTCAGCCCTAGAGAGGTTGTCACCCCACTCCATAGGTTATGTCCCCCTGTTTGCCAAGATCCATCATTTCTCCCACAACTTGTCTTCCCCTAGCAACACATCGCACTGTCTCCTAGCCCACCCACTCCCCCACACCACAGGCATTTTCAACGCTATTAAAAAAAAAAAAATAGTTCTGATTTTTTCTTGGCTCACATTACCAAAATGCAGATGGAAGAGAAGCGAGGGAAAGTAAGGAATGAGGGAGGGAGGAGCAGGCAGGGAGGGAAGCAGGGAGAGAAGGAAACAGAAGCTAAGAGAGGAGCTCCCTGATCTCTGTGGCCCCTAACCCACCTCCAGCACGATGTTTAGGCTGCGATGGTTTCAACTTACAATCTAAATGTCTCATTCCACTCGGGGTTGAGGGAGCACTTGATGGTTTTGGTCTTCTGCTTGCTCTCGCTTTTGGGATCAGGAATCAGTTTCAGTTTTACGTAGGGATCTGACAAGCCATTGGGGTCCATGGGTACAAGGTTTTTAGCATCTCTTACTAAAAAAGAAAAAAAGCAGTTTAGGTGTCAATGGTGCCCAAAATGTTAAGCACCAACCAATGATGGCTGTAGAAGCTATGGAAACATCCCTGGCATCACGCTTATTTAATGGGAATTTTAATTTTATCAACATCAATAGCTTAAAAAGCATAGAAAATGAGATGAACTGATAAGGTGTAAACTCTGCTCTATAATATATCGGTTAAAAATCATTTGCTGACTTTCGTACTGTTCTCCCTATGCCACCCCCAAGATTAACTGTAAGTTTTCCAAGCTTGTTTACTACAAAGCCCACAAGAAAGACCGGGTTCTTAACCATGCAGCACAATGTTTTCAAGGTTCACCATACTATAGCATCTATCTGTACTTCATTCCTTTTTATAGCTGAATAATATTCTATTATATGGATGTCTCATATTTTGTTTATCCATTCACCAGTTGAGCAAGATTTGAATTCTTTCCACTTTTTGGCTATGGTGAATAGTGCTGCTATGAAAATTCGTGTACCCAGACACAAAAGGTCACATATTATATGATTCCATTTACATGAAACGTCCAGAACAGGTAAATCCCTGGGCACAGAAAGTGGACTATTAGTTGCCAGCGGCTGCGGGGAGGGAGACATGAGGACCTACGGCTCAGTGAGTTCAGGGTTTCCTTTAGGGGTGATGACAACGTCTTGTCACTAGATAGAGATGATGGTTGCACAACACTGTGCACGTGCCATGAATGTCACTGAATTGCACACTTTAAAATGGTTCATGGTTAATTTTATGTTATGTGAATTTTACCTCAATTCAAAAAGAAAAAGCTAAAAAAGAAGTAAATAGTTACCCTCTAAACTAAGGTGCACCTATTATTCATGTGTCACCCATAATCAGGACCCAGACAGCCCAGAGCGAGACGGCTGTAAGAATATCAGCAACATCACAGCCAGACTCCACCCTCAGTCAAGAACACCCTGGCTAAAGGAGGCAGAGAATCAGTAGTGTAGATGCAACTGGCCAGTAGAAAGGATGAGGGAGAATAAAACATCAGCCTGGAGAAACAGGGAGAAGTGAATTAGGAGTTGATTCAAAAGCAAGTAACTGGGGATGTTGGTCCTTTGAGACAGGAGTCTACCAACCTCCTCATTTGCCAGCAAATTAATAAACTCCTCTTTCCTTCTGGGAAAAAAAAGCCAGTAAGGCAGGTAGTCAAGGGAAGGATACTAGAAATGAGAGTTGTACAGCTCCTAAGGATACAGTGCCAACCATCTCACCTATGATAGAAAAATCCCAGGTAATATATTCCGTCCAAATGGAATCAAACTATCTTCTAGAAGGTGAATACATATGACTCCTCCCAGGAATGCAAAGATGGTTTGACCTTAGGAAGTCCATTTTTAATATATTCATCATATTTATAGGTCAAAGAAGAAAACCACAAAATCGTCGCAGTTATCTAGAAATAGCAGGGAATTTTCTTAACAGGATAAAGTCTATCTGAAATAACAGCACCACAGTTCATGATAAACACAATCCCATTACAGTCAGCAATAAGACAAAGATGCCCATTACCATAGCCATTATGCAACACTTTTTCTTAGTGCTCCACAAGTGCAATAAAAACAGGAGTTCTATAAATTCAAGATGACAAGACAAACATATTAGAAAAAAGAATATTGGAGAGTAGAGTGTCAAGCACCTGCTCAGTTCCTACAACCTTTGCTTCCACCTGATCATGGTCATCTCCCCCATGGTCACACCCTGGAGCTTATTATCCCAGAAAGTACACTACTTGCTCAGTCTTAGTTTCATGTACCCCACTGTCTTACACTATTTCCTTTTTTCTTTTCAGTTTATTAACTCCATTTCCCTATGTAAGTCTTCCTCCACCAATCAGTTCATTGTACCCAATACACTCTGTCGATCTCTCCACTGCCTCTTTTACTCCATTCACCCCCAGCTTAGATTTTATGGTGCATTATACTCTCACCCTTGAAAACAACTTCAAGTGCCTTGCCCCTTTTTCCCCCATTTTATTTACCTGGCAAAACCCCAGCCCTACTTAAATTCAAATATCTTCCTTTTATTTTCCTACACCCAAGCAGTTAACTATTGCTGAAAAAAAAAAAAAATAGGACTGATTTGCCTAAAATCATATAGCTAATAAGGCCGGGCGCGGTGGCTCACGCCTGTAATCCTAGCACTCTGGGAGGCCGAGGTGGGAGGATCGCTCGAGGTCAGGAGTTTGAGACCAGCCTGAGCAAGAGCGAGACCCCGTCTCTACTAAAAATAGAAAGAAATTATCTGGCCAACTAAAAATATATATAGAAAAAATTAGCCAGGCATGGTGGTGCGTGTCTGTAGTCCCAGCTACTCGGGAGGCTGAGGCAGTAGGATCGCTTAAGCCCAGGAGTTTGAGGTTGCTGTGAGCTAGGCTGACGCCATGGCACTCACTCTAGCCTGGGCAACAGAGTGAGACTCTGTCTCAAAAAAAATAAAAAATAAAATCATATAGCTGATAAAGTGTTGGGACAGAATAAATGAGATGGGAAAAGAATTAGGAGGGCTACCAGGAGGCAAGCTGTAACTTATTCTGCACTGACATTTTTCTGCATGTCAGCAATACGGCACTTTCTTCCAATTATCCACAGGCTGAATTCATCCTCCATCTCAGCTTGCAAGTTGCACTTCATTCTTGCACCAAAAGCAACAAATTTTTCCTCTTTGGCCTTGATCAGTTAAGTTCAACAAGCAGGTCCCTACTCTGTGCTAAGCATTCTGCTAGACACTGATGATACAAGGAGCAAAGTAAGATGTTGATCCTGTCCCCAAGGAGTATATAAAAAATGTATTAAAAGTATAGTTGATTTCTAATGAGACAGGAGCCAGGCTGTACAGTGTCATGGATGCAGGGCTGCAAGATGCCAGGGTCTTACCTAGCAGTTATGTCACATATTTGAACCTCAATTTCTTGATCAATAAAATGGAGTATTGTAAGGGTAAAATTAGATAAAGAATATACATGTTTATTATAGACATATATATGTTAGCTAGTAATATATTACTGCTATTTCATTGTTATTATTATTATTCACATTCAGTGCCCTCTTTCACCACATTTACCCATTTTTATTATGAAGACTTAACCATTTCCCAAATGGACCTATGTCAAATGGAAGCACTTGTGTTTTTCTCCTTGAGAAAAATGCATTCAACCTTTCCACTTGAACACTTCCAGAGAATGCTTCTTAAACCTTAGTGTACATGAGATTCACTCAGAGGGCTTGTGAGACACAGATTCCTAGCCCTCCCCCGCCGCCAACACACACACATAGATTCCGATTTCGTAAGTCTGGAGTGAGACCTACTCATTTGCTTTTCTAACACATTCCCGTGTGAAGCTGATACTGCCAGTTCATAGGACACACATTGTCACATTGCTCTAGAGAATGACAATTTCTTAAGATACCCGTGTATTTTCCCCATAGGATACAATCTCCAACTGTTACTTTCTCTTGTCTCTTAAGCCTTCCAAGAAAAATGGCATGTGCCAGTTTTTAGGCTGAGATCTTGGAATGACACATCTATCACATAGTGAGCTGCATAAACACACGATCTGAGACACCCCAAAGTGCCAGAAACTTGTATGTCTGGTTGATTAGCAACACATGTGCAAGTGGAAACAGCTCATCCTCCTTCTCTCTGATGATTCCCTCCACCCTCCCATCTTATGAACTGGCACCACAAGGATAGTCATTAGGGAAAAAAGTCTTCTATTGTAAGCTTAGACGTTCGCAGCTCTTTCACAGTGCTCTTTGCAGGACAAGAGTGTGCATTCTGAAGCTGTCAATCTCAAAACTAATGGTTTAAGAATGACCTTTCCTTGGGCATCTACCAGAACCAAATATTCCTCATTGAAGCATGACTCCACCTGCCCTTTTGAGACTATCCTCTTACCAAAGGGCCCACAAAATTCTATGGAAAGGAATGAAGCGGAATTGACTCTGGGACCACTGGCATTCACATCTTCAAGAGCTCTGGCTACTAAAACCACTCTATCATGAGCAGTTGACAGTAGCTTCAGGCTAAGATCCAAAGGGCTGTCCCTCCTGAAGCTTGTCAAAGTCATGTTTCCCAGAAGCAAGAGAGCCGCATATGTAGCAAGGAAGCAAATCTCTCTAGACCACACTTGGCGAGACCGGCTTTGATTTTTCTTGATAAATGTTTCTTTACTATCTTTGTTGAAATCCAGCCAGCCCAGATGGTACAAAATGCTTCACACCAAGCAGAAATAGCAAACTTCCCCTCTGGTGGAAGTTTGCTAAATGTACAAGAGTGTCCTGGTCCAGAGAACATTGCTTTGCCTGGGACATGGAGCTGGATGGGGGGAAGGTCTGGCTGTTTCCATCAAAGGGTCTTCAGAGCAAACAACGCCTCTGCATTCTGGCGAAAGTTACCTAAGACAGTGCTAAACCCACACAACAATAGCGTGAATGTTAACTATTTTCCTAAGAATTGTTCTTCACCAAGAACTTTCCTAATCTTTTTTTTCTTTCCAAGAACATACAATAATCAGCTGGAAAACTGAATAATTGTGCTGCTTTCATGCCTTGATGCATTGTGTGAATCAAGAACATACTTGTATTAACTCCTTTTTTTTTTTTTTTGAGCTAGGGTCTTGCTCTGTGTCTCAGGCTAGAGTGCAGTGGCATCATCATAGCTCACTGCAACCTCCAACTCCTGGGTTCAAGGCATCCTCCTGCTTCAGCCTCCTGAGTAGCTGGGACTACAGATGCACACCACCACGCCCAGCTAATATTTTTATTTTTTTGTAGAGACGAGGTCTCGCTATATTGCTCAGGCTGGTCTCGAACTCCTGGACTCAAGCAATCCTCCTGCCTCGGCCTCTCAAAGTGCCAAGATTACAGCGGGAGCCACTGCACCCAGCCCTATTAACTCCTTTTGAAGGACCTTTTCTCAACATTGTAAGCCCTCATTTGTTCTCACTGGGTGTGATTGAACAGTAATTCAAGACAACATCCACTAAAATTTAGTTTGAGGATCTGTGCAATGACAAAAGTAGGAAGTAGCCAGAGTATACATCGATGGAGGAGGGAGTAAGTGCATACTGTGAAGTACTAGGCCCATGACGATAATGCTGGGCGATGTATATGCACTAACACAGTGAAAAAAGCAAGAGGAAGAGAGATGAGTGCAGTATAAAGCCTCTTTGTTTAAGAGAAAGGTATGAGGACATTAGCAGATCAATATTACAATAGCATTGGGTCAATGTTACATTTCTGCATTTGGATAATTATACTGTGCATATGTAAGACAATGTCCTCGTTCTTGGGAGATACAAACAAAAGTATTTAGGGATAAATGGAAACCATGATCCCAACTTGACTCTCAGATGGATCTGAAAAAAATATGTACATATATAAGAATATTCAATAGAGAGAATGATAAACCAAATGGGACGAAATACAAACAATTAGTAAATCAGATAGAGTATAGAGAAGTTATTTGTACTATTCTTGCCAGTTTTCTCTAATTCTGAGATTATCTCAAAATAAAAAATTTAAATAAAAAGGTCCTCCAAGTCTTCAAAAGAAAGAGACAATAAAATACATTTCTACAAGGTCATATATGAATGTAAATATACAGAAAAGAGTCTGGACCGGGCGCGGTGGCTCACGCCTGTAATCCTAGCACTCTGGGAGGACGAGGCGGGAGGATCGCTCAAGGTCAGGAGTTCAAGACCAGCCTGAGCAAGAGCGAGACCCCGTCTCTACTAAAAATAGAAAGAAATTATATGGACAACTAAAAATTATATGGAAAAAATTAGCCGGGCATGGTGGCACATGCCTGTGGTCCCAGCTACTCCGGAGGCTGAGGCAGTAGGATCGCTTGAGCCCAGGAGTTTGAGGTAGCTGTGAGCTAGGCTGATGCCACGGCACTCTAGCCCAGGCAACAGAGTGAGACTCTGTCTCAAAAAAAAAAAAAAAAAAAGAGTCTGGAAGGATATACCCCCAATTGATTTAGACTAACAGTCACATCTCAGGAAGAGGTATAAGGAGCTGGTTTGGGGGCTGTTCACTTTATCTATCAAATTCTAAATTTCTTACAAAAAGAATGCATTCATGTATTAACTGTGTCATTAAAACTTAATAAAAAAATTCAGTTGTGCATCAGTGGTTTCTAAGAATCCATTTCCCTGGCCCTCAGGGACCCCATCCTGTTCCCCCAAAGACTGTGTAGAGCAATTGGATCTACAGAGTGATGTTTAAAAACTCTGGGTTTGAACAAGCTCCACAGTGACTAACACGCAGAGCAAGGAAGACCTCACTGAGACCAGCTGGGCACCCTCAGCACATGTCCTAGGGTCAAACAAGGGTTGGAGGGAGAGACACTAAACAGGTGAAAAATTTTAGAGCCATCAACCTATTTTTGCTGTCCTGTCCTTCCCTCTTCTCTGTTCTAGTCACCTCCTGGTGTCAGATGGTTCTCCTGGGCCTTTGGTTAACCTCACTGCCCTGCCACCATTCTTAAGCTGAAAGCTTCCGTAGCCCTTTGCTCTACAGTCTGGAATAGTGTCCTTTCGATTCCTCTTACCTCTTACTTCTCCTAGCCCCAGGGGTTTCTAACCCCAAGGTTCTCTGATGCTGTGGCTGTTGAGCCCCATAATCCCCAGCAATCCCCTTCCCAGTCCTCATAACTGGCCAAGCTCTGCAGCCTTGCCTGATAGGCTCTGATTACAAAGCCGGCAAACCTGGGGTCTCTCGGCAGCCCACACGCAGCATCTAAGTCATCCCAGGCACGTCATGGCCCCAAAGGCTCCTGGAACAGCTGGCTTCCCGTCACTGCTGGCAGGGGTACAGTTATCACACATCTAATTATCTGTGTTGAGACAGACTTCCAGCTGGGACTGTCACGGTGTCTGTCGAGAAGAGAGCCTGTCAAGCCACAGCAAGCGAAACGATCATGCAGAGTTCGTGCTGATGAATCAGGGACTAAATGAGCAATGGCTGGACTTGGGAGTCAGGCAGACATGGGTCTGAATCCCACCTCTTGGCCAGGACTCTCACTAACTAGGTGATCTCAGTCCCAAAGACTTTTCAGCCTCAGTTTCCCTGTGTTTAAAATGTTCACAAAACTACAGACAACTCAAAGGGGCTGTGGGATAACAGGTAGGGTGACCCTCCATCCCTGTTTGCCTGGGACAACCTCAGTTATACCTCTTGTCCTTTTACTCTCAAAAGAGTCCAAGTTTTGACAATAAATTATACGATCGCCCTAATCATAGAGGATGATTGATTTCCTTTCTCTGAGAATTTAGACCAAATTATATAACAATCAGGATAAATTTCAGGGCTAAAAGAGTATCCATCCAATGTGATTCTCACACAAATGAATCTTGGAGGAGGTCGCATGAGAATGACAGACAACCTAAAGCCAAATGTCATAAATCCATCCCTCTTTCTTATGACGCATCCATTCCAATCTAGGTGCCCAGAGTGTCACCTGCCTGGCATCTCTTCCGAACTTCCCAGTCATCTTTTCTTTTAAACATACCCAGATTGTTGCCATCCAATGATCTTTTATCCTTTTGCTTCTCTGCTCCCTTACTGTTTCTATGCATTTTAATTTATTTTATTGTTTTAAATTACTTTTTAGTATATAACATGATATCCTTCTTGCTTCTGCCTTCCTCTTATCCAGCTCTTTTTTCATCTCAGGCTATACTGCCTTTTCCTCTCTCTCTCCCTCTCTCTCTTTCTGTGTGTATGTGTGTGTCTTTTACCTGTTAGTTTTCTGCCAATAGCATTTTATTTTATTCATTGTTTAATCAGCATGCAGTGAAGTTGACCTTTTTTGGTGTATAGTCCTGTGAATTTTAACACATATATGGATTCATGTAAAGACCACAAAATCAGGACAAAATGATTCCATTACCCCAGAAAAATCCCTCTCACTTCTCCTCTGTAGTCATACTCTCCACTTACCCTTAGCTCCTGGCAACCAGTGATTTATTCCCCATCATTATAGTTTTATCTTTTCAAGAATGGTAGAATCCTACAGGATGAAACCTTTGAGATTGGTTTCTCTCACTCAGCACAATGCCTTTGAGAGTCATCCAAGTTGTGCTAATTCCTTTTCATTGTTGCGTAGTATTCCGTTGCACAGATGTACCACTGTTTGTCCACTCACCCGTTGAAAGACATTTGAGTGGTCTCCAGTTGTGTGGTGATTACAAATAGAGCTGCTATAAATATTCATAAGTGTTTGTGTAAACATAAACTTTCATTTCTCTAAGGTAAATAATTAGGAGTGGAATTATTGAGTCATATGGTAAGTGTATGTTTAACTTTATAGGAAACTGCCAAACTGTTTTCCAGAGTGGCTATACCATTTTGCATTCCCACCAATGATGAACAAGAGTTCAATTTTGTCAAACGCTTTTCCTGCATTAATTGATTTGTTCACTGGTTCTCGTTTTGCTTTTTAGAATATTAATATGGTAGATTACATTGGTTGGTTTTGATTACTGAACCAACCTTGCATTCCCAGGATAAAACTCACTTGGTTGGGGTATACTATTCCTTTTACATATTGCTGGATTTGATTTGCTAATATTTTGCTAAAGATTTTTATATTTATGCTTATAAAGGTTATTTGCTTACAGTTTTCTTGTACATTTTTTTTTGAGACACAGGTATTACTATGTTGCTCAAGTTGCTGTTCAATGGCTACTCACAGGGACAATCAGAGCTCATTGCAGCCTCAAACTCCTTGGCTCAAATGATCCTCCTGCCTCAGCCTCCCCAGTAGCTAAGGCTACAGGTATACAGCATATCTGGTTTCTTGTACTGTTTTTGTCTGGTTTTGGTATCAGGATAATAACTAGCCTCAAATGTTCCCTCCTCTGACTTTTTACAAAAACTGGTGTTATTTCTTATTTAAGTGTTTGGTAGAATCCATCAATGTAAATTTCATTTGAAGGACTTCTTTATCTGGATTCCACAAAGTTTGATGTGTTGTATTTTCAATTTCTTTCCGTTCAAAATATTTTCTATTTTCCCTTGAGACTTCCTCTTTGAACTGAACTATGAATTTAGAATTTTATTTTTTAATTTCCATATTTTCCAAAAAGCTCTAATCCCATGATTTTAACTTCTACCTAGATACTGACAACTCCCACCCACACCTCTTTACTGAGTTTCAGAACCATATGTACCACTGTCTACTGGATATCTTGCATTGAGCATCCCATAGGTATGCCAAATTCAACATGTCCAAAAACACTCATTATCTTTCTGCACTCTTTCTTTCTTTTTTTTTTTTTTTGAGACAGAGTCTCACTCTGTTGTCCTGGCTAAAGTGCCGTGGCATCAGCCTAGCTCACAGCAACCTCAAACTCCTGGGCTTAAGCAATCCTTCTGTCTCAGCCTCCTGAGTAGCTGGGACTGCAGGCATGCACCACCATGCCCGGCTAATTTTTTTCTCTCTATATTTTTAGCTGTCCAAATCATTTCTTTCTATTTTTAGTAGAGACGGGGTCTCGCTCTTGCTCAGGCTGGCTTCGAACTCCTGACCTCGAGCAATCCACCTGCCTCGGCCTCCCAGAGTGCTAGGATTACAGGCGTGAGCCACCTCACCCGGCCCACACCCTTTCTTTCAATGCCAATTTTAGTGAGTGTTTATCCACCCAGCTGTCCAAGTGAGAATCTGGAAATCACCCTTGTCTCCTCCCCTTGGTGCAATCTATGACCATGTACTCTTTGTTCTACGTCTTTATCATTTTGTGTACCTGGGCCCTGCTTGCTACCCATACTGCTACCATCTTAACAATAATAATTGTGACATAGGGCTATTGTGATTATCAAGTTATATTTGAAGCCTGGTATTATGCATGGCAGGTGATGAGTGATTCATACACAGCAGCTATGCATAGGGTTTTCGCTTGGACACTCATTTTTCCTCTCCTGGTAGAATTAATATCCTCCTAGCTGGTTTCTTGCCTCGAGCCTTACACAGCCCTTCCTTCACTCCCCACCAAAGCAATCTTTCAAAAACTCAAATCCCATCATATACTCTCCAAACAAAAAGCTTTCATAGTTTTAGAAAATCTATTAATAATATAATTCTCTATAAAACTAGGTCAAAGTAGAAAAACTATATAATTATCTCAAAAATGACCAAAAAAGACAACTGACAAACAACTCAATAATCAGTCCTTCTTTTAACACTTGGAAAAACAGGAACAGATGTACGTTTTCCTGACATAACAAATACACCAGTGGCCTTCATCATGCTTACTGGTACAACTCTGGAGGCCTAGCTAGCAAGCCCACAATCGAATTAAGAATGCCCGCCATCACCACCATAATTTAACAGTGTTCCGGAAGTACCAACCAATGCAATTACATAAAAGAAAAGTATAAGAGGCTTAGATTTTTGAAAAGAGGACACAAAATTAGCTAGTATTGTCTGAACTGTATCTTAAAGAAATTCTTCAAAGGTTCTGGCATGTAATTGATACCATTTTTCTGGTTTGTAACTCTGATCATTTTTTTCCATTTCTAATCTCTTAGTCATTTCATTGGGAATTTGGAAGGAGATGCTAAATATATGGTCTTGGTTGAGCATGAATTACTTTTTTAATTAGAAAAAAAATGTTACTCCACATCTGAGAGAGAGAAATCATTGTGTGATGGGAAGCCAAGCTTGAGCACATTATCCTTAACAAACTGGACTTGGATACAATTTGAATGCCCCGAGATCCAGGCTAGCTGATTCCCCTGAGATCTGAGCCTTGGCATCACTGCCAGAACCATGTAGCTTTTGTGCTCAGTAACTGGGCTCTCCTTGGGGCCAGAAACTTGGAAATCTGGGCAGTTTTATAACCCACTAAACCCATTTGGTGCCAACTATTTTCTGCAGCGGTTTTCCTGGTCATTCAGGGTCCTACAATTCCCAGGGCTGCTCCACACCTACTCTGACTCCGCACGACCACAACCCCGCAGGTCCAGAGACCACTTCCCTCCACAGGGAGGATCTGGGTGAGTCCCCACTTTGAGGTCTCACCAGCCCCAGTCTCTCAATCCCTGGCACTCCCCGGTGGTGTGGGCACTGTCACCACTGGGTTCCTCTGGGGACACAACACTTGCTACTTCGTGCAGAGCAGAGCATTTAGGGCTCAGGGCAGATGGAGGAGGAGCTCTTCAGCCCAGCTTGGAAAAACAAGATCAAACCCTCCGCCCATGAACATCTGTTCCCCTCAGGTTGGCCCTGAGGGTCTTTCCTTCTGCCTAGGACAGATGGTTTAGGAGTAAGGCATCCGATAAATTAGCTTTATTTCTTGTCTGGAGACCACCTCATGCCTTAAGTCGAGTGAAAACGAGGACAGATGAGGTCTACCGCTTCCTCACTCACACCCTGAGGACAGGAACCAGGACGGAGTGCCCGTGGGGCCCCACCCTTGTCTGGGGGCTGAGTAAATGTAGCATGAAGCACAAGGCAGGCAGTGCTCAACCCCTCCGCTGCAGCGGCTGCCTGACATGGCTTTGGGCGCTGCTTTGCAATGTGATTATTTCTAAAGATGTGACATAAATACTAACATGGGGTCCCTGGAGCTGCAGAGTCGCTACTTGGCAGCTTAATTTGGACATTCAATCAAAACTGTCTGTCCGCAGCTTTGCAAAACCCAAGCAGCAAGGGCCAGAAGCCCTGCAATCTGCTCAGTGAGAACGCTAAGTGATGGGTTTAATTTCCAGAGGCTTGGGACAAAAGCCTCCCCAGCTCTGAGGAAGACAGGCTTACCTCCCTTCTCTAGAGAAACAGTACATATTTTCTCATATCTTCAATGGGCTCCCTGCTTTGATAGAAGAGCCCTATCTACATTAACCACATCACTGAATCATGGAATTCGAAGGATTTTTAAAAACTGATAGCCATATTCCAACCCCATGTTCCCCAGGCAGTCAGAGGAAAGGGCTATCATTTGAAGATAAGTTTTCTGTTTCTTCTACTGTCATTCAGGGGTTGTGGGAGAAGAAAACATGTTAGAAGAAGTCCCAGCAGAGGACTGTCTCCTCCTTCTGTATTGTGAAACATCCTCAGTGGCACAAAAGCACTAAAAGAAAGAGGATTTTTCTGCTGGACCCATTTATCCTACATGAATAGATGGATAGATGGATGGATGAATGGGTTGGGTGGGTGGATGGGGTGGATGCACGGATGGATGGATGGATGGGTTGGGTGGATGGATGGATGGATGAATGGATGGATGGATGGGTTGAGTGGAAGCATGGATGCATGGATGAATGGATGGATGGATGGGTTGAGTGGATGCATGGATGAATGGATGAATGGATGGATGGGTTGAGTGGATGCATGGATGAATGGATGGATGGATGGGTTGAGTGGAAGCATGGATGCATGGATGAATGGATGAATGGATGGATGGATGGATGGATGGGTTGAGTGGATGCATGGATGAATGGATGGATGGATGGGTTGAGTGGAACCATGGATGAATGGATGGATGGGCTGGGTGGATGAATGATTAAAGTGATGGGTCTTAAGCAGCATGAAGGAAACTGGCATCCTTCCCACTTTCTTTTTGTTATAATTTTACCATACTATCCATATCTTAAGGCACCTACTAAATCCTCCCCACCTCTTCCTATTTTTTTACCACTGTGTACGTACATACACACACACACACACACACACACACACACCCCAAGCACACACACACAAACACACACACATTATATGCAAGATACTTCTAAATGGCACAGCCCAGGCACTAGCTAACCAGTACTAACGCCATCCTCAGCACTGGAACAGGGTCCTGGAGGCCCCTGATATGATGAGTGTTAACTTTAGTAGCCGGGCTGTGGGTGGTGCAGGGAGGATCCCAGGAGAGCCGGGGGACAGTGGGAAGAGCTGCATCAGGAGGGTCACAGCTGTTTGCCAGCTGGTACAGAAGTACTGCCGGAGTGTTCCAGAAGAATATCTAACTGCACTCAGACCCTGCTGCAAATCAGTTGACCATCTGTCGAAGAGGTGCACAGCTGAGATGGGGAGAGTTCTAGCACAGCCCCACCCTACACCTCTGCCTGATAGTCTGAACATTCTGGGGACCCTGTCCACCAGCAGATCCTGTACTCCGGCTCACCGAGAGCAAGCCCTGTGCTGTTTCTTTCTGCAGCTCAAACAACGAGTTAAAAGCACCCTTGTGGCAGGGTAACACATTCAGGTTTTAAGCACCACTTTGCACTTCATTGAATTCTGTCATTTGTACCCTGAGGCCCTTCCCCCCCCCCCCCCCCCCCCCCGACCCTGCCGCTAGACGTGAGTCATCCACTGCCTTAGGGAGAAAGTTGTCAAGGTGGGACTGAAGAACAAAGGCAGCAAATTCCTGACTCTGCAGTCGGGAAAGCCTCGGTCTCCGCTTCCCCTCCATCAGACCTCCAAAGCCGAGATCCAGGAGAGAGTAGAAGAAGAAGCAGATAATCCCTTTTTTCGCTCCGTGGTTTCTCCCTCTGCTCTCCACACTCTGAGTTGCCCCACCTCTCCCCTCCTTTGGACGCTGAGTCCAAACCCCAAATGGGCTTAGCTGGCACACACACACACACACACACACACACACACACACACGCTCTCCAGCATGCTCAAAACAGCCCCCTTTTCCCTCACACCACGGACACGGAAGTGCTATTCAGGGAGTGGTGCTCAAAGGGAGGTCCCCAGACCAGTGGCATCTGCTATCACCCGGAAGCTTGTTAAAAATGCATATTCTCAGGCCCCACTCAGGCCTCCTGGATCAAGGATGGAGCCCAGCAATCTGTATTTGAACATACCTTCCAGATTATTCTGATGCCTACTCAGGTATGAGAACCACTGCTTTGGAGAACCAGTGTCATCCAATAGAGCTTTCTAAAATAACGGCAACGTCTGCTGTCCAGTACAGTAGCCACTAGCCACGTGTGGCTATTGAATGCTGGGAAGAGGGCTTAGTGTGTCAGGAGAACTGAGTTGTTCATTTCATTTAATTTTCATTCATTTCAATGTAAATAGCCCGTGTTGCACAGAGCAGCTCAGACTGCTGCATCAGCCTCCTGGCAGATCCCCTGCTTCACCCCCTCCCCCTTCCAGGTCAGCCTCGGAGCTGCAGACACATTAATCTTCCCAGAACGCAGACCTTATCATGTCATTCCTACTCCCAAAACATCCTCAGTGACTCACCAGTGCCTACTGATTTTTAAGTCCACATTCTTTTTGTTCTTTTTTAGAAAGCCGAAAATGATTGATTCTAAAATATGATAGAAAAAAGATTAAATAATAATAGTTCATGGTGAATGAGCTCTTACTCTATGAGCTAAGCCCTGTTCTAAGGGCCGTACACGTATTATCTCATTTAATCCTTACAAGAACATTATGCTGTGAATTTTACTGTTTCCCCCATTTTACTGATGTGGAAACTGAGAACTGAAGAGATCGAATGACTTGCCCGAGGTCACACAGCTGGTAGCGATGGAGCAGGATTTGAACCCAGGCTGTCTAGCTACAAAGACTGCACTTTTAACCATGATATCACACCACCTTGGAAAACCTATCTGGGTCAGATTATTTTTCCCTCTGCGTGTGCCTCTTATTTAATCCATAACTAGGGTCCTGTGTTCTATGTCAGCAGCTCCGAGGTCTGTCTTAAACACATCACTTGCTCTTCTGTAGTGAACAAGCAAAAGCTATCACAAGATGTTTTGGACTCCTTCAGGGAAAGATCAACATATTTATCCCCAAAATAGCACTTTTCCATCTCAGGCGGTACATCGGGCACATTTTAGGTAAAGTCAGCGCATCATTCGTGGAGGTGTAAAAAACACGATTGGAGTCGGCGGGGAGAATATTGAACTTTAGACCAAGATAGGTGGGATCCAAACGGGTGGGCAATGGGAGGCCATCTGGGTCAGGAGAGGCTCCTACAGCGAAAAGCTCTCTAATCCTCACCTCCACAGCAGGGCTGAGGGTCAAAATATTTAGCAAGCAGTTTACCCATCAGAATGGACACAGCTAAAGCCCTGGAGCAGATGCGAGGGCTCCTACTGGACTTGACATTAACCTTTTCATTACCAGATACATCCGAGGGCCTTTGGAGGAGCTAACAAGGCCAGGAGGCAGAGGGAACTTGGAGTATTGATTATTTGCCAACTGGCATAGAAGTATGTTGGAGTTTTGACAGTCGTCCCTGATCAAGATGACTGAGCGCTGCATGGATACTTCTTTACAGTAAAACCTACTGGAGGTACTGAATAGTTTCATTTATATACAGTCTTAAAAAGAGAGGGTTAGGCTGGGCACAGTGGCTCACATCTGTAATCCTAGCACTTTGGGAGGCTGAGATGGGAGGATTGCTGGAGGCCAGGAGTTCGAGACCAGCCTGAGCAAGAGTGAGACCACATCTCTACAAAAAATACAAAAATCAGCTGGACGTGGTGCCACACGCCTATAGTCCCAGCTACTCAGGAGGCTGAGGCAGGAGGATCACCTGAGCCCAGGAGTTTGAGGTTGCAGTGAGCTAGGCTGACACCACGGCACTCTAGCCTGGGCAACAGAGCGAGATTCTGTCTCAAAAAAAAAAAAAAAAAGAGAGAGAGAGTTAAAAGTTTAAAGAAAACAGACTGACAGTTGCCAGGGGCTGTATGTAGGGAAGGAGGAATGGGGAGTAACTGCATAATGGGTATGGGGTTTTGTTTTGTAATGACGGAAAGTTTTTGTAAGTAAATAGAGGTAGTGACTGCACAGCATTGTGAGTATTTTAAATGCCACTGAACTGTTCACTTTAAAATGGTCAACTTTATGTTATGTGACCTTCACCTCAATAAATAAAAAAAAGAGAGAGGGAGTTAAGCTTGATCCAAATTGCAATCAGCCCATAAGCTAGCAGCACCTTCGTGATATTTCACCTCAATAAATAAAAAAAAGAGAGAGAGAGAGAGAGAGAGGGAGTTAAGCTTGATCCAAATTGCAATCAGCCCACAAGCTAGCAGCACCTTCATGATGATAATAACACCCTCGCTGAGATCCTGGAGCAGGGCCCAAAGATGCTATGGTCCCTGTAGAAGGTGTCCATTGTGATAATTAGCTCCATGGAGACTTGGCCACGGTCACTGCAATGCAACATCCCTTCTGTCCCCACCATAACTTCCAGCCTTCCCTGCAACTGCCGCCATACCTGTATCCCAAACTCCAGCCATGCTTGGCTGCTTGTTGCTGCCTACAAGTTCCCATCTCCATAACAGGAGACAGACAGAATCTCGTGTCCAGGACTATGTCCCACAGCTACTGCCCAAGAGATTAGTGCGGAGTGGACAAGCCAGACAGATACTCTCTTTACTGCACTAGAACCTTTACCCAAAATCACAAGTAGAACCACCAGCCCTGTTGAGTTGTGCTAGACCAAAGTTGTCAACTCTGGATACACATTAGAACTGGTGGAAACTGGGTGGGCTCCTCTTTCTCCCTTTCCCCTCGTCCTGTTTGCTTTCACGGCCACTCAGAGAGAGTAGTGTGTCCCACGTAGGAGACAAGCTCAGGCTCCTCTTACTGCACCAGCTATGTGGAGTTCCGAGAGGTCCGAATGCAGACTAAGCCTCAAACAGGAACCCAAGGGAGAGTATTTCAGGGTATATTGGGCTGATGAAGTTGTTAAGCTCCTCCCCCATCTCCAAAAGCCCCACCTGCCCTCTAGCCAATGCTCATCAACCAAAAGTATCATCCGAGTCCTTGTTCCTGACCCATATCCTCAGCCCTGGAGGGAGAGGAGCTTTGAGCTCCCCTAAGGTCACCGTGTGCACTGTCCTCTGCCCAGAGGGTTCCCTCCTTGGGCCCTTTGCTGAAAGCCCATTTATCCTTCCTGGTAGACCTCTAGTGCCACCTCTCCCCTAAAGCCTTTGACTTCATCAGACCCACCACAGTATCCGTTCCTTTCTTATATTCAGTAGCACGGTATACTTTAGGGATCTGTTTACTTGCTTTACTTGTTCTATTATATTTAATAGAGCTCCTTAAGGAAAGGGACTGTGACTTTCTACTATTTCTAGGAGAAGCCTTGCGCAGTGGCTAAGAGCTTGGCCTCAGACAGACCTGGGTTTCAGTCAGAGTGATGCCACTTTCCAGCTGTGTGACCTTGAAAAGTTACTTAACGTCTCTGAGCTTCAGCTTCCTCATCTGAAATATGAGAATGGCAACAGCGTTACCTCATAGGGTTGGTTGTTGGGTAGGAGCTATAAGGCATGCTACTATGTGCATTAGAATGACTGCAACCTGTTATACACTCAGCAACTCCTAGTCATTATCATTACTATGTCCTATTGAGTACCTAGGACCCAGGACCCTATTTTGTACGTATTTTATAAATGCTCAATTTAATAAATATTAAATGTTTATTACATGTCATTAAATGCCCGGTTCCCTGCAAGATTAAAAGCTTCATGAGAGCAGCCTGTTACTACAGTGGCCACTTTTGTATCCCTGGCACTGGTGCAGTGTCCAGCACATAGTAGGTGGTCAATAAATGTTTTGAGGAATGAGTTGATAAATGGACGAACGACATGGTCTCCTCTCTCCATGCCCTAGAGCCACTGCAGAACCCCAATACCTGCCAGGGATGATGCCTCGCCTCTGGGACCCCAGGACACCTTGTTCCTGGCACAGAATTTATAACACTTTATTAGAATCATCCATTTACTTGTTATATCGACAGTAGTGACTGCACAGCCCAGCACAGGGGGAGGCACATGCTGAAGGGAGGAATGAATGACCGTGAATCACATCATCCTGGGGGTATCCTTTGGGGCTGGAGAAAAAGAATCCCAAGACCTCAAGCCCAGAAAGAATTTACAGGTTCTGTGATTTGTTCTCAGCTCTGATGACATGACGACAATGACAATGACAGTGATGGCAACTTTTATGGGGCACATGCTACGTGCCAAGCACTATGTTAAGCGCTTCATACACGCCACGGCGATGCTCGTCCCCAGTACACAGTCTCTGCTCAGCCACACTTTTCCACCTCTCTCTGGGAGACAGGAATCCAGCCGTTGAAAAAAGTCAGTATCCTGACTGATTTAAAAACAGGCTGTTCTGAGGCCATCTGCTTCATCTGCCCCAGGACATGGGGACTGGACCACACTGACCTCTAGCTTAGCACACTCTGCATTTCAAGCGTCCTTATCTGGTCTAAAGCCACTTTCTTCACCAAATTAGCAAAGTGTGATGGTGAGGAGCTCAGGCATTAAAGCCAGAGACCCTGGGTTTTAGTTTCAGCTTGACCGTCAAGCGGCTTGTGTGCCCTAAAAGTCACCCAACTTCTCAGTAACTCGGCCTCCTTGACTTAAAAAATGGGGCTAATGATAAGGATGGTGTCTCCTAAGGATGTTGCAATAATTAAATGAGTTAACAGAATATCTGGCATATAGTAAACATTCAGTATGTGCTACGTTGTTATTATAGGCCATTATTTTGTTTCAACACCCCCATAATGTTCCCGCAGAATAGTTACTGACCTCTAACTTCACTTTGGAGAGTGAACATTCTTCACTCTATCATTGATGCTCTCACCATCCCTCTTTAAAAAAAAAAATTCTTTTTACTTAATTGCAGATGTAACAGAATCCAAAGCAAATATTACCTTAGATCGTATCCCCAGATTAAAGAAATGCTTTAACTTACACATTCACCTTCTGGTCTTTACCCACATTAACATTGAATTTTGACATAATTATAAAGCTATAAATCTATTTTATATTTTATATTTTCACTTAGCATCACACCTCTTGGGGCTATGATTAAGTAGCTTGTAGAAGCTTAACACTCCCACTGAGAACGACCATAAAAGCCAGAAAAACAAGTGAAAAATATTTTTCAAGGAATTGGAATTTTGAAGAAATTGGAACTGAGACGAGTCCAACATTCTGTGTGTCATTTTTTTCCTTTGGGGCATAAACCAATTGTCAGCCCAGGGCAAGAGACTAAGAAGCTAGACAGAGGGCCACTGCTAAGAGGCAGAGAAGCCAACAGAACTGAGATGGACTCCGGGAAGAAGAGCTTCCAGGGAAAGCAGGACTGGCGGGGCCAAGAGCATAGATCTTGGGAAGAACAAACAAGTGAACTCAACACTAGACATTGATTTTTCCTTTGAGGCTTTGCCAATTCAACTGCACAGGTTGAGACACAAAACAGAAATCAGCTGAAAGTTTTTTGTCAGTCTGATGATGCTGGAGAAACAAAAATTGGAGTTTAGGACCCTGTAATGAGGAGGGTCCTCGCGAGTCTTCAGCTTCCCAGTGGGAAGCCTCTAGTGGGCTACACGGTAAGGGTGAGAATGAACCAGAATTACAACAAACCTTACAAAGACCTAAACCAGCACTGAGTGAACCCAGTCATTGCCAGAAGGGTAAATCCTCTCTGGAGGACGATAATATCATTCAAAAAGTTCCAAACATACCGAGAAATAGGACCAGAAGAAAAGACAGACAATAGAACAAATCCACAGGTGACTCAGGCACTGGAATTATTGGATATGAACTTTAAAATAACTATGATTAAGAGGTTTTAAAAAAAGGTGGGGGCGATGACAATATGGAGAATTTCGCCAGAGAACTTTGAGTTGTAAAAAAAGAAATAAATGAAAACTTTAGAATTAAAAATACAATAATTCCCAAATTGAGGGACATTCTACAAAATACCTGACCAGTACTTCTCAAAAACTAAGGCCATGAAAAATAAGGAAAGACTGAGAAATTGTCATAAACCAAAGGAGAATAAGGAGATATGATGATGAAATGTAATTTGGTACCCTGGATAAGATCCTGGAATACGTAAAGGACATCAGTGAAAAAAAGAGAGTCTGGAGTTTAGTTAACTGCAAAGTACTAATTAATGTTCACTTCCTAGTTTTGACAAATGTTCCTTAGTAATGTAAGATGTTAACAATAGGGGAAACTGGGTGAAGGGTATATGGAAAGTCTGTATACTCTTTGTGACTTTTCTCTAAATCTAAAACTATTCTAAAATAAAAGGTTTATTAAAAATACAATAATTAAAATTAAGAAGTCAATACTTGGGCTTACCAGAAGATTGGAAGCAGTTGGAAAGCAAATTAGTGAGCTTAAAAAATGGTCATTGAGAACAATCAGACTAAAACATAGAAAATAAAAAAGATGAAAGTATAGAAGGGTGACAAAGAGACAGAAGGACACAGTGAAAAGGTCTAACATATGTATAATCAAAGCCCAGGATAAAAAGGAGAGTAAGAATGGAACAGAGAATGGACAAGAATTTTCCAATACTAATGAGGGACATTAAGCTAAAGAATCAAGAAGTATACAAAGAACAAACAGGATAAATTCTCTCTCTCTCTCTCTCTCTCTTTTAGGAACATCATAGTCAAACTGTTGAAAATCAAAGATAAAGAGAAAATCTAAAAGTCAGCCAGATTAAAAAAAAAAAAGATAGATTACCTTTAAAGGAGTAATAATAAGACTTAGAATAACAAAAATGATTGAAGAAGAACAGTGGGATAATATCTTTAAAGTGCTAAAAGAAAATACAGGCCAGTTTTAAATTCCATACCCAGCAAAAATAGTCCTCAAAAGTGAATGCAAAATAAATATATTTTTAATGTATTTCCAGCAAGCCTAAACTAAATACTGAAGGAAGTTCTTTAGATGGAAAGAAAATGATTCCAGATGGAAACGTAAAAATGTAAAAAGGAACGAAAAACAACAGAAAGGGTAAATCTACTAGTAAATCTAAATGAATGTGGACTGTACAAAGCAACAATAATAATGTATAGTTTAAATGTAAAATTATAATGTGTAAGATAGGATGGGGTGAATACAATTAAAATGTTTAAGAACTGAGGATTATTTTGAAAGTGATAAAAGTACTAATTTATTGGATTCAAAAAGTCAGATGCATGCTGAAATCTCTAAAGTCAATATAAAAATAATAAAAACAATACATGACTAATTAGTTAATAGAAAAGAACATGAAATAATAAAATATCCTTGAGCGATCCCAAAAAGGCAAAAGAAAAAGGAAAGAGAATGTAAACACATGGGACAAACAGAAAATAAATAGGAGGATCATAGATATAAACTCAATTATATCAGCAATTGCATTGAATGTAAATGTTCTAAGTACTCAAATTAAAAATCAAATATTGTCAACTTAGATTAAAAATTATACTATGCTTATAAGAGACACACTGTAAATATAAGGATACAGAAACATTGAAAGTGAAAGGGGGAAAATATATACACACACCATAAAACATTAACCAAAATAAAACTGGTATCTTTATGTCAGATAAAGTAGGCTTTAAGGCAAGAAGCATTATTTGAGATAAAGAGATACATTTCAAAATGATAAAATGGTCAATCCACCAAGAAGATATAACAATTATAATTTATAATAATAACATTGCTTCAAAATATTTAAAGCAAAAATTGAGAAAACTAAAAGGAAAAAAATTCAAAATCATAATAGGAGACTCAAACACAACTCTTTCAGTAACAGAACAAGCAAGCAAAATAATAAAAAATATATAGAAAATGTCAACAACACAATTAAAAAATGTGACCATGTGCATGCAACAATTGCAGAATATATATTCTTCATAAGTACACATGGAATAGCTACCAAAATTTCAAATGAATGAAATTATATATGTTTTCAGACCATGGTAGAAGTAAACTAGAAATCAATAACAAAAAGATAACTCGAATATTTGAAATTTTTTTTTTTTTTTTTTTTTTGAGACAGAGTCTCACTCTGTTGCCCAGGCTAGAGTGAGTGCCGTGGCGTCAGCCTAGCTCACAGCAACCTCAAACTCCTGGGCTCAAGCGATCCTCCTGTCTCAGCCTCCCGAGTAGCTGGGACTACAGGCATGCACCACCATGTCCGGCTAATTTTTTTTTCTGTATATATTTTTAGCTGTCCATATAATTTCTTTCTATTTTTAGTAGAGATGGGGTCTCGCTCTTGCTCAGGCTGGTCACGAACTCCTGAGCTCAAACGATCCGCCCACCTCGGCCTCCCAGAGAGCTAGGATTACAGGCGTGAGCCACCGCGCCCGGCCTGAAAATTAAACATATGCATTTGAATAAACCATAGGAAAAAGAAGAAATCATAATGGAAATTCAAAAATATTCAAAACTTGTTGAGAGTCAGCCAAAGCTGTGCTTAAAGGAAAATGTGTAGCTTTAATGTATATATTAGGAAAGAAGATAGGCTGAAAATCAATGATCTAAGTATCTATCTCAAAAATTAGAAAAAGAACAGCAAATTAAATCCATGTGCACTTTCCCATTTTGCTACAGGTTTCTTTTTCAAGTTCCCCCTTCCTCCATTCCTTTCCCACTCTACCTTTCTCCTCCTCCCCCACTCCTAGCTAAGAAGGGTAGCAACCTGGTGTTTACCCTTCCACATCTTTCTCCTCCCTGAGACAATCACCTGGAAACAAATGGATTGGGAGGGTTATTCTACAAAATTGGAATCACACTATATGCCGTTGCTCTGCAAAATTCTTATCCCGCCTAACAATACATCTTGTATATTTCTCCATGTCAGTTTAGAACTAACTCATTCTTTTTAAACTGCAAATTATACCACAGCGTGGACAGACTACGGTGTATTCAGCCATTCATTCCTCTGATAACAGGCATTCAGAAGACTATTAGCTTTCTGCCACCACAAACAATGATGCTGTAAATATCCTTGTATATCCTCCCCAGACTCCTCAGAATTCCCTGAACAGAGCCTAGACTATCGGAAATCTCACACTCTATTGCTGAAGGTCTCAAACATTCTTCCCGCCACAACAGCATTCAGGTAGGTTACACACTCCTTTTCATGGGCATACCCAACAAGATACTTGGTTCCCCAAAGTACATGCTGCAAACTCCATTCTTTCTCCCCTTTTAAGAAAACAGAATCCAGTGAAAGAGTATCAGGACAGGCACAAGTAGAAAACAGAATCTAACTCAAATGGATCAAGAGACTTTATTTAAGGGACAAATGTGAGGACTGGGTTAAAGAAATCAACTATGGGTGGTGAGACACCCAGACCAGCAACGCCGAGATGGCACAGCCACTCCTAGGCCAGAAGAGGAGAAGAGAGGAAACAGTGTAATCAGAGCCCAGTGAAATCCAGAGCTTCAGATGAGGGACCTTCTGACACTGCCAAGACACACGGCCAAGAGCAGAGGGGTTGACTGAGAAAGAAATGCCTCATCTTCTCTCTCCTACAATCCTACAGTCTCTTGCCAGTGCCTCTTACTGCATGAACTCAACCAGAAGCTAAAAAGCAAGAGAGCCCAGGGGATGTGCTCCAGAGGGCTCAGCCTCCTGAGGCACAGAAAAGAGCAGAGAGTGGATGGCAGTGGGGGTGAGGGTGAAGGATGCAAGCGGGAACAACCAGCACAGCAGGTAAGTGTGAACCCTAATTGGCAAAAGAAGAGCATCATTCCAGGGATGAGTGAGAGGCCAGTAATGTTATAGCCCCCATAAAGAGCTGTCCTTCTGGCTGCCAGAGTCGTGGGGGGAATGAAGAAAGGGAAGATAGAATGTGGCTGCACAGGGTAAACTCACCCACAATGGGTTGGTTACACCGTAGGTTCTTGGCTTGCTGTGTGGTGTCAGGCCAGTCGCTCAACCTCTCTGATTCTCAGTTTGTTAGCTATAAAATGAGACTACTTGGAATCTTCCTTGCCTATGTGTCCCTCTTTATGGTTGAGAATGCAAAATGCCAATGAAAGCATGAAAGTCTTTTTCTCTATTTCCTGCATCTGGGCTTTGTCCTGGGACATTAGCCAATATGATTCAAACAGAATCCTAAAAAGCGCTTGGGAATGAGGACTTGAATTGAATTGCTCTCACTTATTGCTCTTGAGATGCCTATGACCACAACCATGTGAGCAAGCTAGGGCCAGCCTGCTGGATGGTGGGAAGCAATGGCCAACACATCCCTGTCACTCCAGCTTACATTGAGCCAACCACCAGACATGACACTGAGGACATCGCAGACAAGCCAGCCCAGATTATAAGAACCTCCCAGCAAACCCACAAAACTGAGGGGAAAAAAATGTGTTGTTTTAAGCCCACTACATTTTGAGTGACTTGCTACACAGCAAACGCTTACTGATACAGTTAGTCCTGAGATGCTAGCAATACATTTCCTCGCTAATAACGATCCAGCAGTGGGTCGGGATACCAGCAGTGCAAACCACGGGCAATGCTCCAGACGGTGCCCCAGTGACGGGCCCCATGAAGCTGTCCCAACTGAGCTTTCTCAACAGTGAGTGTTTTCAAAGTCCAGTAAGCCCCAAGTTCTTTTTACAAAGGGGGTAGAGAGAGATACAAGAGATACAATCTAAATGTTTGGATTGTTTTGTCCCTCTGGGCTTCCTTTTCTTTTCTTTTCTTTTTTAACAAATTGCCCAGTGTAAAGAGTTCTTTTCTATTTTCCCTCCCGGGAAGTTATTTATTTTTATGGGCTTCTTTTGGGAAATAAAAATCAATTTTGGAATGCAAGTGATACATTTTACTCTCCCAATAATGAAAGCTAGAAAATTAAAGGCCCCAAGGAACAACCTCTCTGTACTAAAATGATGTAGAATGCAGCCCAAATGTTCTTGTGTGAACGTTTTATAAATCGTGACCACTGCTTGCTGATGGAACCCTGGAAATAGCTCAAGGAAGACACAGCCACTGCTAGGGACGGCTTCACGCTGGGTGGGCCCACGGAGGCTCACCTGCCCACGGAAAACCTCACCATGTCCTAGGCACCGTGAAGACCCTGATAAACATTCTCGTTTCTTCCTTGCCATGACTCTGTGAGGCACGTGCTACTCTCTCCACTCGGCAGATGAAGATGCTGAGACTCAGGGGGCTTAACTGACTTGCCCAAAGTCCCACGGCTGGCGAGTGGCAGAGCCGGGATTTGAACACCTGCCTGCCTGACGGCAAAGCCCACTGCTTACTTCCTCACTCCCCCTTTCCATGCACCGCACTTCCCTCCACTCACACTGCACACCTGCTGGAGCTCCTCTCAGCGATAACTTTCTCCCAAGGTGTCCCCCAAGCCCCTTTTTTGCAGAACCCAAATTCTCTTAAGAGCTATCTACACTTCTCTTTCCACATCCCCTCCTGCCCTCCCCTCTTTAACATCCAGCATCCTGACTCTTAATTCCTGTTATGCTACTGAAAGAGCACTGTCCAAATCCCTATGTTAAATGGCCAGATCTGGTGACTTTGTCCCAATTCTTAGCTTGGTCTCTACCATTACAGTCAGCAGCATCGAACATGCTGGCCATGTCCACTTTCTTGAACTCTCTTTTCCCTTGGCTTCTGTGACCCTTTCCTTGTCTAGTCCCCCCTTCACCTTCTGGGACCACTGTTTTTCTATTCACTGTCACTGGCTCTTCTTCCTCCACCGACCCCTTGAAGTGGCTCCATTCCCAGGGTCCTACCATGCTGCTCCTCCAACCCTGCGCTCTCCATACCTGACCCCACTGAAGGCTGGTGCCTCCTGAGTCTGTGCTGTCAGCTCCCTTTCCCCAGCTGCATCTCTGCATATACAGATCCATCCGCCTACTGGACACAGTCACCCCCGTTACCCCTGAGACTCAGCCTGTACAAAAGCAAGCCCGTCACCTTTCCCAGCCAGTAAGCTTCCTTGGCTTCTAACCCTGACTGGTTCTCACTCATCGTCCCGAGCCAGAAATCTTGGTCAATCCTGACCCCTCCATCCTCTCCCTGATCTTCCACAGCCATTTATCGTCATCCTTCCACTTTCTGTTGTCACTTCCTTAATTCAAGCGTGCTTCAGCTCATCCATCCTGCTGGGATCAATAGCTCCCTGATGGGTCGCTATAGCGCCAGTCCTTTGCATCTCCAATCCTTCTTTGTCACCATCACCAGTGGTACCTAGATCAGGTCACTGCCACCTCCAATGGCTCACCAATTGCTGAATAATATACAAAACCCTTAGCATGCTTGAGCAACTCTTCTGTGATCTGGCACGGATCAGTCTCCACAGCTACACTCTCTGGTCCAACCACACCAGAAACCTAACACCCTTTCAGGCCCCAGGGTCTTCACTCATGTGGTCACTCAGCCCAACAGCCGCTTTTTCCATCTATTTAATCTTTATTCAGCAAACACTATGCACCCGCACATGTCAGTTGTGTGCTGCATTAGCATATGGGGAATAAGGTAGGTTCTTGCCCTCCATCCAACGAGAGAAACAGGCAAGAAGCAAACAAACAAAAAAACATAATGACAGATTGTGATAAATGCAAAGAAAGTATTAAACAGAGTGATGAGATAGGGAATGACTAGGAGGGGTTCCTCTAGATAAGACTCAGGGCTGGGTGAGGTGATGCATCTGTAGTTCCAGTTATTCAGGAGGCAAAGGTGGGAGGATCTCTTGAGCCTAGGAGTTCGAGGCTGCAGTGAGCTGTGTTCACGCCACTGTACTCCAGCCTGGACAACAGAGCGAGACCGCATCACTTAAAAAAAGACTCAGGGGTCACCTTTCTAAAAAGGTGGCATTTAGGGGATGACTAAAGGGTATTAGGAACATGGACAGCCCAAGGAAAAGCAACCCAGTCTGGGGGAAGAGCAAGCTCAACAAGGAAGAACAAATATTTGGTGGCTCCCAGATGAGGCTATCACGGCACGAAGACAAAGGACGTGAGATGAGGTTGTAAAGAGGCTGAGAGAAAGAACAATGAACAAGATTCTGCAGGTCTTAGAGCGGGAGTGAGGGGTTTGGATTTCAGTTGGAAGCTCGGAGAAGGCTTGGAGTAGTTTAAGCAGGGGAGTGACATGGTCTGATTTACATTTTAGAAAGATCCCCGTGGCTGGGTGTGAAGAGTGGATTTCAGAGGGCAGAAGCCCATCAAAGTTTCAATTCATCTTTCAAAGCAGAAAATAGACAAAGCACCCACCTAGCTGAGTCCTAGCAAGGGGCAGGCCTTCAATAAGCCTCAGATCTCCACCCCGTCCAGAACTAAGTCAGTTGCCTTTGACTTTGTAGAGCCTTTCCCTGCCCCACCGGTTGGAATTAACCTCCCCTCACCCGGCCCCTCCCACTGCATTGTGCTTCCTGCTCCATTATCACTTGCCAATGCCCCCTTTTATAGTCAGTTCTCTCTTCTTCTCCCTGGCATAGGAGGGTTGTGAAATGCTCAGTGTATAAAGGGTCATACCCATACCCAGAGCTCTCACGGTGTCTAGCAAATGACCTCCCACACAGGGGACGTTCAAAGAACAACTGAATGAATGAATGAACAAAGTATGAAAGGGAAGATCTTTGTGCTCCCCAGGAAAGCTATGCATTAACAGCCCAAGCTTAGAATCAATCACATCTATATTTTAATTCAAGCTCCACTGCTTCCTAGCTATGGAACTTTGGGCAGGTGAATTCACCCCTATGAGCTGCATTTTCCTCTTCTGTAAAATTAGAATAAAGCAGGTCTAGGAGAGGTTGCCATAGTGTTGCCACGAGGATCCAATGAGACCAAAGAAGCACTGGTGTCCCTTCCCATCCCCAAAAGTGTGCCTGCCAGAGCAGGGCAGGGTCGGCACGATCAAGACAGGGACCCACAACTATGTGACACTCAGTGACAGGGTCCTGTCTTCTGGTTTAAATTTTTGTTTTCAATAAATGTTTGTTGAGCACTAACCATAGAAACCATCTCAACCATCACCCTCCATTTGATCCACCATAAACACTCAGGGAAAGACACACAGAACGTGCTCATGGGGTGAGGGCGGGGTCTGGCCCCTGCCAGTGCACCAGGGGCCCAAGACACACCACTAGCAAGGCCGTGGCAATAGGCCTTTTGCATTAACTTTTAGACCCCGTGCCTCAAGCAACAATCTCCCTGCTGTAGAGCCGGTGGTACCCCTGTTCAAGAAGCCTGGAGACAAGACATTTCAATCCCAGTATCTGCCTACCTATTCTCTTTCCAGGGGAACCTGTGTAACCCGCAAGTCCCGTAAGCTGTCTCCCGAGCTGGTCTGACATCAGGAGGCACGGATGAAGAAGCAGGGGAAATTGTGGCCAGAGCCAAGGAGAACCCCCAGGGGGAAGCCAGCAGCTCGAAAGGGGAAAAGAGCAGGAACCTGTGTACCCACTGCAGGGCTGAAGGAAAGCACCCCCATTCCGGAGTTTCAATCAGCACTTCAATTCCTAAATCCTCAGTGTGGCACAGTGGTAAAGGGCCTGAGCTCTAGACTCAAGCAGACCTGGGATCGGACTCCAGCTCTGCCACACACAACAAAAGACCTTGAGCAAGTGAGTTAACCTCTCTGAGCCTCAGTTTCCCCCACCTGTAAATGAAGATAAAATGTGTTAACACAGGTAAAGAGCTCAGCACTGTGCCTGACACTTAGTAGCCATTGTTATGCATGCAATTTATATTTGTAGAGAGAGACTGTAATGATTCTGTCAAGGAAACGGCACTGTCCGTGCCCCTGCAAGGAGCAACAAGCAGACAGGTGCATGAGAGCATCCTTTGGGACAGCGGGCTCTTTGTGTACATGCCTGCTTGTCCTTCTCCACCAACCATTCCGTAATTTCCTTCATCCTGTTTCACTTTTCTTTCCCCAATTTGAAAGGCTGCTTGGACTGGGATTTCTCAAGCTACAGGCAAAGACAGTGGGTTAGGCTGGAAGAAGAAATAAAACCAAAGGATCATTGATCTTCAACCCGGGGAACGGGCTCTCAGCTCTTATTCCAAGTCCCTGTGGAGACCCATTCTCTGAGCTGAGGCAGGCACCCAGCCAGGGCCAGAGAAGCGGGAGTGAGAGCCCAAATCCAGCCATCCATGGCTGCCTCACGCAGCTCGTCAGGGGAGGAGGAACAGACAATAGCAGTCAGTTACCGGGCCATCTCCCTTCCTTCCCTAGCACTTCTCGGAGCCCAGCAGGCAGCTGATGATAACTCAGTGGCGGCTGACAGCTCATCTAAAGCTCACTGTCTCTCCTGCTTCCAATCACCAGGTGTCTGAAGGGGTTACAGGAGCAGTCAACTTCTGCCCTCATTAAGAACCCTTTGGTGGGCGGAAAAGATGATTGTAAAAGGAACTGTCAAGTTCATCAGCCAGCAGATGAGGAGGGGTGCAGAAGCCCCCAGAGCTCTGGCCTTCTGACCCATGCCAACCCGGGCCCCTCATTTGCATCTCATTTGCATTGCTCAGTTAACGGAACTCCAGCTTACACTTGGAGAAATCATTGTCATGCGCCAAAAAGAGACGCTGCCATCCGTGGGTTTGCGCAAATGATCCTGCGGGAGGGGGATCCACAAAGCAAGTCCGCACAACAGTTCCTGCCCTCCAGGAAAACAAGACCTCAATCAGACCACGGTGATGCAGACAGATGCAGACCACACTATTCCGGGATGGATGGCCAACTAAATAAAGCCGTGGTTACATCATGCACAAGGCCAGACAGGGGGAAAATTCCAAATGTTTTCAAGAGACTGTGTTAGAATGATCCGGGCTAATTGCATGCAAGTCTTGTACTATGAATGTCAAACTGCACCAGCATCACATAAATGAGCTGTCAGCGGCTTGGTCAGCGTTCCCACAGAAAAGAGCCTTTCCTCTCTCTCAGAATAGTTCTCATTTTGTTTGATTGATACACACACACCCCCTCCTTCGAAAAAGGTTTTCAATTTTATTGTCCAAAAGCCACGGGGTCCCCACTACCCCTAAAGGATTACAGCACTGTCTCTCAGTACATTGTAGGTGCTAAGATCTATATATTCAGACAAACCTGGGTTCAAATTCCAGCTCCAGCCCTTACCAGCTGCATGAACTCGGCCAAATCATTTAACCTCTCTGAGCTTCAGTTTCCTCCTCTATAGAATAGGGACAGTGTCAGTATCTATCTCATGGAGAGTAAATGATGTCATGCATATAAAAGTGTCCAGTGCAATGCCTGGTACAACTTACAAAGTAGACAGTCAAGAGATACTGCCTATAGTTGAGAAAGCAAGAAATGGAGTTGTAAATATATAACTTAGAGGAGCTATTAGAACTACTAGAGTCACAATAATGGATCCTATTGTTCTCAGAGTAAAAGAAAAATTCCTTACAAAGCCTTCAGCAGGTGCCTTCCTGCCCCCTTTGCCTTCATCTCCTGCCCACTCCAGTCAGACACACTAGCCTCTCTGCTGATTCCTCAAGCATGCGGAACACACTTATGCCACAGGGCCTTTGCACTGGCTATTCCTGTGCCTGGAATGCTCTTCCAACAGAGAACTATATGCCTCCCTCCTTCGTCTTTTTCCAAAGTCTTTACGCAAATGTCCCCATCTCAGTGACTTCCTCCCTGCCACCCTATCTAAATTTGCAGGTCCAGTACCCTCCCCCATCTTTCCCATCCTCCTCTTCTGCTTTATTTTTTGCCTTAGCACTTACCATCTGACATACTGTATATATGTTACCTGTTTACCTACTTTTCTCTCTGTCTCACACACGACAACGGAGATCTGCAAATTACAGCCCAAGGGTCAAGTCCAGCCCACCACCTGTCTTTGTAAATAAAATTTTATGGGCACACAGCCAAGCCCCTTGGTTGGCACACTGTCTGTGGCCACTTATGTGCCATGCAGAGTTGTGTAGTTCTGACAGGGACCAGACGGCTCCAAAGCCTATCTGGCTCTTACCAGAAAAAGCATGTCAAGCTCCGTGAGGGCAGGACTTTGTCTTGTTTTCTGACAAATTCCCAGTGACTAAGTCAGTGCCCGACACATAGAAGATGCTTAATAATAATAACTTTTGTTGAACAGATGAAATAAAAATGGTGGTATACCCGCGCTGCAGATATGTTGGGGGGAAGAGAACCAGAGGGATGGTGTCAGAGAGATAAAGCCTTCTCAGGAAGTCAGGGCCATGAAATAGTGAAATGGACACAGAACATGTCATTAAAACACAGAGTTCAAGTACCTAAAGAAAGAGTTACAAGAGTTAAAAATGGTGTCCTCCAGGGCAACGGTTCTCAGAGTGTGGTCACATGAGCATCCCCTGGGAACTTGTTAGAAAGTCAAATTCTCATTATTCAGTTTCTACTGAAGCAGAAACTGTGGGGGTGGGACACTCTCGAGATGATTGTGATGCAAGCTGGAGTTTGAGAAGCACCGTGCTGCAGAGTGGAGCTGGGGTTGGGGGAGGAGGCACAGCTTCTCATCAACGCACATTGGGGTTTTTAACCCTATGCCTACGCTAGTTTGATAAAATAAATAAAAATAGCTTAAGATGTATTAAGCATATCTTTTTGTTTTCTGTTTTTCTGATGCTTTGACATCTTGCAACCTTGCTCACTCTGGAGAGACTGCCCCTCCCAGGAATAGCCCATTTATAGGGACAGTAAGGGACCCACCTGCAAGTGCACCTTTGATATGCAAACCAACCGATCCAAAGCTCACACCCCCAACCACCTCCTTAATTGAGTGCTTACAGTCTGGGCCACTAATCCTCTGCTCTCCTCACACCAGAAACAGGTATCAGGCAGCTAGAGACAGAGTCTGCAGAAATTATTCAAACTAGCCAATCCGAAGCCTGCCCACCTTCGCTCACCTGTTCCTTCCCACGTCTGGGTCTCACCCACGTCTTCCATCTGCTCCCCCTGCCTTCTGACAGACCTTGGTGCTTCCCCATGTGGCCTTGCAGGGGTGGCATGCCCCCTCTTCTTGGGAACTGTGAGCAATAAATGACCCTTTCAATGGGAACTGGGGCAGAAGAGGTGGCACAGACCTGACACAAAGAATGGTGTCAGGGAGGTGACATCTGGAAGACACTTGGCACAAGAGCGAGAGGACCCGAGAGCTCTCAGCATGGCCTTGGAGCAAAGGGCCAGATCCAGCAAGAGGAAATGTATCAGGGTTCATCTCTGAGTCAGCAAAAAAGAGCTGCACAAGGATATGGGACATGCAGGCTGGCAGCACCCGATGCGGTAGACGAGCGGGGTTCAACTGATTGCAAAGCCGAGACTAATCAACAGTGGGATGTGGCTGGCGGTACCCCCGGCCCCTGAAAAGAGGATGGTCATCTTAGGATGCAGAAAGAGAATTATGTTGTCTAGGACAGTGTGTTTCAGATGGTGGGTCATGACACATTCGTCAGTGGTTGCTGAAATCAGTTTACAGAGTAAGACTATTTTCCTTAACGGATTTCTTAAAGGAAATGGAATGGAATATAAGAGAATAAATACAAGGCTCCATAAGAGATGAGAAGATATCAGAGTGCATCACTAGCACAAGCAGAGGTATTAATTCAGGACAGTTTGGTTTCAGTTGTGAGTGTGTGTTTGTGCAATGTGTGTGTGCGTGTGTGTTGGTGTGTGATACCTAAAACAGTCGGAAAGGTTTGGAAGCCACTGATTAGAACCAGGAAGGTAGCAATTCCTCTCTCCTCGCAACACCAGGAGGATTTCCTCTCGCTCTGGGCGTGGGGCTTTATAAGGAAGCTACGGCAGCTGGAGTGTTGGCTGGGAAGAGTTCCAGGTGGGTGTCAATAGGATACTTGGCTGTACCATGTGGTGCTTGAGGATGTGGGTTGTAGATTAGGGGTTAGATAGCAAATGGCTGAGGGAGTTGGGGCAGCCTCACTTGGAAATTAAAAGATTCTGGGGCGCCTAAGAACTGTCTTCAAATAAGCAGAAGGCTGTCAGCATACCCGGACTAGGTGACCCAAGGGATTAAACTAGGATTCTAAGAAGCTTCATGAAGTTAATCAATGTCTCCTTCGGCAGCTCGATGTGCTTTGGCTTCTTGGATTCCCTTCCAACTCCAACTCGCCCACCTGTGCCCTGGCTCTTCCTCTGATTCTCTGACTCAGCCCTTCAGACCTTCCTGTCCCCAGCATCTCCAAGCTTGCATAGGTCTAATTTCTACAGTGAATCCCTGGTGGCTCTGATTCCCCGACTGACACGGGGCCCTTGCACGGCTCAGCTTCCACATGCTCAGGTGGGAAGTTGGTTCTGCCATGAAGACCTGCTCCCTCCCCTGTGCTCAAACCACTTTGGATTCCTATGTTTTCCAGTGTGACCGAAACACCCCCATGAGTATCTTTTTATTTGTAAGTATGAATGCTTTCTCAGGATACTGCCATGAACTTGATTTTTATCCCTCTCTCTCTCACCTGCTAGATGCCCTCAATTCCACAGCTGCCCCAGAGCACTCAGGGAGGCAGGCCGGGGTAATGGCTAAGGGTGCAGGTCCTGAGGTCAGAAAACCCAAGGCTAGCGTCCTAGATGTGTGTGACTTTGAGTGAGTTACTTAACCTCTCCAAGCCGCAGCTTCTTCACCTGAACAATGGGAATACAACTTTAAAGGTTTGAGGTGAGAATTCCACGATATGGTCCCCCTTAAAGCACATGGAGGAAGCTTAGTAGTAAACCTTGGCTGAATACAGAATTGGAACAGGCCTGAAAGGTACGGCTTAGACACCAGCTCCCCTGAGTAGCCCATTGGGTGACACTACATCAGGCCATTTTAAGTAGAGCAGTGTGGCCACCACAAGCAATCCCATATGCCCTGCTTCTTTTTCTTTCTTTTTTTTTTTTTTCTGAGACAGGGTCTCACTCTGTTACCCAGGTTAAAGTGTGGTGGCATCATTATAGCTCACTGCAACCTTCAACTCCTGGGCTCAAGCGATCCTCCTGCCTCAGCCTCCCGAGTAGCTGGGACTATAGGTGCATGCCACCATGCTGCCTAATTTTTTTTTTTTTTTTAATTTTTTCTGTAGAGATAGAGTCTTGCTATGTGGCCCAGTCTGGTCTTGAACTCCTGGCCTCAAATGATCCTCCGACCTCAGCCTCCCAAAGTGCTGGGATTACAGGCATGAGCCGACAGAGAGGCTGCTCTGGGTCTCGAACCATGCCTCACACAGCCTTTCCTGCCCCGGGGCAGGGGAGCACTCAGCTGGTGTGAGCCATTGGCCCTCATCCCCCTTCCCCTGCCCTCCTACCTTGATCCCATCCTGCCTCCTCCAGGGAGCTCCCCAGGATGTCCCCGTCCCCTGCTCCCTCCCTTCTCTAAGCTCCTATCACAAGAAAAATTCTGACCCCAGGGGACTGAGGCAACAGACAAAAGAGGACCAGGTCTTCTCCAAGGCCTTGATGCTAAACTATTCCGAACCTGTGCCCGAACACCACTGCAGGATGAGACTACAGGAACCGCCAACATGAAACCACCTCCCTTCTCTCTTCCCTGGCATGCCGGATGCTTCTTATGTTCTAATATGTCTCAGAGCCTTAAACTGTATCTTTCCAACATCTGCCCTGACGTGTTAGAATCTGCCAGATGGGCCCTGGGTACAAATCCAGCCTCCTCCACGCGCTGCCTTGGTGACTAGAGGATGACACTCAGATTCGTTAAGGCTCGGTTGCCTCTTCTGTAATGTGAGAAAAATAAGACGACTGCCCTCCTGGGGTGGTTGTGGGGTCTAATCACAGTGACCTTGCATTGAGGTCTCCTCCGATACTCCTGAGATCTAAATCCCCCTGCACTTAGAAGGAAACCAAGCCCAGCTGGGGCTCTCAAGGCCTACCGGGCACCCCCTGTCTACCCTCCAGCACCACCCAACCCTCCCCTGCCCTAGGCTCCAGCCCACCTATTTCCTATCAGTTCCTGCCATGCACAAGCCCACCCCACTCTTCCCTCGGAGTCTTTGCCTCTGAAGTCCCCTCTGAGGTTCCCTGCGCCTGGCAGGCTCTTCCTTGGGATTTTCAACAAGCTGGCTCCCTCCTGCTCATCACTCAGCTCTCCACTAATTGCCACCATCCCCGATAATGACACACAGGCCACTGGCCACCCCTCTATCACATCACACTGTTCTATTTGATTTCCTTTACAGCCTTTTCGTTTTCTGAAAGTGTTTTGTTTGCTTCCTGTTCATCTCCCATCACCGAAGGCACACAGCGGTCACCAGTCAGGGGCTCTGTAAGCAAGCAGTGCCCCCAACAAGTATCTGTTGGAGAAGTGGGGGCATCCAGGACTTGAGACTCCCAAGCCCACGCTCAGCCTCTGTAATCGCAGAGGACACTGGCCTGTAATTCGTACAGACACGCAGCAAGCCCGTGAGAAAAGCAGGCCAGAGGCTGGTGACCGGGAAGCTCTCCTGGAGGGCTGCCTTCTCCCTCTGGCTGGTAAAAGCCAAAGGCAAGGCAAGGAAGAAAGGCTCCGGGTCATTGTACACAAATGGCCCAAGCCAGGAGCCCATGCTGTGTAAGGCCCGTGCCAGGACATGCAGGTGGGTTCAGGTCACTCACGAAAGGGATTCTGGCGCCGGCAGCACTGACACCAAAGCTTCATGACGGATGGAAAGCCACGCACGGCCAAGCTGTGGCTGGACGGCACACAGCACCCGGGCACGTCCACCTGTGGCGCCCCCGGAGCAGAGCGCGGGCCACGCCTGCCATCTAGTGGACAAACGCATTCCTCCCGCTTCCCCGTGCTCGTCGGCAGCAGGGCTGCTCGGATTTTAAAGTTCATGCAAATCACCTGGGGACGTTGTTACAACGCAGATTTTAACTCAGCAGGCCTGGAGTGGAACCTGAGATTCCGAATTTCTAACGAGCTCCCCCAGGTAAGCTCCCGGGTGATGCCCACGCACCTGGTTCACCGACCACACCTATCAGCATCTACGGTGATTTCTGAAGTGCGAACACCTGCAACTGAATCACTGAGGCTTAGGAAGCCACAGGATAGGAAACAGGCTTGGAAGGTACCAGGTGTTAGAAGTTTTTCTGAGTCAAAGAATTTAGACCAGGAGATGGGGCCGGGGGCGTGGGGAGAATTTAATGGGGGCCTGCGAGGCAAGAAGCACAGAGAAGAGGACGCAGTTCCCAGGACACACAAGACACAGTAAGGATGACCTTAGAGACAAGGCTGCCAGAAGGCAAAAATCCCCAAACACCACGAAGCCCAGAGAACGGGCCCAGCTCACAAGATGGACGCTACACAAGATGGGAGCTAATGACGATAAAAACTCAAAAATACCCAGACGGGGCCTGGGCCCAGCTCTGCCCACGCTGAGAACCACCCAACAACCCTCCTCAAAGCCATCAACACCCTGTCGCTGGCATATCCACTCAATTTTTACTGCTATTGTCGGGATCATTTATTTAAACTCGTTTTCCCCACTGAGAGATGTTTCTGTTACTTATTTTATTTTTCAAAATTACAAAAGTGAGATGTATTTGTTGCAACCAGAAAAACACTTACTAAAACAGGTAAAGAGATGAGACCAAGCCCCCCTGCTGCCCCAGCCTCGGTCCATTCCAATCCTTCTGAGATCCCAATGTGTACAACCCGGTTTGTATCCTTCCACACCTTTCTTCCTGCCCTTGTGAAAATACAGAAACATAACTTCACACATAGGAAGTGTCTGTTGCTGTGGCTTATTTCTTCAAGATGAGATCATACTAAATATATTTTTATGCAACCTAATCCTCTCACCTAATAATCCTCTCACATAGATGTTCCCCCAGGTCAGGAGTTGGCAAATGTTTTCGGTAAGGGCCGGAGAGTGAATATTTCAGTCTTTGCAGACCACATAGGTTCTGCTGTAACTACTCAGCCAACTCTGCCATTGTATCACAAAAGTAGCCACAGACAATGTGTAAATGAATGGGTGTGGCTGTGTTCCAATAAAACTTTATAAAAACAAGCAGCAGGTCACATTTGGTGCAGAGGCCATAGTTTGCCAACCATGCTCCAAACCAACAGCCGCAGCTCTAACCCACTGGTGTTTTGTTTTGGTTTTAATTACTTAGAATTTTTATCACTTAAACTTCTAAGTAATAAAAGTATAATGTGAAGTATAATATACATATAGAAATATGTATTATATGTATACAAATCACAATTATACAGTTTAATGAATTGTCACAAAGTGAATTCACCCGTGTGAATTCCCATATCAAATTCCCATTCAGCAGTTCCCATATCAAAGAACAGAACAGACCAAGTCTATAGAAACCCCACATACTCATTTCAATTTGCCGTTTCCCATGGCTGCCTAATATCCCATAAAACACGTATGCCTGAATTAGGCTGATTCCAATTTTTGCAATGTCAAACAAGACATCAATAAACATGCTTGTTCTGCACTTTATTTCCTTGCATGTTGGTGTTTCATTTTAATAGGATAGATTCCCAAATGGGAAACCTGAGAATCCAAATGTGCATATGTGTACATATATTTTAATAGAGATTGCCGGACCACTCTCCCCAAAGGCAGTAACAAGTCACAGCCCTGCAGGTCTTGGCAGTGTCCCCTTCGATGTAACTCAGTGGGCATTTAGGAGCAACGACTGTGGACCCAGGACATCCTAAGGGCCTCAGACACTGGCCTGGCCTTGATAATTCTCACAAGACTTAAGTGATTAGGGAAGAAGAGAAGGAACATTGAGCAGCAAGACATCAGCTTCCCTACATCTCCTCAAGTCTAATATCCCCAGGTTCAATGTCTGGGACCGCAACCTACAACCTCACAACTGTACAGCTTAAGTGTACACAACTGACAGGCTTCAAAGGAAGGGTGGGCAGGGGACCCTTGCCCTGGCCTCAAGGGGTGTGGAAATGACTCTCTATAATGCACTGAGAAAGATGCTCACTGTTCCACAGACGGAAATATGATTGAACTCAACTTTTTCAGTAAGACATCACTGACAAAAGGCAAAGTCACATGGGTGTGTCGAGGGTTTTTTTTTTTAAGGCAATTTGCTCCCCAGTGAGTGCATGACAAAGAGTTAGCAAAAAACCTACTTTACTGCATTACAACTTCTCAAAAACAACAAAAAAAAAACCTAACAACTATAAAGTAGTTATTATTATTAATGGAGTCTACGGGATCTTAGGTACCATGGACACCCCAATCACCAGAGCTCGTGGATATTCGTGGGTGAGTGGAGACATGCGCATCTGCTCCCACAATGGCATGTCTCTGAGGATGGTGTTTTACAGCTTTCTCACATTCGCAATGGCAGCTGTGACATCAAAAAAGAGGATTAACTTGATAGGGGTTAGAGTGACAGAGTCATATGCATTCGTCAAAACTTAGCCATTCTACACTTAAGATGCGTGCGTATCTTTGCATGTAACTTTACCTCAAAAGCAAAAAAAAAAAAAAAAAAACTTTAAATAAATTTTGAATTCTGGTTGACGATGCACATGCTGAAGTGTTTAGGGGGAACTGAATTGGTATCTGCAGTTTACTTTGAAATGTGTCAAAAGTAAGACAGATGGATGGATGGATAACAAGATGCATGGATATGTGATTGAGCAAGTGTAGTAAATGTTAATGGTAGAATTGAGGTGGTGGATAAATGAGTCTTCACTGTAAAACTCTTTCAACTTTGCTATAGGTTGGAAATTTTTCGTAAAAGAGCATTGGGGGTGGGGGGGGATGACAAGCCGGTAATGTGAGAGGGCGGGGAGATGCAGGAGAACAGGGTTTCGTCCCTGCTCTGTGCGTGGCCTGAAGAAGTCACCCTTTTTCTGAGCCAGCCATTCTCTGCAACACCTTCCATTATGGACGATGACGGCGCTGTGGTTTTACAAACTGGGGCGTCTCTTGAGAAAGATCCTCCCGGGAGGGACGGCTTGGAAGACAGACACTGCCCCCTAGTGGGTGCTAGCGGTCTAGCTTATGAGCATTTTCTATCCCCACAATCGATGCATGGCTGGGAAATATTTTGAAATATTAATCTATCTAGATTTTTTTTCCTCATTTCATTTCCCTTTTTGTCCACTCTTCTATTTCCTTTTCAAGCGGAGGGACAGCTCGGTGGAAGTTTAAGGTCACTCTGACTCTGTTCCAAACACCCAAACACTAAAAGAGTTAAAGAGGCGATCATATTTTAAAAAGGGATTTGTGGATACCAACTGCCTTGAAAAAAACCTTGAAGGGCGGTGACTTTTACCCTGACAAGAAGGAGAGTCTCCATGGCTAATAAAAGGAAGAAAACTGAGAAAATATCCCAAGAGTCCCAAGCAAGACCCCAGCTGTGACATCCATCCAGTCCTGTCCCCTACTGTGTCCCAAGGGTTTAGAATATGCTTGAAAAACAGTATAAACTCAATTAATATTGATAAATTAGTTAATTAATGACCCGGGAGAGGGCGTGAATAAATTCTAGAGGTACCTATGTCCTGAGACATAGGGAAGACAGCCACATTCCACAGGTAATATTCCCTACTCCCCCATTTCATCTTTAAATGAGAAGGTCTTCTATGAGCCTTCAACATCGGTTTCCTTTCTCCTGAGAGTGCTTGCAAAACCCCTTTTGGAATCTACTGTATAGAGAGATGTGACCCTCAACTTTCCCCAATAGCTGTCAAGGATTTTTGTCTCTTTGGTGCTCTTTTTCTTTTGACATGTGGATGTCAGATCTTGGGAAGGATTTAAATACCACACTATTGGGAGTACCTAAGTCTGTCTGGGAGATATTTCAGTCTAAGGAGGTTCTGTACAACACAAAACAATGGTAAGAACACTGCATGCAAGTCCCAAAGAGAAACATCAAAAAAAAAAATTGTTGGCTGGTCTGATGGTAGAGGGTTATCAGAACTTATTAACATTAGTATCACTAAAGTTGGCATAAAACTCCTCACTGCTAAATTTGACTGGCTTTTAAAAAATAAATAAAAATAAAACTGTTCATTCTGCTTTTTTAAAGAGCAGCCCCAACTTTTGGGAGAGAGAATTACGGATCTGAAGATGGACATGGGTAAGGATTTGGAGATGGCTGTAAGGTAGGCGGGAATGTCAGTTGTTATGTTGAGAAGGGGATACTGAATTGAAAGGGGGTTGAATAAGATGTGGTTACAAGTACAAAGACACAGGCTTCATAGACTTTGGGAGCATTTTACAACTCTGATCTGGACATGGTACCACCTGCTCTCATGATCTCGAAGGCATCATGATGTCAGTACGGTTTCCTACGACTCTCCAAGCCCCACTGCTCTGTATCATTTCTACACTGTCCAGGGAACATGGGTCGCCATGAGTCCAAAGGGTGGGTCCCAGTCCCAGTAATGCTATTGCCCTTGGACTTGGCACTGAAGATTTTCCATGTGTTCTGCTCCTGGTAAGAAGAGTGGTGTAAGTTGGATCATTTGCTGACCTTCAGCTCCTTACACCAGATGGACCTGGGGGCCATCTGGGAGGCTCTTATACTTCTCAGGATCCTCCAGTGGTGTCTCATTCATACTCAGGTCCACTGATTCCACAGATACTCAGTGATGTCCACCCTACTAGGTGCTGGGGACAGAGTGGGGAAACAAGCAGACTCAGTCCTGCCCTCATGGAGGTCATGCCTGGTGGGAGATGCACACACCGATCAAACCCAACATAAAGCCGCAACTGACAAAAGCTCAGATTCAGGGTGGAATAAATGCCTACAACAGGGAGAGGTCAGGGGGAGCTTCCCTGATGGCGAAAATGGGCTGAGATCGAGGGGAAGAGTTGACTGCTGGAAGGAGAGAAGATGGCAGAGACAAACATTCCAAACAGAGGGAACAGAATACACAGATGTCCTTCCTATAGTGTGTGGCAGCCTGGAGAGGACCAGGGATTACAAGAAAGGGGGAAGAAACAGAGAATAAAGGATAAGACAACCATGCTAGATGGAGTCTGTCCTAAAGACAGTGGGAAACTACTGAGGGGCTTTAAAGGAAGGAGAATTGATCAGATTTATTCTGATGCTGACCTGCAAGAACCGTGAGAGCAGATATACAACCTGGACTTCAGTACCCGAGGGAGATAGGAAACCTTCCGCCTCAGGAGATGCTTGGATTTCCAAAGAGCATGTGACATGCAGAGCAAATAGCATTGCCCTGGGCTGGTGGTGAGGGGACAGACCTGACACCACACATGCTTCCTGGATCTGGATGAGGTCAGGCGATTCAACAAACACCCAAGGCCACTTCTGGTCTGGCACTGCTGGGAAGGGCCCCACGAAACATTTAGCATTCTCTGCTCTCTGATATGTGTGGTCAAGACCAAGGAGGAGGGGCCTGGAGTCTAACAGTGAAACAGTGAAGGACGCTGGGGAGACCAAGGGAGACCCAGGTGTCCTGGATGCTGTGGGACCCTGGCTAGCTCCCTCCACACCGGCCAATGTACCTGCCCCTGGTTGCTGTGAGTGTTAGCTGTGAATGGCTCACAGCTGCCCTGTGTCCAGGTAACTGTCCTCAGCTGCACAGAAGCCGCCAAGCCCGGGAGGTCACTCTACCTTCCCACCTCCATCCCCAGCAGCTGTATCAGGCAGTTCTGGCTGCCGTAACAGGAAACCACAGACTGGGTGGCTTAAACAACAGACATTACTTTTCCATAGTTCTGGAGACCAGGAAATCTAAGACGAAGGTGCTGGCAGCTTCACTTCCTAGTAATAATCTGCTTCCTGGCTTGCAGGTGGCTGCTTTTTTGCTGTGTCCTCACATGGTGGAAAGAGAGTCATCTCTCTCTTTCTTCTCTTATACCGCCACGAATCCCATCATGAGGGCCCCACCTCATCTAACCCTAATTACCTCCCAAAGGCCCCATCTCCAAATACCATCACATTGGAGGGCAGGGATTCAACATACAAGTTTAGGGAGACATAAGCCATCCTGTAGCACTGACTGACCTAGAGTATGACACACCAGCCCCCTCACTTCAAAGTGGGACTGACTGTGCCACAGTGCGTGGCCCAGAGGTCCCCTCAGGGCCAGGCTGAGGTGCTCTTCCAGGGAGACCACACCCTCACTGAGTTCTTCCCCTGCCCTATCCTGCTTCCTTCACTCCTCTTTTCCCTGCGAGCAGCCCAATAAATCACTTGAGCAAAAATCCCCATCCTGGCCCTATTTTTAGAGGATGCGGCCAAAGCATCAGGCACTTCTATCATCAATCAATCAAAAAGCCCGTGCTGAGTGCGGACTGTGCCCATCGTGGCAAAGGAACAGCTGCAGGGCACCATGACATGGAGTTGGAGGCTCAGGTGCTCCTTCCTGCTCTGCATGTGGCATTGATCAGCATGTTCAGCTTTGCTGAGTCTTAATGTCCCCTTCCCTATAATGGCAACACTCCCCCACCCCTGCCATGGGATGACCCAATATCCAAGCACTTGGAAAAGCACAAAGTGCTGTTAAAATGCTGGTAGCTAATTAATGCCATCAGAGCCCTAAGCACTCAGATATTCTGCCCCTAACTTTAAGGGTGCCCCAACTTTCCTCCCTCCCCCTCCATTATAGGTTAAATTGTGTCCTAACCTTAGTACCTGTGGATGTGACCTTATGTGGGCACAGAGTTTTTACAGATGTAATCAAGTTAAGATGAGGTCATACTAGGTGGGCCCTAATCCAGTGACCAGTGTCCTACTAAGAAGAGGAAATTTGGACACAGAGACACATAGTGAAGAACGCCTGGGATGGTGGAGGCAGAGATTGAAGTGATGCATCTCCAAGCCAGGGAACACCAGAGATTTCCAGCAACCCCCAGAAGCCAGGACAGAGGCATGGGGCAGACTCTCTCACAGCCTCCAGAAAGCACCAACCCTGCCGACACCCTGATTTCAGACCAATGGCCTCCCAAACACTGAGCAAATAAATGTGTTGTTTTAGCCACCCAGTTTGCAGTCCTTTTTAATGGCAGCCCTGGGAAACGAATGCACCCCCTATTCACAGGTGTGTCCTGGGATTGACTGAGAATCGCTGGCTTTTGATCAAGACTCTCAAAGGCCAGAGCATGTCTATGATTAAGGGGGAAGACTTTGACCTTGAACTTGAAGGCACCTTGTATTGCACCACATGGGAACAAACACTCCCCAAGGAATGCCCCAAAGAGGTGCCCAGGCAAAATCACACAGGGGATGATTAAGGCGGGGAAGGAGAACTAAACTAAACTAAAAGGTAACCTAGTCTCTAGTACTTAAGAGTCAAACAAGCCCAGGTGAGGAAGTGTATGTCCTGGTAAGTAGAATGATAATAACTTACCTCATTAGAGCAGCTGGAAAAACTTAAACAAGATACAGCCTGCAAGTGTTTTGCACAATGATCGACACATTAAAAAACTCAATAAATGTCAGCTGTTCATTATTATTACTAATGGTGTGAGCTCTTGGAGTCTAACCTCTCTAAGCCTTGGTTACTTCATCCGTAAAACAAGCCTAATGATATTTTGCAATGCTGTTGCGAGGACTGCAATAGATAACACTTGAGCGCGGGCAGCCCATGTGGTCCATAAACGCTGGCACCTGCAGTATCATTTTTTTTGAGCTGGTGTCATTCCTAGAGAGTGACACTAGATGGCAGAAGAGTGTCGCTTTTGCCAATTCAAGCGCCAGGAAGCTTAACGGGGAAAACACATTTCTCTTGAACCTGTGACTGCAAGATTCTCTTTGGGGGGTCAGGCGGGGCATGGGGGGAGGCCAAACATCCCACTGGGAGGCAAACAGCCGCTTGGAAAAAAAAGTAAAGCAATGGAATGCATATTTTTCTAAACGCTCATTGGGCTTCACAAACCTCGGTTTAAAGGAAGAATGACATTTTACAGGGACATTTTTCAACTTTCAAGCCTCTCCCAACCCAGGGCTCAGCACACATCAGAGATACTGGACCATTCTGAGGCCTCAGAAACAGATCAGTTTGGGCAAAATCAATCTCTTCCATGATCAATTTCCTAAGGTGCCAACTCATAAAACCTTTATATTAATTAGTTATATAACGTCTATAGCAGTTTGTCACAAGCCTTTGAGAGAGAATTCCTTCAAAGTTTTAGTTCCCTTCCCGGCCAGCTGGGTGCTGGTTTTACCGGAGCTTATGGCCGAGTTGTCCCAGGCCAGCGCAGCTGAATTCCAATTATGCCTGAGCTTCCTGTGTCACAGCCAAGTGTGTGTGATGGACAAGACCCCCTCTCCTCCCCTCACCTCACTGCCTCTCTCCAGCAGGCTGTACCATTCTGCTTTCTTACTATGATGAGATAGTTTAGATGTGCAAAAAGTATAGAGAATAACGTTAACAGGCATCAGCGTAGCCACCGTCTGGTTAAAGAAAGAAATATTTCAAATACGTGGAAAGCCCTGGGGTACTCCCTGGAAGGTACACCCCACCCCTTCTCTCCGAGCTATAATATTCTCCCAAATTTGGCGTTTATCATCAAGACTCTGTTTTTCCCCCCTGGGAAAGTTTGGGGAAGAACCAAGCTTCCCTTCTCTGCTATCTGAATAACGGAAACGGAACTGCACGCCCGAAAAGACACCGAGAGAAAGAGTGGGAAAGAGAAAGGGGGAGAAGCCAGGGGACTTGGATGGCCCCTCGCGGGACTAGAGCCAGCCCGAGGCACTGAGAACGTAGCTTTGAGGGTGCTCAGCGTCTAAGGAGCCCACTGCACCGGGCCATGGGGGTCGCGGTGCCCCCCAGCCCCTGCGGCCACCGGTCCCTCCCCTGCCCTCCCCTCCTCAGCACACAGGAGTCAGGCAGGGCCACCTACCAACGACGATGAGGACTTCCCTGTCGATGTGCGCCTGGATGTAGATGCGGCCGCGGCGCTCCGTGTGGTCGGTGCCGCAGAGGCTGGGCACGTTCATCACGCAGCGCTTGTGCACGTTCATCATGCAGGCTGCAGGGGCAGAGAGAGCGGCTCAGGCCGGCCCAGGCCGGGGCCACGGACTTCCACTCCACCCCTCCTGTCCCCTCCTCTGAGGCAGCTGAGATCCACTTGCCTCGCCAGGATCTCATCAGAAGGGCTTCTCCAACTCTGACATTGAACTTGTCTGTCCCCCACCGAAGGCCAAGGGCGCAGACTGAAGCAGGCACCCTCCACACCCACAAAGGCTCTGAAGCCAGAGTCACCAACGTCAACGCCCATGGGTCACACTAGTGAGGAGAGGAGGGTGTGGGGGGTAGCGGGGACTTGGCCAAGCGGGGAACACAGCGGCCGCCACTCAGGCGCAGCCATGCGGGGATGCCCACCTGAAGTGGTCAAGGTTTCCCATTTCTCAACATAAGCAGGGATCTCAATTTGTATGTGACATCTCCCGACTTTTAAATGATAGCTAATAGGTTAGGTTTCCTGGAGAGAGGCTGAGAGGGGGCGTTTTGCACAAGGCTTTTGGGGCGTGCTCTGGGGGCAGGAGCCGGCCTGCCATGTGGATGCAATAGAAGCCAAGACGACTCTTCATAGTCGTCCCAAATGGGGACAAGAGGGCCAGGCCTCTGCGCACCCGAACCAGCCAGTGGTTGGCCGTGAACCACCCCGCCAAGGGGCATCGCGTGGGGAATTCCCCATGAGGGGCCACCGCTGTGAACTCACAGCAGCGGGCATCGGGCTGACCACAGTGCCCACCGCAACTAATTACAAGGAAAAAATTTAGACCCAGGGTAAAGTGAATGAAGTATGTGTGAAAACTGATCTGGCCCATTGATGCGATGATGTCGCACGTGTTACATGATAAATATAGGCTCATAGATGGCAAAACCTGCAAATGAGTTATGGGGAGAGAAAGGGGAACCCCCCTGGGACATGAGCACCAGCCAAGCTCCCACCCCTGTCTTTGAGGCAGGAGCATCGTCCCCCCCACGTGTGGTAAGCCCCACCAACATCAGCTAAGCCCAGCCCTGCCCCAAAGGGCTGCTCTGCAGAGCCATGAGCTAAATAAATGGTTATTGTTTTAACCCACTACATTTTGGGGTGGGAGGATCATTATGTAGCAATAGGTAACTGCTACACCAGCCCCACCCAGGACTAGGGAGAAGGTGCTGCAGTCTTGGACCCCAGACCATGAGGAAGCAGCCCTTCTGCCACCAGCAGAGGCTGCCAGAGAGAAAAAGTACTTACTGTCGCATTTCATCCCCTGGTGGATGAGTCCGTACAGCAGTGACCCACAGTGGTCACAAAACGTGGGGCTGGAGTATGTGTGGATCTTAAACTTGTGTTTGCTCCGTGGGTCCTAAGTTCAAGAGAAACAACAAAAGAGGCCAGTGTCAGTGCGGCATGCCGAGGATTCACACTGCGTTGCATTGAGTCATTAGAGACTCATACCTGTTGAATATGAGTTCCCCATACCTGTTCATCATGCCTGCTGGGACCATTATTGGAGCCCTGTGCCCAGACATGGTGCTGGATAAATAGTCACTGAAGAAATGAATGATGAAGACAGACTATGGCTCCCATTCCAGCCCCAACACACACTCACCCCACCTGCACACCCTCCATCCAGGCCCACCTGAGAACCAACCTACTGGCTCCTGCCTGTAGCAAGGACACCAGAGATGACAAAGCAAAATGACATATCAATGAAACAGACCTCCTTGCTCCTATTTCTCCCCCACTTCCTTACTTGCCAAGCAAGCTCCTGGAGTATCAAAAACCCAAGTGTGGGCATGAAACATCCCCGCTTAGAGGCCATTTGCCAATTCCTCATCACCTACGGAATCAAGTTCAAAGCCCAGCGAGTAGTCTGCAAGTTGTGGCCGAGACTGCGAGTTTTCCACCAATATCCATTCTTCCCTTTAATGTTAATAATAGAACCCTTGAGTTTTAGCAGAGAGCATGGCCGCCCAAAGAGAGACTACATTTCCCAGCTTCCCTTGCAGCTTGGTGTAGCCATGGGGCTGAGTGCCAGCCAATGGGTTGCATGTGCTCCAGGGTCATCCCCTCAAAAGGAATGTGCATGAGCCTCCCCGGCCCATCTCTCCCTTCCCACAGGCTGGAAGACAGTGAGAACTGGAAGTGACCACCTGGGACCCAAACTTGGAACCATGTGTGGAAAGAACAAAGCCACCCTGTCAGTTTTGGACCTTGTCCGTGGACTGACACCTGAGAAAAAAAAACTAATTTCTGTCTTGTTTTAAGTCATTCTATTTTGAGGGCTACTTCTCACAGCAGCGCACATGGCTCCCTAACTGACAAACATACCCCTCCCAACCTGGCAGTACAGGTTAAAGGCACAGACTTGGGAATATAAACCACCTGGGCTCTTCTTAGCTGTGTGACTTTGGACAAGTTATTTGATCTTTTTGTGCTTCCGTTTCCTTACCTGTAAACTGGAGGTAATGATAGCACTCACCTTACAGGACTGTTGGGAAGAATAGATGACTTAACCTGTGCAGAGATCTTAGCACCACCTGGCACACAGCAAGCAGTACAAACTTATGAATTATTATTATTATGACTTGGCCAGTGTGGTGCCCAGCTGGCCTCAGCACACAGAGCTCTATTGCCCACCCCAACCCTAAAGTTGCTTTCCCTGTTAAATTCCACATTGCCAAGGCTAATAACGTGGGCTATAGATTCCAACCCTGGGCTGATCTGACACCCCAGCCAGGGGTGGGGAACCTGTGGCCTTCCAGATCCTTAAGTGTGTGGTCTTTTGAGTGAATCCAAATTTTACAGCACAAATTCAGTCAAAAGGTTGCACCTGCAGGTCCCCCACCCTGGGGCGCTGAGCCTTTGCTAAATGCTACCTATTTCTTCCCTCATTCATTCATCCATCCACATGTGTTTACTGATGCAGGTGCAGGCGCCTCCTTTAATCTTATATTCTAGTAACAGAGACTGAAAATGAATGAAAAAGTAAGCAAATAAATGGGCATAATAAGTAGACATTATTTTATGTGCTATTAAAGTGATGAGTGTTTCTCCTAAGGAAACTGTTCTTTTCAAAATTTAAAAATAATCCTATACCTACTAGATTTGCTAAAATTTTAGAAAATTAAAATAGGCAATACCAAATGTTCGCGAGGAGAGAATGTAACTGGAACTCCCCCCTAGGAAATCCTACTTCTACATGAAATGAAAACACATCCATAAAACCTGCACTTGAAGGTTTACAGCCACTTTACTTAAAATAGCCCCAAACTGGAGACAACCCAAATATTGTTCAACGTGTGAACAGTTGAAGCGTGAGACATCCCCACAATGGAATCCTTTTCAGCAATAAGAAGGAATGAGCTACTGATCCACGCAACAGCCTCCATGAACCTTGACAGCATTATGCTACGAGAAAGACGGCAGACACAAAGAGCTACTTGCTGCGAGATTCCATTATATGACGTTCTGGAAAAGGCAAAACTGTGATGACAGAAAACAGGTCAGTGGTTAAAAGGGGTTAGAGGTGGAAAGGGGATTAACTATAAAGGGGCAGAATGCAGGAGCTTTTTATTTTATTTATTTATTATTATTATTTTGGTGATTGGAATGGTCTATATATCAACTGTGGCGTATTTTACTGTATATTTTTAAAAGTGCATTTTACGGCATGAAAACTGTATCTCAATAAGCCTGACCTAAAAAATCTTCAGTCACTGCAGGCTTTGATTGCCTTGCATCTTCTTAATGAGCTACTAAGTTTTTTCATGACATTCCCACCCCCCTGCATCAGGCAGATGATGTATTAGCCCTTGTACAGTTCTGGACGGCCAAGTCTGAGAGGCTAGGTGTGTTCTGCTCTGGGCAGCAGGACCTTGCAGTGCTCTCAGCATGCAGAAGGACCCCAGCAGCCACCTGTCCTGCGCAAGGGTTGAGGTGCTGCCCTAGTAACAACAGCAGGGCTTGGAAATCGCAAAACAAAAACTAAGGGTTCTCAATTGTCAGCTGAACCAGTCATGTCTCCATCCCTAGACGATGAGACTAAGTGAAGACATCAGGTTCCTAGAAGAAGAATCCCCCTGCTCTGTGTCACTGGGCAGGGGTCCCCAACGTATGGTGAGTTGTGTAATTATTTCATTATATATTACAATGTAATAATAATAGACATAAAGTGCACAATAAATGTAATGCTCTTGAATCATCCCAAACCATGCCCCCACCCCCAGTCCGTGGAAAAATTATTTTCCATGAAAACAGTCCCTTGGTGCCACAAAGGTTGGGGATGCTGTCATAGAGTACTTCCCATTGTGCCTCTTGGATATTCACCTTAAAGCTGGAAAATGAGTGCTTCAAATCCACCTAACAAGAAACCCCTGCTCGTAATTGGCACCGGCCTGTAGGGGGAGCTCAGGGCTTCTCTCCCCTTCTGAACCGCTAAGGAGGCAGAGGGCTGATCTGATTGGTTAGATTCCAAGACACTGATTGGCCCGGTCCCAGTGGGAGGAGCTTGCACAGGGGTTAAAAGGCGGTCACCATCTTTCTCATCTCTCACATCCTTCACTTCTCACGGGAGGCTGCTGGGTCCAAGTCTCATGGTCTTGCCCTGAGATGGCTGGTATGAGTGGTGGCCTGCGCCAGCTCCACTCAGAGCCCTGGGGCAAATTCTCTCCCTTCTTGTGGCTCTTGTGGTCCCTTCTGGGTTCCCTGATGTGTTGACCTTATAGAAGCCAAGACTTAACGTTTAAGTTAGAGTTTGAATTTTTTTAGACCTACCTAGTATAGGAGACTGGAATCCCCAAAGGCCTCATGAACTCTACTTTAAGATTTTGGGCAAAAACCCAACTAATAATTCACCTCTGTTGGTTTTGCACTTTTCTTGATGAATTTATTTCTTGGGAGATCTCAAGGAGAAGGATTCAAGCATTTCTGACCAAATATGATCAAGAACCTTCTCCACCTCCACATATCTCTTTAACAGTAGTGGATACAAAGTGGCACAAAGAATGGGAAGGGGAAAGAAAATAACGTCTATTGAGAGATACATGTGGATGCTGGCTGTCTCACAGGCACTCTCTCCAGTCCTCGTGATACGCCATGTGAAGCTATTACTTGTTCCCATTTTAGGGATGACGAAACAGACATGTTTTATGAGAAAGTAACTTCAACAAGGCCACCCAGCTGGCTCCTGCAGAGGCGGGGTCACAAATATCCATTCAGTCTGTCAACCCATGTCTAGGTGTTGGGATGAACGAGTCCAAGAAGGTCTCTGCTATCAGAGAACTTGCGTTAGACAGATAAACGAATAAATAAACAGGATTACTTCAGAATGTGTAAGTGCTGATCTGAAAGTTACTCTCTCTTCTCTCTTCACTCCCAACTTTATTGACAGTGAATTTTTCAGGTGCAGCTAAAATTGCACTTCATTCATTCATTCATTCATTCATCTACCAAATGTTTACAGAGGGCCAGGTTCTTCCTAGGCATTGAGGATACAGCTGTGAACAAAAGAGAAAGAGTGCCTGCTCTCATGGAACTTACTTTCTAACCATAGAAACAAAAAAAGAAAGAAACAAATGTCTTGCCCTCCCAAATCTTCCCCATTGTAGCATTTAAACCACGGCATCATAAGTGTGTGTTTAATTGCATTTCCCACACTTAACTGCAAGCGACGTGAGAAAACTTTGCTCACCATTACAACTCCAGGGCATATATTGTACTTGGCATATACAGGGTGCTCAGTAAACATTTAATGAGTGAGAGTTAACATTTACTGAATATTCTCTCATGCTGGGAACTATTTTAAGGGATTTATCAGGCATTAACTCATTTGGTCCTTGTAACAACCCTATGAAGTATGTACTACTTATGCCCCCAATTTTGCAGAGAAGGAAACCGAAAGGCTAAGAGGTGAAGTAGCTTGCCCAGGGCGAGCACAGCATTTCACACAGTGGTTGACACATAGTGAGAGGTCAGTGAGTTGTGGTGGCAGCTGTAGGGCCGCAATCGTCATTGTTAGCTACTGAGAGCTCCTGCACCGTGCACGTGCTATTTTAGGGAAATGACTTAGGGTTGTGCAAGGCAGATCAGAGCCAAGTAGGGAGACAGAAGGGCCAAGTAGGCAAGTAGCACAGAAAACTTGAATTCTGTACGGTTTATGTAGAGGTTATTGAGGCTCCTCCAACCTCATTCTGCTGCCTCAGCCTCTACGAGGGATCACACCCACGCACCATCCCTATCCCTCAGACTATCCAGACAAAGCAGGTCATCCCCAGTTGATTTTGCCCGCCTCCGTCCTGCCACCTGGGAGAGCTTGGAATAAAGCCACACTCCCATACCTGGGGTCCTCGTGACTCCACGAACCTCAGGGAGAATCTTTCGGGATGCCTAGCCACGCCTGCCCAAGCCCACTGCCATCTCTGAGATGGGCGGCTCCCAATGACCACACTCACACTGTGAGACACCCACGCTCCCTGGACACAGCTGGCTGGAGCAGAGGTAGACGCTTGGCTCAAATGTCCCATATGCTGAGCAGCTGGGACACAGATTATCAGTCCCGAGGCCAGCAGACATGCAGCTCCAGGGCTGAGGTGGCAGGTTTCTTTTCATTGACAAATCATAACTGTACACATTTATGGGGTACAATGTGATGCTCTGAAGTATGTATACAATGTGGCGTGATTAAATCAAGCTAATTAACATATCCATCACCTGGATTACCTATCGTTTTTTATGGTAGGTCATTTGAAATTTACTATCTTAGTTATTTTGAAATATATACTATATTATTATTGACTAATGCCCCCGTGCTGTGCAATCGATCTCAAAACCTATTCCTCCCATCTATCTGAAACTTTGTATCCTTTGATCAACAACTTTCCACGCCCTCCCCTGAAACTGTATCCTTTGATCAACAACTTTCCACGCCCTCCCTCTTCCCCCCTCCAGCCTCCGGTAACCATCGTTCTGCTCTCTACTTCTATGAGATCAACTATATTAGATTCCACATATAAGTGAGATCATGCAGTATTTGTCTTTCTGTGCCTTGCTTGTTTCACTTAACATAATATCCTCCAGGTTCAACCATGTTATCACAAATGACAGGAGGTGCTGATTTTTACAGTGGGTTCCGAGGAGCAGATAGAAACAAAGACAAAAGTCACATGACCCCAGGGATGGAGCTCCTGGTTCCCGTCCTGTAGGGGCTTGGTCTTGCCTTCCAATCCCATCTGCCTCTCTGTGTCCTCTAAATGTTCTCCTTTGTGCTTCAGCCAATCCAGGTAGGTGTGTCACATGCAAGCAGGGGGTAGAGTCAAAATATTACAATGGCTTTAGCTCAGGCACTGCAGGGCCTCGCTGTGCTGGGAATTAACTCTTTAGTTGCCAGGCCAAGGAAAGTCAGGTTGGGGAGGAGCTGGCGGACGCAGGTGTGGATGAGTGGAAGGTGGCAGGATGCAGCTCAGAGGGCTCAGCGGCTGTTTGCCAATCTGCTTAAAAGTATTTCAGTGTTTTCACAACTGGCATGGCAGAGCCAGTGCATGCAGGTTAAATGTCAGTCCTGCCTTTAACCAAAATCCGTTCCCTTTCTGGCCTCTGTGGCTGTGGCTGTTGGGCTGAGCCTGAGAATCCTCACAGCCTCTAAGTTAGAACTCTGGTCTGGTTTTGATCCCCTTCAAAGGCACAGCTTCTGCCTGTGCCCCAGTCCCAAACCCCCAGTCTCATCTCACAGTCAGGATCCTCCCAGGATTCCCCCAACCTGGGCCACACTAGCTGGACCCCTCTAGGCCACCTGGAGCCTGTCCCATCCCTGGCCTGGGTCCTCTTTCATGCCTAGAGGTCACAAACTGGAGCCCATGGGCCATACCAAGCCTGCAAGCAAGCTACAGTTGGCCTACATGGTGCTTCTTAAAAATCTGAATTAGTTGGCTATATTTAAAATCATGAAATGCCAGTTAAAATGTAAATTTCTGGCTCCTTTTTTAAGAAGTCATGAGTTGTGACAACATTGGACACACATTTTTGTGGGCTAGGCAGCAGTTGCACCTGATAGATAAGGGATAAGCTTTCCAGTTTTCTACAGACCCTACCACTCCCAATTGTCTTCCACTAGGCCTGCTTCACTCTTTTCCCCTCCCTGCCTGGTCCCTGTAAGAATTTGGGATGGTGACCTCTGCCAGACTCCCTATCCTTTTCCCCTGGGATCCAACCACATGTGAACACATCCCCTGAATTCCCAAGTGAGTTCATCTGGCTCAGTGTCAAATGCTCTTGGAAACAGGTCGAAACTACTGTATCCCTGCCTCAGCATCACCCCTCGATGTGCAGTGTCGCTGGCCATCTCTCTCATCCCTGGGATCAGGTTTCCACACAATCCTGGCAACATCCCTCTTCCCATTATTTCATGTTGTTGAGCTTTTATCTCCATCTGCTTAGTACTAGGCAAGCTTGGATTTCCAGGTTTCCTTTCACTTCTGGTCCTGAGTCAAGAGATTGCTGAAAACACCAACAAAATAATCAACAACTGTGACTTTTACTACCGCTGTGAACTCAACACACCTGCCAAGCACTGTGCTAAATGTTCTAGATCTGCGGTCCCCAACCCCCAGGCCATGGCCTCGTACTGGTCCATGGCCTATGAGGAACCAGGCTGCACAGCAGGAGGTGAGCTTCATCTGTATTTACAGTCGTTCCCCATCACTCATATCACCGCATAAGCTCCTCCTCCTGTCAGATCAGCGGTAGCATTAGATTCTCATAGGAGTGCAAACCCTACTGTAAACTGTGCATGCGAGGGATCTAGGTTGCTGCTCTTTATGAGAATCTAATGCCTGATGATCTGAGGTGGAGCTGAGGCGGTGATGCTAGTGCTGGGGAGCGGCTGCAAATACAGATTATCATTGGCAGAGAGGTCTGACTGCACAATAAATGTGATGCGCTTGAGTCATCCCGAAGCCATTTCCCCCACCCCGGTCCATGGAAAAATTGTCTTCCATGACACGGGTCCCTAATGCCAGAAAGGTTGCAGACTGCTGCTCTAGATTATGTCATTAAATTCTCATAATATCCCAATGAGGGAGGAGATATTGTTATCTTGGTATTTCAGATGAGCAAACTGGGGCTTGGAGAAGTAACCTGTCCGAGGTCACAAAGCAAGGAAGTGGGAAAGCCGGGACTGGAATCCAAGTCTGTCAGACCCCAGAGATGTGGCCGGCTGGGCAGGATCCCCTCAGTGTCACCTGACTGCCTCCCTGCTTCCCCAGCCTTCTCAGAGGGTCTCCCACCCAACAGGGGGTTACAGGTGATGACATTTTTCATCTCACACAAATGCAGCACCAGCCAGTGACAGGCCACGTGGGGTCCCCTCTACTCCCAAACCAGACTCCTCATGGTGACCACCAATCCCCAGCACCAAAGGACAGGCACATCCCAGCTCAGCTGCTTCAGGTCATCACCTGACTCCAGATAAGGGCAGCTAAGGAGGAAGGAAGCACAGGTCAGAGACCAAAGAGAAAAAATCTTTAAACCTCCAAGTCAAAACCTGAAATAGCCTTTCTCAGTCTGAATGGGCTGTGTGGCTTTGTCCACAGGTGGGCTAAAATCTGGCAGGAAGAAGGAAGCTGAAATGGAGCCCACAGACAAAGAAAACACAGCCCAACAGTGTCCTTGGAGGAGGAAGTAAATGCAAACTGCAAATTTAGACTATCATCCTTCCACATTTACAGGCCATGAAAATTCCTAAAGGTATACTCCTTTAGGTACACAGGGGGTAGGTGGACAAGGCTAACCCAAAGATCCCAGTTGGAAATACTCTCAGAACAGAGGGAAATTAACAAGCACAGGCTCTGGAGTTAGCTGTGTGACCTCAGGCAAGTGACTTAACTTCTCTGAGTCTCTGGTTCCTCATCCATAAAATGAAGATGATAACAGCACCCACTTCATAGATCGGCTGTGATGCTAAAACTCCCAGCACAATGCCCCCCACACAGGCAAGCTCTTCGATTTATTATTCCAAAGAGAAAAAATAATCATGGCGACACATCCCAAACTTCCATCACGAGCAGTCATAATTTTGTATGGCTACGTTCCACCTGTAGTGTTATTTACAGGTGGATTTACAGGGCACTTTTCTTCAACTCAGTGTGCCATTTTTATTTAAATAAACCTATTTTGAAATAAAATTCTTTAAGAGTGTGAACTTGCGAGATCGATGTGCAGATTATGTTTTTTTTCTAATATACCTCAAAAAGAAATAGACAACTCTTAAAGAGAAATTTTAAAATGTTCATCCTAACGGTTTCTGCTGAGAAGCTGCAGAGAAACAGGTACATATATTCCTGGCGGGTGGACCACATGACATAACCCTACGGGGGCAATTTGGCACTACCTATCAAAATTACAAATGCTTTAAACAAAATTAAAAATGTGTTTCCCCTTTGACCAAGTCATCTTATCCTAAAGATAAAACATACATAGGAAATAACATATGTATTACTACATGTTTATTCATTCATTAAAGCATTGTTTATAACAGCAAAAGATTTTAAACAACCTAAGTGTCATTGGCAGTGAGCTGCTTAAATAATCAATGTGCAGCCACATAATGGAAGACTATTCTCGTATTACATAAAGAAGAATTGGGCAGTTCTCTGCATTAATATGGAAAAATCTCAAGGATATATTTTTTAAATGAAAGCAGAAAAAAAAAAATCAAGATGCTGAAGCCTGTATGTTGCATGCTACCTTCTGCATGAGAAAGGGAGGTGGGTTAAGAAAAAAAAGTCTTAATTACTCACACCTCTGGAAGGATACATGCAACAAAACCTAGTAAAAGTATTTATCTGTGGAGGCAGGAGACAGCAAAGTAGACAGAGAGTAAGACTTCTCAATATATGCCTTTCTACAGTTTTGATATAAAGTAGAATATTTTAGGCTTTATCTGTGCATCACAAAAATCTCACACCTATACCACCACACTGGGCAACACACCAGTACTGCCATGCCCCCAACTACAAAAAAAAAAAAAAAAAAAAAAAAAAAAAAGCCAGAAATTCCCAAGAGACAAAAAAGCAGGGAAATCTCAATTGAGAATGGGTGGACTGAGATTTTGTGAATATGAAATGTGTATAATGTTAGAAGCTGTAATTACACACGCACGGCTCAGTTGAAAGGAGGACACTATAATTTGGGGACGATCTTTCATTTTGTTCCTGGAGGAGAGAATGAATAGCACTGATAAAGCTATGTAAACGTTCATGCGCCTGGTGATGGGTCCCTTCCCGCGTCTTGATACACCATGCCTTCTTCTAACCAAATAAGTAATTGTTCAATTTGAAGGACAAGCTTCCATTGCGTAAACTTTGGTCAAATTTTAAGTATGATTCTGGGTTCGCATCTGCATTGCAGTCAATGTCAATGTTAGGGGTTAATTAATGGCCACATTCAAATTTAACTCCACCTCTGGCAGTTATTAGCTTTTTGACTCTGGGGCAAACTATTTAATCCTATTACATTTTTCTTTCCTCATCTGAAAATGGTATAACAATAACACCTAATTCCTAGGTTAACGAGAGAGTTCAGTGAGATACTGCCTGGAAATTGCCTAACCGTCACGGGTGAAAATAAATGTTCATTGTTATCCTTAATTGTCTATGTTGTTCTTTACCTATTTTGAAATTCAAGTTTGTTTCTTTCTAATTATAAACATTCATCTATGATATGTGCGGTAAATGTTTTCCCAGTTTTTCATTTGCCTTTTAATTTTGTCGGTGTTCTTTCTTCAATGTATAACACAAGGGTGTGTGTGTGTGTGTGTGTATGTGGTTAAATAAAGTACAAATTTTTTTCTTTTCCTTTATGGTCTCTGTCTCTGCTGTCATATTTAGAAAGTCCTTCCTGATACTTCCTACCAGTCCTTTTACAGTTTCAACTTTTTTACATTGAAATCATGATTTCCCTTGGAATTCATTTTAGCATGAGCTCTGAAAAAGACCTTCATTTCTTTTCTTAATGTTTAGCCAGTTGTAACAACAAATGTACCATATGCATCTTTTCACTGCTGGCTTGAAATGTCTCTTTTATCACACACTAATTTCTTATGTATCCTTTGTTCATTTTTACATTTTTCTCTTATGCTCCACTGATCTCTCTATTCCTGCCTCTGTACCACACTAGTACAATACGTCAAAGGTTTATAGGATCTCAGGGTCTAGAAACATGCACATTATACCCACCCACCCCTCCCCCAGCATTGCTGTCGGCTCTCAAATTTTTCTTGGTTATTCTCATCCATGTATTCTTCCAGATTGCATTAGAAATGTCGGTCTTTGCCTGCCCTACTTATCGGCCCTTCTAGAACAATTCCAAACCTACAGCACCAGCTCAGTGGGCAGGACAGCATCTGACCTCATGTTTCTAGCCAGTGATGAATGGACCAAGGTCTGGTCGGTGATATGCAATTTATGAAGGAAGAACTGGGCCAATCCGAATTTAGAATAAGAAACTGTGCAGATCTGGGTGCTGCAGATAGATTGGGGGGGGGGGGTTCTGTAGAACAAGGAGTGGGGAGAGAGAGGGACAGAGACAGAGAGAGAATCCTTATGTAATTTGAGCCTTCCGTTATGTTTTTCCAGAAAAAAATTTTCCCCCTAAACTCAGTTAGGACTTAACTATTGATCCCTATGTATTTTACCTTCTTTATTGCTATTTTACCTGGGAATTTTTCTACTTTATTTTAACTGGCAATTGCTAAAATACAGAATAGTTATAGTCATTTATATATTTATTTTATAACCAGACATTAGTGAAAATACTTGGCGAGGGACGTGTGATTATTTCCTTGGGTTTTCCTAGTCGACGATATTTGCCATTAATGGTTAAGATAGTCTCTTCTGCTCCAGGATTTATATCCGTTGCTTCAACGAGCGATCTCAATTCATTCGCTAGGCGGGCAGTTTTTAACCTGGGTACGGCATCCGCCATAGCATATGTGAAAATCTCCCCCAGAGATGTATTTTCAACTCCCACCCAGGCCTCCGGATGGGACTCACAGCTGCGGTGAGCCATGATTTTGATGGGGATGCTGCATCCTCAGAACGTTGATGAAGAGCTGGAATAATCCGATGACCTCGGGCCAGTCCTCCGGATGTTATCCTGAGTTAACCTTATCTGCTAACTAGGGATAACAATATTTATTTTGTGGGCTTGCATGGGAAGTGAATTACTTAGGACCTTTAAAAACAATTGCCTGACACAGAGCAGGCCCGCAACAAATGCCAGCTATTATTATTAATTATTAATTATCACTGCCCAGGGCATCCCTATGTCTATTGAATTATAACCTTTCCCAAGAAACCCCATGTATGTTCCTACTTCTTGGACATCAGTCTTGATTTCCTGTGATAATTCCCTCCACTGAGGCTATACACCATTCATTTATTTATCCATTCATTCACAGCATATTTGTTGAACACCCTGCCTGTGTCAGGTGCTGAAGAGCAAAATCAGACAGGATCTGTCCTCACGGGTTCCCAGCCTAGTTGGGGGAAGACAGTGAGGAAGCATAAACCAGTGTATACCCCCAACTGCTGTGAAGAAGCTTGGGGCTCAGAGAGCTGGTCAGAGGTCAGGGGGCTGCCATGAGAAAGTGAAGTTTGAGCTGAAATCTGAAGGATCAGAGGATGTAACTAGGCAAGAGCCACCAGGGTGGGCTCTGCCTGCCGCCCCCTGACAGTGAGGGGATAAGGACTCAGTGGGGTTCTGCTTCAACTCAGGTAGATGAGGCTGACACCACCCACCCCACTGCCACCTGCCTGGGTTCAGCCTCCACTTCAGCCCCCGTGCCCTGTTCCCAGCTTTGAATCCCAGCCCCCATGAGACAGAGTTCAGTACAGAGGTGGTAAATCAGACTCTAAAGCTAGAGGGTCCAAATTCAAAGCCAGCTCTGTGAATTCCCAGTCATGCACCCTTGAGCAATTTACTTAAGCTATATGAGCCTTGATTTTCTAACCTGTAACGTGGAGAGAAGAGCTGTCCCGTGCAGAGAGACTGCAACACAGTAGCATGCGGTGCACGGCCAGATTGTCTGGGATTGCCTCCCAACTCAGTGACTTCTTAACTGTGTGACTTTGGGCAGGTTACCTAACCTCTCTGTACTTCAGTTGCCTCATCTTCAAAATGGAAATAACAGTAATAATAATAATAGCACCAAATCCTCATAGGATTATGAGAATTTAATGGGTTAGTATTTGTAAAGGGCTCAGCACAGTACCTGGCACACGGTAGACCCTATAGAAGTATTTGTTGAAGATAATAAATGTGCCTGCTTTCCAGATTTGCCAGGATTAATGAAATCATGATTATAGCACTTAGCTTAGCGTTAGTGACTGGTATGTAGTATACATTTGATGAAATGTTAGCTTAAAATAAAAATGACATCTGTGATCTTGGGCAAGTTGCTTCCATGGTCTGGTCTCAGTTCCCCCTTCAGAAAACAAAGGGGTTAAGCTGGGTATTCCCCCGGGGGACCTGCAAATTCTGGGCTAGGCTGTTCTCAGAGTGCGCCCCGCCCCTTCCTGTGGAGACTGCATTGTGCTTCATTCTCAGAAGGCACCGCGGTTGTTTCAGGGAACAGTCACACTGCAACGGATCACACCCTCACATTATAAATAAATCCTCCATCACCCACAAAACACGCACACCCTTCTCCTTCCCCCCCTCCCCCAACAGTGCCACGAACCAACCAAGGGACGTGGCCTGAGCACCCCTCTCTTCTTGCGGAGTGGGGGGTCGCGCGAATGCGAGACCAGGACGTCAGGTTATTCAGCTTGCAAAGCCGCCGTCAGCTCGGTTTCCAGGCGCAGCGCAGGGCGCCCCACTTCCTGACAGCACCCTGTGCCACAGCAGCACTCGGCGCCCCAGTCTGCGTCTCAGAAGAGCAGAGAGAAGCTTTGTGCGAGGGACGCGGTGAGTTTGTGAATCAGAGAAGGGCCTTCCTGGGCTACCGAAGCTGCCCGGCCGCCCTCCGCGCCTGGGCCTCTGGATGCAGCGAGCCCACGCAGGTTCTGATGTTCAAGGGGATGACCTCGAGACACCATGATCCCAAGCCATTAGGTCCACGTGGACAAGGGCCCTAACTGAGGAAGATGAGCTGAATCCGATGCCGATGCTGTTTTGGCAAGCCTTGGTGCCACCCTTCACCCTTCTCCAAGAGCATGGCTAGGACGCAGTTACCTGAGAGCTCTCATGTGCGTGCACTGTCCGGGGTGCGAGTGACCACACAGCACCGACCCCCACCTGCAGGGACTTACCGATCCCAGCGGGGAATAATAATTTTTATTGCTGTAACAGCTAACACGCACAGCGCTTTCCACGTGCCAGGCACTCTTCTAAGGGCTTCACAGAGCATTAACTCATTTGATCCTCAACAACCATGTGAAGGTTTATTGTTATCCCCATTGTACAGGGGAGAAAGTTGAGGCACAGAGAAGTTAAGGAACTTGCCCAAGGTCACACAGCTAGTGATTTGGACCCAGAATCTGAGCTCTTTGTCACCAGGTAAGTAAACGTAAAGATGCCCCTATGGTGTGTTACAGCAAGGAGAGGTGTGCGCTGCTATGAGTACAAAATATCAGGAATTGACCTGGTCAGGGAGGGCTTCCCTGAGGAGGTGAGGCTTGAGCTGTGGCCTACAAGATGAGCATGAGTCAATCAGGGTTCTTAACGCTGGATGCACATTAAAATCTACTGGGACGCTTTGAGTCAATCCGAGATTCTGACTTAGTTGGTCTGGAATGGGCGCAGGCATGAGTATTCTGTCAAAAAGCTTTGCAGATGATTGTACTATGCAACCAGGGATAGAGACTCATTGAACTCCTGGGGAAGAAGGGAGAGAAGCCTCTCCCAGCAGAGGAACTCACATGTGCAAATGCCTCATGGTGGGAGGAGCGGAGAGTGAAAGAAGGCAGCAGAGGGTGGCGGAGGGAGGGAGGGAGGGGCCAAGCAGAGGCTGGAGGGATCTCAGGCCAGAGCACACAGCGCCTTACCAGCAGGACAGCCTTACCAGCAGGACCGCCGTTCAATACATCTTCCAACAGGGGCTTTTACGAGAACGACAGGGCCACAGACCTTTTGGGGTGCTGATGCAACAGAATAAACCCAGTTTGCTTATGGGCGGGCTTGGCAAACAGGGTGTATGCTCACCCTGCTCATAGGCTGCATCAGAGAATACTGACTTTGTCTCAAGAACAATGGGAAGTCACTGACGAGTTTTCTGCGAGGAAGATGACATGATACATCCGGTTTTTCGAAAGACATAGAAACGATAGGCCAGTGAAACAGAAGGAAGCAGAGAGACAGGACAAGAGGCTCCTGGTCTGAGAGGGCCAGTGGAGTTGGACTGGGGTCCTCCCAGTGAGGATGGGGGATGCAGGCAGCAGTGTGTTTTCATGGCGGAGAGCAGACTCTAAAGCCAGACCAAGTTCAAACGCAGACTCTGCTTATTAGTCATATAGCCTGGCAGCTCAGTTCCCTTCTCTGGGCCTCAGTTTCTTCCTCTATAAAATGGGCATAAAAGAGTATCTTTCTCAGAGGTTGAGGATTAAAGGAGCTAGTAGATGTAAATCACTCGGAACAGCACCTGGCACGGGACAGGTGTGTATGAGTGTTAGCTACAATCATCACTCAGGAGGTGCCATAGGATTTGGCGATGGAGACAATATGGGGGTGAGAGAAAGTCCAAACACAAAGGAAGAGGCCCTAAGAACTGAGCAGCACTCAGTAGGACTTGGGAGATTCACAGTCAAGGGGTGAAAAGGATCAAAGACAGGAAGTTTCATGAGGAAGGGCTGAGATGCAGAATTAAGGACTGCAGCCGGGACCCAAGGGCCAACACTGAAGGCAAAAGCAGGTCCAAGCCTCTGGGTAAAGCAAACACTTACACGCTATGCCAGGCGCTGTTTTAAGCTCTTTACATATAATAACTTATTTAGTACTCACAATATTCCCAAGAAATAAGTATATTATCTCCATCTTATAAATGAAGAAACAGAGAGGTTGAGTGACTTATCCGAAGCACACAGCTGGTAGGTAGCAGAGCCCAGATTTGAACCCACACAGGCTGGTTGCCAAGTGTATGCTGTTAATTCACATGCAAGACCACAAACTCGAGCCTGCACATTTCACTCTGCCCTTATCCCCAAACTGCCACTGAAAGTACCAGAAGGAACTGTTTAAAAATAGGAGGAAATCTATTTCAGCCCAGAAATCAGGGAAAGGTACCAAGTCAATGACAGAAACTCTTGAAATGCTTTCAATATATAGAAATGGTGGGGCTGGAACTAAGGAAAGGACAGCCTAGCATGATTCTCCTTACCCTACCTTCAATTTTTAAAAAATGAAGAGTGCCAGGGCCTCATTGGAGGAGTAAGTAATTGACCAAACACAGAAAGTGAAGGTGAGTCCTGGCGGGCGCCTGTGCAGTGCCTGGCAGCAATGGGCACTTGAGAAATATTCGGAATGATGAGTGACCTCTTCCCAAAGCCTGCAGGAGAAGCAAGTGGCTGCCAGACCCACCTGCAGATGCCACAGGACACAAGGAGGGCGCTAATGACAGCAGAGGGCGCTGTATCTGCAGGTTCCTAACCAAAGCTGTTGTTAGGGTTTAGAGAAACATGTGCCCCAGCCAGTGTAGACTGCACCCCAGCCAGTGTAGACCTCAGCACCACTAAGAGAGAAAACAAGACCTCTGCGTACTTCTAAAGCTCCCTGTCTTGGACTGTTGTACCCTCTTTACCCTCCAGAGAAGGCCGATTCGACTCCATTTACACTTCACCTTCCTATGGGGAAAGACCTTCCGCTGCCTGGTCCCACCTACGGATGCAGAGGTTGTAAACTGGAGGTCCACAGAATGAAACCAGTCCAAAAATATGTTTTAAATACACCACAGTTGTAATACTTGAATTATTTTTCAAGATCTAAATTTAGGGGATTTCAGAGGATTTCAGACTTCTCTGGAAAAATCGGAAAATCTGGACCATGGTCCTCTAAAGAATAGGAATAAAAAAAACAGAGCTGAGCACTGGCTGTCCCTTTCAGACAGGGTGTGCAGGGGCCAGGTGGACACGCCTGTTGTCACACACCAGACTCATGTGCCTACCTGCTGGCCCAGCTGGCTTCGAATTGGACATCCCGATGAATGGAATGCTGTGCGTCCTTTCAAAGTCTTGTGTCCACAAACACAAACAAAACATTGAGGAAAGCAGCCAGACATGAGAGAGGGCCTACTGTAGAATTCTGTTTGCAAAGGGCTCAAAAGAAGCAGGCCAACCGCGTTCCACACTGGCTGAGCCATTTTGTATTCCCACCACTAGTGTGCAAAGGTTCCAGTCGCTCCACAGCCTCGCCAACACTTGTGTGTTTTGTTTTTTTTTTTTAATATATATATAATAGCCATCCTAACAGATGTCCATAATAATATATTGTACAATTAATTTAAGAGGGTAGATCTCATGTTAAGTGTTCAAAATAAAATAAAATATAAAACGAAACTAAACAAAACAAAATAGAGGATTGGGGAGAAAAAAGCAGGCAAACTATTGCTGGCCTGGTTGTGGTTACTTTGATGGATGGGGAGGGAGGTGCAGGGATTAGAAGGAGCACGAAAGGGCTTCTGGGGCTCCGGGTACAAAGAAAAGTTCACTGTATGAGAATTCATCAAGCTGGACACTTCTCATGTAGAACAAACGGTATTTACAACCTTTGTGACCAGCCTAGACCGAAACCCGCACCTTTGATTCCAAATTCTAAATTCCTAGAAGAGGGAATCTGACTTGTCCAGCTTGGGAGAGATGTCCACATGCATCTGGACCAAATGGGGCCGAGGTTGTGGGGTCACACAGCTTTGGGGGTGCATATCTGGAAAGGCAGTTCTCAGAGGAAAGGGTCACCTGTTTCTGCTAGGTTTGTCCAGGTGTCCAGGGCAGAGGTTACCAGGCAGTTTGGGGACTAGGTAAAGAATATAGGCCCAGAGGCCAGAAGGACTAGGTGTGAATCCTGGTGCTACCTCTCACTGGTCATGTGACCTTGGGCAAGTCACTTAGTCTCCGAGTGCCTCAGCTTCCTCATCTGTGAAATGGGATGATAACAATGATAACCTACCCTGTGGGGTGTAATGAAGAATAAAGAGTTATCATATGTAAAGTGCTTAGAACAGAATTATATCTATAAATAGTATTTTTTGAAAAAGAATACTTGGAAAGCCTAGAATCTCAGACCACTGGAGGTGGGGGAGCCCTCAAGAATACAAAGAGTCAGTGACAGGAAGAAGAGGAGAAATGAGGTCTCAACTCCAGAACCAGGGCTTTTGACATCCCTCTAGGCTGCCCCTCTCCAAGATCATCTGCCCTTTGATTTCTTCATTTCCCCCCAGGCCTGCTGGCTCCAGAATCTCAGGTCTTCTGGGAAATTGTCTTGAAGAGGCTGTGAAGTTCATCCTGCCCCCCAACCCACAGAAGCTGAAATAATTTATGACATAGGACGCGTCAGCCTCATTCCAGTCCCAGCAGCTCTCCTCTTTGTGCACGGCAGAAACAGCTGGTTTCTGTTCTTGGGGCTTCTAGCATCGTGGCTTCGCTTTTTCCTCCACAGCATGAAGCTCTGTGTCTTTGTGACATTGAGGGACAAAGGGCTGTTTAGAAGCAATTCATCCTGACTTTTACAGGCTGGCTCTGCATTGCAGAAGCCGTCGGCCCACGGCAAATGGGAGCAGAAAAATCATGTAGAATTCACTTGACCATCAAAAGAATTGCATTTCATCACATTACCAACATTTTATTAGACCCTTCCCCCAACTACCCCACGGGAGCTACCTTTGCAAGACGGATGCATGCCATGCCAGAAATAAGGCTGGGCTTTTGAAACTCACAATCTAAGACTTGAAAGGACCACTGGTGGCAATAATATTAATTAGCATGTGCTATGTGTCCAGCATGGCGTGAAGCTCTTATTATGGATTAACCCATTTAATCCTCACCGGGACCCTATGAGATAGGTGCTATTTTATCATCTCTTTACAGATGAGAAAACTGAATAATCTTGGTTTAACTAGCCCAAGAGTATTGAGCTAGTTAGTGGCAAACCTGGAATTCAAACTCAATCATTCTGGCTTCAGAGCCACTGTACGATATTGCCTTACAGTGGTTTCCAAACCCAGCTAGCCATCAGAATTACCTGAAGAACTTTTTAAAATACAGATTCCTGGGCCCTTATCTGCATTTCTTCAAGTGAAGCCTGTTTTTAGCAGGCTACGCAAGTAATCCTTAGGCATCCAATCTGTCTGTAATCTGCAAAGTAGCATTTAGAAATTCAGTGGACATATGTTGTTTTGATTTGCCTAACATCTATGCTTCCTTTTTTTCTATAGCAGTGCCTCAATTCTCATTTAAAAAGCCATCCATCTCATCCTTCCTGTGTTTAGTCTTGGAGGGAACACCTTAAAAGGCCAACCCAGGGTTGGTTAGGTAAATTGAGCTTGGCCAAATAATCTCTCTCCTTTTGGAATTTGAATTTAGGGCCAAAGTAATACAAGAACCAAACTCAGAGCTGATCTGGTTGTTCAAGTTTTCTTTCAATTCCCTGAAGTATGTCATATCCTTTCCATTGAATTCCTTTCTAACTTAAGTTAACCAAAGATGGTTTCTGTTGCATGTAACCAAACACCACTAACTAGTAGAAGAACCAATGTGGTAGAAACCCACATCCACCAGAGAGATCTCCTCTGCAGCGTGCCTGGCAATTGAGTTTTGCTCTACTGGGACGGAGAGCTAATATCATTATATATTAAATAGCAACCAGTTTGGTCAGTAGGGGCTGTTTTTCCTTAGTCCACACAAATGGTCCTCAGCCCTAATTCTGTCCTTTGGAGCTACACAAAAAAAAAATATACAAGAGCTCTTTGGATATTTGATGACAGCACAAACTCTAAGCTAGACAGGCCAACCCTCAAAGTATCCCCAGCTCCTTCCTAAGGCATCCTTTTGGCACTTGGTAGCACACACCCTTGTTACTGAGCACTTCTGTTGCGAATGCAGAAGCTGTAGACTGCAGTGTTATGTAAGCAGAATGTAATTTCAGCAGGATCATACACTTTCAGATTTAGATAGATAATAGATAAATGAGGAAATAACGGAGGGAGGAAGGGGCAGAGAAAGAGGAAGTGGTGGGGGAAGGGGGGGGGAGAGAGAGAGAGAGAGAGAGAGAGATACACTATACTGTAGACTGAATTACCCCTGACATTATTTATCATTGAGAAATGCAGATGGGCCTTTTGGTCTAAGTGATGGTGATGCCAAGAGAGATGTTCAACCCTAATCGTTGCTTCATCTGGAAGGAGCTAGATAGGCCTGGAACATCATTATCACGAGTTAATTGTGGGTGCCCTCATTTGTTAGACTGAACAACCTAGGCTTTGAGAAGAGTGCAGGCGACTGTCATGTTGCTTTATCTGAGCCAAGGAGACTGGACGATACCACGTAGGAGGGGTGAAGACAGAGATGGTCTTACTGACATTCATGCGGAGGCAGGAAGTGGGCAGGGCCTTAGCCTGGCAGAGCTAGGACTTCTCTTCTGTCTCTGGGGCCAAAATGAACTGAAGTCAAGAGTTATGAGGGGCCAGAATCTTATCAGAACCTGAAGGTTCTCATTTTAGAAACTAAGCTGGCTCCCAGCTGATGGAGGACCTCAAGGGTAACCACATCCGGAAGCAACTGTAAGTAACTCTCTCTCTGCAGTACTTCTGGTACCCCCGGGCCTTCACTCAAGTTTGGTCTTCACTGAACTAAGAGGGAAGTCTGAGTCTGCACTAGAGGGGAAGCGGCACCAAAAACAAACAAAAACTGGAGAAGCCAGCTCCGGAATATCCCAAAGCGATCTTCAGAGCTCTACAGGCAACAGAGCTGGAATAAGACACTAAAATGTGTTTAGGAAATGTGGTCTTTGGTTGTTACATGTGTATATATTTTTAAATTTTTTTGATATATCATACCAGACCTAGTGGTTTGTGTCTCCTTACTATAATTCATTTAGCAATATATAACGACTATATTCCCAGGCCAATAACATTTTAATTACTGTGATGTTTTATTAAAGCATAATTTACATACAGTAATGTGCAGATGTTAAGTATACAGTTTGATGAATTTTGAAAAATGTGTACACCTGTATAGGTACCATTTCAATCAAGATCTAGAACATTTCTATCACCCCAGACACTGTGACACTACACAGTACTCCACCATATGAATGTAATATATTTTAACTTATATAAACCCTAATTGGTGGTCATGGGTCATTTTCAAATTTTTTTTTTATTTAAAAATATTAAGAAGGTACAAATGTTTTTGGTTACATGGATCGCTTTTGGAATGCTTGAGTCGCAGCTATAGGTGTGCCCGTCACCCAACTAGTGTTGATTTGTACCCATAGGTAAGTTTTTGCCCCTTCTCTCCTCCCCTTTCCCCCAGCCTGATTTCCACTGAATTGTACATCCCTCTGTGCACATGTGTGCTCATCGGTTAGTTCTAATTTATTAATGAGTACAAGTGGTGTTTGTTTTTTCAATCTTGAGATACTTCACTTAGGAGAATGGTCTCCTGCTCAGAGGAGCAGGAAACTACAGTCAAGCGATAGAGCCAAGATGACCCTTGATAAATACGCTGGGCTTACCCCAGGCCACACCCCCAATCTCCTATTGGTCCCTCCCCTTGAGCCCAACCAGAAGTCAGGGGTAAGGAAGCAGTCCTTACGGGTCAGTCTCCCGGGGAGAAAGCAGAGAAGATTAGGAGGACAAGCAAGGCACTGGCACAGCGGATGAGGGCCAGGGTGGTAGACTGCAAACTGGCCATAATTCCACCCATCCCTGGATGCTCCTTTGCAGTGTGACTTTGCCACTCTTCCCATCCATAGGTTGAAGTCTAGGTTCTCCACTCCAAATCTGGTCTTGGCCATAACCAGTGTGACACAAACATAGGCTTTAAAAATATCTATGTTCTCTTGTGGTGCTTGGAACCCTGAGACTACACGAGCCTACTGGAGGAAAGAAGCCATGTGGAGGAGAAATGAAAAGCCCAGATCAGCAGCCTGCCAACCATTGTCATGTTACGGGGGGGTGGCGGGAGTTGGGCCATCCGAGGTCATCCAGCACCAGCTAAGTCCCTAGCTGCCCAAGACAGATGAGAGAACCCAGCAGAGATCAGCTGAATAAACCCGGATCAGAAGAACCACCCAAGTAACCCACAGAATCATGAGAAATAATAAATAATTGTTGATTTAAACCACTAAATTTTGGCATGGTTTGTTGCACAGCAAAAAAATAACTGATACAGCAGAAAATGAAAAAGCATCTTGCAAGTATTTAACCTTCAGTTCCAATCTTTGAGGCTCTTATCCCTGAAGCTCTTATCCTATTTCTAATGTCCTTCCCATAAGCCAATTGACTCTCTTTTTCTATTGCCAATTTGAGTTGGATTTCTCACTTTCAGTTAAAAAAAAAAAAACTGCAAAGCTTTACTTTTTCTATGTAATCTTGTACAGTTTCAAATAAACAGAAATCCTTCATTCCTCTAAATTTTAAAATAATTTACCCATGAACCTTATTAGTCTGGAGCTTTGGGAGAAGAAAAAGTTCTAGGCAATGTTTTCATTTCTTTCTTGGTTATTTGCCTATTCTGGCTTTCAATTTCTTCTTGAGACAAAGCTGGCAATGTAACTATTTATGTATTTAATAGACATGGGGGGGTCTTGCTACATTGCCCAGGCTGGATTCGAACTCCTGGGCTCAAGCAATTCTCCCACCTCAGCCTCCCAAGTAGCAGTAAAATTGGCAATTTCAAGTTTATGAGAAAAATCATCCATTTTAGCCAGATTTTCAAACACATTAGCAGTTATTTATATACATTTTAATGTATAAATACAACATATTTTAATGTTTTTATTTTCCTTTTTTAAAAAATCTTCACATTTAACAAAGTTTATCATCTTCAATATATTTCTTCATAAAGTGAGACTTGATCAAAAGGATGCTCTCAACATCAGTGCCTACCACTTTTAACGGACCTGATTTAGTGATGGAATTAGCAGGGCCTCAAGAATAACAATGGGTTTTATTCAGTACCTTGACCATAAATGATAAAAAATCATTTCTGAAACCATAAAATGTTAATGAAAATATCTTCAGACAAACCAGCCAAAGAGTCATTTTGTACTGCCTGGCACAGAGCCCGTGTTCAATAAAGTTAGCTATCATTATTAGCTTTATTCCTTTACACCTGCACCCCTTCTTGAGCAAGAAAGGCTCCTCTAGATGTTAATAATAATTTGAAAACCATTTACTGAGTGCCTTCTTTGTGCCAGACACTATGCTAGGTGTGGTTCAAGCAGTTTCTCACTGAATACTCACAAAATCACTATGATTTAGGTATTACCTTCCCCATTTTAAAGACAGAAACTAAGGGTCACAGAACTCACATTATTTCCCCAAGGTCACTGGTGCAATAAATGGCAGAGGTGGAATCTGACACCAAGTCTTTCTGGCTCCAAAGTCCAAGTTCTTTTCTCAGCATTGTATCACAGAATTTGAGGTTTTGTGTGAAGTAATGGAAGTAGAAACAGTAATTACCTCATAAGGGCACGCTCTGGGTGGAGAAATGTAAAAAATTATCAGTACATTCTTGATTAGGGCAATGGGTGGAACAATGGAAGTGCCCTTAGCTACATGTCTCAAGGGCTTACTATACACTGTGTCAAGCACTCTCAAGCAAAGGCTTTGTAATCCTTTTGCTGTTACTCCATTTGTCTTTTGTTTGCTTGTTAGCTCTTTTTCATTTAAAATATTTTTTTAATTATTTTTTAAACCTATGTGGTTGGTACTAATAATAACCTGTTCCATAGATAAGAAAACTAAGGCATAGAAAAGTCAAATGATATGCCCAGGTTTTCCTAATGAGTATCTGGGGACAATCAGGACCCAAATTCAGATATGTCTGATTTGAGAGTCCACACTCTTAACTACCACTGACATAATCAATAAACTGCCACAACTATCCATTTGTAGCTAGAGGTGGCTAAGCCTGCTGGGGACCTGGAACAGGGAATACATGAAGTGCATTCTTTTGGTGAGGCCATGTATGACTCTCTGAACTGCACTAAGACCTGCAGCTTTTGATGAAGTCCAGGGGTTCTGTTCTGCCATAGCCCCTTGGGTTAACAGGATCTGCAGTAGATTAACCACAGAGTCTTCTCCTCCAATGAGGCAGTGGAATCTATTTCTCTACCACTTGAATCTAGGCTTGGCCATGGGATTAGCTTTGTCCAATGGGACATTAGCAAACACGATGCACAAGCTTATGCATCATGTTTGCTAGTGATGCAATGATGCATGCATCTCTTATGCCAGAGAGCATTATGATGTCCCCTTGCTCTTTCTGGAGCCCTGAAACCACTGTGTGAACAAGGCAGAGCTAGCCAGCTGGATGGAGGATGAGGCCACATGGAAGAGAACCAAAGCTCCCAGGCCAACAACCTGCTCACTGCTAGTCATGTAAGTAGGGCTATCCTAGATCATCCAGCTACCAGCCAACCAACCAGATACTCACAGACATAAACAATAACCTCTTAAACTCTGCGCCCAGGGCAAGTACCTCACTTGACTTACTCTAGTCCCAGCCCTTGGAGATAACTTCTCTCTTTCTTGTGCTGAGATCTCTCGGGAGGCTGTGTATGTGGTCAGTACTCTGAGTGCTGAGTAACCTATAATGTCCATATGAAATGCTTATGGCAGTGCCAGACACTGTTCTCTCTAAGAAGATCCAAGAGACGGAAGAATTGAGGGGTTCCAACCCAGTGAGACCTAGAACCAGGAGGATGCCTATAGATAACCAGAAGTGACATTCATGAACTCTGCCACATTTTGAGGTCCTCTAGTGGTGAGTGCCCATGTATATTGTTTATTCTCACTGGCACTGAATGGCTGGGTCAGTAGCTACAGTCACTGGGATAGCGCCTGGTTCATAAAGTTCCCTCAATATGCTATGATGTGGACCTATCTGTAGAATGATGCCAAATGCACAAAGCTCTACTAATCTCCAGAATATGCCCTGGCTCAGCCTGGGCTTGGAATAGCAGAGAGTAGAAGATGAAGCCCAGCAGATTATATTCCTTTTTCATGGATGGACCCTGTGCATTTCTGCTCCATGAGTTTGCTCCAGTTCCTCCAAGGTCACACAAGACGAGAGGGCACCCCTCCATAGCTTCATGAGTATCATGGGCAGCTAAAAGAGAGCCTGGACAGGTGGGCAAGCAGGTGTGGCCAGGTCTTTAATCATGCCTCTAACCATGGGCAGAAAAAGGTCAATGAACTAAGTCACACCAGTTCAGGAGTCTGGACCAATTCATCATCCTTGGTGCCAACCAACCTTCTTGGAACTATATCCAGAGATAGAATCATTTCAGGTAGGCTGCCAAATCCTACGCATGCTGGCTGCAGGGAGTGCTTCCTGCTCTCCCCATGCCCAAGACAATGACTGGCTGCACTCCTTCATTCATACAGAGAGGGGTCTCATACCACTTATGGAGCCCACACACTTCTAGGAAGGACTGTCAGGTGGCAGGCAGAGAACCTGTCCATTCTTCAGACTTTCCTGGTCTGTCTGACAAGACATCTGTCCTTGCTGCCTTCCCACTGTTATTCATTATCACTGTCATCATCATCGTCACATATTAATATATAGCTCTTGCTATATACCAGACACTGTCCTAAGTGTTGTTATGGATATTTATATATTTGATACTCAAAACGATGCTTTGAGGTAGGGACTATTATTTTACCCATTTTTCAGCTGAGGAATCTAAGACACAGAGATATTTAAGTAATCTGCCCAAGGTCACATAGATTTGAGCCTAGGAAGGCTGGCTCCATCTTCTGATTTTACCCAGTACGCAACTCTGCTTCTCTAGTTTTCCTCTGAAAAATCACCTCTTCCTCACTCTCAAAGCACAGGGTGAACACACAGACCCTCATCTCCAGGAGTAGGCACAAGTATTAGTCAGGGCTGTCCAGAGAAACAGAACCAATAGGAGGGAGAGATAGATAGATAGATGACAGATAGATAGATAATATAATGTGAATGTGAATTGTGTTCATACGATAATGGAGACTGAGAAGTCCCACAATCTGCCACCTGCAAACTAGACAATCAAGAAAGCCCATGGCATAATTCAGTCCAAAGGCCGAGTCCAAAGGCCTGAGAATCAGGGGTGACAATGCTGTAAGTCCTGCTCCGAGTGCAAAGGCCTGGGAACTGGGAAAAGATGAATGTGCCAGCTGAAACAGAGAAACCAAATTCACCCTTCCTCTGCCTTCTTGTTCTATCTGGGCCTTCAGCAGATTAGATGATGCCCACTACATTGGTGAGGGCAATTTTTTTACTCTGTCTATTGATTCAAATGCTAATTTCTTCTGGAAACACCCTGACAGACACACCCAGAAATAATGTTTTACCAGCTATCTGGGCATCCCTTAGCTCAATCAAGTTGACACATATAATTAACCATCATGAGTCCACCCTTTCTCAACTTGGTACCCATACACATCCCCTTAAACCACACTTAATATCTAAATAAAGAATAACAAAGTCATAATTCCACCTGACATTACAGAACTAGACTCTGTGGAACTGACAATGCAATAATCCCTTCCCCAGGAAAGGAGGTACAGTCCTCGAGTGATGATAACTCTTCTACTGAGATCCTGTAAACTTAAATACTAAGATGTAAAATTAATAATACCTACACACGGATATAAAATCAAAACGTGTTACATGATAAAGAACTAAGAGAGGAAAAAAAACAAATATATATTGCATAATATATGCATATGTACACACAAACATATTCATAACAAAATAAGGAGGAAATACTCATGACAGTGACAGCCCTTGTTTCTGTAACTGGTCACATGGTTGTAGCTGATACTTATAACTACCTTCTACTACCCCTTGTGTATCCCTGTTGCCTTCAGCAAGCACCTCAGCTGTAGTGGTTCTTCATCTGGCAGAGTGACCCAAACCTTTATTCCTAAAGGGTCTGGGCCATTTATAGTCTTGCCTGGATTGGGTTGCTGTAGTTTTTCATTGACTTTAATCACAGGTCATGGTAATACTAAGAGATGCCTTAAGGGATCTCCTGTATTCCAGATATATTTTCCCTTTTCTCCATTGTGCAGTAGTAGTCCAATTTCCCCTCAGTAGTTCAGATCAGTCACCCCAGTCAACTTTGTGACTCCATTCTTGGCCTGCTTGCTCAGAGACAGGAGGAGCCCAAAGAGGCCTGGTAGCAGTCTTAACTTCCAGTTCAATAGAATAATCGTCGTATCGCCTGGTGGAAGATTCCTCCCTCTGGAATTAAGACCTCTGTGCTGGCAGAGCATAAAGTCATGGGGAAAGAAAGCAAAAATTTTGCTAGTGGGTCACTAGGGGAAATAATGAGTGGTGCCACTCCCATTTCCACCTCTTGATTTCTGCACCCATGAATCCCGACTATCAGAGAAACAGCACCATGTACTGGACACTGATTAGGAGGATATACGGCCTTCTGGAGAACCCTGCCTATCCCTGCAAGGTATTGCTACCAGCTGGCACTGTAACTGAGTCTTTGGAAGGCCGTTCCATTGTTCTATCAAGCCAGCTGCTTCAGGACGATGAGGAACATGGTAAGACCAGTGAATTCCATTAGTATGAGCCCATTGCCCCACTTCTGTTGCTGTGAAGTGAGTTATTTGATCAGAAGCAATGCTAAGTGGAATTCCATGACAATGAATAAGGCATGCTATAAGTCCATGGATGGTGGTTTTTGTAGAAGCATTGTGTGCAGGGAAGGCAAATCTGTATCCAGAGTGTTCATTTTAGTAAGGACAAAACGCTGCCTCTTCCATGATGGAAGCGGTCCAATGTAATCAACCTGCCACCAGGTAGCTGGCTAATCACCCCAAGAAATGGTGCCATATAAGGAACTCAGTGTTGGTCCCTGCTGCTGGCAGATTGGGCACTCAGCAGTGGCCATAGCCGGGTCGACCTTGGTGCATGGAAATCCATGTTGCTGAGCCCATGCAGAGCCTCCATCCCTGCCACCACAGCCTCTTTGTTCATGAGCCCATTGGGTGATGACAGGGTGGACAGGAAAAGAGGTTGGCTGACAGATATCCACAGAATGGGTCCTCCTAGCCACCTGATTATTAAAGTCCTCCTCTGCTGAGGTTCCCCTTTGGTGAGCGTTCACATGTGACACAAATATCTTCATGCTTTTTGCCCTTTCAGAGAGGTCTATCAACATACCTCATCCCCAAATGTCTTTGTCACCAACTTTCCAATCATGTTTCCTGCAAGTCCCTGCCCATCCAGCCAAACCATTGGCTATAGCCATGAACTGATCAAAGAACTCACTTCACTCACTCACGTCACTTCTGTCACTGACACAAACACCATGAGATCTGCTGGATCACATGGCCAACTGGGAGCCCAGCTTGCACAGCAGCCCAGACCTGTTGCAGAGCCTTCTCCTGTTCTGGGACCCACTCAAAACCAGCAGCTTTTTGGATCATTTGGTAAATGGGCTGAACAACACACCCAAATGAGGAATATGTTGCCTCCAAAATCCAAATAGGCCCATTTGGCAACGTGTCTCTTTTGTAGTTGTAGGAGAAGCCAGATGCAACAACTTATCCTTCACCTTAGAAGGGATAGCCCAACATGCCACACACCAATGACTCCTAGAAATTTCACTGAGGTAGAAGGCCTCTGAATTTTAGTTAGATTTATTTCCTACACTCTGACACACAAATGTCTTACCAATATGTCTAGAGTAGTTGCTACTTCTCGATCACTAGGACCAATCAACATAATGTCATCAACACAACAGGCCAGTGTGGTATCTTGTGGAAGAAAAACGTGATCAAGATTGCTTTGAACTAAATTACGGCATAGGGCTGGGGAGCTGACGTGCCCCTGAGGTAGGACAGTGAAGGTGTATTGCTGGCCTTGCCAGATGAAATCAAACTGCTTCTGGTGGGTCTTATGGACAGAGATGGAGTAAAAGGCATTTGATACATCAGTAGCTACATACCAGGTACAGGGGATGTATTAGTTTGCTCAAGCAATGAAACTACATCTGGTACAGCAGCTGCAACTGGAGTCACCACTTGATTAAGCTTATGGTAATCAACTGTCATTCTCCAAGATCCATTTGTCTTCCACAGAAGCCAAATAGCAGAGTTGAATGGGGTTGAGGTAGAAATCACCACCCCTTGAATCTTTGATATCACTGACGGTAGCACTAACCTCTGCCATCAGTCCACGGATGTGGTATTGCTTTTAATTTACAATTTTCCTAGGTTGAAGCAGTTCAAATGACTTTCACTTAGCTTTTCTCATCATAACATCCCTCATTACAGAGGTCAAGGAACCAGTGTTAGGGATTCTTCCAGCTGCTAAGTATGTCTATTCCAATTATCCATTTTGGAACTGGGGAAATAACTGCAAGATGAAGACCCATCATGAGAGAGACCTAAGCTAAAACTCCCTTGATCACCTGACCTCCATAAGGGACAGTAGGTCCCTCTGGAGAAGGCTGGGAGAAAGATTAATAGTGCATATTTTCAGCAGTACAATCACTTTCTCGAGGAGACTTGGCCTCCCTTTCATTCAAGGAAGTCTGGGTCTATAAACTGGCTCAAGTCTGGGTATGGATTGAGGGGCTGTGACTCTCTGTTTTTATGATTCCAGTTAGACTTTTGTTCACTTGACCTAGAAATTTTCTGCTTATACATATCAAGTAAGAATGCAGTAGGCTTCCCATCTATTTGCCTTCCAGGAACACCATGATTAGCCAACACCAGAGGTCTGCACAAGTCAGGCTATATCAATTGCTGTTTTAACTCGGTTGTCTGTTATCACCACACCCACCTGCCTCTGATGGTTGAGTGCCACCAATTGGTCCCTTTTACCCTGGAATCCAATTATTCCTACTGCACTTAGGTTTTCCAATTAAGTGGCTGTGGTTCCCACTGTAAGTTACAGCCACAGAGAAGGGTGATCATAGAGCTCTTCAAGGATGCTGGGGCTCCCCTTGCAAATTTATTTCTCAAAGTATTGGCAAAAGAAAGAAAGAAAGGGTCTTCTGGCCTCTCCCAGAATGGGTGAGTGAGTACGTCTTAAATGGCAAATGCACTCTAATCCACATTCTAATCTCCCTAAGCCTTGAATCCCTTCCTCTACATTAAACCAGGGGAGATGAGACATTTCTAATTCGCTCATGGTGGTCCATCTTTTGATTGATGTTTCAGCCAACCAACCAAACTGTTAGAGCCTTTTCTAACTCCCTAAGCTGAAACATTAAATTCAGAATCTCTGCTTAGTGAACTGATATCAATAAATTCAGCCGCACTCAACTTTATGTTCCTTCCACCATTATTCCACACCCTTAATATCCATTCCTACCCATGTTTCCTAGATGTCTGCCTGTATAAATTAGAAAACTCAAGTAGCTCTTTTGGAGTGCAGTATACCTTCTCATGGGTCACACTTTGTACTACATCTTTAGGGGCTTTCTGGGGCTTGAGTCTAGTGATAGGTCTAGAAGCAAAAAGGGGTGGTGGAGATGGGTCCGGAGTCAGCATTGTCTTGTCTGGCACCTGCATCAAGGGAGCCCATTACTGTTTCCCTGGGCAATGCAACCCAAGTGGACCAAGCTATACCACCATATTTGGGGGTGCCACTTTTGCTAGAGGATGCAAAGGCCACTTCCAATCAGCAAGGAAGACCCATAAGAATTTAGGGGATCAATGTCCCCAGCTTCAGAGTTTTCATCAGTCTTCCCAACTTACAGGATCCCATTCTTTCTCCATCAATGTCCTTGCTTTAACAGGAGACACCCTGTGAGGCTGGAAGTTCAACGTGCATTGTAATTCAGCCAATCGCAGGATGAGACTGTGCATTTGATTTTCAGAAATCTGAGCCCTGCAGCTACAGGCTAAAAGGCTTTCCTTCAGGGCACACCTAGAAGCCCTTAGATCATTTATGCAGTGCTTAAGGTGGGAATTCAAATCCCTGAGCTCATCCTTTTCCTCCACCACTTTGTCCAGAGACATTAGGAGCAAGCAGCCAATGTCATTATATTCCTTAGTTTTCTAAAAATGTTTCAGCATCATATACAGAGTCATGTAGCTCCTGTTTTTTATAAGTGGTTGATTAGGAGTATCCAATGTGGATTTTTTTTTTAATATCTCTATAGATAGTTCATGCCATGGACTATCAGTGCTCTCTTTACTACTAGAAATAGGGTCATTAGCATTTTAAATCTAGTCAGTTAGAGAGTCAATTCCAGAATCCCCAGAACCCACTCAGAAAACTCGTCCTTAAAATTCTTTTCTTCTAGAACCACTCTTGGTACCAAAAATTTCTGTCTTAGTCCATTCGGGCTGCCATAGCAAAATACCAAAACCTGGATGGCTTTTAAATAACAAATTTATTTCTCACAGTTCTGGAAGCTGCGAAGTCCAAGTTTAAGGTGCTGGCAAGATTCAGTGTCTGGTGAGAGTCCAATTCCTCACAGACAGTGGTCTTCTTGCTGTAACCTCACATGGTGGAAGAGATGAGGGCTGTCTCTGGGGTCTTTTTTATAAGAGCACTAATTTCCATTCATGAGGGATCTACCCCCATGACCTGATCACCTCCCAAAGATCCTACCTCCTAATACCACCACCTTGGAGGTTGGGGTTTCAACATATGAATTTGGTGGGGGGACAAAATCTTCAAACTATAGCAGCGTGTAACCAGGCCCAGCCAATCAGCATAACTCATCCTCCTGGCTAACATGTGACCCATGGTCCAATGAGACTGTAGCACTTGTCACTGGGGTTGCAGCACTGACATAAGACAGAGGACTAAAGCTGCCTCAGTCACCATGTTCCCATAGGAGAAAAGCCTTCCTGAAAAAGACATAACACAGAGGAAGGCTAAGCCAAGAAATGTAGAAAAAGGTTCCTGAGGACCTTACTTAAGCACTTTGATTCACTGTGCCTGAAGCCAGGGCTGCCCTTAGGGCTTTTCAATCTCAGGGATCAAAAATTTCCCTTTTCACAGAAGCCAGTTTGAGCTGAGTTTCTGTCTTAGGCAACAGAAAATTCAACAGACATAGAGAGAATATGGGAAACACCATCCTCTTGGCTGCAACTTGCACATCTAGTCTCCGTCTGTGTGAACACTCAGAGAAGCATACTGGAGTCAGGCAGTCCCCCCAAACTTCCCTGCCTGTTTTCCTGGGGATGAGAGAAGAAATTGTACTACAAGGGCCAGGGTGTGGGATCTGCGAGAACATGACAAACCATCTCAAACTTTGTTTTTGCAAACAGACCTGCATGGATTTGGATTTGGTTGTTCCATGTTTATTGGAGTTCTTAACTCAAGTACAACATTTTCCAATCTAGAGTGTCTGTGTTGCTATGGCAACAGATATGCCCTCCCCCCGCCCCCCGCCCTCTAATTTGTGGCAAAATGGCAGATGACCACTTGTACAAGGCCAGCAGGAGACAAAGAAACTCAATGACAGAAGGTAGTGACTACTCGCTTCTGGCAAGCCGAAGTCACCTATCAAGTCTGAGTGGGTAACAGGACCAGTAATGGAGACAAAATCAATGGGGAAAATTCCAGGAAGATGAACCAAAGCAGGAACAAAGGAAGAGAAGAAGGGGTGATCCCTGCATATGGGGTAAGCCAAACGCAGTTCATTCCTGAGCAATGAAAGACTATGCATAGTGGAAAGTCCCATCACCTAGGACAGCTTCAGCTGCATGAAAAAGGATGCCCCAAACAATGAGACTTTACCAAGAAGAGCTTCTTATCTCACCCATCCAGTCTGGGGATAAGAGGACTCAGAGTTGGCTCCAGCTCATTAGTGTCATCAATGACCCAGGTCCCTTCAGCTCTTCCACTCTGCCATACTCAGGATGTCAGCAGTGTCTCCCTCATTGACCCAAAAGGGCTGCCACAACTCCAAGTATTACATGCACAAACAAAAATGCCCAAGAGGACAAAGGAAGGGATGTCTCTTTCTTATCAGAAAGGAAAATCTTTCCTAGAAGCCTTCTTCAGTCTTCCCCACAGGCCCCATTAGCAGGATTGGGTCACATGCTCATTCATGAGCTACAAGAAAGCCTGGAAAAGCATGTATCAGGCATGTTCAGCTTCTAGCATGAGATGTGGCCTCTGCCAGAAGAGAAGAGGGTGAGGGCTATGAATGGCTGTCGGGTAGACAGTCAACAATGTACCCAAACTTGAGACAGACTTGTACCAAAAATTTTGCCGTATCCTTGTAACACCCATACTGTCATTTACTTAATATTTTCCTTAAATAAATTTGTCTTTTGTTTAACCTAAATATCTTTTACTTAAGTAGGAAATTCTGTATTTCTACCATAAATGCAAAACTGCTATTAGATATGTTTTTCCAATCCATCTTCAAATAAATTCATAATGACTAATACAAAAATCATTTGCCTATTTTACTCACAAATATCTCTTGTCTCACCAGCAGTATCATACTTTGGGATGTACAGTAGTGGGATAAGCTCATTTCCCCCTAATTCTTACACCCTGATGCTAAGAATTCTCTAACAAAGAGCTGTACGGTGCACGGTAAATACCACCAAAGCTACCTTTTTACAGTTGCACTAACAGGTAAGCTCCTGCCTGTCACTCCCCACACCCCAACTGTCAAGGTGAAGACATTTAGCAAAATCACAGTAGGGGAACTAGCTGATTTCCCATCCAGCCACATCCCCTCTCAAAATGTTTTGTTTTGTTTTTTCCACTAAAAGGAAAACTGTCTCAAAGCCTACAGGATCCACCACATGCGTTAACACCCCCACCTGTTTGTCTAAGCGTGCTCACTCACTTTTACCCAGAAGGTAAATGCATTGACTGTCAGCAGAGAAAAGTGGCCAATGCCCATTACTTACATCAGAGGCTGGGCCCTTGTCAGCTCCAGGGCAGGAGAATGTGACAAATTCATGGCACCGCTTGTGCACAACAAAGCAGCAAACTGCAAAAGAGAAAATAAGGGTGGGAGGAAGGGAAGAAGGAAAGTGGAGAAGAGGAAGAGAGAGAAAGGGAGGAAGAGATCATTAAATCTGGGCTTCACCAACAAGGAAAAGCTTTATACCAAAGTAAACAATAACTTCAGCTTTTGCATCTTGTCCTGTGTTGAAGTCAAACTCTTGGGTACACGGATGTTGCATCTCACACAGGAGTTAAACTTCTAAAGTTAGCTAGGGTTCAAAAGATCCCATATGCTCAAAATTACACTCTCTTGAAGATTCCTCAAAGTGCCTGGTCTTCTATTGATTTTGGAACAGAATGCCGTTTCTTAGATCACGCGCCAGATGAAGTAGTTGGCTTGTGTTTAAGTCCATAATGCGTAAAAAATACATTATCTTTAAACTCTGGAATCACACTTTGAGAGATGTGCGTACTATGAAGGGCATGGAGAAACAGTGAGCAGGGATGGAAGACTCGTGCCTCCACCTCACCAGAAGCAATGTCAATCAAGTGGAAGAATGGAAGAAATGGGCTGCCATGTTTACATTATTACCTTAGTAGTTTGCAACCAAACACATATATACATATATTTGAATTTGTGTGAGTTAAATGCATCTATGATATGGCTCCACTATTGGGGAACTATATCAGTTGGGGTGGGGGGACAGTCAAGGAATAAACACAAAATAAAACTGATTTTTTGGTTCAAATCTTCTTTTACAGTTTTGTTGTTCGAATCTTCATTTATAACCTCTACACTGTGAGTTGTGGGTTTCTGGAGGATGGGTGCCATGCTTTAGGGTCCAGCTCAGAACCTTTCTAAAGTGGATGTGCAGTAAATGAAAACAGAACTGGAAACTATAAGGCTACCCCTAGAGAAATAATGGGTTTAGGTTACAATCATCAGTAGCAACTGACATCACAAAAAGATACCACCTGCCTTGATGAAAGCTCACACCCAACCTATGAAGCACTCTTGCCAAATAATCCAATCTGTTCAGGCCTCTTGATACAACTACAGATTTACAGAAAATACAAGTAATAAGGAACATATTAAATGACATCACAGGGAGACAACAACAACAACAAAAAAAACACCACACCTCCCAAAATAGCCAGAATGCAGAAAACTACAAAGCAACCAATATGGTTTCTTTAACAAATAAACTGCAAGAGAGAAAAAAGGGGAGAGAGAATAAGAGCATAAACTTATATTTGCAAAGAGATTTAAGAAACATATCCACTAAATGCAACATGTAGACCTTATTGGGATCCCAATTTGAATAAATCAATAGTTTAAAAAATTGTGAGACAATCAGGGAAATGGATATACTCACTTTTGGGGGCTATTAGGAAAGTACTGCTATTGATATTAGGGAATTAAAATTTTTTGATGTGATAATGGTATTGTGGTTATTTTTTGTTATAGAATCTTCATCTTGGAGGATACATCTTAAAATCTTTATGGATAAAATAATTCAATTCAAAATAATTCAATGAGCCAAGGAAGGGAGAAAAAGGGGAGGGTTATAGATGGAAAAAAATTCATCGTAATGGGTCATTATTGAACCTGGGTGATGGACACATGAGGATTTACTATACTAATCTGTCTACTTTCATTGATTGATTGATTGATTGACAGGGTAAGGAGGTGGGCTACAAAATTGAAATGTGCTAAGTCTTACATCCCTTGAAATTGCAGATATTGAGAAACAGCATACAGGACATTGTAAGGTTAAATATGTGTATTAACAATTAAGATTAAAAATAAGAATAGAAATGCCACGTATAACTTTCAAACCACTAAAAAGAAAAATTGGACCAAAAAAATTAATCCAACTATAACTCAAAAGGCCTTCTTCATGCCCCAAGATCATGTAAATATTATTCTATGGGTTTATTTGTACTTGTATATGGCATCATTTCTGCTTTAAACTCTTTAATCCATCTGTAATTTCTTGGAATCGGATGAGAAATCAGACTCTAATTCCTGTTTTCCAAATAGGTAACCAATTGTCCCAGCATCCCTTATTGAATAATTCATCCCTTCCCCACTGATTTCAAATGCCAGCCTTATTATATGTTCAATAATTATAGACACTGGGGTCTGTCTTCGGGCCTTCTATTCTGTTCCATTGATCTGTCTTGTAGCACAGCAATATGGGTTTTAATTATAGTTGCTTTGTAATATGTTATATCTTGGCAGGGCAAGTCCTCCCTCATTATTCTTATTTTCAACATTTTCTTGGCTATCACTGCATGTTTATTCTTCCAAGCAAACTTTAGAATCAGTTTACAAGATTTTAAAAATACCAATGGAATCTTTATTGAAATTATATTCAGTCAACCCCCACCCTTCAAAAAATGACTGGGACTTTGACTAAAATTGTCTTTAAATTCAGAAATTAAATTCAAGATAATCCACACTTTCACAGCAGGGGGTCCCACCAGGCACTGCCTGTCCCCCTTGTTGAAGTCTTATTTTCTTCATTTAAGACCTACAGATTTTGCATTTAGTATCGTCTGAGGGATTCTTTTTAAATGCTATTGTAAATTTGACATTTTTTTCCATTTTGTTTTCCAACTGGTCATTGTTCAAAAATAGGAAAGCAATAGATTTTCAGCATATTTATTTTGTAAGCATTTTGAACTCATAATAGTATGTGTGGGTTTTCAGTTGCTTTCTTTGAGCTTCCCAGATAGAGAACCACACTATCCCAAATAATAATATTTCTATTTTCTCCTTGCTGACATATAGGCTTCTCTTTTCCCCTTATGGTATTTCTACATCTGGAACTTTCAGAACCACATGAAATAAAAGAGACGACAGCACCGTCCCATTCCTGAGAGCTCCCCAGCTTACCTCTCCCCTACTGTCTACATTCCAACCACTCAGGAAAGTTTTCCACCTCTTCTCAAACTAACTTTTAGAATTTATAGTTTCCTTAAAAATATAAGAAGTGTTCTTCTCAATGTGCTTAAATTGTACCATCTTATCTGGGATGATACTACACCTGTTCTCATTCTGTCCTCGTAATGTGTTGCTAGGTAGTCTCTCATTATTTCTTCCAGAAGTTTGTCTTCTTTGTTGTCTATTTTATTCTTCCATCAGTTAAAGAAGCAGATGGTGGATATGTTTATCAATTCTAGTGGGTTTTGTTCTACTTTATTAATTGCTACTTTAACATTTTTTGGTCCTCCATATCTGTAGTGTATTACTACTTGTATGACTTATGGATTGGGAATATGAACTCTGGAGTCTGATGGCCAGGGTTGGATCCTGCCCCCATCATTTGCAAACTTTAAAACTTAGGTACGTTACCTTACTGCCCTGTGTTTCAGTTTCCTCTCTGAAAAATGACAGTGATAACAGTACCCATATCACGGTGTTGTTGTCAGCATTAAACGAGCTAAGCCATGGTCAGAACTGTGCCTACCATATCAAGAGTATTCAGCAAATGTCTGCTAATATAATCTACTACTATCTACTACTCTTTTAAAGCTTCTTGAATTGACTGTTCAATTAATTTAAGTCCCATTCCTCTTCATTAAAAATTTAAAGATTTTAAGGCTAAAAACCTTTCTTTTAAGTACAGTTTTGGCTGCATCTTATGTTTTATATTTAATGTCATCGTTGTTTAAAGTTTCTAAGTGGTCTATTACTATGGTTCAACTCTTTCTTTGACCCAGAACTATTTAGGAAAGCTTTTTCCCCCATTTTCAAGTAGCTGCTTTATTCTAGAACCTTTCTTTAAAACACTCAAAATGTCAGTTATGATCTTATTCATCCTTATCCCCTTTGGGGGCGAGATGTGAGGCCGGCCTCTTGTTTCCTAGTGTCTACCACAATTCCTGGTACATAATTGATATTCAGTAAATAAATGTCTGGTGAATGAATGAACAAAAAAATGAATATCTCAGTCATAGAAAAAGAAGAAAACATAACCAGCTTCATGGTAGATGTAGCTCCTGGCTGGTCCTTCACATTCCACCACCAGGGACACTTGTCAATCAACCATGGACCAGGTCACTTTAGGTAACCTTCCAATTAGGCACAGAAATAATCTATCGCCACTGAGGAGGAATCAATATGCCAAGTGACTTAACTAAGCCCCATCATGCTCCAGAGAGACACTGGGCACAGACTTTGGAAAGCAAATGACCTTCTGGTGCAGGTAATTCCTTTACACAGTGTGTTTCTGAAAAGTTGTGCAAATCAAATTTCCCATTAACTAAAACACTTTAAAGAAAATAGTAGGGCTGACTATTTAAAGAAACAAACTAAATCATTTTGTGATACAAATAAACACCCCCTCATTTCTATTTGGCAAATTCAGGGTAAAGCCAGCTTTTCTTAAAGATGAGGCAACATTTACTGAGCTGCTGAAAAATGTAGTAGGTCCTACTTTCAAACAGGTACCCAGTAAGTGCCAAGAATTCCTGGATGCTTCATGGTTTATTCAGTAAGCCCTTGCTCGGCCAAGGTTGAAAGCCTACAGCCCTCTGAGCCCAGTGTCTAGCTGTGCTTTATTAGGACTACACAACAGGGTCTCAAATTCAAATGCCTAGGGGCCAGGTGAGTAATGAAAATGTCAGAAGGCCAGGGAGGGGAATGCACGCATGGCCTGTTTAAAAGGGGAAATTGCTACTCAGCTCCAGCAGAGAACGAGAAAGAGATCCCAGGCTCCATCCACCTCTCCGCTCCCTTATTACATGCAAGGACATGCAGGTCACCTGCCGGCTGTGTAGGCAGGATAATGCTCCCCACCGCCACCACCACCAAAGATGCCCATGTTCTAATCCCTAGAACCTATGAATATGTTGCTTTACAAGGCCGATGGGATTAAGTTAAGGATCCTGATATGAGGAATTATGCTAATTTATCTGGACAGGCCCAGCATAATCACAAGCGTCCTCATGAGAGGGAGGTGGGAGAGGCAGTCAGAGGATGAGATGTGAGGATGGAGGCAGAGGTTGGAGTCACGCCATTTCTGCAAAGGAACACAAGCCAAGGAATGTGGGTGGCCTCTAGAAGCTCGAAAAGGCAAGAAACAGATTGTCCTCTAGGGCCGTCAGAAGGCATGCAGCCCTGCGGACATCTTGATTTTAGCCCCGGAAGACCCATTTTCAGAGTTTTGATCTCTAGACCTGTAAGATAAATTTGGGCCATTTTAGGCCACTAAGTTCGTTGCAGGAGCAATAGAAAACAACATACCAGCCAAGGATCAGAAACAACGTGGTTAATCCCAGGAGGAGACTACAGTCACAGGCCCAGGGGATACTTCCAGGGGGCCTCTCTGAAGTTTCTGTCCTAGGAAAGGATTGAGATCTCAACTCCGCTTCACAGAGCACCTCACCCCCAAACTCCCAGCTCTAACCAATAAAATGCGTTCTTTGCATGCCAAAGAGGGCTAAACTAAGTCATCAAAAAAAAGTGTTTTTCTCTTTGGAGTTGATTCTCTTCTTTTACCCAATTCTCACTGGGGTCTATAAGTGGAAAACTGACATTCTTGGGAAGCAATCGTCCTTAAAATCCATATCAATCTGGGATAGAAATTCTAGCACTAGCTGCAGATATCTGTGGTAGAAGAGAGAGAAGAGCCTTCAGAACTTTCCTAGGCTCTCGTCTCCTTCACGAGGCCCCAGATTAGCCAGTCTTCAAGTCCCATAATCTGCAGGAGTTTGGACTTGGTTTGAACCCTCATTTGACCACCTAGAAGCTGAAGGATATTAACCTAATTACTATACCTCTCTGAGCCTTGTTTTTATAGTAGTGCCTACTCTTATAAGGTTTTTGTGATGCTCAAATAAGAGGACACATGCAAAGTGCTTGGTGGAAGGCATCTGAGTTGGAGCCACCAGTATGCAGATGTTGCTCTGCAGTGGCTGGGGAGGAGCACTCTCCCCTCCTAGGTCAGAGATGATCCACATGCTTAACTGCATTAAACTCTGCCTGGCGCCCCACATGCTTCCCTAAACCATGATGGAAGAAAGGTCCAGTCACCGTCTCCACCCAACACCTGGCCTTGCTAGTACTAAGGAGAGCGACTCACATGGCCACGTGACTTCAGTTTGCAAAGGGCTTTCGTACCGTGCTCTAACCTGAGCCCCCTCACAGTCCTGCGGGGAAGGTGCTCTGATTCTCACTCTATCGACAGGGACAACTGATGCTCAGAGCGAAGTGATCAGCCCAAGGTCGTTCAGCTTGTATTGCTTGTATTTCAAACCAGGTTTGCCTTCCTCTGGAGCCCACACGCTCAACTTCAGTGGTGCAGATGCATTTGTGTTTGTCATTCATCTCACTGTTCCTGAAGAAATTCTCCCCCACTTTCCTCACCCCCGCCATTCACTCAGTTGCTAAATCCCACTGATTCTTCCTTCGCAACATCTTTTATGCCACATCTTCCTGTACGTTCCCCGCTGGCTCCCATAGTCTGTGATTTCCCGTGGATATGGAATTTTACAACAAAGCCTTAACTGGTGTCCCCAGAGATTGGTCATTCCTCCTTGATATCTCATCTCTATGAGCCCACGTTCCCATAACCATAAAGGAGATAAGACCACCAATGCCACGTGATTGCTACAAAATCTAAATGAGATTGCATGCACCAATGCACAGCAGCAGGGAATGGCGCGGTGTAAGCTCTCGATGAAGGTTCATTTACTTCCTTCCAGGATGGAGGGATTCATGGCACAAGCTCTGCAGCCTGGATTCTACACCAGGTGCCATCATTTATTAACTATGTGACCTTGAACAAACCATTAACCTTGCTGTGTCTCATTTCCTAGTCTGTAAAATAAGGACAATAATAGTACTTTCTTCATACAGTTGTGAGGATTAAATGAGTTTATATTAACACAGTGCGGGGACATAGTAAGTGCCTAACAGATGCTAAGTATTGTCAGTGTTATTCCTACCTACTTCCTCCCACCTGTGCAGCCTACCACTCCCAGAAAATTCAACCTCTGAAGACCCAGCTTTAATGTCATTTCCCTGCTCCAACGCGTTCACTGGCTGCCTGTTGCCTAAACCTGCACTGTCTGCTGTGGTAGCTGCTAGCCACATGGGGTTATGTCAATCTAAATTAATTAAATAAAATTTGGAATTCATTTCCTCATTCACCTTAGCTACCTTTCAAGTGCTTGAGGGCCACATGTGGCTAGAGACTAACATATTGGACAGCACCGATATAAGACATTTCCATCATCATAGAAAATATTATTAGACAGCAGCAGTCTAAAGATTAAAGTTCCAAACCCTTCCCCTGGCGTCTGTCCACAATACAACCACCACCTAATGCTACTCTCACCTCCTCTCACTCTCACCACTGCCCCACGCTCCTGCCAGGCGGGTGACTGTCCATTTCTGTTATGTATTTTACACATTCCCTGTTGTGCAAATTTGTTCCACAAACATACCCATGCTGACAGCTCATCACATGCCGTCTTCAAATGAATCTCAAGGCAGAGGAGCTTAATTTTCTGACCAGCAGACTGAAGGCACGATTGGAATGGAAATGGCATATTCCACAGCGTCATTCAGCTCAGCATCCCCGTGGGACAGATGACAGTTGGTTCATCCCACCTACCTTAATGCAGGGGTTACAAACTCAAACGCCTGCAGAGACCAGGCCTAGTGACAAAGTGAAGCAAGTAGGGTAGGGACACGGTGGCACTGAGCTGAACTCAAGAGCGCTTCCCTTCCAAGGGACACTTGGCTACAGCCAACAGTGGCCCTGGCTTCATTGCTCCGGAGTTGCCAGACAGGATTCTTTTTAAAGACCTGCACAGGCCACCCAAACACACGTGAGTGCTGCCAGTTAACAAGCTATGTCTTAGCTGGCCGTGCTGCCTCAAATACTTCCACCTGGGTTACATATATCTCCGGGCTAAAATATCCCCGACCACAGAACGCGGATAAGACCACCTACTTCACATATGGTTGTGAAGATGAGATCAGATTCGTGTGCCTAGTGTGTGCCTGGCTCATATCTAATTCGTAATAAAAATACGAATGAATGAATGAACAATGGATGAATCAACGAACAGGCCCTTTTGGTCACTCCCACACTCAGAAATCGCTCGTCATAGCTGAGTCAAGAGGAAGGCAGCGGAGGCCACGGGCGGTAGGATGGTTTGTGTGAATCTGTGGGCAGTCGGCCCCAACACAGAAAAGCTGTGTGAGTTCAGGGGGTCATCTCATAGCCCCACTTGGCTAACTTTGAGTATATAGTGAGAACTTCTTTTAAAAGCGTGTACCATGCTTACGCTTTAAAATTTCAAACATTGCAAATGACTACACAGTTGAGAATCACTGCTCTACTCTGTTACCAAAGAGAACTGTTCTTTCCAGTTTCTTGAATATCCTTCTAGAGGTATTCTGTGCATACGAGCACAAGCGTGAGTCTATATGTATATATGAACTGAGATATTCCCTATTTTCCTCTTCTTTTTAATCTCTGTTTTACCCATAGGATACAATTCTACACCACCGGTTCTCAGCCCTGCTGCATGCAGACTGGAGTCACCTGGGGAGCTTTTAAAACAGAAAGTGCTCAGGTCCCACTGTGAGATTCTGATTTAATGGGTCTGGGGGGAGGAAAAGAGAATAGGCACCAATACATTTGGAAAGCAAGCTCCTGGGTGATTCAAATGCGTTTGGAGAGTTGAACATTGCTAAACTGCACACGCCTCCACCACCTGCTTTTCCCCAGGCTAATACATCTGGGGGGTTGTTCCACCCCAATATGTAGAGAATGACCCTATTTTGTTTCTACAACTGCATCTTATTCCATCGAACGGGGGGGCTACCTTTTATTCACCCAGTCTTACGGGGAATTCTTGAAGTTCCTATGATGATTTTCTTCCTGTAAGAGCAGAGGAAGAGAGAGCAAACTTCATTTGCTTATCCACAGCCAAGCAAGAAGGAAGGAAAACAAAAGCAAAAGCAATAACCTTGCAGTGGTCAGCAACTGTAGGAAGGGAATGTTTTCATTTATAGCGTTCCAAATTTATTTAACTAAGTAAGATGAAGCAATTGAGCCAACAAGAGGTAAAGAACAGGCCTCAGAAGTAAATAATAAATAAACCCATGATAAAAAGCCACCCCCTGCCACCACCTTCTGCTGTAACATCCTGGGGGAGCCAGATCCCTGCACAGGACGGCTGCTAGGGACATCCTACTTGTTTGGATAACACACAGAGACTGTTGCTTACCCTATAGCCTCCCCCTTTTTATCAGGCCCCCCAAAATGGGTGCAGCAGGACACAACGCCATGGTCTAAGAGGACACATCAACACCTCTTCACTCATCAGCCATTTCTAGCTCAGACCAACAGGAGGCCTGACCCCCAAACCAAGTGTGATGCACATCTTGTTTCTGCCTGGCAGCATCCATCCTTTGTGCTTCTCCTTTGGGGAATAAATCACTCCTCTCTGACTCACAGTTTGTGTAAGCCAGTGACAGCTGCCCTCACTCTCTGGCTCCAAGGGTGGACATAGGACCAAGGGATGGGCGTGTGACTCAAGCCACCCAAAGAGAATCAACTTCAGAACTTTCACTGAGATTATCAGGAAAGAGGATTTATTTTCCAGCGGAGTCACTGAACTGGTAGTGAATAAGTCTGCATCTGCCATCTTTATTATCATAAAGGAAAAGCTTTACTGAGAATGAAGCCAACACAGAGAAAAGCAGAGCCAAGAGGTGTCCAATGACCACATAGGAACACCTTGATCCAACCAGACCTGAAGAACACCCCCAGCTTTTCTATATAAGCCAATAAATGCCTCTTTTCCTAAACCAAATTAATTGAGCTTTTGTTTCTCATGACTAAAGGAGTTATTTGGGTGAGAAGTTGAAAGAAAATAGAGGCAATGGAAGCCCCTATTTTCTCCTGTGCTTCATGAATTCCTATAAATAATCCTTTTTATTAAAATTTAGGGGCTTTGTATTAAGAGCACTTAATTCCATCAGTCCATGTTGGTAAATTGAGGAAAGCTGGGACACAGTGTTTCATCCTTCCCTAAATGTCTCTAGTTATCTCAGCCCTTGATGAAGACAAATGCACATAGGAATTTGCCCAGGTGAGAGAAAGTGCCAGGAGATGCGAGATTTGACAGGTCTTCTGTATTCCTGGGCACCTTCTCAGCAGGTGCCTACAGGATGGGGTATGCACCTTGCTGATGCAACAGTGATTTAAGCCTCCTGCTGCTACCAGCATCTACCTCCTGCTGGTGAATGAGAGGCCCCATAGCCAGCCACAGGCCACACCGTCTCTTGACATGACAATGAATCCCACCCATCAAATTGTGTGTCCTGAGCTGGGTAGCTTGAAGGCCAGAGATAAATTCATGTCAATCCCAGGCCCCCAACTCACTCTAAAAAAGCAAATGGAGAAAGCTTAATCCCACGGCAGGTGAAACCCTAGCAACAATTCTGCAAGGAGGGATGGGCTGCTAAATGAATAGTGGGAAAATCGCCAAATCACAGAGAGGGCCATGGAGATTACAAAGAGCATCTGTTGGGTTTGCCTACTCAGAATCTACGTCCCTCTTCTGGTGGCTGGAACATTGCTTTTCCTTTGGGAAATCATCCTTCCTCCGTCGTATGCAGTCCTGGTGGGGGCTGTCAATCAAAGTGCCCAGCTTTCCCCTCGCACACAACCCAACATCACAACATCAGCGAATCACACTCCTCCCTGGAATTTGATTCTTGGACAGAGAAACAGAGGAACAGAAAACAGCTGAAGCGGATTCATCCCAATAGTGCCATTATGTGAAGACTGTCCCTTAGTACCTGCCACCTAGACCCCCTGAGCTACTCTGGGCCCTGTCCTTTCTTAGGCCTGGCACTGCATGTGTGTACTACCCCATATCCTTCCAGCTGTTTTTTTTTTCCCCTGTGGATAACTAGAGTCCATTTCTGTGCTTACAAAAGAACCCAAACCAATTCAAAGACACCTGATCTCACCCTATACTGATACAAGAATCCTTTCTACGACATTCCCAAGTGATGGTCGCCAAGCTTCTCATTGCACACTTCCAGGACAAAGGGTTCTCTGCCTCCTGAGCACGACTCTAATACTAGAGAGTTCTTTCAACTGCACAGAAGTCGGCCTCCGAGTGACTTCCCGATCCTGCCCTCTGTGGCCCCTTCCTCCTCTCTCTGGCTCCTCTGCCTGTTCTCCCAGCGAGTCCCTATCAGAATTCCTCAAGGCTCTGTCAACCCACGAGACTTCAGTAACTCTCTTCATGCTGGTGACTTCCAAATGTGTACCTGTCAGTCCAGAGCTCCGCCTCAGGCACCACCCCCATTTGTCCACCTGCTTCCTCAACGCCACTGTGGGGGTGAACTGAACGCGCCCCAAACCAAGTTCTCATCCTGCCCCATTTCTCAGGATGTGGCTGCATCACTCACCCTGGGAATCACCCTTCGTGCCTTCTCCTGCCACCATCACTCTCTGCCAAACACCACTTCTGTCCAGTCTCACCCTAACTATCACTCAAACCAGCCCACTGCCCTGAGCAAAAAAAAAAAAAAAAAAAAAAAAGCTTGCTTCTTGTTTAACTCCTATCATCCTTCAAATCTCAGATTAAATATCATTTCCTTGCGGAGTCTTCCCTGAGCCACTAGTCTAGGTTTAACCCGCTTACTGTATGTTCCCATTTGACTTAACCTCTCTAAGCCACATTATTATTTTCAATAATAAAATGGGGGGGAACAAAAGGGTACCTACTCATAGAGTTGCTGTGATTAAATGTGACAACACGTTAAAAACATTAACAGAAAAAATAAACCTTAACACAATAACTGGCACATAGTCAGGTCATCATAAATATTAGCTTTTGTTAGTGCTGTTGCTAATAATACCCCTTTCCCTCCCACGCAGTTAACGCCACTAAAACAGAAGAGCCATGTGTTTTGTTCACCACTGTCTCCCTAGTGCTGGCGTAAAATAGGAGCTCAAGAATGTTTCATTGGCTGATTGATCGGTTGAGACTAGAAACCAACGACTGCAGATCATACTCCCCGACCCTTCTCCCCAGTGTCTCCCCTTCCCCAGTCCAAACATCTTCATTTCCTCCCAATATATTTTGGGTAGACAAGACAAAACCTTCTCACCATCATGCTAGACGCCCTGAGGCACAGTAAACTCATAGCAAAACAGTCCTCATGATGGAGACTTTCCACTTCCTTTCTTTTTTATTTAAATAAGACCGTCAAGAGGGGAAAACCTAAGTACGGAAAAATAAGAACTGGAAGGAAATACCAGAAATGTTGTTGGCGGTGGTTGTCTCTGGTTATAAGGACTCTGGGGCTTTTTTCTTATGTTTATAATTCTGTATTTCCCTAATATTTTAATATAATAAATCAAATATAAATGTTCATATACCTCAACTTCATGAGGCATACTTTAATACAAGCAAATGCCCTATTTTAGACACAGAGTTCAATGAGTTTTGACAAACGTATTACACCCACATCATTACCACCACAATCAAGATATAGTACGCTGGCATCACCCCAAAATGTCCCCTGTTCCCCTTTACAAAACATCCCCTCCTTCCACCCCAGCCCTTGGCAACCACTGATCCGCCTTCTGTTCCTATAGATTGACGGCCCCATACAGTCTGTGCTATTTCGTGTCTGCCTTCTCTCACTCAGAATAATGTTTTTGAGACTCACCCATGTACTTGTCAGTATCAGTAATTAGTTCCTTTTTATTGCTGATTAGTATTCCATTTTTATTCCAAAGTTTGCTCGTCCATTCACCTATTGATCGATATTCTGGGTTCTCCTCCCCTCCCCCCAGCTTCTGGTTATTATGAATAAGTCTGCTGTGAACATTCATTTATAAGTTTGTGTGTGGGCATATCATTTAACTCCTCTTGGAGAAGTAACCTAGGAGTGGAATTGCTGTGTCATACGGTAACTCTATATTTAACTTTATAAGAAACTGCCGCTGTTTTCCAAAGCAGCTGTACCATTTTATTTTTTTTAAGGAAAACAATCCAACACATTATCTTTTAATAGGGTTTTTCATTCTGGATGTTCAATTAAAGATGCTAGCAACTGTGGGAGGCTGTTACCACACTAGGGCTAAAGGGACAGTTGAATGAAATGGGGTAACAAGAGCGCAGTGGGAGCTGAAACCCTGGGAGAGGACTGCCTAGCAGGGGTTATTACTGCAGAGGGAGGCAGGAGATGGAGGGAGGGAACTGAGGGTGCAAATACCCCAAGCTCTCTCCCCTCCCACCCTCTAGTCTCTTGCTACCATTGGCTTAACTCAAAAAATCAAACCAGCAAGGGAACCCAAGAGATGCAGTCCACAGGGGGTCCACCTCCTGGGACACACAGCAGGGCAGAGAAGGGGGGAGAATTACAGTCACAGAGGAGGTATTGAATAACCAGCCACCATTCATCCTCAGAGGAGGGAAAAAGGAGAAAACAGAAGATCCGAAATGCTCCCAGAGGTCAACGCTCATAAGCCAAACCCTAATGAATCTTGGATGACAATCATACTATTATTACTATTACTGCTACTACTACAGCAGTAACTCCTACTGCTGCTGCAACTACTTGTAGTAATACTAATAATAACAATAACAGCTAATACTTATTGTGTATTTACTATCCCAAGCACATGCTAAGTATTTATAAGATTACCTTATGTATCCCTCAAGACAACCATAGAAAGTTAAGTCTATTATTATCCCCCATTTATGTATGAGAAAAACTGAGCCAGAGGTCTAGAAGACCTGCCCACGGGACTCCAGAGGTTGGTCAAACCCTGACCACTACTCCATACTGAAGAGAGCCAAAGATTCAGCCTTCAGTCTGGCTCAGGGACCCGCCTCCTGTGTGGTCGTGGACAAGCCCCTCTGTGCCTCAGTCTCCTGTTTGTGAAATGAAGGTACTACCTGTTCATCCTCCCCCCAGGACTACTGAGAGAATTTAATGCAAGAAAGCAGTTCATCAAACATTTTTTGAGGGGCCTTGTAACACCATGATCTCCCAACAGCCCTGTTTGTGGTAATGATTCCTTTCAGATACGGAACCCAGGACTGGGAAAGATTCAGCCACTGGCCCAAGATGAAAGAACTAGTAGAAGAAGAGGAAGGATGTGAACTCAGGTCTACCTGTCTCCAAAGTCATACTCTGTCCTTCAGAGAAGTCCAGGAAGGGCAAATGAAAGTACAAAAGGTGGGAGTTGGGCACCTTCACTCTTATATCCACGTTTTTGCACACGATTCAGTCTGGCTCCAGTGTCTGTCTGCGTATCAGCACACAAAAGCTCAAAGCTCCCAGGAGGCCAGCACCGATGCACTTCCCTCTGTCCTCGGGTGCTTCTACCTGCAGAGCCCTGGCGGTGCCCTGGAGCAACACCCCGCTCCACTCCCTGCATCTTGTTCTGATCTTCCAAAGTGCATATATTTATACACACAGAGCAGAGGGGGGTAACTACCCTTTGGTGCCTTCTTAGAGATGGCATTAACCTTGGAAACCTCCACTGATTTCCCAAGAAATCCAGCAAGGTCTAAATACAAACACACAGCTTCCTGCAGCCTCTAAACTCAGCATTCTTGTCACGTCTTAATACCCTGTCATTTGAGCAACACTCATCCTCCATGCACTTTGAAATCTCTTTTGCTTTATACTCTGCCAAAGGTTCCAATTTTTCTGTACTGGCATTGACATGATGTAGAAAGGAACATGTGAGCCATGAGGGCTCAAAAATAGCCTGGAACTTTTCAAGGCAGGGGCCTGTAGTGGGATGACAGGCAAGTTATTCTGCATAACAAAGCACTCTGTCCCCGGAGTCAGGCACAAGCCCACCCTTCCCCACGTACACACACACACACACACACACACACACGCCTATCAATCACTCCCTGAAATATCATATCTGTGGGAGGACGAGAAGATAACGGTACGATCAATGAAGCTCCAGAGAGGACTGGTGGGATGGACTTCACCCAGTGGGGATTTTGCTATTGACATTGGGTCAGTTTTGCTTCGTAGTGATGATGATGATGATGATGACGATGATGATAGCAACAGCAACAATAGCTAACACCTATCAACTGCCTACTATGTGGCAGACACTGTTCTATGCTCTTCACATAGATTAACTCATTTTAATCCTCACAACCCTATAAGGTAGGAACTACTAATATCCCCATTTTACAGAAGAGGAAAACGAGGCATGAGAAGTTAAGTAACTTCACAGTAAATGACAGTTCGGGACTGGAATCCAGGTCATCTGGCTCCAGAGTCGTTGCTCCTAACTTCCACTCTGAACTCCCCATGAGAGAAGCAGCCATCCTTAACGGTCCCCATTGCAAGGAAGGGAGGAGAATGTCCTTGACACTGAAACTGCAGGGAGAGACAATGTGCGGAACCCTTTTCTCTGGACCCTTGACTCCTAGAAATGGTTTGAGACCCACTGAGTCTCAGCACTTACTGAGCTCTTATATCCACCTGGCACTTCCCTGCACGAGTACTTTAGCCCCCCAACAACCTTTCCGGGTAGGCTGCCTTCATATCCTCCACTGTCAAGGTAAGGACAGTAAGGATCGGTGTGCTGGGTGTCCATCGTTTTCCCTTTCAGATTCATTCTTTATCGGAGTCCCAGGAGGCTGGCCCCTAGAGAGTTAATCATCCAGTTCTGCTAGTTTCCAGCTGGGCCCAGCCAATGGGTAGGACCAATAGGCGGCTGGAGGGGAGGAGAGAGGCTGGAATATTCCTCCCTGCCTTGATGCTGCATGTGGAAAGCAGCCGCATCCCCCCAGGACCACAGTTTCTGCTGGTGGTCCCTTCGTCCTTAGTTCTGGCTCTCAAGGGGTTACACACCAATTCCTCCATGTGTTTCTTCCTCTCTGGAGGTGGCAAGAGTGTCCCCCTGTTGCAAGTCTCTGGTGCCTCAACATTCCTTATTTGTCATCTTAACCTTGCCCAATCTTCCTTAAATAATCCTTTCGTGAAACCTTCTTCCTTGCAGCCACCTTAGTGGTTTCTATTTCCTGCAGGATCCTGACAATCACAGGGATGGAGGGACTTGTCCAAAGTCAAACAGTTAGTACAAGGCAGATAGGGCAGGTGGGTATGAACCTGGAGTCCATCGTCTCAAGCACTCTGCCATACAGCTTTCCTCAGAGCAGGGGGCACCAACTCACAGGCCTACAAAGGCTGGGCCAGTAGCATAAATGAGTCAACGGCGTGGGTGAAGTGCAACAGGGAGTGGTGGGGACTGGGGCAAACCAGAGAGCACACGCCCCACTTCAAGGTAGCCACATGTAAATGTAAACAGGCATTTCAGAGACTGTGCACATCATCAAAAAGAACCTCCATGACTACTGTTCACATTTTCCCAGGAATTTCACCACTCACTCTCCAAAAACCTCCTGCCGTTAGGAATTGTTCCTAATAGTGTCCTAAGCTTCTTTTCTCTTCAACCCCATTTTCCAACCCTTCCCACACTGGCTCTTAAGTCACTTCTCTACTTCTAAAAATTTCAGGCAACAAAGGTAATTAATGCTCAGGCTTCAAAGGCTGCTTTCCTGGCCCACTGCATTTTCTCCATGTCACCATCACCACCCTACGGCCCCCATGGGTGACCTTAAGGAAGCTGCTCCCATCCTCTTGTCGTCTGCTATTTGGGGCCTGGGAGCCCAGCCAAGGCTGCTGCCCCAAAGGAAGGACGAGAGAAGGAATATTCGAACTCACTCCCTGCAGTCTACAGTGTAGCAGCATCATCTGCTCTGTGGGCAGAAAAAGCCACAAGCACCTGCACGCAGGATAGGGAGGAGGTGTCCTCCACACCAACGACCTTGAAATCAGGCCAGCTGCTGGTCTGCAGGGCAGACACAGGCCTCCCTCCAGAGCAATTAGAGGAGCGTCTTACAGCAGGAGCTGCACACTGGCTCTGCACTACGCCTTAAATCAGATACGAAACCATTGCCAATTCTTAAGGTAGTAAATTCCATGCTTTTTAAAAATCCAGACTTGGGGCCTTTCTTTCAAACATATCAGAAGTCTTGCCCATATTCTCACGTGGTTGCAGAGCAATTGGAGCTGAGTCCACTAAAAGGTAAACTCCAAGAGGGTAGGAGATTTGCTCTGGTTTGTTGGCTGCTGTATCCTCATATGCAGAACAGTGCTGGGCACACCGTAGGTGCTCAACAAATATGCGGTGAATGAATGAATGAATGATGTTCTCCCTTTCAGACAGCCTTGCACACTCCATTTCACAGAAATCTCTACCTGGTTCAGCTGGCTCATTTAGGTTCCTTTCTAGGCTCCTGAAGTTGGTTGAGTTTGAGACCACCAACCTACAGCGAGAGATTTAAAGGCAGGCAAGACACAATCCCTGCTCCTCGGGAAGAAATTAGGAGGACTTTAGATTAGAGGGTATAATAGTAATCACTTGTAGAGATGCTACTTTGTGCTACATTATTCTAAATATTTTCCATATATTGCCTCCTTTAATCCTCACCATAGCCATTTGATAGGTCCATTGTACAGAAGAGGAAACTGATGCATAGAAAGAGACAGTAACTTATCCAAGATTACATGCCAGCAAGTGGTGACGGCAGGATTCCAATCCAGGCAGTCTAGCCCCAGAACACGTGGAAAACAAACATCTGATCATGAAGAAAGAAAGAGCAAGGCAATGAAGTCCCCTTGGCTTGGTCCTCAGTGCCCTAACGAAGCCACTTCTAGTGTCAGAGATGCTATTCTGCGACTTTCTGTCTGGAAGCAATTACGGACTGGATTCGTTTAATGTGTCTTTGACTTAATTCGATCTAAAACCACCTCGAGCAGATGTTCCACGAGAAGCCATCTGAGAAGATGCTTCAAGAGCAGAGTTTTGCTCAGCCTCCAGCTTAAATGGCTGAAGATACCCCCGTGGCCCTCTTAGTTCTGCTGTAACAAATGTGTAAAATCACAGATGGTCTCGACTCCAATCTCCTAGGCTGAAGTGGCCAAGAGAGAGATCATTCAAACTTGGCTGACCTACTTGGACTCGAGTGACTCTGCAGCAGAGCTCCGTGGTGTCATAGTTCCAGAAATGAAGCTCCAAGCCCAAGAGCACCACAAAACAGCTGACGCTGGCAGCTGGAGAAGAGGGAAGCAGGAGATAAACAAAAGTCTGGCTGCAGGAGGTGGCGGGGAGGCACCAGCCCTGCATTTTGGCGGCTACTGGAGAAGGCAGGGTGGCAGAATGGGAAGCTTAGGAAACACACAGACAGCTTCGGCTGGAATCCCAGCTCCACGCTCCCACTGCTATGTTGCCTTCTGATGAGGCACTTCCCCTCCAAAGTGCTGTTTCCTCACCTGTATAATGGGGCTGATCGAATTTTTATATGTATTCATAAAGTTATTGGTTCATAATCAATAATTATTGGTTATGATTCATAGGTAATTGATTCCTAATATGTCCATTCGTTGCTCAACAAACATGGACTGAATGCCTATTATGTGCCAGGCTGATACAGTTTGGATAAAGGTCCCCTCCAAATCTCATGCTGAAATTCCATCCCTAGCGTGGATGTGGGGCCAAGCAGGAGGTGCCTGGGTCACGGGGCAGATCCCTTCATGAAAGGCTTGGCGCCCCCCATCATAAGGCGTGGGTTCCCCTTTTATTAGTTCGTGAGAGAGCTAGTTGTTTAACGGAGCCTGGTGCCTCCTCCTCCCTCTCTCACCCCATGTGACACGGCCGCTCCCCTGTCACCTTCTGCTCTGATTGGAAGCTCCCCAAAGCCATCACCAGAAGCAGATGTTGGCGCCATGCTTCCTGTACAGTGTGCGGAACCAAGAGCCAAATAAACCTCTTTTCTTTAGAAATCACCCAGTCTCAAGTATTCCTTTATAGCAACGCGAAACGGACTGACACCCGGGAACTGCCCTAGGTACAAGAGAAGGCGACGAATAAGACTGATGAGGTCTTCGCCCTCCTGGAAGTGGCAGTATAGAATTCCAGCCCGGCTTCCTCATCTCTAGGATGGAGATCACAATGCTTACTTGGAAAGGTTATTTGGAGAACTAAATGTATACTATTTTTAATAAATAAAAAGTAGCAAACATTTACTTAACACTTACTAAGCGCCAAGAAAATTTCTAGACCAGAGATTGGCAAACTTTTTCTTCAAGGGTAGGAGAGTAACTATTTTAGGTTTTGCAGGCCACACGGTCTCTCTCACAGCTACTCAATTCTGTCCGTGTAGTGCAAAGGCTGCCACAGACAGACTGTAAACAAACAGGCGCAGCTGTGTTTCAATAAAATTTTGTCTATAAATTCAGTCAGTAGACCCACGAGCCGTAGTTGACCAAATCCTGTTCCAGTTCAGCACCGTCTGGTAGAATTTTCAGTGACGATGGAAATATTCTATTTCTTCACTGTCCATTGTGGTAGCTACCAGCTCACGGGGCTACTGAGCACTTGGAATGTGGCTACTGTCACTGCTAAACTGGATTTTGTCTTTCTGTTTAACTTTAATTCATTAAAATTTAAATTTAAGTAGCCACTCGCAGCTAGTGGCTACCATATCAGACAGCACAGATGTGGATGCTTCACACCTCATGTCGTCCGCACAGCAGATCTGGAGTATACAAAACGCCTGACACTACGGCTGTCACCAGTAGACACCCAGTAAACTGGAGCAAACGCTGCTGCTGTCATTTATAGTGACGATGACGTTGATGATGGCAGTGTTCAAGCCTAGAGCGAGAACACTGAGGATGACCTACCCCTGCGGCTAGCAAGAAAGAACATCATGTACAGACTGACGACAACTAATTGAGATAAAATGAGGAAAAGGGGACGCCTATGTGGCAGCCCCAGGCAGCCCTTGGAACGTCTCAGGAACAAGCCCCTCACTATCCTTAATGAGGCTCTTCCCCGGGAGGGGCGAGGCCACCGTCGTTAGATCAAACAGGCAACCAAGCGCTGGCGACACTCCACCTGGGCACCCAGGGACATCAGAGAAGACCACTTCCAACCACAAGAGGGATGGCCTCCGGCCCCCAACTGAAACTGCCTGCCTCACCTGGAGGGGAATAACGATCTCACTGCTCCTAATTAATATGCAGCAAAGGAGGCATCAAAGGCTCTTTTTTTAATTTTGCATTTTCAAAGAAAGTTTCAACCTTCCAATGAGCCTACCAGGTTTCAGGTTCTGTTCTAGGCTAATAATAAGAGCTATCATTTGTTGAGAGTTTACTACGTGCTAGATACTGGATGAGGAAAAGATACTATTATTATAATAGTAAACATAAAAATAATAGTTGGCACGATTAAATGCTTACCACGTGCCAGGCATTGTGCCGAGTGAGTACTTCATGTGTGTGACAACCACGTACTCCTCACAACAGCCCAGTGAGGGAGGGACTACCAGCATCCCCGTGTCAGAGATGAGAAAACGGAGGCTCGGAGAGGTGAAAGAACTTGCCCACGTTCTCACAGCTCAGGAGAGGTGGAGCCTGGATTCAAACCCTGGTTTGTCAGACACCAGCCCAGACTCACAGTCATAAAGCTGCCCTGCTGAAGACACAATGGAGAAGAAGACAGATGTGGCCCTGCCCTTGTGAGAAAAGCAGGCAATGGGACAGGCCATCAGAGTCTGAGTACGACACGCAGTGGTGGAGGAGGTGAGTGTCCAGTGGGGCATGGGGGAGGAGTAGCCCAGACTTGGCAGAGAGGGGTGATCAGGATAGAGGTTCCAGAAGAAGTGACTTCGGAGCTGGGATCCAAATACGGGCAGGGCTTCACCAACCAAAGAGAGTGCCAAAGGGGCTTCCAAAAGAAGGAAAAACATACACAAAGGAACCAAAAGAAGTACGATGGGGCTGGGGATTGGGCTGGGGGAGGGAAGAGGGAGAGATGGAAGTTGGACGGGGACGTTAGGAAGAGGAGCCAGGTGGGAGGTGGCCAGGGCAGAGGCATGCTGAGTTTCTGGTCACAACCACGTGGAAATGTCTAACTCTAGAGAGTGGGGAAATTGAGGCTGCAACTCAGAATGAAGTCAAGGCTGGAGATAGGAGTTTCAGAGCTCCGCCCAGGCAGGCGAGAGTGGAAATACCGAGATGATTCATAGAGACAAGAAAGGCAGAGAACTGGGCCCAGAGACTCGGTGCACGAACACCTGTTGTTGCTGCCTGTGCAGTATCCACTCTCGCATGTAACGGCACCTTGCTTGTCCTCTGGGAAACCACTTCTGCCCCTCTCAGTCCTTGTGGTTCAGGTGGGGCCAACTCTAACTCTGAGGGTGGTTATGGGACCCAGCCTGGCCAATGAGAGTACCCCAAATCCAAAAATTCTAAATCTGGAATGCTCTAAGATTCAAAACTTCTTGAGCATTGGCTTGATGCTCAAAGGAAATGCTCATTGGAGCAACTCAGATTTCAGATTTTCAGATTTGGGATGCTCAACTGGTAAGTATAATGTAAATACTCCAAAAGACAAAAAAATTCAAAATACTTCTGGTCCCAAGCATTTTGTATAAGGGATATTCAACCTGTACTACATCCCCATGGCCAATGTGATTGCTTTAGAAATGTATACATAACCTGAGATAAACCAATGGGAATGATACTCAAAACTTTTGCTGGAGGCCAGGCATGGTGGCTCACGCCTGTAATCCCAGTACTCTGGGAGGCCGAGGCAGGAGGATCGCTCAAGGTCAGGAGTTCAAGACCAGCCTGAGCAAGAGCGAGACCCGGTCACTACCAAAAAATAGAAAGAAATTAACCAGACAATTAAAATATATATATAAAAAATTAGCTGGGCATGGTAGCGCATGCCTGTAGTCCCAGCTACTCGGGAGGCTGAGGCAGGAGGATCGCTTGAGCCCAGGAGTTTGAGGTTGCTGTGAGCTAGGCTGATGCCACGGCACTCTAGCCCGGGCAATAGAGTGAGACTCTGTCTCAAAAATAAATAAATAAGAAAGAAAGAAAGAAGGAAAAGAAAAGAAGGAAAGAAAGAAAGAAAGAAAGAAAAGAAAAGAAGAAAGGAAGGAAGGAAGGAAGAAAGGAAGGAAAAGAGCCAATGAATGAAAAAGAAAAGGAGACATCAGAAGTAGAAAGGGAAGTCAAAATAGGGAAGACTAAGAAGTGACAGCCGGCCAGGCGCGGTGGCTCACACCTGTAATCCTAGCACTCTGGGAGGCCGAGGTGGGCAGATCGTTTGAGCTCAGAAGTTCGAGACCAGCCTGAGCAAGAGCGAGACCCCATCTCTACTAAAAAATAGAAAGAAATTATATGGACAGCTAAAAATATATATAGAAAAAAAAATTAGCCGGGCATGGTGGCGCATGCCTGTAGTCCCAGCTACTCGGGAGGCTGAGACAGGAGGATCGCTTGAGCTCAGGAGTTTGAGGTTGCTGTGAGCTATGCTGACGCCACGGCACTCACTCTAGCCTGGGCAACAGAGTGAGACTCTGTCTCAAAAAAAAAAAAAAAAAAAAAGAAGTGACAGCCATGGGTAGTGTCAGTGCCACAAGAAGGATAAAGACATAAACGGCTACTGAATTTAGCTAGGAACCTCAGGCATTTGTCTTAGCTTGGATGTCCCAGAAGCAGACTCTAAGACAATGCCTGAAGTACAAATAGTTTGTCTGAGAGGTGATTCCAGGTAACACTAGCAAGGAGCCAGGAAGCAAGACCGGGAAGGGAAGGAAGCCTGGAAAGGCGGTGTTTTCACGTTGGGCAACTGGCGCTTAATGCAACTCCAAGAAACTATCAAATACGGCCTCAGAGGGATTTATCTTCCACTCCCATCAGCCAAAGGCTCCACAGCCTAATGAGCATACGGACAGATGAGCCAAGGGCCAGAGCAAACCCACAGGCAAAGAGTTGCAGATACAGGCCAGAAGGGTGTGGGGACAGCGCGGGGCCCCAACAGTGCCACAGCATGCTGCTTCATTTTTCTGCACCTCGAGTCCTCATCAGTAACACGGGGGAAATCACCTAAAACTGCTTCAAAGATTAAATGAGGATAAATCCATATCCATACTCAGCCGGGCACCTTCAAGACAATGCTAATAAACACATGCTAATATTTTCACTTTTGGCGACCTTTGGGGGAGCGACTTTGACACAGGGCTATGGAAAGCGGAACCCATGAGGAAGTGACACCCGAGAGTGCAGACTGCTAATTTGAGGCAGCACCAAACCTAGGAGATTCCAGCTGGATGAAAGATTATCACTAATATTCTATTTAAACAGTAAGCGAGTTTGCGTCTATTTGCGTGCAGAAGTCCTTGGTTTGGCAAGAGGGCTTCCTGCCAGGCACTGCCTTCCTTCCACCCGTCCCTTTGTAAAACACCAGAGCCACTCCCATTATTGGAAACAAAGCCACAACCTACATTCACCTGGTTTCTTTGCTCCTACCCCAAAGTTGCATTTTTGAAAGATTTGGGAAGATCAAATAGAGAGTGAGGAAGAGTCAGAAACTGCCCCCACGGTGTCAGTTTCTCATCAGAGCCTCTCCCTGAAGATTGGCCTGGTTGACTCTAAAAGCAAAATGGAGGCCGGGCGCGGTGGCTCACGCCTGTAATCCTAGCACTCTGGGAGGCCGAGGTGGGCGGATCGTTTGAGCTCAGGAGTTCGAGACCAGCCTGAGCAAGAGCGAGACCCCACCTCTACTAAAAATAGAAAGAAATTATATGGACAGCTAAAAATATATATAGAAAAAATAAGCCGGGCATGGTGGCGCATGCCTGTAGTCCCAGCTACTTGGGAGGTTGAGACAGGAGGATCGCTTGAGCTCAGGAGTTTGAGGTTGCTGTGAGCTAGGCTGACGCCACGGCACTCACTCTAGCCTGGGCAACAGAGTGAGACTCTGTCTCAAAAAGAAAAAAAAATAAAATAAAAAAAAAAAAATAAAAGCAAAATGGAAAGTGGTCAGGAGAATAATGATGAATCACCCTAATGCCTCTGGTACTCGCAGAGCACACCAGGGCTTCAGGAATTCTGTTTCTTTCCTCCTTGACATGATCCACGGGGTATAAGTGATGCAACTGAGATTGTTTATTCTGTAATTATTTTAACCAACACAGCACTTAGGGTGAGCCAGACACCCTGTTCTACAAACATTAATTCATTTAATCTCCATAGCAGCCATGTGAGATAGGTACTGTTATTATCCTTATTTTACAAATGGAGAAATAGAGGCAAAGAAACGCCAGATAACTTGCCCGAGGTACATAGAGTTGTGAGTACAAAACCAGGATTTGAATGAAGGCAGACTGGGACCAGCATCCGGCTCTGAACCACCACCATTCTGCTACCTCGAAGGCAAATCAGTGAACTTGAACTCCCCTAGACCCTGGCACTAGATCAGTCTACTTCTGCAGGTATTGGTAAGGGGGCACTTAAAATAATAATAAGGTGGAGGAGGAGGAGGGGAGTGGGAGGGAGGAGGAGAAAAAAGAGAAATAACAGTAGCCAATAAGAGCTACATTTATTGAGCATTTCCTAAGTGCCCAGTGCTGTGCTAAGCAATCATAACAATAAATAATAATATGTAATCATAATCTTCAGAGCAATTCTAGGAGGTAGTACTGTTCTATCACCATTTTACAGAAGAGGAAGCTGAGCCGTAGAACTGGGTGAGCTTATTTAGCTAGAAAGTGGGAGAGCTGGTATTTTAACCCAGACCTTTACTGCTAAATTTAAGATCAGTGATCCCTGAAGCTGCAGAATGATGGAGCTTTGAGTTGAGGGAGAGTGAGGCCACACACTTAGCTTCAGTGGCCACAGTACCCTGGTGATGGCCAACGAAAGTACCAAATAGTGTCTTCGGGGTTGATTCAGAACAGCCTGAGAGACTCAGACTTCACGAGGGCAAGGAAGGCAGGTGCTTCATGTGGGCCCAGGCACGGAGGGAGTGAGGACGGCGTCACACTGAGCACCAGAACTTGGGGCTGAAGCTTTTGTTTTGATGGAGCGTTTTTATTCTCCTCTCTCCTGGGACACCTGAGGCTTTGGGTGGGTACTCAACTTTCTCAAAAAAATAAAAAATAAAGAAACAGAAAACAACATTTCCTTCCCTTTTCTTTACCCTTCCAGAGCTCACAAGGTTTAGGAGCTACACGTTTAGTAGTTTATCATTCAACTCTATTTAGAATAAAAGTGGCAGAATCACCATCCTTAAACAAAGGCTCCCTGACCTGTGTCTGTCCTAAAACTTTCTTTTATTAACTTCAACTTTATTCGTATTGGAAACCATTCCACATTATCTACTGGAGCTATTTTTAATAGTGTTTCTTAATTATACAAGCAATTCATGAATACATTCTCCTTTCAAAAGATTAACTTATTTTTACATAATCCAAAAATGTCTAATCTTTTCCTTGATAGCTTCTGGGTTTCCCTCACTCAAGGTTACAGGAATAAGCTCCTAAAATTTCCTCTAATATTCTTTATTACTTCTAATTTAAAATCTTTACTGTCCGTAATTTACTCCATCTGTAATTTATTTTTGTATGAGTTAAGAATCAAACTCAGCATCCTTCCACATGGCGATCCAATTATGCCAGCACCACTTATTAAATAAACCATTTTTTTCCTACGGATCCAAAATGTCACCTTTTAATACATTAAGCTCCCATGTTTTCCAAGACCTTTCAGTCCTCTTTGGGGCTCCTACCTCTTATGCCACAGCTGGAAGAATTTCAGCAATTATTTGAAACGTGTTTCATGGCTTAACAATAGGTATTTTATCTTTCAAAAGACATTTTCTAAGAGGCACTTTCATGCACTGTTGGTGGGTGCATAAATTGGCACAACCTTTTGGAGAGCAATTTAGTAATATCTATTACAACTGAAAACGTTCATATCCTTTGCCCTAAAAAACGCACTTCTAAGAATTATTCTACAGTAATCCTCACTGAAGTGCCCCAGAATGTTCACTAATGCATTGCTCATTATAGAGGAAAATTGGAAATAATCCAAATGCCCATTGAAAAAGTATTGGTCAAATAATAAATATAAATATAATGTAAATAATGTGCTGGCCACCATATTATGGAATAAGCTACCACCATTAAAAAAATAAGGTAGAGGCTGGTAGTGGCTCACGCCTGTAATCCTAGCACTCTAAGAGGCTGAGGCAGGAGGATTACGCGAGGCCAGGAATTTGAGACCAGCCTGAGCAAGAATGAGACCCTGTGTCTACAAAAAATAAGAAAATTAGTCGGGCGTGGTGGCGCACACTTGTAGGCCCAGCTACTTGGGGGGCTGAGGCAGGAGGACCTCTTGAGCCCAGTTTGAGGCTGCAGTGAGCTATGATGACACCACTGTACTCTAGCCCAGGCAAGAAAGCAAGACTCTGTCTCAAAAAAAAAAAAAAAAAAAGAAAAGAAAAGAAAGAAAGAAAGAAAAAAAAGAAACAAACCAACCAACCAACCAGCCCAATATCACATAGTAGGCAGTGCAGCTAAGTTGAACTAAGGTGTTCTGGCTCTAGCGTCCATGCTATGCTATCAACTCGGAATCTCAGAATGTCTGTGCTCATCGCTGACAACTCTCAAACTCCTTCATTCCTCCTCTACTCCCCAGTCTAAACTAACTAATAAATGGAGCTAGGAAGCTCACCCCCACTGGATAAAATGACTAGCTGTGGGACTTCATACGACACCTCCCAGGGGCACTAAATAGGCCAGGATGTGCACGGGGCCTGTGGAGCCCACTGCCCTTTCTGAGGAAGGGTCTTTCTGCAAGAGTCTCTGAGGCTCATGTTATATGAAACTAACAGAGCTCCCATGGTCACAAAAATTAGCCCAGGAGGCCTTCCCTGACACCTCCTTCTAAAACGCTGACACCACTAAATGAGTCTGAGATTTATGCATTCCTTTAGTCCCTTTATAGCATTCATCCCATTGGAGGTCTGGCTGTCCTCTGTGACTACATGCTCCTTAAGAGCAGTGGCTGAGTCTGTTTCATCCATTGCTGTAAGCAATCCCATTGTAACGCTAACACCTGAGGCTCAATTAATATGGATGAACAAACGAAAGAATGAATGAATGCACTAATGCATCACATCTCCTGCTGTAGCCTTCCTTTCCCGCCAGGAAGATCTTCACTCAACCACCCACAAATTCCTTAAGGCCACAGGAAGAAAATCAGAAGAATCTCAAAAGCTCTAATCAGCAAATGAAAACAACAGCTAAATTAAATGTCATTTCTAACAGGATGAGGAGCTCTCAGCAGATGATTCTCAATTAATTCAAAGAGGCCCTGGGTGTGATGCCCAGGGCTTCCTCCCCAGCTGCGAACAGGGTGGCCCAGCGCCGACTGCAGCGCTGATGCCCAGCTAAACCGGACAGCGCTGGGAGTAGCCGCTAGGGAAGCCCCACACAGCGGCCAGATCATGCACGTTTTCAAAAGAAGCTGGAAATTGTCTATGGTTTCTAAACTTCAGCACAAAGTCACTATCGAAAAGCAAAACCCCTGTAGACAGCTGGTGAGCTTTCTCTAGAGTAAATCATGGTGAGAGAAATGGCTGGGCAGTGAAGACTCAAGCTCTGCCATTCATTGACTGGGTGCCTTTGAGCAAGTTGCTCAAACTCTCTGTGCCTTAGTGAAACAGGGAGCAGAAAGGCATCTCATTGGATTGGCAGGATGATTAAATGCAATCATGTGCGCAGAATGCTGCGTGCGGTACCCCGAACATGGGAAGCAATGAATTAGGCCCTCTCAGTACAGGTTGACTGGAGACCAGGTTTTGCAGCCTCGTGCAATCGCACTGCAATTCCAAACCTACGGTGCTCACTCCTAAACCTGCCAATTCAGGAGGTCTCCTATCCAAATACTCCCAGAGCTCCCGAGCCAGCCTCCCTCCACCATCCAAATTCGTGAACAGAGCATTTCCATGGTAATAACCTGCTCCACAAAAGGTACAGTAAATATTTACTATTTTTCCACACATTTCAGATTGTTTGGGTCTAACAATCTAACTGGCACTCTCCACCGCTTCAGAAAATGACAATGGAGAAGCCAAGCCCGTGGGGACAAAACAGAAGCACCTTCAGCAACAGGGACATCGACAAACCACGTTGGCAACCAAGAGCATCATGTGGCCACAGATAAAGAGATTTCAGGAAGCTCAGCTCACAAGGGTGCCTCCCACCCCCCAGAGCTATTTAACCCCCTCCATTTCCCCACCCTCCCAACAGCAAATGCCATACGCTGCAAAGATTCTAAACACCCCCTCACCTCCCTTCTCTCCCTCCCTCTCCCTCTCTACGCAGCCCCCAACACCCACACACATACTCTGGTCCTCTCCGAGATTTTTGAAGCCTCGTTCACACATACACAGAACACGACACCACTGAGAGTTCTAAGTGATAACCCCCCAATGTGCACACACGCGCGCGCGCACACACACACACACGCACACACAGTGTTTGGTAATCGCCAGAGCCCCCCTGTCCTTGCTCAGAGAGGGGGGTCCCTTCCCCAGATCGAGGGGGGCCTCTCTGCCCTGGGCTTTTGAAATGCCAGCTGAGCCAGGAAGATCTTGTGATTCACTGTCTGACTCACTCCCATCTCTGCAGCGACCCCCTCTCCGCAGGCAGGGCAGGACACGCTTTCTCATTCATTCCCTCATTCAGGCACAAAACCTGTTTTAGGCAAAAAGAAAAAGGGGAAAAAAAAAAAAACCCTTCATTCAGGCACAAAACTCTGTGCCCAGGCTTGCGCTAGCCCCTGAAGAGACAGAGAAGAATGCAATGCAGCCCCTACCCTCAAGTGTCTCATAGTCTGACAGCCAGGGAGACAAACAGGTCCCCACCAATCAATATGATCAATGCTATCAGACAGGAGATGTGCACAAGTTACCTAAAGGAAGCCAGAAGCCACTTAGAAGACTGATGCGTTTGACTGTGAATGTGCAAAATTTCTGCACGAAGAAAGAATTCATAAACCGAAAGGAAAGACACAGGACAGATCAAGGGGATTTATTTTCAGCATGTATCACAGATTGGTATCCAGAATATACAAGGATAGTTACTACCAATCAATAAGAAAAAGACAGCCCAGGAGAAAAACGGACAAAGTAATACGAAGAAAGAATTCCCAGAGAAAGAAATACAATTGCCCAAGAAGTATATGAAGATATGCCCAACCTCATGAACATCTGGGAAATGCAAATTAATACAAGATATTTTTCACCCATTAGATTGGCAAAAATTGAACAGTCTGATCACTCAGTATTGGCAACCCTGTGGGCTGAATGAATGATGAATGAGAGTGTACTGAAGCACCTTGGAAGGGAGGAAATGGGCATTCGGTTACTTTTGTTATGCATCTCTCTCCCCCATGTGCTTTGCACATGATAGTCACTCAGCAACCCTCTGCAGAATTGAGTCAACCAGGAAAAGCACTGCAGCAAATCTGAGCTGTGGAGGATCTTTATTATTCAAACACTCTTCCCTGTGGCTCTTCTGGGACAGTGGGGATGACTGCAAGTGGGCTAACAGGTCTGGGAGCAGGAGCTGGAGACCTGGCAAGAACAGGGCTTGCTACACAGGGACCAGAGTGCTCCCTGGACACTGGTCACTCCTCCTTTCCTACTGGAGGCCAACCAGGGATGCTCAGGCACAGACAGCAATGGGACCCGAGAAAAGGGAGGTTTGTAGGGGATTATTCACTACGGAGAATAGGGAAGAAACAGATCAAGAGACGAGACGCAAAGTACAGAACAAGGAGATGCTTTTGCTAAAGTGAAACTGCAAAGAGGCACCACCCTGGAACGCTGTGCCAAGCCCTGGAGAAGCAGCATCATCAGGCCTGAGGTGCCCATGGGCACTAGGAGATGCCCCCTGTTCTACCCAATGATGGAAGTAGCCACCACATATTGCTTACTGTGTGCCAGGCACTGAGCTAAGACCCCCAGGGGCCTTATCCCTACAGCCCCCTGCCTATTTCACAGAGGAACTCAGAGAGGTTAATCGACTTGTTTGAGGCTACACAGCTCGCCCACGGCAGCACTGGGATTTGAAGTCAGATCTAACTGATTCTAGAACCCCCTACTCTTAGCCACACTGCTTGGTTTTTAACTGGCCTAGTGCCAGGAAGTCAGCTCTCAAGGAGGAAGTCCTGCCCAGCAACGGGTGGGGAGTGGAAGGAGGTTTATCCTCAGGAGGAAAAGCAGGAGGACAGCTGGGGTGTCCAGTGGGCCAGGCATCTCTGAAGAGTCGCTGTTACCATTTGGGGACACAAGAGTCTGGAATCCAGGCTACTTCCGGGCTGAGGTGAGCGTGGGTGTGCCGTCCTCCTCCCCACCCACATCTGTTTCCCCCAGAGGGATCAACAGGAAAAAAAAAAAAAACCTTCAAATCAGAAGGGCCGGTGCTGCTGTTGACAGAAGCAGTGAGGAAGTGGGCAGCCCAGGAGGCCACATCCGCCCCACAGAGAGGCTCCTTGGGGCATCACGGGCAGCGGCAATGCCAGGAGAGTGGAGGAGGAGGTACCTCTGGGCCCAGGTGAGGAAGAAAGGAGAGGCTCCAGGTCCCATCCCAAGCTGAGGCACAGTGCAGAGTCGGGTGTAGCTGGACCCACGTAGCTCTGGCATTCCTAGATCTCACAGAGATCTGGGCCTAAAACGTGAGACCTCCGGCAATTGATTCAAGCTCTCTGGCCTCAGTTTCCTCATCTGTAAAATGGGGATAAGAATAATCTCTTCCTAGGGAGTGGGGCTAGGACCGAGGCTGTGAGTCAAAATGCCACCACTTAATCGACTCACACCTGCCTGGCTTTGTGCCTGCCGGACCACCCCACTGCCACCAAGTGGGAAACGCTATGAGAGCTTGTCTGCCTAGTTCATTGCTGTATCTCCTAGCACCTAGAACCAGCTGTGGCACACAGTAAGCGTTCAGTACATGTTGGTCGAGTCAGCAAAGAGCAGGTGCTCAAAAATATTTGTTGAAGAAAAATGAAGGACAAATAAGAAGGAATGAAAAGAGGGAAGGTGGGGAAGGGAGGGAGGGAGGAAGGCAGAGGGATGTTGGACTCCCAGGAAGGTTCCCAGCCCGTGAGATGCAGCGGAGATTAACTAGTTAGCCAAACTTCCTCTCCAAAGACCTCCGCCCAAGAGAGTACTAACCATTTTGTCACAGTCAATAGGACCAAGCGCTGCTGATCAGTAGGTGGCTGGCTCACTTCTTGACCAGTTTTTGAGCTTGAGCCAAGGTTTCCTTTCCCTTCCTCATCTAAGGAAGCCCCAGAGGACAGTTCTTCCCTTCTCTCTCTGAGTTTCAACCTGATTCTCCTTCCCTGGCGTCCACCTACAGACTCCGGAAGAGCGCAAACATTCTAATGTTCATTTGTGGTCTCGCACAGTGCAACTTCTGAGCCAAAGCCAAGTGTTTATGCCTGAATCACTGTCACTGGAACAGTTGCCTCTGATTACCACTCCTCAGAAAAATGTGTGTTGTCGGTACAAACCCAACAGGCATGCCCAGCCCAGGTGTGGATCTAACGAAACCCCGTCCTACCGGCCAGTGATTTGCAAGGACCTTCCCACACCTACAAATCTCTTACGCTAGATATGTGCTCGTTAACAACATGTGCTTTGGAGCTAGATTACCTGGACTCAAATCCTGGTTCCTCCACTTACCGACCATGGAACTCTGACCAAGTCTGTTCACCTCTTCATGCCTTCATGTTGTCTTGAGAAGAGCAGTCTTGGAGGCCATGGGGACAGGCAGCAGAGAGTTTTAGTAGAAGGACACCAAGCTGCTCTGTCAGGGTCCACTAGCCCTGTGCTACTCCCAGTGTGACCCATGGACCCACAGCAGCATCTGAGGGTCTGTTAGAAATGCAGAATTCCTGGCCCCGCCCCATATCTACTGAATCAGATCTGCATCTTAACTAGACCTACAGGTAATTCTTATGCATGTCAAAGTCTGACAGACGCTTCCCTGGTCAGCTCTGGTATAAACAGGAATTTAAGAAGAAAAAGTTGACCTGCTGAGAACCAGCATTTCCCCGAATCTATTAAGCCAAGCACTATGTTAGGTATTTTATGTACTTATCTCATTAAATCCTTTTAACAACCATACAGCCTTTTGAAGTAGACTTGCAGGGTCCCATTTTACAGATGAGGAAACTGAGGTTTAGACAGGAGATGTAACTTACCCTTTATCATTATATCCACCTGGGGACTGACCATTACTCATTCTTTGGATGGCCACTTGGGTCACCCCTTTAGTAAAGAGGTATTCCTGAATGAATACCTCTTCAATACTGTCCAGGCAGGATTAGCCAGCCCTGTTATTCTCTGATAGTCTGAGGGGCCTTATAAAACTCATCCCTTGACCCCTGACAGCCCAGTGAAGTGAGTAGAGAAGGCAAGAGCCTTAGACTTCACTCTGCTACTGATTAACTGACAATAACAGATACATGATTTAACCCCTCTGAACCTCAGTTTCCCCACCTGTAAGAGGGGAAATAAACCTTAGGTTTCAGAGTTGCTGCAAGGATAAAATGAAAAGACATATGTTATACACATGAAGTCATGCTGGGACAGAGAAGTGTGAGCTTTTTATTGCTGTTAGTTATTGCCCTATACATATCCCTCTTCCAGTAGTGTGTTAGAGTGTTGGTGTGTTGGTGTGCATTTCTTCCCTACTCTGTTTTCAGTGATGGCACATGAAATTGACCATGGTGAGGGTGTTTACACCATGGAAATTGGCCATAAGCAAGCACTGTGTACCGGGGTTATTTATTGTTTTTTAGCAGGAAGCCAATAATTAAACATTTATCAGCATGCCATTGCCTCTTCCCTCCCTTCTCTGACCCACAAATCAGTAGGACTTCCCAGCACTAAGATTCTACAGCTCCTGGCCTATGACTTCCAAGTGGGAGGTCACTTGGTGCCTCCACCTGCCCCAGAGAAAGCCCACAGTAGACTCCTCATTTATTCATCCGACCCACACTTACTGGACACCTATCACGTGCACATACAGCTTGTCACCCCTCCCGGAGGGCTGCAGGTGCCCCGCCATCTGTCATCCAGCATATCAGAAAAAAAAAGAAAAAAAGGTTTCCCAGCTATGATAAATGAGGGAAGGAAACTAATAAGAAGTTCTAAAGGTGGCAGGGGAAGGATCACACACATCATCTCCATATCATCCTCCATCAATGGTAAATTACCTCCTGACACTAGGATAACCCTTTCCTTGCCCCTCACCCACACTCACCACACATAGCAGGAATTGAGTGGCATAAAGACAGACAACACTGTTCATGTTCTCACTGCCTGAATTGCCCGGGTGGCTCTGGGGTGCCTGGGAGGTCAGAAAGCTCAGAACTTTGGTCACTGAAATGAGGGCAACTGCCCCGTGCCCCTCAGTCCCCCTCTCTGCACCCCCAAGCTTACATGCTTCTTGGTCCACCCCTCTCCCCTCATCCCTCCAAGAGCCTCCTCTCTGCCCTCATTTCTCTTCCCTTTTTCTTATCAGGATCCCCTCCTTGTCCCCGAGTCCCCTCCTCTCTCTGACCCTCACTCTGTCTTCTCATTGCTTCTCAGCCTGCAACAGCAGGAGCAGGGCTGAAGACGAATCAGACATTCCTTAAACTGCTGTTATGAAACTAGCCAATTCACATTACATTCAGCAAACTGGTTTTGGAAGGTTGACCCAGGGCTGTACCGTGAACCAGAACCCCATGAGAGTTCATGAGCAGGTGAGGGAGGAAAATTACTCCAGCCCCCAGAATCTGGTCCCTCAAGACCTGTCTCTGACCCCCAGACACTGCACTCTTTGTATGGCCCTCCCTCCAGCCACCCAAGGACACGTGGCAGTGGGAGTGGAGTTAGACTCTCGGGCCACGCAGACCTGGGCTTTTCCAGAAGGGCCAGAGTGCCCTAACATTTGACTTTGATGATTCAAGCATTTGTCATTCCAACTCCCCCACAGCAGGGTGAATAAAAAAAAATCTAAAGATTTAACTTAAAAAAAGTTTAACAAGTTAATTTTCTAAATTTAAAATGTTTCAGAAAGAAACACAACCTACATAAGGATAATTTTAAGCTATATTAAAGCTCAAAGATGACATCATGGAATTCTAATTATATAGACTTTGAGGCAATAGAGTCAAGTAACCTTTCTGGATACAGTTAGAAATTTTTCACAATATGTTGATACTATGTTGATATTGCGTCTTATGGATACACTAAAAGTCCCTCTCATAGATTATTTGGAAAAGTGAAAATAAAGGTGCCCTTCTGAGACCTTGGACAATATTGAGTCCTTCAGTTTCAGTGTTGACCCTGAATTTGTCTCCTAAGATTATCCCTAAGAGCATATATGAAGATGAAACTTGAGACCAAACCAAACCTATCATGAGCTTATAAATACATAAGCAACCAAGCCCTCCCCTCTCTAGAAATGTGCTAGGAGAACCTCAGTCCCTCATACCTTCCCTTCCATGGTGTTATGAGTAAAAAATGAATCAACTCATTAACAAGATTCTAGAACAGTGCCTGAGACATGGTAAACCCACAATAACTGTTAGGGTTGATGACATTCATGATGAGGATGAGGATGAAGATGCAGATGGGGCAGGAGGAAGCTGTCACTCCTACCTGCCTCTGATGTTCACACTTGTTGCAATTTCACAAGAGTGTTGTGTGGCGAGGTGGAAAAAAAGTTATATCACTCAACTCAATCATTTTTCCCATACAAAATGCATTGCCTATTTCTGAGATGACTTACTCATCTCGGCGAGCCTTCCATGGGTAAGAGCGCAGAGACTGTACAGGAGATGAGTTATCAGTTATCAGTGGACAGAATTTATATGTGTGTAATATATTTAAATAAAACACATCCACACGTGCATATAGTCTTTACAATGATGCCTTAAGGTGGAAAATATCATATTTCTCATTTTACAGCTGAGAACACTCTGAAGCTTCAGACCGGCTGACAGAGTTTCCTGTGCGACAAAGCTGGCAGAGGAGAGGGCAAAGACTTGAAGGACAACACTTCCGACCCTGTGTCTGTGACATCTCCTCCAGCTTCTGCGGGCCCTCCTTCCCTGACTTCATCTCCACACTCCTATTCCCCAGAATTGCCCTGGATGCACCAGGGGTAAAAACAACAAGGTTAAAAAAAAAAAAAAAGGAAAGACAGTCACTGCCCCCCGCCAAGAAATAATTGTGAAAAATTTATTTTTCTCCTTTCCTGAAATGAGAGCAAATCTCAGAAACAGGCAGCAGCTGAACCAGACTAGGATGACTCCAACTCTAGGATCCTTGCGGAGTTTCCAAAAAGGAGTTTGCAGCTAAGCTTCCTAATGTTTCCAAAGAGCTAAGGGAATTAGCCAAGCATAAGAAAGCAGTAGAAAGGTAATTAACTTTCAATGAGCAGCTGTTGACACGCTTTCTTTTACCAAAAAAAAAGTCATATTTAATCCTACTGGTCCCTATGAGAGAGGTGTGATTATCCTCAGTAGGTAGGCAATGTAACAGAGGCTCAAAGAAGTTGAGTAACTTGTTGAAGAAAGCAACACTAGAAAAGAAGACAAGAATGACATTTGAATCTAGTAGCTGTCCATATAATTTTCAGTGCTTCTCACTGTCCTCATCAAACCACTTCTCAAATTCCAAGGCTCCAAGCTCCAAGGTCACATCTATGGAAAGAACACACCATTGGTGAGAAGCTAACTCTACACAAACGCCAAATATTTTCCCTGAAACACATTATGCCCATACTCTATCTATCACTTTGGTATGCCCTGATGGCACTGGGATCTGTCATGCCAAGTGTGACGCTTTTTAAAAAAATCACTTTCCTTTAGATGCACAGATTGCCAACCCACGGTTAATATTCGAGTTTCCTACATTTCCCTCTGTAGTAGAGGGCTATGACACTTTCCTCTGGCTTCCTGCCAGGCATGTGGAGGAGGAAAAGGGAGCTGGTGGCATCTGGAGACCAAAAGGGATTATTTTTCCATTATGTCATCCAGCTAGTTAGGGCTGCTCTCTAAGAAAGTTATTGATTTTGGTTGACATGTTTTGTAACCAGCCCCCTTATCTAACTCTCTTATTAGTACTAATAGTTTTTCAATGGATTCTTTTCGAGTTTCTAAAATAAACAATAATATAACCTGTGAATAATGTTAATTTGGCATTCTTTTTCCAATATGTAATTACTACTTGTATTTGTTTCTCTTCTTGTTTCATTGACTACAAACATTGTTTCATTCAAAACAATGACAACAGTGTTGATATCAAACGTCCTTCATTCATTCTTAACTTTAACTGGAATGCCTCGAGTACCAGAAAATTAAGTATATTTTTGGCTACTGGTTGGCCATAGATAGTCTTCATCACACACTGAGAAAGTCTTTTTATTCTTAGTTCTTTCTCTAAGAGTTTGCACCAAGAATGAATATGAAAATTTTAACAAATGCTTTTTTTTGCATCTATGATCATATTTTTTCCTTTGACATATTGATGGGATTTATTAATAGATCTCCTAATAATAAACCATAATGTATTTCTAGAATGAACCTCTCTTGAACATGATGCATTGTTCTTTTAATATCCTAGAGGATTCAACTTGCCAAGATTTTAGGATTATTTTCTCTTTGTCTATAAGTGAGATTAGCCTATGGCTTTATTTATTTATTTTTACCTTATCTTTGTTGGGGTTTTGTGTCTGTATGACTCTAGGTCAGGGGAAAGAACTGAGGCAGCTTCTTTCTTTCTCTATTATCTTGGGAAAATTTTTTAAAAAACAAAGGACCACTTGTTTTGGAGGTTTTGCTAATAGATTTGAAAACTTCCATCATTTCTTTCTTTGGATTGGTTTAGACCAGGGGCCAGTAAACTACAACCTGCAGGCCTGCCACTTGTTTTTATAAATAAAGATTTATTGGCACATAGCCATGTCCACCTCTTTATAAATTGTCTATGGCTGCTTTCATGCTACAAAGGTAGAGTTGAGTAGTTGCTACAGATGCACCATAAACCTAATATATTTACTATCTGCCCCTATAAGAAAACATTTGCCAGCTCCTAACATAGACAGGCTAACTTTTATGGTAGACCATTTTGGCATTTCCGGTTTCTTAGACTTTCAAATTAAATGCCAAAAATTGAATAACGGCTACCATCCTAGTTCTATGAGATGTCTAACACTGGGTTGAGCTCTTCACAAGCATTATTTCACTGAATCTCCATAACCACTGCATTACCTCCTGTTTTACAGTGGAGGAGACTGAGGCTGAGCAAGAGAGTAAATAAGTTGTCCAAGGTCAGAAAACAGTAGTAGAAAAGCTATGAAATAAATCCAAGAGTACTTGTTTGAACAGTATTATAATAACACATTTTACTGTCTTACAATTTTTTCTACTCTGTATTTATGTGCCCTTTCTCATTCCTAACTTGCATGCTGTGCATATATATATTCACTTGATATAATATATATAATTAGTTAGAAGTAGATCTATTTCATTGGCTCTTTTGTTTGCTTGCTTTGTTCTGTTTTCCAGGATTAATTCTTATAGTTATCAACACACTGCTTTATTTATATCGTAATGCTCCATTTTATGAGAATATAAAATGTTATATAATCTATGTGAAATTTATTCTAATTCTATATTCCTACTTCTTCCTGCTTACCTTAGGTGTGCCTCGGGGTGGTTTTTTGTTTGTTTGTTTGTTTTTTCCTTACCTGCTATAAACATTCACATAGAAGCTTTTTGTGTGAGCATTTAAGTGAGCATTTCATTTCATTGCAATTGCAAGGTCCTATAGCAGTTGGCATGTCTACTTTAAGAGACTGCCAAACAATTTTCCAGAGTGGCTGTCTCATTTTACATTCCTATCAGTCATATATGAGTGATTTAGTTGTTCCTCCTCTCCCCTCACTAGCATTTGGTGTTGTCATTATTTTCCGTTTTTTTTTTTGCCTTTGTTATATGTGTGTAGCAATATCTCATTGTGCTTTTAATTTGCATTTCCTTAACAGCTAATGATGTTGGACATCTTTTCATGTGTTTATTTGCCATCTGTGTCCTCTCTTTGGGGAAATGTCCATTCATATCTTTTGCCCATTTTCTAATTGGATTGTTTATTCTTTATAGTTGAATTTTGAGGGACTTTTATATATTCTGGATAAAGTTTTTTTGAAAGATATGTGGTTTGCAAATATTTTGTCCCAGACCGTAGTTTGTCTGTTCATCCTCTCAACAGGGTTTTGCAGAGCAAAAGTGTTTAATTTTGATGAGGTCCAACTTAGCAATTTTTTCCTTTTATGGGTCATGCTTTTGGCATAAAGTCTAACAACCTTTGCCTGGAGCCTTTGCCTAGATCCCAAAGATTTTCTCCTATGCTTTCTTATAAAAGTTTTATGTTTTACACTTAAGTCCATGATCAATTTTGAATTAATTTTTGTATAAAGTACAAGACTTAGACTAAGGTTTAGTTCTTGGCTAATAGATGCCCCATTGCTCTAGCACCACTTGTTGAAAATTCATTTCTCTGTTGAATTGTTTTTGTGCCTTTGTCAAGATCAGTTGGGCATACTTGTGTGGGTCTATTTCTGGGTTATTTATTCTGTTCTATTGATCTATGTGACTATCCCTCTACCAATATCACATAGTCTTGATTACCATAGACTGATTCCTCCCATTTCATTCTTCTTTTTCAAAACTGTTTTAGTTATTTTAGTTCCTTTACCTTTTCAATATAAAGTATAGAATAATCTTGTTTATATCTACAAGATAATTTTGTTAGGATTTTGATAGGAATCACATTAAACCTATATATCAATTTGGGGAGAACTGACATCTTTACTATGTTGAGTTTTTCCATTCATGAGCACAGTATGTCTATCCATCAATTTAGATTAGGTCTTCTTAAATTCCTTTTATCAGCATTTTTTGGTATATAAGTCCTATGCATGTTTTGTTAGATTTACATCTAATTATTTCTCTTTTTTCCTTTAAGCAATTGTAAATGGTATATTTTTAATATCAGTCTCCCTGTGTTCATTGCTAGTATATAGAAATACAATTATTTTTGTATGTTTATCCTGCATCCTGCAACCTTGCTGAACTCATTTATTAGTTGTAGGAGGGTTTTTTGGGTTTTTTTTTTTTTTTTTTTGGTAGATTCCTTGGGATTTTTCTGCATGGACAACTATGCTGTTTGCAAATAGGGACACTTTTATTTCTTCCTTTCTTATCTTCATGCCTTTTATTTTTTATTTATTTTTATTACTATTACTTTTGCCTTTCTGCAATGGTGGGAACTAGCTAGAATATACAGCACTACATGGATTATGTCTCAGGGTCATTAAGGAAAGTATTTATTTTTAAGTCATTGATTTTGCTACTAACTTCTAGTTTTATTTCATTGTGATCAGAGAAAGTTGACAGCATATTTTCTGGTTAAGTTTTCCATACAAAAGATGAGAAATTAAATAAAATTTCCTTATCCTCACTCCCCTCCTCTGTACTTCCCAATCTTCATTAACATAAGCTAGGATTTTATACCCAAATAAATCATGAAGTTAATTTTACACCATATAGCTACTCATTCACAAATAAATTTTGATGCCTGACACAATTTAATTTGAGACTTATATCAATTATTTGGACTCAATATTATATTTGATTACTTGAAGTGTTCATCCCAGTTCCTCAATACCATTACTTCTCCATTCTTAAGTTCCTAATTTTGGATCTTCTCTCCATCAGTTAAAGTATGTCTTAAATCAACCTTTTCAGCGGTGGTAGATTTCCAGTGCCTTTTTATATCTGAAAACTGTCTTTCTGTTGCCTTCACACATAAATGACAGCTTGATTGGGAATCAAATATGTAGATTATAACATTTCCCTTCAGAACTCTGTAGGTAGAGCTGCGCTGTCTTAAGTACTGTGTTATTCATTGTAAATATATTTATCCAGGCCCTGCATTTGCCAAAAGATTGGTTGTGCAGACTATCCTTGGTCCTGCTCTGCCCACGTTGTCGGTGACGGTCAAATCCCCTTCTCCAGTCAAGGCTGGAGGGCAGGGCCACACACTCAGCACGAGGGTTCTAGCAAGCGCTCGCCCACTGCAGCTCTCTTGTCCTGACACAGCCTCTTCTCCCACCTCCGCAATCTAATTCTCTGATACTAGGATGTACTCACACCACAGTTCCTCTGGTCTCTCCTGTGCACCTTACCTATGGAAGCCACACCACCCCAGGTTTCATCCACTATCAGCAGTTCCCTACACAAGCCGGTGCACAAGTAAACTGCCTCCTTCACCTTCCTGACTTCTCTGAATGAATGTAGGAAAATTAGGGGTTGAAAGAGGCCTCTGGTCATTTTAAAAACTTATATTTAGGCAGAAGAGGGTGAGCTTCCATGTGGCACAAAGTTAGGTCTCAGTCTAGAAATAGGACGCTGGAAGATAGACAAAGGGTCTTCCTACTGTTTCCAGTTGGTCTTGTTTCTAGAGATGAGGACTGTGGAGGGTGGACTCAGTCCAGCCCCATCTGCCCTAACAGTCACTGGAGATTTCACTGAGATTCCAACAACTGCTTATCTGACCATCTATTTTCAGGGTTGTCGATGGTGTTCCTCCTATTCTATGGGCATTTGAGTACAAAGTTGGGAATATTGCATTAGGGGCTGATAGCCACGTGTTATTTTCAACCTTATGCCCAGACTCAGTCTTTGTTTGGAATTACAGTGCTTGCGGTGTTCATGGCAGTTGCAGACCCTGTCCTGAATGAACCAGTGTGGTCCTACTGTGCTAACCACATAGAAGGGTTTCCTTGCAGGGCATTGTGGTACAACAAATCCCCTAGAACAGTGGTTCGTGGACTTCAGTGCGCAGAAGCACCCCTTGGAGAGCTTGTGTTAAAAATTTATCAGGCTCCACCCCAAAGACTCTGACGGGGTCGAGAGTCTGCATTTTTAACAAACACTACATGATGCTTGCAGGTGGTCCAAGAAGAGCCCTTGGAGAACTGCAGCACCAGAAGCGTCTCCTCTAAAATCATCAGATGTAAATTTTTTGGCTATCCCATCTGATAGTTCCTCAAAGCCACAAACGGAAAGAAGCAAATAGAATCCTGCGCCTATTAGAACTTCTGAAGCAGCATTTCCTGCTGCAGCAAACTGGAGAATGTGAAACCTTCTCAGAATTTCTCATTACTAGTTAAGGAGACCCTGGCAAATGCCCTTTGACAAGAAATAGCACTTATGGGAATTCTGCAGATGGATTTCTACACATCTGAAGTGGTACATTTGCCACATTATTCTTAATGGCACTGTTTGTAATGGCCCCCTATTGGAAATAACCTAAAGTCCTCCACCATAATTACATTGATAAATTATAAATGATCCATACAATGGAATACTTTGCACCTATTTAAAAAAAAGTATAAGGAAGCTGTGTTTGTCCTGCTGTAGAAAGATCTCCAAGATGTAGGGTGGAGAGGCAGTAATTCAAATATCTAAGATTGGTACCATGTGAGCCCCTGCCAATCAGTGAGGATGCCCAACAAATCAGAACAACTGTCGGTCATTAAACCATGCTAACGCTTACTAACCAAATATTAACAGAGAAAACAAAGTGGAGAATAGGGGTTGTAGTATGCCACTTTTTGTGCGAAAACAAAGCGGGTGGAAAAAAAAAATTTCCGGAAGGATACCCAGAGAAGGAGTGGGAAGTGGGTGGATGGAGGACAGAAATGAATAAGAAACTTTAAAACTGTATGCTTTTTTGCATTTTTTTAAGTCATGTGAACATACTACCCAGAAAATTACGCTTTAAAACACCAATCTTTTTTAATTTAAGAGATTTTTGAGGTGGAGAAGGAAACTATATGCCCAAGCCTGGCATGATTTAATTTTATGTTCCTTTTGAGACCCTAGGGTTTGGTATACTTGCAGAAGAAAGTGTGCCTATTAGTAAGCAGTTTGCTGCAGTAATGAGGGTAAGGTGAACCTACCTTGTTTGTCTATATTGGTAACTGGCTATGGTCTAATCAGTGATGTTCAGAAGACTGACTGCTTCAGGCTCTACAGAAAGTACAGATTATCTCCTCCAGTGGCTTTCAAACCTGGCTACTGATTACAATCACCTGGAGAACCTTTACTAAACACTGCCACTCTAGCCCCATTCCCAGATAGTCTGCTTTCATTGCTTTGAGGCAGGCCCTGGCCCTGGGATTTTAAAAAAATTCCCCAGGTCATCCCTAGGTACAGCCGCTAGTGACAGCCTCCCGATTTGGCAGGTCTGAGGTGAGGTTCTGAATCCGTAGCTATAAGCATGTTCTCCAGGTGACCCTGCGTACAGCCAGGTTTGTGGCCAGTGGTTCCAGAGGTACCTCCTGCCCCCCAAATCCCTCTTCTTTCCTGGCCATCACCACACTCAAACAAAGACGTAAGCACCTGCAAAGGCCAGGTTCAGAGAAGAAAAGCCAACTTTAAGATGTCAGAATTCCATTTTCCAAATGAAATCACATGTGGTTATTCCTGACGGTGTGGATCATGCTCCTACCACCCTGGCTTCTTCCTCCTCCTCTTCCCTCCCCACCCACTATCCCAAAGGCCTCATCGGAAATCACACTGGCATGCACCACCTTCTGCCTCCACGTGCTCAATTCCACCCTCTCGCTCTCCCATAACGACCACCCCAGTAACAAACAGACCAAGAGGGATAAAGCACACGTGTAAACACTGACGAGTCCTAACCTGAAATGGATAATGGTCTAGATGAGTAAAAGTCGTATAAGCTGAAAATATTTTATGGAATTGATTACTGTAACAAAGGCAAATGCACCTACTTGAAAGAGAGCAATATCTAAAAACAAAAAAATAAAGAATATCTTCCTATTAAAATAGTAATTATCCCCCAAAGGAGGCATTCCTAATACAATCCCACAAGATTCCTCTAAAGACATACCTTGGCCCTTTCTAGCCACCAAAGGTAGGCTTGAAGCTGACAGTGCCTGAATATGTTGTAGGAAGCTCCAAGGAGTGAAACAAGGGGAAATTAGAGCTATTAAGATCCTAAAAAATGAAAAAAAAATCACTTTTTTCTCCCAATGCCTAAAAATCATCAGGCCTTTTAAAAATGCCACTCTGGAAGGCAAGCTGGACCTAGAGAGAGGCCCAGGCAGAATCCCCTTCACTCTTCACTATAACCACCTAATCCCATTTATCTACATGTGACCTAATCGGGGAAAGAAAAGCATTTATACCCAAATGATAACAGACAGAACCAAGCAAGTCCAGGAAGGAAATCCTCCATTGCTCAAAGGGAAAGTTCCATAAAAAGAAAAGCAAATGGGTGAATGGATGCACAGACAGAGAGATGGATGGAAATCTCCAAATCATGAAGCCTAACTGTATCAATTAAGATTCTTTTGGCTTCAATTAGCAGAATAGCCAACCACATGCAACTTAAACAAAAGGGATAAATCAATAAATCTCACCAATAATAATTATAATAAGAAACTCTGGAAGATGGTGGTTTCTGGGTCTATATAAGTAACTCAAGGATGTCAGCACTCTGGGTCAATATCACTGCAATTCTAAGCACCTGTTCATAGTCATAAAGTGGCTGCCATAGCTCCTGCCATTATGTCCTCACTCAACAACCTCCAAGGCAAGAGGAAAGGGTTGGGATGAAAGAAAGAGTTCTTTCCTACACAGCCAAAACTGGGTCCAATGCCCACCTCCAGACCAACCACTGGCAAATAGAATCATCATGGGCCATTCATACACTGTCCCCTGGACACACTACCATCAAACAAAACTAGGAACAAAAGGGAAATGGCCATTGGATTGGCCGCTAACAGTATCTGCTACAGCAGTGGTCCTCAACCTTTTTGGCACCAGGGACCATTTTCATGGAAGACAATTTTTCCACGGACCGGGGAGTGGGGGATGGTTTCAGGATGATTCAAGCCCATTACATTTATTGTGTACTTTATATCTATTATTATTACATTGTAATATATAATGAAATAATTATACAACTCACCATAGGTTGAGGACCCCTGTGCTACAGCATTTCTTCTCACTTACTAAATCCCAGATACCTACAAGACCCCCTTCAAACAGAATTGCACCCTAATAATTCCCATAATGCTCCCTCCAGAAAGATTCCCATAACCCCATTCCCTTTATGGCCAAGTTTTCGACCTTCATCTCCTTAGTTTTTTTACTCAAAGCACTTAGTGTTTGCAAGTAACAGAACCCCATTAAAACTAGCTCAAGCAAAGGAAGAGGTTTGTTATAAGGAAACAAAGTCTCTCACAGAAACCAGGGTCAATCATGGCACCTGGACTTCAATGTAGGATCGTCAGGAACCAAAGCAGCCCCCTCTCCCCATCTCTCCAGTCCACAGGACCCCTGAGCCTGCTTCACCCATCTGTCTTTCTGCAGAAAGCTTTCTCTGCTTCTAGATGCACACTGTACGGTCTCTGCAACTGCGCGTGCCCCTGGGCTGGTGTTCATGGAGGCTCGTTGGCATTTCTGAATGCTAAGTCCAAGTCCCCAGAGAGAAAGTCAGGTGGAGCCACACTTGGTCTGGTCAGCAATGGGCAGGAATGTCGGGTCACACGGTCCAAACACAGACGCTAGGGACCACCCCTAGGGGCCTGTTTGCCAAAAAGCAGGGAATGCATAAGGCTTTGAGGTCACCCTAAAGGGTCTATAAAGCTCACATTGGATGCACTTCGTTGTTGTCCATCCCAGAACCGCCACCTGACCTCCCACCTCTGCCTCTGGCAGCCCGGCCGGCAGGGCACTGCCGGGGAGGAGGGCAGAAGCCTGCACTGACCGCAGCACTGTTGCCTGGCGGCTGCGTCCCTCCCTCCTCCCTCCTCCCTGCTCGGCCTCAGGCTGGCTCCCGCCCAGGTCCTTCCCACACCCTCACCCCCACCTGACCACACTCATCCCAGCACTCAGAGCTCCATCCTGGGCTCCTCTTTGCCAAGACGCTTTCCCACACAGGGGTCCCTGTCTTCCAGCTCACTCTCCACGCACATGTCTACCTCAGCAGTGAGCTCGGTCTATTTTAAACTCCTGGAGCTGTCTGCCATCTGTCTCGTCTGGAGGCCTCCTGGTCTACTGAGAGGAGAATAGAACCGAAGTTGGAAAAACGGAAACGGAAGTCTGGTTCTGATCCCACCTTCAGCTCTGCCTTTAGCTTGGGTCGACCGTGGCATCCGTCTTGCTGTGGACAAGGAAAACTCCCCTTTGGTTAGTTCCTCGGGGCTGTTGGGAGCATCGGAGGAGACGAAAGATGACAGGGTGGGGCAGTAAGGTATTTGAGGGCGTCTTTGCGGACCCCTAGCCCCTGTGGGGCATTGTTCGGGAACTAATGGCTTCCTTTACTTCTCTGACCAGACACTCCCAGGGCTGGGTCCATCTTCGGGCACTGATGCTTGGAGATGGTTACCATGGCAATCAGCTCTGCCGCCTGCTTTCTGAGTGCTCCTAAGCAAGTCACCAACTTCTGTGAGCTTCAGATTCCTCTGCGATGATATTGACACAATAATAGTACCTTACCATGTGACAGTGTGAGAATTTATTGAACCCAGTGCTAACCAATAATAGCAAAAATAATATTAAATGTCTATGTGTCAGGTATTGCACTACGAGCTTTACTTGTATTAATCACAACAACCCTCTGAGGCTCATAATAAGTACTAAATGTTTTCTTTGGGTACATAACAATAATAAGTTAGAAGGAAGCAATCTAGAAAGACAGACATTGAAAGTTGAATTTAACTTCTTTCCTAGAATCTTGAGGCAAGTCATTGAAATGCTCTTCAAAAGAGCAACTCCATAAACTCAGGTGGGGAAAAAACAACTTTCCTTGAGCACCTGCCCACCCCTACAAAGTGCAGCTGCCTCAGGGCCTTAGGAAGAGTGGACCCATCAACAGCCCCCTCCAATCCTGACATCTTTTCTCAAGGTGTTACCTTCCCCCAGATGAAAGCTTCCCACATCCAAAAAGACACCAGCTGGCTGGGAGACAGCTGTCTTTCCACGTAAGCAGAGTTACTAGGAGGTTTGATAATCACATGAGTCTCCACAAACCCCACTTCCACCATAGCAGATGGTAGAGAGAATCATTACATATGCAAAAGGTTACAGAAGATTTTTAGGGGGTCCCAGGGGAAGAGTCACACTTCACAGCACAATGTACTCCCCCCACCTTGTCAGTTCTCTCCTCCTCACCACCTCCCTCCTGGATGGCTTCAGGAACCCCCAAAATCTTCTTCATTTTGCTGAGCAGTTGACCTCTTCTCTCTGAAACCCAGGCACCAGAAGAAAGGGAATTTGGTCTTCTCCCTAAGGCTCTATCAAAGTATTTTTCCAGAACGCCCCCCAAATTTTTTGACTGTTTTCTTTCTTTTTCTTAAATACAGGATCTCATTCTGTCGCTCAGGCTGAAGTACAGTGGCATAATCATAGCTCACTGCAGCCTCCAACTCCTGGGCTCAAGGGACCCTCCTGCCTCAGCCTCCCGAGTAGCTGGGACTATAGGCATGTGCCACCATGCCCAGTTAGATTTTTTTTTTTTTTTTTTTTTTTGTAGAGACATGGTCTCACTGTATTGCCCAGGCTGGTTTTGAGCCCCTGGTTTCAAGCGACCCTCCTGCCTCAGCCTCCGGAAGCACTGAGATTACAGATGTGAGATCCCTTTCCAAAAAAGACACTGATGCAATTCATTTTTTGTTCAAGAAATGTTTATTCAGCATCCACTACATGCCAGACACTATCCTAGGCTCTGAGGATACAGAAGTGAATAGTTAAGATGATACAATAATCTCTGTGTTATTACAGGATTATATATAAAGTATGATTATGTTAACATGTATTGAGATATTTCTGTATCCAGACACCACTGACTACTTTCTTTACATTATTTTACTTCATTCCTCACAACCCTCCATAAGGTATTTCATTCCTATTTTACAGATGAGAAAACAGAGGCTCAGAGAGGTTAATAATATGCCCAAGACCACACAGCACAGAACCAGCAGAGCTCAAACCCCAATCCAGGTCTGTCTGGCTCAAGATCATGCTTTTGGCCAGTATGCTTTGTAGGCTACATTAGCTTCTAGTTTCTAATTGTTCAGTAATTCCCCTCTGCTTCCATAAAGGACCCCAAACTCTATAGCATGGCATTCGAAGTCCTCTTACTATTTTCTACTATAATTTCCCAAAGATGTCCTTCAGGTGCCCTAGATTAACGACATAGTGAACGACTAACTTTTCCTGGAAACATCTCTTACAGTTTCTCTCCTCTGGGCCATCCCTGTGCAGCACCCTGTTAAACTGGTCTGCCCTCCCCTCCTTCCAAAACTCCAGCTCCACCTGACAAAATATCTCCTTAAATGCTAGATACAAAAGTCACCTCTTCTAGGAAGCCCTCCCCAGTCCTCCTAACAGAGGTGTATTTCCAGCTTATATTGCCCACTGCCCTCCTTCTACCTTGCCCCCAGCCCCTAGCAGTCTCTTGCATATTATGGGCAGTCACAGACAGCTTCTCTTATACAACACAGTCACGTCCTTACACAGTGCCTGAGTTCCATTCATCTGAGGATCCCCCACAACATACACACCACAGCCCTTGCACAAACTCTTGCTCAATAAACATTTTCAGAAACAACTCTCTATGTCCTTTCATTTCTACACATTTCAACAATATTTCCAAAGTATGCCCAGCCTGGGGCCTCCTTCTCCTCTCTCCTGAGTTTACATGAGCTCTCAGGGAAACCTCATCACACGCCATGACCACGATTACCACTGACATGCAGCTGGGGCCCAAACAGCTGACTCCCAAATTCTCTGTCCTGATCCCAGATCCACGCCCTAAGCCTCAGGTCTGAAGAGCCACATGCCAACTGATCTGTGCCACTTGGACAGGACTAGGCATCTATAATAAAAGGGGAATTCAGCCTTCCTTCAAAACACGTGCCTCTCCTGTGGTTTCATCTCAGTCAAAAGCACCACCAACCCACCTAGCACCCAAGCCAGAAACCCGGGAGCCATCCCCAGCTCTCTCACATTCCTCCCACACCAAATCAATCACCGAGTTCTCTCCATAACACTCCCTAAATATCTCTCAAATCTTCCATCCACCTCTCCCCTTCCTCACCACCACTCGGGCATCCTCGAGTCCCACCCAGACTACTACAACTGCCTCCTAACCCACGTTCCTTCCTCCAGCCTTGCACCTTGAAATTCATTTCCAGCTGCAGCCAGAGTGGTTTCTAAAAGCCAAATCTGATCATGTAATGCTTAAAAAGAAGAAAAGACTCTGTTCTCTTGAGAATAAAATCTACAGTCTTTCATGGGACATCTGAGACCTCTGTAATCGAGTTCCTGACTCCCTTTCTTCTGGGCTCATCCGGAACCACATCCCCCATCCTACAGACATACAAACGCAGATGCTTGGATCCAGCCATGCGAAACTGATTTTGGTTCTTCAATCCTCCTACGCCTTTGCCTATGCTATTCCCTCTGCCTGGAACCCTCTTCCCCTTCTCTCCACAACCTCCTTTACTTAATTAAACCTTTCCTCCTTAAGGCGGGACTTTGACATTATTTAGTCCTGGAAGCCTCCCCGATGCCTTCAATTCGGTGCCCCAGCTCTGCAGCCCCTGGGCACCCTGCACTTAGAGCCATCGCAGCGTGCGCCGCCCCGTACAGGCACCTGCCTGGTTATTTGTCTGCATTCGTTACCAGACAATGATTTTTGTAATGGCAGAAACTGTGCCTGTTGTGTTCACTGTGGGACATACCACCACCACCATGCACAGTAGGTATTCAATAGATACTTTAATGGATAAATAAATCAACTAATGTGCAGACTTTTGAGAAAATGTGATTAAAATAATCTGGCAGGGCAATTTTTTGCAGCCTGGGAGCTGCCCGGTGGCCTGAGATCCTTTGCTTAAATTTTCAAGAAGTCTTCAGGTTTGGAAGAGAGACAGGAGGAGGCAGGGATGCTGGGCTTCAGCACTGTAAGGCTGACAAGACATCTGTCCTTGACGCTCCACTAGAAACTGTGGGGATGTGAGCTCTCTGTCCACGTATCGCGATTAAGGACAGGAGAGTCAAGCCCAGGAAGGGGGTGAGCAACCGTGATGCCCAGTGCCCAGCCAGGTCTGAGAGTTCCCCAGTGGGTGAGTCCTGCAGGGACTTTCCTGAAAAGGGAAAGGGACACCTCTTCCTGGGCAGTGATCCACAAAGACGTTGCCAGGGCAGAGGACGGGGAAGGCATCCCAGGCAAGATTGTACAGGAAGGAACAGTCCAAAAAGGAACAATTTCAATGTTTTCCCATTTTTTTTTTTTTTTGGCTCATTCCTTCCCATTCTCTTTTTCCCCATCTCTCAACGTCCTTCTGGGAGCTGGGTTCCATTCTTCCTCCACTGATCACTCAGGGTACTGAAGTCAATCGGAAAGTGGTTAAATGACGATACTCAAAATGCACTACATAATGGTCAGATTTTGATCTAGAAGTCCTTACCCAATGAGTTGCAATAGGGTCTTCCCCCTGGGTCCCAGCCTATTAAATAGCTTTACCTGAATGCAGAATGAAGCTACATAAGGTCTACTCACTAAATGAGCAGAAAACGTGTAACCGGGTGGGTCTAAGGAGACTTTGGGAGGTTTTTGTCATTTTTTTTTTAATTGACAAGTAAAAATTGTATATACTTACAGTGTACAACATGATGTTATGATATATGTATACATTGTAGAATGACTAAATCAAGCTATTTAACGTATGCATTATCTCACATACTTATTTTTTGTGATGAGAACACTTAAAATCTACTCTTTTAGCAATTTTCAAGTATGCAATATATTATTACTAACTGTGGTCACCACGATATCCATGGAGACTTTGAATTTTATAATCAGGATCTAAAGATATCTTGGTCTATCAGAAAGTGACTAAACAAAGATGCATATTAGAGGCTTATGTGTGGATATCAAAAAAATTAGTTACGTGTCACTAGAGGAAACAGAAACTAGAGGGTTAACAGGAGGAACACAGAAATATAGAAGTTCAGTTGTGTGATGGTCATGAGGTCAAATATTCTGATTCTGTCTTCCTCCCAAGTATATAGCTGTATGATATCTGCCCAACCCCTTCTGAAGTTAGGAATGGCCATGGGACCTGCTTTGGCCAATGATATGTGTTCGGCAGTGACAGGTACTTACAGGGAGAGCTTCAAGATCCAGTTCAAGACTTGCAAAAGTCCCTTTTCTTCCCTTGATGATTATGGAAGGATGCTTCAAGTTGGTATGCTTCTATGGGATTGATCACTTCCGAGACCACAATGAGCAACCCCTCCCACACACACTCACCTTTGCCAAACCATGTTGATCACAGTTGGGGCTAGAAATAATGTCTGGAACTACAGAGATGCCAACATCAGCTCCATATTAGGATAAACCCTGTCATTATTCGAACTGCCCAAACATACCAGTTTGAGAGCAGTATGTTACTAACTAAAGATCGGACAGTCACAAATGGTGTGCTATTAAAGGAATTCAAGCATTAGATGGTACAGTGAGTATTCACTTAACCTTCTTTTAATAACAATACCAAATATACTCCTGAAGAACTATCCTTTTCCCACTCTTGGTGCACATAATTCAGGTAGTGTTAATTCCATGCTGAACTCCAAGAGTAGACAAGACTGGCCAATTACAGCAGTGCTTTCTCATTGGCCCTGGTAGCCAACCCAGAGTCAGAGAGATAGAATAAGAGAGAGGGAGCTACTCTTCCCTGCATGGACTTGAACCTAGAGGAAACATGGGTAGAGCTTCCACAGCCATCTTGCCATGATGATGGGAAGGTCTTCTATCTAAGAATGAAGCCAGTACTGAAGAAGTAGAGATGGAATAAGAGAAACCATGTCCTTACCAGGACATGAGCCCCTAGATCAGACTATACCTGAAGGCAGCTACCCTTTGACTTTTCAGTTATCTGAAGCAATAAGTTCCCTTCTGAAGTAAGATAGTTTGAGTTTTCTGTCACCTGGAACCAAGACTCCTGCCTCATACAAAGGGTATTTGAAATAAATGAATTTTAAGGTTCTTTCCAAACCTGAGATCTTAAGATTCAAATGTCAGTACTAGCTAGCTACCTTTAGCATTAAAAAGTGTAGGTAGCTAAGAGGAAAAAAAACATAATTTTAAAGAGAAGGCAGATCTATCTATTAAGATCAGTCAAGTTTGCAAAATCTAAACTGTGCCTGTCAACACTAGCTACCTAAAATAAATGAATAAATTACTGCCCTCTGGATATCAGTGAGTGGATGTGGCCCATGTAGACATCAGCCACCATTCCACCTGTGCAACCATAATTGTAAATCAAACCTGATCCCTCAATAAAGCACACACTGGGTTATGTTGGCAGGAACGATTGAGGCACGTACTGTGAAAGCAAAGGTGTCATTTAAAGAAAATGCAACTGACATTTCTGCAGAGATAGTGCTGTAATGACCACCACAGTCAAGTAAATCGCTCAATATTGACTTTTTTCAAGCCGTATCATAGCCTTTTCACATGCTATCATCACATCAAGATTTAACTAAAGTAGTTCTGCTAAATAAAGTTTGTATGTACTCTAAAAAATGTAAATAGAGTATAGATGAGGGGTTACAGAGTGCTAGCCAGCAGACATCTTTTGTTTGGCCCATACCATGTCTTAAAAAAAAAAAAAAAAAAAAAGCATGAAATTTTGCATAAAATTCAGATTCCTGGCTTCCCCTGAAAAAGTAGAAGAGCTGGCAGCCCTAGGATCATATACCAAAACAGCAAGAATTACTATCGGGTGCCCCTCTAACCAAGGCACTCACTGTTCAGTTTAACATAGGTTCCTATCATCACCACTGCTTCATACCCACCCACTTTACACATTTAGGTTTCCTGCCTCACTCCTGTAGGATCTGAGTTTGCAACCCTTTTACATTTATATGTGTGTCCACAGATAAATATTAAGACAACATTTTTATCAGCCAATGTCATTTTGAACATTGTAATTCAATGTTTTCATTATCTTGTAATAATGTTCTATGCACCATAATACTACATATCTGTCAGTTATTACCCATGAACTTTCACGCCTCCAAGCTTTTGCTCATACTGTTCCCCTGCCCTTTCCCTAAGTCTTTGCTGATTGGAACCCAACAGATCCTGAAAGATTCAATTCAAATACCTTCTTCTTACGAAGCCTGCCTTGATGTCAATATAAGAATTACGGTTCGGAATGAATGGTTCATGTCCTGGCATTCTCGTGATAAACAGCATATCACATCTTAGCTGTTGTTTCTTCCCACTTTGTATTTGAGTTTATAAGGTCCAGGCTGTCTCTTCTTGAGACCAAAAGCTCTTCAAGGACAAGGACTAAGTCCTCAGTACCTTAACAATAACTTAATCACTCCACACAACCCCTATGAGGTCGGTCCTATTAATATCCCCATGGAGAGATGAGAAAACTGAAATCTAGAGAGACTCAAAGTCCAAGCGTGGTTTTCTTAAGCACTATGCTACCTCAGCACACTGTATTTAAAAGTCAACAGAATCTGTTGTGTGGAAGAGAACACTTCTGTGATGTAACTTCCACCAATTTCTGCAGGACCCTTGAAGGACTGTTTTTCCCCCTCTCCCCTCCCCCTGCCCTGGGCTGTGCCCCAGCCCTGAGCAGCCTGCAGTGGGCTGTCTCACCCACTCCTCTCCCCAAACACCACTCTCTGCTCCCACATGCTGCCTGACAGGGAAGCTGGGTAACCTTCCCCCATCACATGAGCATTTCCAGGGACTCTGCTTCCCTCTGAAATTACATTAAATTGTTCCATTAGTGTCAAAAAGGAAGATACATGATACTTTTATGAATTTCCTTTTTTAAAGAAAGTTATCTTCAGAACTGTACTCGTGCTGACTGCTTCCAGAAAGTTGGAGGTTATCTGGGGGCAGAATTTATTTGTAGAAAACCACCAAATGGGTCTAAATGCCAGAATTTATTCCAGTTGGCTTGCTTTAAATCGATACAGATGTGATAATGCAAAATCATGGAAATCTACTTGAATAGACAGTTCTCCAAAGAAGATATACAAATGGCCAATAAGCACATGAAAAGATGCTCAACATCACTCAATAGCAAAATGCAAATCAAAACCACAATGAGATACTACCTCATACCCACTGGATGGCTACTATCAAAAAAAAACAAAAAAAACCAGAAGATAACAAGCATTAGCGACAATGTAGAAAAATTGGAACCCTTGTACACTGCTCATAAGAATGCAAAATGGTGCAGCCACTGTGAAAAACAGTACGGTAGTTCTTCAAAAGTTTGAAAATAGAATTATCATATGATCCAGCAATGCCACTTCTAGGTATACATCCCAAGGCACCAAAAGCAGGTTCTTGAAGAGATATTTGTACACCCATGTTCACAGCAGCATCATTCACAACAGTCAAAAGTTAGAGGCAACCCAAGTGTCCACTGACAGATTAATGGATAGGCAAAACATAGCCTATACATGCAATGGAATATACAGCCTTAAAAAGAGAAGAAATTCTGACACATGCTGTAACATGAATGAACTTTGAAGACATTATGCTAAGTGAAATAAACAAATCACAAAAGGACAAATACTGTGTGATTCCACTTACATGAGCTACCTAGGGTATTCAAATTCAGAGGCTGATGGTCAAATGGTGGTTGCCAAGGGCTGGAGGAATCGGATGGGAAGGGAGAATTGTTCCTTCACGGGTATAGAGTTTGATTACGTAAGATGAAAAGGTTCTGGAGATCTATTACACAATAATGTGAATACATTTAAACTACAGTACTGTACACTTTAAAAAAGTTAAGATGGTAAAGTTATGTTCTGTGCATCTTATCACAATTTTTAAAAATCATGGAAATTAACAAGTATTCTTTCTTTACGGGAAAATGTTACAACCCAGAAAGGACCTCAGGGAGAACTTCTTCAATGCTCTGTGGAGTAGAGGGGTTTGGGATGGAGTTGAGGGAGGGTTGAAGACAAGCTGTCGGGAGCAAACTCATCGGGAGCTTCCCAATGAGCCTCTGTCCCAAATTGCAAAACTTATGAGGTCAGAAATCTCGTGGAAGTCCCTGCAGCCACACTGCACGTGGCGGAAGAGGGATGCTAAGCGGAGCAGAGGCACAGCCAAGGAACATGACGCCAGCCAGAGACGGGGCTGGCTGCTCAGTCAGCTTCGAGCCACTGAGGCATACGGGTGGGGCTGCCTATGGGAGACAGATGGAGGGAGGCATGGAAATAAGGCTGCCCCCTCCATCTGAGCTTCCCCTATCCCCTGCCACTGGTATCTAAGCTGCCAAAGCAGATTTCTAGAGACCTAAACTTTTCCTTCTCCTTCAGTCAAAAGCTGAAAAAAGGTGAAAAGAAAAATGTCTAAATTCTGGCAAAATCCATCCTAATGGTCAACACTGGACAAGCCTAGACCCTCTCTCCAAGGAATAGGACACAGGAAGAAAACCCTTGCACATTCACTCACTCCAGTATTTATTATCACCTATTACAAATCAGACACGATCCCTGTCTGATGGAGAAAACATAAACTAGTAAAAAGTAATAATTATAAAATTGCAACATATAGAAAATGCTGTGAAAGAAACAAATTTGTCAGAATGATGAAGATGAAGGGGAGACCTTCTGCGGCAGATCTGTTCTGGACACCCAGTACCCATCCTCCCTTCCTCCTTACTAACAGAACCCTGATAGTTTCAAAGCCACAATGTTCCCAGATAAAAATCTTCAACGCCCAGCCTCATTTTCTGTCCCAGCCAATAAGATATAGGCATATTCCCTGGGAAGAGCATCGCTATCTCATCTCAAGTAAAAAAGGCAAAGCCTTGCAAGGAAAAGGGAAAAGAGTTTGGGCCATTCCATGTTCTTCATGCCTGAAATGTAGATCATCAAATGCTTGGAGGTTCTGCAGCTACCCTGTGACCATGAGGAGGAAAACTACCTGCTGAGGCTGGTAGAGCAGGAAGATCAAAAGAAACCTGAGTCTTTAGTGATATTATTTACCTGCCCTACAAGTTCTAGTTTACCTAGATTTGTCTGCCTTTTTTTTTTCTTTTTGCTTGATCCTACTTTCCTATTTCTGCAATAATAACATTGCCTGTGTAATAAGGAAAACTAATAAAAATAGACTACACTTTAAAATATATAAATTTTTGGTTATATAGCAGAGATCATCAAAATATATTCTAGAACTCTATCCAGTATTTTCGTCAGACTCTAGAAAATTTTGGAGGTTTCTTTTTCTTTTTCTTTTTTTTTTTTTTTTTTGCAGATTATTCTGGGACTCTGTTCTAACATTGATCCTCAGTATTCCAAGCATTTCCCCAACTGTATAGTATCTTCCCAAATGTGTTTTATAAGTAACATAATTTGATCTGGTTTTGGATGCATCCTAGGAAACACTCCAAAAGTTAATAGAGCTAAGTTACTTTCTTTCAGAAACTTTCTTTCCCTCTGGATCTCAACAACTTATATCCCTTACATTACAGTGGGATCAAGGCTGAAAAATATATTTGATGGATGATACAGTTATGTGACTCTTTAAACAAGTACATGTGAATTTAAACAACAAAATGAATGTTTCACCTTCAAAATAGTCATCTTGAAAGGTTAATGAAGAACACTGGATCTGAATGGAATTTCTAAAGAGGATACCAGAAACATTTTTGAGCCGTGGCAGGTTGATTAGAATAAGGCAATAGCAGATTTATGTTCAAAGCAAAGCATCACAAATCTTTAATCATAAAAGTGTTAAGGCTATGAACTTATCTCTAAGCATAGCATTTGCTGATCTCCTAAGTTTTTATACATAGCACTCTATTTTTCATTATTTATAGTCTCTTTGTGTTTGTAGTTTTGAGTCCTATTTGACTCAAAAGTTATGTAAGATGATATTTTTAAATTGCTTGATGGCTAGGTTTGGTTAGATATTACTTTCACTTCATCCCTTACAAAATAGGTAACAATAAAAAATCAGTCTTTATTCTTGGCCTTACTCTAACCAATAATGAAAGTTTGGGCATAGGAAGTTGACTGAAATTTAGGAAAAAGGTACGTCTCTTCCAGTAGACCTTGCCTAATCCAGCAGGGACAGATCATTATTTTCTACATCTTCCCGTAGAAAGCCTCTTAGCGTCTCCAACACCACCATACCAGTGTCACTTATATCCTTGTGAACTCCCTCCCATCCCTCCAAGAGTCAAAACAATCCCCCATTCTCAGGTCAAATTGCCCCTCTTGTTTAGAGATTCGCAATGTTCATTTACTTAGACAAAACGATCCCCGCCTGACTCTAGAAGGTCTTTTGCTTGTTCTTGCTGGTAAGCCCGATTTCACCAAGACCCCATATTTTCCTCTCATCATACCAGTTTGAAGTGTTTCCTCAACATACTCAAAGATCATGCTGGGCTAGTAACTTAAGGTCACCAAGAAAGACAAAGAAGGCGAAAGTGAAAGGCTTTGATTAGACCTCCGTCACATGCCTTTCCTCTGGGGGCAAGTGCATGTTCCAGGGCAGACACAAAACTCTGTCTTGCTCTGAATCATCTTCGTGAGATTACTTACCCTCGGATACCCCCCAGTAGGTCTTGCCAGAAAGTGTAAGAAACATTTGATCCTCTCTCTGGGCCTGTAACGAAACCTGTTCTCAACCAAGTATAAATGAAGGGCAGTGCCCCTGTTTGAAATGTGGTCCATCTGGAGGATGACAGAGAAGTCACAAATGGCCTTTTGCCAGCGATTGCCACCTGGCATGCGGCTCGCCAGCTCTGCCTTGCATTTGTCACTCAGAACTGTCAGGGCCAATCTCATTCATAATCTGGAGCCACAGTCCCTCCTATCTCTGAATGGGCATCCTGTCTTCAGTCACCCCTGGCCAGCCATATGGACGGGGAGCTTGGACAGAACCACAGGAAAGGTTTCTGAGTCAATACATCCCAGTGTGAAAACACTCTAGGGATGTCTGTATCATGAACTATGATGCAGACATAAAATAGAATGAAGACGTTCTATACATACTGATATAAACAAACACCAAGATATTGTATAGTATTAAGTGAACAAAATCAAGGTAAGCTAAGATTTGAATATGTGTGTTTAGGGAGAGAAAAATAAGTGTGTGTGATTTGCGTGCACATTATGCACTATTTCCAGAAGTATACATAAGAAATTGGTAATATTGGTTGAATATGGGTTGTCTATGAGGAGGTAAACTCAGTGGCCTAAGAGCCAGGGATAGGAGAGCCTGAGGATGCTTGAGGCCAGGAGTTCAAGACAGGCCTGGGTAATATAGTGAAACCCCATCTCTACGAATTTTTTTTTTTTTTATTAGCCATGATGGTACATGCCTGTAGTCCCAGCTATTTGAGAGACTGAGGAGGGAGGATGGCTTGAGCCCAGGAGTTCAAGGCTGCAGTGAGCTATGATCATGCCGCTGCACTCCAGCCTGGGCAACAGAGCGAGACTCTGTCAAAAAAAAAAAAACCTGCAAGAACATAAACCAAAATGTTAATGGTTGGTTTCTTTCTGAGTAGTGGAATTATGGATGATTTTTATTTTTCTTCTCTTTGTATATATCTTCATTTTCTGATTGTTCTATCACAGGCAAATATTTGAGAATTTTAAAAGATGTTTTTAAATTTATGAAATGAAGAATCCATCTTTATGCTTTTGTTCGACACAATCCGTTCCTTCCTGGGCAAGGCAGTGGCTCCCATGCTGCCACAGGACTTCACGGTGAATTCCTTATTTGGAGCACCAGCCTAAGGGCCGCCTGGAAACATCCCCGTGGCCAGAAGCAGAGCAAGGGAGACAGGATTTTAAAAGACAGAGCCGTAAACCTCGGCATAAAATAAGCAGCCAGGCTCTCATTTCAGCCATGTAAACAGTGATGTGTATTCATTAAAACTGCATTAGTCTAAGGAGTCCCCAGAGATGGGGGGTGGGGGCGGCAAACGGGAGGGGGCAGGGGGAGAGGCTGCCAACTGCACCTGCTGTTTTCTAAAACAATGCAAACAGGCCAAAAACGGGTTTCTGGTGCATGTCACAGCCAGAAAAGGGTCACCCAGAGAGGCTTCACAGCTCATATCAGTCTTGTTAAAGGTAAACAGAGATTGAGAAAAGAGAAGCACTCAGGATCCCAAACATCTGGCTTGGGTTGGCTTGGCTCCCACCTGCCTTGCTAAATAAATGGTCTCAAGGAAAATGTATGCTCAAATGTTGGCCTGGTAGGCATCACCAGCGTGGTCCACTGCAGAGCTAGATGGGCCCATGAAGAGGACGTTACAGGCAGGTCCCTTCCCCCTTCCCCTAGAAACTAGGCATCACCCAAAGGAATCAAATCAACCTTGTAGAAGAGCCATGGCCAACACATGTTGAGGTTCTCTGTTCTAAGGGATGTACACATCTTAACTCCTTTAAACCTCCCAGTACCCCTATGAGTTTGGTACTATTGCCATCCCCACTTATGGGTAAGGAAAATGAAGCATAGAGACGTGAAATAGTTTGCCCAAGATCACCAGCCCAGAGGTGGTGTCCAGATTCAGAACCAAGTCTCACTGCAGAGCCCACAACCAGTCACAACACCATTCTGCTTCTCCCAAATCTTGCCATGCACCCAATTCAAACTGGAGTTTGAAGACAGTGACTTATGACCCTGTGCCAGTATCTTCTGGGTAGCAAATGAGAGTGGGAACCAAGTGTCAAATCCACAGATGCCAATGGTGAGCTGCACCAGTCCCATTGTACTGATTAAGTAACTGAGGCTTAAAAGCCTGGGGACATTTCCACACACTGAGGAAGATTCACACCCCTACGGCTGGAATGGAGAGCGGGGCCACGCTCAGCCCCCCGGCAGGTGGCACAAAAGGGACACAGCTTAAGCTAAGGAAACCCAGAGGAGTGGCAATAGACCCCAGAACCCAGAGGCAATAGGACCTTTCTTTTTGTAGGACACAAAGCCAAACATCACCTAAGCAGGAATTCTGAAATGAAGGACAAAGGGGAACCCGGAGGTTTCAAGAGATGCTCCCAACCTTCCCCCACTGAGCCAGAAAAGTTAGAAGATCCTCCTTCCCCAGAAGTGGAGCAGATCGGCAGCCTCATGCTTATTTTTCGCTCTCCTAAGACATCACTGTGTAGAGCTTTCAAGGTTAGCAAGTTTGATGTTAACTGTTTTTGTCACATCGCTCTCTGTTCCCACACTCGGAAATGACTAGCTCGGCTTCCCCTCTTCTGCGGCCTTGGGAAGAAGGGCAAGCTGAAGTCCACAGCTCGGAGCTCATTGTCTCTTCCCCCAGGACTGGGACGACCCACGAAGGCTCGAATCCCCAGGGATCTCCGCCCTGACCGCCTCCCTCACCTGCTTGGCGCTGGCAACACAGGATCCCGCCCCTCGCTCCCGTTCATTGGCCGCCAGACCCAAGCTGGGCCAATCAGATTCTCTCCTGGACTTTAGACCAGAAGCTGACGTTCAAGGTGTTCACCGGGCAGCTGTGGGAGGCCGCGCTCCATCCAACATGTGGAGTGCGGAACGGGGAAAGCAGGTGTGCCCAGGGGCAAGAATCATGAACATGGACAGGGAGACGCAGAGATGAGAGATGGGGAGACCCAGCGGTTTTCCAGGTCCCAGTTCTCTGCCCTCCCTTCAGCCAGAATGACGTTCATCCCGTTGGGCCCAAGCAATGTCCCCGCGCTCTCATACCAGATTCCTCTCCTAGCTTTAGCTGACTAAGTCGGTTTCTGTTACTTGTTACCAAAAAAGCTTAGCTAACACATACCCCACGCTCACGCTCCTAGGACATGAACACCTCTGACTAATACATCCAAACAGCTAGAAATAAGTTAACTGAACAGTGAACCACAGGCCAAACGTAACAGCAAACAGGGCAAGAGTCAGGACACTGGGGGGGGGGGGGACAGGGGTCCGAGGAAGACCGTTTCAGCAAGTGTCTATGAACCACCCACCGGGCGAGGCGGGGATGTGAGGGCAACCACAGAGCAGTTGGCTGTAGAGCCTGCCCTCCATGGCTTACAGCAGAGGGAAGAGGCCCAAGAAAGCCATTAGAGAGCAGTACGTGGGGAAATGCCATTAAAGGTTCAATGGTAGATTCTAGGCAAAAGGTGAGTGCTGAGAAGTCCAGCTCCCTGGGGGACACAGGGAAGGGGGAGGTGACGCAGATCCCAGGACTGGACAAAGAGCAGGATCGAAGAAGAAGGACGGCTCCTGCAAGACACTGAGGAGGCCAGCCCGGCTGCACTGAGGCTGGGGGATGGAGGAACAGAGGAGGCTGGAGGGATGATGCTCCCCAAGGAGGTCACGCCCAGGCAGATTCCTGCTCCCCCATCATCGCAAACCACCTTCCTGACATCTGCCATATCCGCACACCATGTGCAATACTATTGATCGTCTTCTTTAAATTGTCTTACTTTTTAACTTAAGACCATTCAAGAAACCGCCTGAAAAAGTTAAGCACAGAGATTTCACATGACCCAGCAATTTCACTCCTAGGAAGATACTCCAGAGAGCTGAAAACATGTTCATACCAAAAAACACTGTACATGGATGTTCATGATTATTCATAACAGCCCAAAGGTGGACACAACCCAAACGTCCATCAGTTGATGAATGGATAAACAAAATGTGGTTTATCTGTACAGCAGAATATTATTCAGCCACGGAAAGAAATGATGTACTGATATACGCTACAACCTGGATGAACCTCGAAAACATTATTCTAAGTAACAGAAGCCAGTCACAAAGGATCACATAGTGCGTGATTCCATTTACACGAAATGTCCATAATAAGTAAATCTATAGAGACCGAAAGTAGATTAGGGTTGCCAGCAGATTGGGGTAAGGGAGAAATGGGGAGTGACTGCTAATAGGTTCAGGGTTTCTTTTGGGGGTGATGAGAATGTTCTGGAATTAGTGGCGATGATGGTACAACATTGTAACTATATCAAAAACCACTGAATTTTACGTTTTAAAACGGTAAAAATAGTGCAGTTTATGTTATATGAATTTTATCTTAATAAAAAAGTTATTTTTAAAAAATAAAATGAAAAATCAGTATCTCTGAACATAACTGGAAGTTTACCATGAAAATAAATACAACAAAAACAAAATACTGTTAGTTCATCCTGGCTTGACCTCACTGCCTATCTAAGGCTCTGAGCCTGAAACTTGCCCCGTCTTTGTTAGGATGGGGGTTTGGGGGTGTTAGAAAGTGGTAAAGTTACTCCAGTTCCAACTTGAGGCCTTCTCCTTGGCCCAATCAGAAGGACTTGAAGAGAACAGAAAAGGGAATGTGTTTCCCATGCTGTGATCTAATGTTAATTAGTGCCAGGTTTTAAGTATCATTCCTGCCCCCCAAATCCCACCAGTCCCTTTGGGAAACTTTGCTTTAAAGACTAAAACCAGCGTTGTGCTGCTTTCTAGGTGCCAACTGCTGCACTTGACATCATCCATTCCTCACCACAGTCGTCTGTCTAGCCTCAAGCACACAGAGACGGGGGAGCCAGCAGTGGAAGAAGGACAGGGAAGGAGGCTGACGCTGTCAGCATGTTCAGGGTGTTACTGTACCAGGAGGTGGGGACTTTGGGAGGTGATTAGAAGGTCATGAGGGTGGAGCGCTCAAGAATGGGATCAGTGCTCTCATACCAAGGGACACGAGAGAGCTGGTTTCCTCTCTCTGCTCTCCACCCCATAAGGATACAGCGGGAAGGCAGCCACCTGTAAACCAGGAGGAGGGCCCTGCCCAAGAACCTCAGACTTCCAGCCTCCAGAACTGTGAGAACACAAATTTCTGTTGCTTAAAGCCACCCAGTCTGTGGTGTTCTGTTACAGCAGCCCAAATGGACAAAGGCATTTGTGATAGAGAAATGTGGAAGAAAACTCATAAACTGCAGGAGGCTGTTGATTCCGTGAATATGGTGCATTTACACAGTCCAGTCATTTGTACCCATGAAAAACCTGGTGTCACAGAAAGGTATCTACTGACAGGAAAGTGGATCATGAACTGCGAAGTGAAAAGAGCAAGTGACAACAGGTTGGCAGCACGGATTCATTCATTCCACAAGCAGTTACCGAGTGCCGACTGGGTGCCAGGCACTGGGAACAAAACCAAACAAACCCCTTCCCTTGGGGGGGCTTGTATGTGGGTGGGTGTGCGGGGAGCAAGCTAAGGATGTGCAGAGGAAACCGGACGATGTTTATGGAGTGGGTAGGTGACACTATGCTGTTCTTCACTCCCTTTCTTTTGCTCATCTCGATTTTGTAGTTTTACTATATTGAGTAGGTAAGGAGTGTTTTGAAATAAAGGGAAAGCCCAAACCCCTTAGCAAGGGATCCAAGATGCTCCTGAGTCTGGCTCTCCTCTCCCACCATCACCCACACCTGTGTTAGAGCTGCACCTGGTGAGGACTCTCAGTTGGTCCAACATGCTCCATCCACACAGGTGCCTTTGCAAAAGCTCTTCGTCTGCCGGAGCAGCCCTCCCCACACTCCACCTGGCCTATGAAACCCCAATGCGCCCATTAACGCACCTTCCCAATGGGACCTTCTTCTTCAAATCACTCCGGCCCACCTCCGTCCCACTCAGCAACAATCATCTCTCCCTCTGCAGCGCTGACGTGAAGAATCCCGTTCCCAGCTCTCACCCGTTAATCTCCAGAGCCACTGCTCAAACCTCAGCCAGTTCCCCACTGTGTTTTCTTCCCTCCCTCAGACCCCGTGGATTTCACCACTTCTCTTTCCTCTTCCACCTCACGCCCACACCTACCTACTCTCGATGGAGTTTCTCTCCCCACCTGCCACCCCCCATCTCCTGATAAATACATTTGCTTCCTGCTGCCCCCAAAGATAAGCCCATAGACCCTTTTACTGCTAAGGAAAAAAAGACAATAAATTGACACACTGTTAAATCACAAAACTTCGGCTGCCTCAGGTTCTCAGAGTCATTGTTCCTGGACCTGTGGCCTGGTGAGGTCCCTTTGCCTGAGGGCGAGTTAGCAGAGGGAATGGCTGGGTCCCAGGCAGGTCCCAGGGAAGTTTGGAAGATTCTCCCGTGGGGCCAGGTGGGAACCTCTGTTCCTCTTGGAGTCCACTTGCATGGGTCCCACCCTTCCCCAACAAACCCCACACTCACACCCAATCTGGCCTCTCTGGCCTCTGAGACAGAGAGGCACCTCCCTTTCTAGCTAGATATCTGGAGCCCGTGATGGCGCTGGTGACAATCTCAGGACAAGAAAGGGCCTCACGTGCATCTAATCACGGTCTGCCCCACCTAGGCCTGACAAAGCAGTGGCTCCCAACCAAAGATGATTTTGCCCCCAGGGGACATTTTGCAATGTCTTGAGACCTTTTGGATTATCACAACTCAGGGCAAGAGTTGGTCCTGGCATCTACTGGGTAGAGGCCAAGGATGCTGCTAAACACCCTACCCTACACAGGGCAGCCCCCAACAAAGACTCATCGAGCCCGAAATGACAATAGTGTCCAGGTTCAGAAATCTCGCTCTGATTAAATATCTCCCAGCACCAGACACTCACTTTCCCCTACCCCTAACCCCAGCCCACCCAGGAAACACACTGTTCCTACACAATATTTCTGAAGGGATAAACCGTGGTTGTCCTGGGGGTCAGGATCTCTGCCTCTAGTCAGCTGAAACCCCCTAAAATCCTTGCTGCCTAGCTGGTTCTGGGCTGTCAGAAAATGAGTACAAAATCCCTCCTCCACAATTTAATATATGATAAAGGCGGCATTTCAATTCTGTGGGAAGCGATGGATTATTCAATAAATGGTATTGGGACAACTGGCTGGCCATCTGGTAAAAAATAAAGCTAGATCCTCACCTCCCTCCTAAAACCAAAATAAAGTCCAGATGGATTAAAGATTTAAATGCAAAAAAAAAGTTAAAGTAGTAAAAGAAAACATGAGGAAATTGCTCTATAATCTCATTGAGGAGGCCTTTCTAAGCAAGACACAAAAAGTAGAATATGTGGAAGAAAAGACTCATAAATTTGACCACTGAAGAATTTTGAAATGTCTACAGAGTAAAAAATTCCTAATAAATCTATTTTTTCAAAGTTAAAAACCAATTTTATGTATTATCATATTATCTATAAAACATAAGAAACATGTCCTTTAATGAAAACCCATTAAAAAACAATAAGCAAGGAGGGAAAAAAAGTAGGCAAAAGACAAGCAGAGGCAGTTCACAGAAAAAGAAGTAGAGCTTTCAAACCTAAAAAGGTTCTCATAAGCAGATACATGCAAATTAAGATAACAGCAAAAACTAGTGATACTAGTTTTTCACTGATCAGGTTGGCAAAATGAAAAAGTTTGATACTGTTCTGTGTTGGTAAAGCTCTGGGAACAAGCTGTCTGAGGGAAGTGTGAACAAACCCTCCGTGGAAAGCAATTCAGCAACATAGATTCAAGTGTTAAAGCACATACCCTTTGTCCAAGTGCTTCCAATGCTACACGTGTCTTTGCACATTCACCCAAACCCACAGAGGTAAACATATACGGGAACGTTCGCTATTGTATTGTTTGTAATAGCAAAAGACTCTCACCAGCATCAAAACCCACCATCTGGGGACTGGTCAAATACATTATCATGCATTCATAAAAGGGAATACCATGAAACCTTTAGAAATAAATGAGGCAGTTCTATGGATCAATCCCCATGAGATATTGTTAAAAGGAAATGCTAAGTATGAAATGGCATTATAATATATTCCCACTTATGGGAAGAAAAATGGGGTGGAAGCAGATTCAATCATTCCTTTAACTAATATTTATTAAGCACTTACAATGTGCCAAGCACGGTTCTACATCCTGGAAATTCCACCAAGAGTAAATCTGTCAAGATACCCGTGGGTTGCACATGCTTGGAAAATTACTGGAAGAAAATGCAGGATAGACTCTGGGGTTGTCAAATTTAGCAAAGAAAACTACAGAACACCCAGTTAAATCAGAATTTCATGTAAACAATGAATAGTTTTTTAGTGTAAGTTTGTGCTGTGCAATATTTGGGACATACTTATACTAAAAAAGTATTCTTTGTTTATCCAAAATTCAGATTTAAGTGGGCATCCTGTGAACCCTACTGTAGGGGTGGAGAGTGGGGTCTGGGGAATGAAGCTTCTACAACAGGACAGAGATTTCCTCTTCATACATTCCTACTGTAATGTATTGTACTGTGTGCAATTATAATCAGGAGTGCACATTGCTTGTATTATTTTTAAAACTGACACGAATGAGTATGAAGACAGAAGAAATTCCATAGACCCGGAGGCCCAGCTCAGCACAAGCTGCAAAGTGCATTCCTGGCCGTCTCTGCCCTCAGTCAGCCTTGCAGCCCCGAGTCCGCATTCCAGGGCCCAGCTGCTTCTCTAAATGGAAGCGCTAGATCCCACACCCCAGCAGCAAGTTAGCAAGCAAGATTCCGAGCTGTGCTATTTTTTTTTCCAAAAAAAAAAAAAAAAAAAAAACAGGGCCAATGCAAAGAAAGAAATGTAGAAAACAGTGAAGAGAAGAAACACCAAGCATGCTGGAAACTGGCCTTTTCCACGACAATACAAAGAAATAAAATGTCGGATTTCTTAAACAGCCTGGTTTTAAGGAGAGGAGACATTTAAGCTGAGACTAAAGAGTAAGAGCTCACCCTTGGAAGAGAAAAGGGAAAAGCATTCCAGGCAGTGGGACCCGCAGGCTGCAAAGACCCTGGGTGGAAAATGAGGTCAAGTTTCTCCCACCTCCAAGAATGCTTCCACTGCCGCTTTGGCCCCTGACATTCTCCTCCTCCCAATCCAAAATCCACGGTTCAAAACTTGCTTTTATACTCTCTTCCCCCCCAGGTATCTGAAAAATCTGGGGCAGAATTAATGTGCCTGCTGAATAATTGAAGTTTTTTTTGACTCTGAGAATTAAGGCACTTCTGATTGTTCACGTTCTTGACCAAGCTTTGAGAATCTTTGCTGCTGTTAAGAGAGAAACGATGTGGCAATACCAATGCTCAGATGTCCAGAGCAGACCTGTCTAAATACACGGGGGAAAAAACTAGGACACAAACCAGGAGAATCGCTATCACTCCCCCAACACACACACACACACAAGCTAAAGTTTGCTTCCTGCACCTACTCACAAAAGCTTGGGGCCATGTATTTTTGTCCTGAGCAGGACAACAAAAATGGTACTCCTCTCCACGACTCTCTGAGTCAGAAGGAGGGTTTAGAAATAACACCTGCAAAACTTTGAGTCCAGTTCCTGAACACATCATCATTAAGAGATGACAGCTATTATCACCACTGTGTAGAACATAATGGGGATGAGTGGGAATCCAGAGCTAGACAACCTAGGTTTCAAATACTGGCTAGAGGCTGGCTGTGCAACCTCTCTGCCTGAACCTCCCGGTCTCACCTTACCCATCTGTATAATGGGGACTGTTACAGTAGTGCCTACACCTCACAGGATGCCAAAAGGGTCAAACAAGTCCCTGTAGGAAAATGCTTTAGAACAGTGCTTGGCACGGGATGAGTACTGTCTTAATTATTAATCTCTACTATTACCACTACTATTATTGCCATTTTGTGATGATGATGACGGTGATCCAAACTGAAGTCACTAGGGAATTCTCAAAGAATTTCTGATTACCCTACAAAATGGCAGGGGCAAACACACCATGGTTACATAAGACACTAGCATTCATTAGGCGAAATCGGGTGAGGGATATAGACGAATTCTTTATATAAACTTTGCAACTTTTCTGAAAAGCTAAAATTATTCCAAAGTAAAAGGTTATTTTTTGTAAAGGCAGAAACAAGTATTTTCTCACTGCCTCCTCAGGTCTACTCCCTTATCAGCAGAAAAATCCAAGTGTCAGAAAAGATAAGACAGCTCAGCGTGGTTGGCTCATGCCTGTAATCCTAGCACTTTGGGTGACCGAGGTGGGAGGATTGCTTGAGCCCAGGATTTAGTTCGAGACCAGCCTGAGCAAAACCAAGACCCCTGTCTCTACAAAAAATAGGAAAAATTAACCAAGCGTGGTGGCACGTGCCTGTAGTCCCAGTTACTCAGGAGGATGAGGCAGGAGTTTGAGGTTGCAGTGAGCTATGATGACACCACTGCACTCCAGCCTGGGTGACAGAGCAAGATCCTGTCTCAACATAAAAAAAGAAAAGAAAAGAAATAAGACATCATCCACACAGGTAAAAGCCCCACCCCACTCTGCACACCCCAAACTGCCCTCCTTCTGCTCTGTGAAGCCATTTATCAACCAGCTGTGAGTTAAAATCAAGTCTCTCCCCAGAGGGAAGAATTCCAACAGACCCAGACCTACGTCTGCCATAAAGCTTTCTCTTTTTTCAGTGAATATTTAATGAGTGCCTACTGTGTACCAGGTACCATCGCAGGAGCTGGAAAACCACAATGAACAAGACACACACATCCAGCCACAGTATCTTTTTGCACCAGCTCTGAGAACTTAGAGAATGTATTTGCTAGGGCAGAGTGACTTTTGTGGGCTCCAATACTGGGGAATGGTCACTGCAGGGTGTCTTGTTGGCCACTTGAATCTTTGGGATGTCAGAGAAAACGCTGCCCCCAGCCAATCCCTGCAAGAGACCTCAGGGAGGGGACCTCTGCAGGCTCAGACAACCGTCTGCAATGCAACTCTGGGAACCAGATAAGGCCGGTTGCTGGGCAGGTCTGGCAAAAGCAACCCAACTTCCCGTTTAATTCCTACTTGGCATTCCAAAGAGATGGGCAGGAGAAATCTGCCATGTCTGTCTTTAAAAGAAGACATTTCTCCCACGGCTTCCTCCTCTTCTAATTCCCTCATCTATCCATCTACTCTCACTCCCCTTCCGCTCTCGAAGCTGTTTCCTGCAGATAAAAACACCCCACAACTCCCGGTCTGCATAGTGAGATTGCAGCCAGCAGGCTCTAAATGCCGACATACTCCCAATCACGCAGCAGGTGCCCCCGTTGAGTTAACGACTTTTTTTAAGCGAGAGAACCCATGCTTTCTACTTACCCTTAGGAGAAAGCCCACTGGGAAAGGGGGTGGGTGCGATCTAGCATAAAGAACTGTCTACAGAGGAGAGGCCCCTGCTGCGCTGTAAGAACTATGAGCAATTCAGAAAGATTATATCCCAAATCCTCACATGGTTAGAGCCTCAGAATGGCAGACACAATATTTTCAAACTGTCCGGGCACAGTGGCTCATGCCTGTAATCCTACCACTTTGGGAGGCCCAGGTGGGAGTATTGCTTGAGGTGAGGAGTTTGAGACCAGCCTGTGCAAGAGCGAGACCTCATCTCTACAAAAAATAGAAGAATCATCTGGGCGCAGTGGTACACACCTATAGTCCCAGCTACTCGGGAGGCTGAAGCAGGAGGATCGCTTGAGCCCAGGGGTTGGAGGCTGCAGTGAGCTGTGATAGTGCCACTGCACTCTAGCCGGGGCAACAAAGTGAGACCCTATCTCAAAAATATATATATGTTTTCAAACTATCCTTGGGAAGTGCACTTTGATTAGAGAAAATAATTAATCTTGTATATTAAAGGAAGCAGTTCCAATGGGGGGTGAAGTAGAGATGACACTTTCAGTTCAGGAACCCCACAGGGGACAGGGAGGATCCAAAAGGACTAGAAATGAAGAATGCACAGCCCGCAGAATCAGACCCCATTGTTGTTGGAAATCCCTAGCCAAATTTAAAATGCACACGCCTTTTTAACCCAGAAATTCCACTTGCAGAACTTTGGATTACAGACATGCTTGCATGCGTGTGTCCACAGTCTGGTGCAAAGATATCCACCACAGCACTGTCTGTTATAGCAACAGACTGGAAGTAACCTATACCCATCAACAGGAGATGGCATGGGCCATCCACATACAGGAACATCGCACAGCTGTCACAGTGACTGAGGCACCACTATCTGTGCCGAAATGGAAACATCTGTAAGATGCATCCTCAAGTGAAGAAAAAAAGCAACATGCAAAAAAATGTGTGCAAGGTGCGACTAAGAATATGAGTCGTGTGTGGAATATCTCTCTACTAACACATGAGAACTACTGACAGCGGTATTCCTCGAGAGAGAGAGGAATTGAAGATCTGGGAACAGGAGTGGAATGGGGAGACTTGTTATTCACAGTATACCTTATCGTGCCTGTAGGATTTCAAACTGTATTATATATTCAAAACCAAACTAGTTGAATTGCTAACAATTAAAAACACCTAGGACAAGAAGATAAAAGAGGTTATATTAATTTATATCAACACATGCATACACACACACACACACACACACACAATTCCCTATAAATGATGATAATTGCCTAAGAATTGATGCCCCTCAATTGGCTTTATAAAAGTGATATTTTATAGGCATTTACATTCGGGTTTCTCAGACATGGCACAGTGGACATTCTGGACTAGACAATTCTTTGTGGCGAAGCTGTTCTGTACATTTTATTCGTTTAGCAGCCTCTACCCACTAGATTCCAGTAGCAATCCCACCACCCCAAGTTGTGACAAACAAAATGTCCCCAGACATTGCCAAATGTCACCTGGGGGCAAAATCACCTGAGTTATATTATGGACTCTAAAGAGCAATAACTGTGTCTTCTCTATTTCCTTCTCTTGCCATACCTAATAATATACAAACAGTTCTTATGGATAAATAATTACAAATGAACAAAAGTAACTTGCAAGGCTTGCTTCAAATATTTACACACTGCACACTTTGGCACTGGGGCTTTCTGAACACTAAGAAGGCACTTCTACCATCCTGTTCACTCCAGTAAGTTGCAATTTGATATCTGTAACAAAGGGATGGCCCTGATTCTCAGCAGAGAGATCTGGGGGAGATGTCTTCCCAACAGTTAAAGAACAGGGAATGTGTTGGTTTTACCAGTAGATAATGAATGAAATGCACTGTTTCCCCTAAACCGTCCTCTTATGATTACTACCCTTGACCTTCCATGCCCTCTGCAATGCCAACCAAAGTTGCAAATGCCAACTGCCAATCCCCAATGTGCCTGCTGCCTGAAGGCCAGGCAGTGGCTGGCATCTCCACCCCCTCTTTCCACGGGAGCAGATGGAGAAGCAGGTGTTTCACATGTTTAGCCATGCTGAGTGGCAGACTTCCACTTTTGCAGAAACTCTGAGAGTGACCCCAACAAAGAAATCATCAACAGAATCAAAGACAAGCCCTGAAGCCCCAAAATGAATTCTTTCTCACCCAAAACCATTCATAAAGATAATAGTAACAATTACTACCTTCTGGACACTTGCTATGGTCCAAGCATAATGCTAAGGACTTCACAGACATTACTTCACTGGATCCTCAAAACAACCCAATGAAATAAGTACAGTCATTATCATCCCTTTTTGCAGACGCACAGACTAAGGTGCAAGAAGGTTAAATGACTTGATCAAGATCACACAGTTAAGGATTACACAGTGCCTGGCAAATAGTAGGTTCTCATTAAATAGTAGCTGCTATTACTACTTGTACTAATATTTTAGTATGGATTTTTACCTTCCTTGATGTTGCCATGCTCTTTCCTATCCTAGGGCCTTTGCCCTGGCTATGGCCTCTGCCTGGTGCTTGTCTCTAAATGTCACTTTGTCAGGAAAGACTTCTCTGACCTTCAAAATAAGATACATTGCCTTGATACACCTTCTCACCCACCCTATTCTTCTAATTTATAGCACTTATCAAAACTGTAATTATATTATTATCTGTGTAATTATTTGCTCATCTGTCTCCCTTAGTAAGCTCCACAGGGAGGGACTGTGTCTAATTTGCTGGCCACAGGGTGAGCACCTAGCATAGTGCACCTAGCACAGCAGGCGCTCAATTAAATACTGGATGGAAACATGGATGAGTGGGCGGGCAGGTGGGAGGGAAGGAAGATGGGAGTAAGAAGGAAGGAAAGAAGGAGAGACGGGAGGGAGGAAAAAAAGGAAAGGTGAAAAGGCAATGAATAATTGAACTTTAAAGATATACAGGCTCTTAAAAGATCAAGTCGTCTAATCCTCTCCATTTCACAGTTGAAGACAGTTAGGTTCATGGAGTTTAGGGTCAAATCAGACAAGATCCAGTATCACAATCTGGTCAGTTGCAGAGAACTTGTCAGTTCCAGGAACTGGAGGACATGAGCCTCCAGGTGACAGCTAGATGAACCAACAGTGGGTACCTATGAGCACCCCCGAACAGGTGACAGTTGCGTTTGCTTAGGGCTCCAGCCACCATGATGTGTGCATTTAAGTTCACCCCAAGTATCTTTTCCCAGGCTTTTATAAAATGGGTCTGATTATCCCTTCACAAAATCTTAAAAAGAAAAAAAAATTCTTTCACACGTCAACGAGCTGTAGTCTTTATGCCCCTGCAAACCCACAGGAAACACTGTTCTTGTGTATCATATCACAGCACGAAGTCTCCACTTCCTTCAGGGGAAAGAATGAAGCCATCTGGCAGGAGTTGCTCTCAGCTCTTTCCCACCACCCTCCTCCCTGCTCGGGGCTCTGCAGAGCACAGCACACAGGCCTTCCTCGCCCCACTGGTCCATCCCACTCCATCAAGCACTGAGCTTTATCCTCATGGGCCCTCTAGCCTGTTTATATAACTAGGCTCTCCACTCCGGGAGGTGCATACACTATTGACATGCTCAACACTTCGCACAGGGTCTGGCACCTAGTAGGCACTCGATAAATGTTTATTGGATGGAGGGAGGGATGGATGGAAGGAGAGCCTTCCAGCTGACCTTTGCAGGCATTTTCCAACCCATTATTTGGTTTAGCCTGTAAGACATTAACTACACTTGTGTGTATCCCTTTAATTCAAAAGCTAATTGTTGAGTATAAAAAAAGAGTTTATACAGAAACAACATTAGAATAAGGCTATTTCCTCTCACATGGCTTTGCACATGCTGGTCCCTCTGCCTGGAATGCCCTCGTTCCTCTCTTCACACAACTAATGCCACCTCTTCCTTAAGGTGCCAGCATCAATGTTATTTTCATGGAAAGCACATCCCCATTAAACTTCCTAAATAGATACCCCCCCACACATGCTCATAATTCTCTCCTTGAGACCCTTATTGGTTTCCTTTATATTTGTTTTAATTTGCAGTCTATGCCTGGGTGCAGTGGCTTATGCCTGTAATACCAGTGCTCTGGGAGGATGAGGTAGGAGGATCACTTGAAACCAGGAGTTTGAGACCAGCCTGAGCAACATAGCAAGACCCTGTCTGTAAAAAAAAAAATCAATTTACCTTTTCTTGTCTCTCTTACACTCTAAACATAGATTTGATGAAGACAGGTCTACATCACATACTTTTCTCCCAGCATCTAGCATATTGCCTGCATATAGTATGTGTTCAATACATATTTTTTGATTGAATTAATAAATCAATTAATTCAATAAGAGGGAAATAGCCCCCCCAAAATTAAAAGGTGAATAATGAAACAAGCAAAATTTAGGATCATATCTCAAAGTCTTCAATAGCATAAAATAATGCATATGTCAATAACAATTCATGTAAAATAAAATGTATTTAAATTTTTTCATAAATTCTGGTTTTAAAATCTTCAAAGGCAGGAGTGGATTAGAGAGGGAATAAGTAAAAGCTTGCCAAATACCATGTCTTGTGTCTTACAAAAATGTGAATGGATTGAATTATCCCATTAAAAGACAAATTTTCATAATTTGGAGGAAAAAATCAGAATTCAAATATACATGGTTCACAGAAGACTTGCTAAAAATAAAATGGCACAAAATGAAAGTGAAGAAATGAGGAAAGCTGCCATGACTAGAAATATTAATATCAAGAAATAAAATTTAAAGCACAAAAATGTTACACAGGACAAAGATGAGTATTTTGTATTCATAAAGGGCACGTCAATAATAACAAAACCAATAGTGATGTGCATTCCACATGTCTGACATTATGTTAAGCACTCTACAGTGATTATATCATTTAATTTAAGTATCAAAAACAAGTAGCACTGGCATTATTATGATCACCAAGTGTTTAGGAGACTCTAAAACCAGTTCATCATTTGGTAAATGGCAGAGTAGAATTTGAGCTCAGATGTGCTTGACTTCACAGTGAAGTCTGGAGAATCATGACACTCTGACTCCTATAACTTCAAAATACATTTAAATTTTTGTTTAAAAAAATAAAGATGTGTTCAAAAATCACTATCATAGTGGGAGACTAACACACTGTCCAATTTTTGACAAATTGGTAGATAGAATTAAGAACATACAGAGACATTTAGCTCAAGAAATTAAGAAGAAATAATAAAACTGAGGAAAGAATGAAGAATAAAGCAGAAATTAATGTATGTATAAACAGAAAAAGCAGATAAATTTAAGAGGTAGTTATTTGAGGGGAAAAATAAAACAGTAAGACTCTGGCAAAGCTTATGAAGAAAAATTTCAAAAAAATAAAAATAGGAACTTCTCAGTAAGAATGAGAAAAGAGAATTGCAGATGGCAGGGAAATTTTTCAAATTGCTAAAGAATAATATATGTAAATTTATGCTAATAAATTAGAAATCCAATTAAATGATTATTCTCAGGAAAACATAAAACATTTGAAAGTGTACCAATAATGATCATGGAATACATTGGAAAAAATATCAAATTACTAATCCCAGAAAAGGCACTAAGCCCAAAAAGTTGTTTCATTTTGGAGATACGGTGAATTCACTCAAATCTTTAAAAAACATTCTAAATCCTTTGCCATTTATATTCTTCCTATGTATTAAAAAGTAAGAAAAGATGGACGATTTCTCAGATGTCTTGATGGAAAGAGCAAAAACTTGTCAAAGATAGCAGACTCAAAAAAAATAACTACAGTTAAGTTTCACTAATGAATACAGACTCAAAGATCCTAAATTTAATGCAAATAAATTTAACCCAACAACATAATAAAAGACAATGCCAGAAAGAATAAAGTTCTGGAGAAGATATCAATGACAAAGTTATAACACTGTTTCAACTTTTTACAATAGGCATGTATTGATATTTTTCTTTTGTTTTTTAAAAAAATAACTTTTTTGTTCCTTACAATGCTGTGGGTTGGCTGGGCTCAGCCAGGTGGTTCTTTAGTGCCTCATGGTGTCAGCTGCTGCACACAAACAGGTGCTTTCACCTGGGAACTAGAACATCCAAGATGGCTTCCCTCAACAAAGCATGTATTTTTCAAAAGCAACAAGTTATTTTCTGGGGGAGAATTAAAGCAATGATTATACCCAGTGATCAAGAGACTTTGGAAAAGCCCATGCTCTAGGTAAGCGTGTAAATTAGTTACAACTTTTTAAAGGCTGACAACAGCCTTTAAAATGGCTACATTCTTTGACCCAGAAATTCCAATTTTAGGAACCGTGATGAGTTGACTACAATAATGGTCCCAATATTTTCATGCTTCCTGTAGCCATGCCCTTTGGAATGTCCTCTCAAACTGGCTCCAGGCTTGGCCATATCACATGCTGTGGCCTGTGGAACTGAGGCAAACCTGATGCCAGCACAACCTTAAAAAAAGCTTGTATTTAATACATCAGGGCTCATCTTCTTGCTGCTCTTGCAACTGCTATGGAAACAAACCTGGACTGCTGGAAAAGGAGATACCACAAGTGATACACCAGCTGATCGCAAGTGCATGAGTGAGCCTAGCCTATATCCACTGATTCCAGCCTAGACCAACAGAACTGCCTAGCCCAAAATGCAGACCTGCAGAGCTAAATAAATGGTTGTTGTTTGACACCACTAAGTTATGGGATGGTTCGCTACATGGCAAAGGCTAAACTAATACACGAACTTAGCCTTAGGAAATATTCAGAAACAGATAAATTTACAAATATCTTATTTATAACAATGGTTAAATAACGTTAAATAATAGAGGCTGCTTAGGTAAACTTTTGTACATCCATTCAGTGAAAATCTATGCAGCTATTAAAAATTCCTCTTGTAGAAAAAGATTTGACTTGGTAAAATGTTTACAATATATCACTCAGTGCAAAAAGAAGACTATAAAAAATGATGATATGAGGTTATTTCTGTAAAAAAATAACAAAAGTACACATATTCATATGCATGGAAAAATACTGGAATGAATTAAAAAGGCTAACAATCCTGGATTATTTTTCCTTTTTTTATGTTTTTCACATTTTCTGCACGGATTGTAAGTCAGGGTTTATAAACAGTCATTGAACTGCTCAGGGAGCTGAACCTGGAATACTCTGAGCCCACTGAAGGCCACTGCTAAGGAATCAGATGAGGGGTAATCCAGACATGAATGTTAGAAAATCCTCCTAGCATAATCTCTGTTAAACCAGCCTACGCATGGTGGTTGGCAGCACAGCTGGAAAAAGAAAAATGGAAAAAGAGCTGGAACAGGCCGCCATATTGCTGGCAAAGGCCTTCATGCCATGGCCAATTGATCGACTGCAAGTCCGGCAAGCTTTCCTGGCTTCTCCCTGTTAGTTCCCAAGTCTCATTCCATTCCTCCAGCCTCTCCCTCTTATGTTTCTGTCTTACTTTTCCCTCATTTTACTTTTCATTGGGATATTCTCGGAATTTCCTTGAAGGGAAGAGGAAGGATTCAGGTAGGAGAGTGGTGGAGAGGTTTCCAAAAATGACGTGCATGCAAGGTCTCAGCAAGGTTTCCATGACACTCCAGCAGATATCCCTGAATTTCAAGATTAAACATAAAGGCCATTCTAAGTTCACCCTACAGACTGAGGGATTGAGGGATGCAGATTTCCAAACCTGCTAAAAGGATGCTGATGGAGCCATCCCCATGTTAGTAAGCTGGTTCCACTCACATGGTATTATGGGGATACCTGAGATGGGTGATAGGCTGAGATAGAATGACTTGAATAATAATCTAGTTCTGATGCTAATTTGATGTATGACTTCAGAATTTGCTTGCCCTCTCTTAATTATGGTTTCTTTCTCTGTAAATATATCCCCTCAGATCGTGTTAAGCTCCTGTAAGAACTGATATTGTTCTCTTTTGTTCAGTGCTATATACCAGAGGTCCTCAACCTACGCTGTATATTTCAATATATATTAAAATGTAATAATAGAAATAAAGTGTACAATAAAAGTAATGCACTTGAATCATCCCAAAACCATCCCCCTACCCCAGTCCACGGAAAAATTGTCTACCATGAAAACAGTCCCTGGTGCCAGAAAGATTGGGGACCGCTGCTATATACCAGTAGGCACTCAAAAAAACACATGTTGAAAAAAATAATAAATACGACTATCTGCCTATTCACACAGGGTTTCATATGAAGACCAGATAAACGAGGATGTACATGCTTTGTATTCATACATCACATTACAAAGACAATGTACATTTTAATGATTTTCTTACTACTATGATGTAGAAATAATGTTGTTATCTTGGAAATAACATGCTCATCCCTTGAGATAAAAGCTCGGGGGCTTTGCAAAACAAGGTTTGAGAATCACTGAAGTAAGAATTAAAGCTCATGACCTTAAAACGATTTAATCCACCAAATCAGCTGACACCGCATCCTGAAGCAACAGAGCTTTTTTAACCACCCACGTTGTCAGTCTTTAAAGTCCAGGACATAAGGCACAGAACAGCAAAGGGGGTGCTATTTCACAACACTCTTACTGAGATGGATGGACAAACAATTGTAAGCTTCCCCAACACATCTGTCTGCCACCAATTAAAATGAGTGTTAAGGCCCTCACCAAACATCTCTCTCAAGGGCTCCCGGTAACAGGTACATCTTTATCACTGAAACCAAGGGAATCATGCCACTTATTAACAGGCATTTGTTTCAGCAAAATGTCACAGGGAGATGTGGGATCAAGCCGTCTCCCAATTTGCACACACTTGAAAGCTGTTGGTGATACAGCTCTGGGAGGGTGTGGGCAGGGGGCCTGTGGTTTTTCGCACATTACACTAGAGAGGATTCTAACTGCACAAGAAGGTAGGGTGTGGGATGTCAGCCAAGCTAAACACTGACAAATTCCCTTCTGGTCAGAACCTGCAAGATTTCTGTGCTGATTGGTGAAAGCTCCTTTCCTGGGTCAATGTGACGGGCAGACACGTGGCATCCTCTTTCACAAATCTTCATTTAGATGCTCATCAACCTTGCCAGGTCTTTCAGAGCAACACAGCCCCTTGGAAGCCGGGCATTGGATCTAGAGCTGAAATTACCATAACTGACCAGCTCCTCTAATTAAAAACTCATATCTCATCCTTCCTCATTGAACTAGGGATTGTAGAATAAATAATAATAACAACTTCTGACAAACCCCTATGCGTCTTACAGCTACGTCCAACATGGAAAATTGGGCAAAGTACTTTGGGAAATGCCCAAGAGAGCCCCTAACTCTGTTTATGTATTTTATTATTTTCAAAAATAATATTAACATAAGCTCAACAGGAAAAAATTGGAGAACAAAGATGCATGCACCCGTATGCATATACACATACACACATACATAAGCACACACACAATATCACTCATAACTTCACTACTCAATGATAAGCACATCCAAAAACATAAAAACTTCAACCTAAGAAAACCGATAAAAAAATGTTTAAATCATATGTTCCTTCAGTTTTTTTCCCTAGGCATACATATATACATACATAAAGATAAACATCCTCTTTTATAACCTGCTTTTTTTCCTATCTAGCCATATATCATGATCATTTTGCCAATGAAGGCAATAGGTATTTTTAATGACAGTGTAATAGTCTATCATATGTTTTAACATTGACTTGATAGTTCGGATATTTATAATTATTTTCTGTTATACATAGCTGTATGAGTGCCCTCTCAGTATATGTCTTTTTCTACATCTCCATTTCCTAAAGAGGCTATGGGCATGAAGATAACTTAAGTAAAGAGGAACAAAAATTAAAAGGCTAGGTTGCTAAAAGGTATGCATTCATGGATATTGAAATATCCCAAGATTATATAGATACTGGCCAAGGAGTGACTGGGGGCCTACAGATGCAAATAAGAAAGAAACAGGAGGGTAGAATGGTCCTTTAATATGAGTCTTACAGGTGAGCTCTTAAACAAGAGTGAGATCTCCAGAAAGCAGCAATAAAAACGAGAGGAAAACAAACTCCTGACTCCAGGAAGGTTGTTGTTCCTGGGGGGGATTATGTTCCCAGGAAAAAATCAGGCTTCTCTTCAAGCAGGAGGAGGAGAGAATGTTGAACAGAGGCAAGTACACGGGGTACAGTGGAGAGAGTGAACAAGGGTATCGAAAGAGCAAGGCACCAGGAAGGAATCAGGTGAAGGGAAGGCATCGGGACTAGAGCTTGCCCTTGGCCCAAGGCTGAGAATTACAAAGATGGGAAGCACGATTGAAAGTGACCAGCCTCCCAAATCTTCAGAGGGGCCCAGGTCATTTTGCTTCCAGAAATAGTTAAGAATCCCATGGAGCGTCTCTCCTGGTTTCAAAGAAGTGATGAAAGATGATGTACCAGGCTTACAAAGTCATCCTGTTCTGGGCAACGGCTGTCACAGAAAGGACAAAAGCCCCCACAAGGTTCAGACAAGAGGACCAAGCCTTGATGCAGGCAAGGACTGTCACACAGGGATTGGGTCAGCTTCTTGCAACTGACTAAGGGTATTAGAAGGTTTGCAGAGGGACAGTGAAGTCTCTTTCAGGGAACCTTTTCTTGATTCAGGTGATAAAACTGGGGAGTGAAAGGTCAGTGTGTTCCTTCTCAAATATTAGCAACCTCAATAGGAACTTTTAAGGAGTTATAGAATACAGGATCCAATAGGGCTTCCTGAAAGTCAAGTCGATTCATTCATTCATTGACGTATTCATTCAAAGACTATGTATTGAGTGTCTATTAGGTGTAAAGCACCTTCTAAATATCGGAATTAGAGAAGTGAATAAATGAGTCCCTCCCCTCATGGAGGGTACATTCTTATAACTAACAAGAAACAAATAAATATATAAGAAAATCCCAACTAGTAATAGGTGCTATAAAGAAAAGGGAAAGGAAATAAAATGAGATAGGTGTTATTGTATACAGATAGATGACAGAGACACAGTATAACTGGATTATATTGCAATAATAACCCCCAAATAGGCAAAGCTTGTTTTTCTCATGCTAGGTCAGCTAGGGAACCTGTTCTATGTCTCCAGGAGCAGAATAATAGAGAAGCCATAACGCAAAGGTTGCTCCCGATAGTCTAGAGCCAGCAATTAAATGCTCCAGTATAAAAGTGTCATGCATTACTGTGGATCGCAACTCACTGGTTAGAACTACTCATATGACCCCAACCACTCACAAGGGAGGTAAGGAGTGTAATAATCCTACCATTGGCCTACAAGGCTAAAAACCAGAAATATTACCAAAGAGTGTTAATGATTATGATATATGAGAGAGAGAGAGAGGCAACAGTAGTAGTATCTAACACTTACATAGCACTGCTATGAGCCAGGCACTACTGAAAGCAACTTACGTACCCCTTACAATGCTATGAGGTGGGTTCTGTTATTAGTTTCAACATTAATTTCATTTTATAGCTGAGAAAAGTGAGGCAAGGAGAGGTTTAAAAACATAACCAAGATCACATACTTGGTGAGTGGCAGAGCTGGGATTCAAACCTAAGCAGGATAACTCCAAAGTCTGTGCTCTTGACCATTCGACTTCGTTGAATGCGGATGGATGGATGGATGGCTGAGTGGGTGGGTGAATGGATGGACGACCAGTCATGCTGAATGGCAATGATGGCATTTATTAGGAAAATAAGAGCACTTCACTCACCTTGTGCCCGCAGAAGCGGCTCACACACACTGGCAGGTCTCATATTCATACCCCCAGTCTTAGCCATGCAGCTATGTCACCACTTCTATTCTCAACAGCTCCAACTGTGGAAATGCTGTCCCACGGATCTAGGCACAAGGCCAAGGGCTTACATGAGACATGATATGTGCTCGCTAGTGGGCCCCTTCCAGCCATCTTGCAACCTCAAGCCTCTTCCCCAGTCCCCACACAGAAGCTGCATCTCAGCAGGTGGGGAAGGGATAACTCTTCACAGGCGAAGACAACCAAAGCCCAGGCCAGCCAAGGGGTGGCCCAGACAGGCTGTGGTTGAGAAAAACAGACATAACTAGGGTGGTGGAGGGAGGGAAGACAAACTAGCGGTTATGGCCAAGCCAATGGCGCCTGAGTCAGCAGCAGTAGGTTTTGAGGATTTCCTTCTCCCTGGCACCAGCATACACTTAAAATGGGAAATAAGCATCCTTTCACTTGCCAACAGCATTCAGCTTCCTGATAAAGAACACAGAGAGGCAGCAAGGAAGATAGCCCTGAACGTCCCACCCCAGGGCAGCCTGCTCCTGTGGCCTGGCCCTGCTACAGCCCACAGGGGCCCATCATCTCCCAGAGGAGGGCCTGTCTGCCAACTCACAGAGCCCCCCACCAGGCCCACTCAGTGAGCTTTCACGGAGCTTCCTGTAGCTGAGCCAAGCTGTGCCATCCATTGCTCAGTCCAAGCATCTCAGCAACCACAAAAGTCACTCGGACACACCATCCGTCCTAGGAGACAGGCTGAATCTAGAGAGAGCATCAATTTATTGGTGAGGACACAATAGTCCACGAAGGAGAAAGGACATGTCTGGAGTTCTGCTCTAACTAGGCCTTACCATCACTAAGCTGGGAAAATGAAGATGCCTCAGAGAGGAAGGGGAAACGAGAGTAAAGCAACTCCCATTCTTGTAGTTAAGAATCTGTAGGATCCAGGTGTGCTAGAGAAGAAACTAGACCTGGGAAGATAACAGGGACCCTGCTGAGGAGGAAAAGGCCAGAGCCACACAACTGCTAGGCTTTGGGTCCTGCAACCCCCACAGGGGACTCCTTCAAGGTATGGCCTGCTGCCTGCTCAGAAAGCCTATGCAGTGCCTTGGGATTTGGAGATTCAGTCCAGAGCCAGCTTTGGAAAAGGAACAGAGTGGAAGGATGTCTGTAGTCCCAGGAGAAAAAAGGTAGCATCAGTAATGATGACCCTGAACTGAGCATCTACTGAGGCCAAGAACTCCGCTCAACCCTTAACGCACTGTATTCCAACCCTCACCATGACTCTAAGAGGTAAAGATGAGGTTGAATGCTTCACCCAAAGTCCCACAGCCTGGGATTCGAACCTGGGTCTGTCACATTCCAGAGCTGAGTTTCCTAGAGTAACGGAAGCAAGGAAGAGAACCAGGTCAGAGAAGCCCCTCTCCAGAGAAGGCCTTAATCCATCTGCAAGTCAAGGGAAACTCCCTTGGCAGAGCCAGTCTAATGCCAATGAACAGCAAAGACGGGGATGAAGGAAGAACACCTTTTGATGCAAGGCTAAGATGCAAATCCCAGCTCTGTGACCTTAAGCAAATCTACTGACCTCTTAGAACATTAGTTCCCACAACTATGGCACAGTAACCATAACATACTTGTCTCAAAGGGTTGCTTTGAGGATTAAAGGAGAAAGTAGGTGCAATGTTATTAGCACAGTTCCAGCACACGCCAATTAACCAATGAAAGTCAGCCATCATTACTGTTATTAGTATTGTGCTCTTCAGATCCGCTGGTGCCCAGTATAGAATCAAAAAGAAATACACTAAGGCCAGGGCCACCTTACCACATGGTCAATTTAGTCGTGGCTCCTAGTCTAGAAAGACATCCAAAAAATATTCCCCCCACCAGCTTCCTGGTGTCTGAAATATACATTTTTCAGCACACAATGCCTTTCATTTCCCATTTAGAGACAAATCCAGTGCAGATATAGATTCACACAAGGGGAAGGAGTAGGTAGCATGGAAACCAGAGTTGACGGTGAACGAAAAGTACCACAGAAGGGGCAAAAAACAAAGAAGCTGTGGACAGTGATAAAAAGCCTCAAGATCTCCCATTTACATAAGAAACACAGAACTGATCCAGCTGGCAAAAAAAGCATAATGATTAATCAATTTCACTCCTAAAGAAATAATGAGAGTAAAGGGAAGGAAGGTTAACATCGTTGGGCACATAGCAGGCTCCAATAAAAAACATGCATTATTGTTACTATTATGGATTTCTTTGAGTGACACTTCACATGGATCATCTTACATTACCTTCACAATAACCCCTGAAAGGAAGGTATTATGGTTATCTTTCATTTGCTGGTGAGGAAAATGAAGTCAAGAGAAATTAAATAACTTGCCCAAGACCATCCATCTAGCAGACCTGAGACTCAAATCCAGGTTTCTCCGATCCCAAAAGCCCTGCACCTAATCCCTATCTTATTATATCCATTCAATCATCCATATTTTCTGAACAAATGGACAAAAGGGCTACTAGAATGCCACAAAAGAAAAGGAGATGGTCCAGTTCCCAGGGTCCCCAGGATGTGGTGGTCAAACAAGAAGTCTACAAGGGAAGGCAAAGAGATGTTCACATTTTTCTAATGATGTGATCTTCACAAAGAGGAGTGAAAAAGTGGGCCAAGGCAAAGAACTTGGGTTTGATCTGCTTTGGAAAGGAAAATGTAGACATATGACAAATGTTAGTTCCTATGTCCACATGCATATGATGTGGTGAAATCTACGGAACTTCTGGTGATATTTGCTTAGTGCCTTGAGCACAGCATGGGTGCCAGAGTCAAATCAGGGTTCAAATCCCCAATTCTGTAACCTTGTGTAAGTAACTTAGAGGCTCTGAGCCTCTATTTCCTTACCTATAACTGTGCTACCAATATGGTAGCCACCAGCCACGTGTAGCTATTAGGTACTTGAAATGTGGTTAGTGTGAATTGAGATGTGCTGTAAGTGTAAAATACATACCAAATTTTGGAGACTTAGCATAAGAAAGAACATAAAATATTTCATTAGTAATTTTATATTGATTACATGTTGAGATGAGAATATTTGAAATATACTGAATTAAAGAAAACATTATCAAAATTAATTTCATCTGTTTCTTTTGACTTTTAAATGTATCTACTTAGAAAATTTTAAATTACATATGTGGCTCACATTTACGGCTCAAGTTATATTTCTAACAACACTGATCTCCAAAATGTGGCTATCGGGTTGATATGATGTTCAAAGATGTCATATGTAAGATGTACTAGGCATCCAGTTGTGTGGGAATTTCCCTCCTTCAATTTACATCCGATGTACCAGCAAGTCCTTTTAACTCCCAAATCTGCCCCTGTCTCCGCACCTGCACGGCCGCCACTGTAGACAAAGGCACCATCTGTCGCCTGGATATCTGCAGTTGTCCCCTGACTCATCTTCCTGCTTCCACTCGAGCCCCTCAACAATCCATTCTCCACTCAGCAGCCAATGGAAGATGTTTTAAATATAAATCCGATATTTTCCATCCCTTCACCTAAAACTCTCCATCAGACTCTTTCTGCACTTAGCAGAGAAGCTCCTCCTGGCTTATGGGGCCCTAAATGATCCAACCCCTGCCCATCTCCCACCTGCCTCCCACCCACAAGACCCCAGACATGAGGATCACGCCAAGCTAGTTTCCTCCTGGGGACCTTCACATCGCTCATCCCAGGGCCCAGAACCGTACTTTCCCAAGTTCTGGCTGGCTCCTTCTCACCTTGTAGCTCTCAGGTCTCATGTTGCCTTGTTAGGAAGGTCTCTCCTATCTAAAGTAGCCAGTGACCACATCACTCTGTTGCCGAATCCTGCTTCAATTTCTTCAAGACATTGATTACAAAGTGAACTCATCCTGTTTTTTCGATTTGCTTACTTATGTATTGTCTGTCTTCTTGCTGGAATATCAGCTCCATGAGGGCAGGGACCTGTCTACGCCTTTCTATCCCCACAGCCTAGCTTGGTGACTGGAGCATGGCTGGTACTCAGTACAGGCAATTTAATGAACAAATGTATCAGCTGGAGCTGTCGAACAATTAGAGGCCAGGTCCCCAGAAAAATCTCCCCAAGACAGTTTCTACCTTGGGCAATTTCACTTCTGGATATATTAATATATCCAAGACAATTGAAAGTGGAGTCTGGAAGAGATGTTTGTATACCCATATTCATAGCAGCATAATTCATAACAGCCAAGAAGTAGAAGCAACCCAAGCATTCATCAGCAGATCAGTGGGTAAGCAAAACATAGTCTACACATGCCATGGAACATTAAACAGCCTTAAAAAGGAAGAAAATTCTGACACATGCTCCAACATGGGTGAACCTTGAGGACATTATGCTAAGTGAAGTAAGACAGTCACAAAAAGACAAATACGGTGGGATTCTACTTAAAGGAGGTATCTAAAGTAGTCAAACTCACAGAAACAGGAAATAGAACGGTGGTTACCAGAGGCCGGGTGGGGTGGGAGGGGGAAATAGGAAGTTATTGCCAATGGGTATAGAGTTTCAGTTTTACAAGACGAAAAACTTGTGGAGATCTATTGTGCAACAACGTAAACATACTTAAAACGACTTACTGTACACCTAAAAATGGTTAAGAGGATAAATTTTATGTGTTTTTTACTATGGCTAAAAATATTTTAAATTATTTTTTAAAAATAAGGTTTCTACCTACCCCACGGAATAGAGTGGAAAACTGTAGCTAAATAGGCTCACAGGAGAAAAATAGAAAGAAATGGAATTGGGAAAAGAGCCAGGGAGAAAAGGAGTCAACACAGGGCCCATCAGCTGCCCTGTCCATTCTTTGACCTTCACCTTGAGAAGATGGACACAGAGATCCAGGGGCTTGGGCCCCCATCAGCATCATAGTGAGGTCCAGAGGAGAGGCAAACGCTCCTCTTAGCATCACTACTAAAAACTTCTAGAAATCTTCTCTGAGGACATATTTCAGGATGCAGGCAAAGGATATTTATTGGAGCACCACTCACAATAGTGAGAAATGGAAAATACCCTCGATGACCATCCGCGGGGCACCTGGTAGGTAGAGGGAGGTCAAGCCATCGAATGAAGACTACAGTCACATGGAGAAAGCAATTCCAACATGTGAATGCAGTCTCCTGAGTCATCGTGACCCCATTTGTGTGTGTGAGAGAGAGGCAGAGAGAGATGAGGATGTACACCAAGGTATTAACAACTCTTCGTGGAGAGATTATTTGCTTTCACTGCACTTTGCAATGTTCTGTACTGAATGTGTATTGCTTCTGCAATGAGAAAAAAAAAAATTTAAAGGAGAAACTATGGCAGGAAAAATGTTTAGAAGGAAACCCTAGGGGATCCCAAAGAAAATTCTAGTACCCTACTTTTTACTAAAAGTAAAAATTATAGCATAGAAAGAATGCCCAGTTAAGGAACAGAAAATACAAAACTTCAGTTATGTAATTCACAAAGGCCTGCAGAGGCTGTCAGACACCCACAGAGACCCAAACAGACCTTTTGGAACACAAACCAGGGCAGAGAAAACACACAAAAAAGTAATAGAACCAATCCAGAGATTAAAGATGAAATGTGCAGAATCACAAAGACAAAAGTATATGTAAGAAAGGAGAGAAGAATGACACAAGAAACAACGTTCATGCCTCTTTCGGGTGCCAGTGTGGGCCTTACGTTGGGGGGGATTCTAAAAGCTCATTCCCCACCGTTCTAGGGACCCCCTATAATTAAGCTAATACTAAGAGGAAAGAGCCCTTCTATTTAGCTGCCATCTGCATGCACACAAGAGGTGAGTCAGGCAGCGCCTCCAGCAGAACGGAAAAGACCCAGGAGCCTGCCGGTGGATCTAGCTTCTATGGTGCTGCCTGAACTGGGGGTGGGGATACCCACAACCGTGTACTGCATGACTCCCAGAGAGTCCCATTGAGTCTGAATTCAAATACTAACGATAGCAAACATGTTCAGAGCATGTCTTATGTACCAGACACTGTTCTAGATGCTCCAAAGATACTCATTCATTCTTCACAACAACTCTATGAGATAGGTATTTTTATTATCCCCATTTTACAGATAAGAAAACTAAGGCACAGAGAGGTTAAGTAACTTGCCCAAGGTCATAGAGATTAAAAAAATGACAGAGGCAGGATTCAGACTTGGGAAGTTGTGGCTCCAGGGTCTATGCTCTGAACTGCTACGCTGTTCTCTTGGAAATTCAAAGATCAGTGACGGTTTTTCACAGATTCCTATGGCCTCTGTTTGCCAGAGATTCATCTCAAAGAGACGTTGTATAGACAGCCTTAGGGTTGGATATTGTTGCACCTCATCACAGGCTATGAAAACAGCCCGAACTCACTCAGGAAAACCACTTTCCCACCCCTACGTCTCCTACTACTTCAGTGTATGGTCATCAGTATTCCCTGTTTCCTGAGTGCCTACAAAACATGAAAACCAGCTCTCCGGAGGGTTCACACTCCACTCAACCACTACACTGCGCTGCCTCTTAGTAACACAGGCTCTGCAGTCAGAATGACAGGTCAAAGCCTCCTCTACACACCCTGGCTGCATGGCCTGCAGAAAGCTAGTTAACGTCTCCCTACCCATCCATTGCCCTGTCTATAAAATAGGGATACGGCCAAGCATGGTGGCTCATGCCTGAAATCGCAGCACTTTGGGAGGCCACGGCAGGAGGATCACTTGAAGCCAGGAGCTCAAGACCAGCCTGGCCAATATAGCGAGATCCTGTCTTTACCAAAAATATGTTTTTTAATTAGCTGGGCATGGTGGTGTACACCTGTAGTCCCAGCTACTCAGGAGGCTGAGGCAGGAGGATCGCTTGAGCCCAGGAGTTCAAGGCTGCAGTCAGCTGTGATTGTGCCACTGCACTCTAGCCTGGGTGACAAAACAAGACCTTGTTTAAAAAAAAAAAAAAAATAGGGATAATAACAGGACTTACAGTCCATCCTCATTACTCATGGATTCCGTATTTACAAATTCACCTACTTGCTGACATTTATTTGTAACCCCCAAATCAATACTCGTCGTCTGAAGTGATCATTTGCCGACATGTGCAGAGTGGCAAAATAGGTGATCATGTGATGCACATGTTCCCAGCTGAGGTCGAAGAAAGCCAGGTTCTGCCTTCTTGTCTCAGCTCTCATGCTGTAAACGAGCATTCTTTTGTGGTATGTGAGCACCACGTTGTTCACATGTTTGTGGGTTTTGTTGGTGATTCTGCCGAAGGGCCGTGCTGAGGTACTACCTAGTGTTCCTAAGCACGAGCAGGCTGTGATGAGTCATACGTGTGTTACATAAGCTTTGTTCAGGCATGAACTGTAGTTCCGTTGGCCATGAGTTTGATGCTAATGAGTCAACGATATGTATATTAAAGTGTCTTTAAACAGAAACACCCATAAAACAAGGTGATGGATTGATCAGTTGATGAAAGTGTTGTGACCAGAGGCTCCCAGGAACCTGACTTTGTACTTCCCCTAGGAGCGATGGCTCAGCATTCACTAATGCAGTGTTTGTGGTGACCTGATAGAACACAACTACTGTGAACAATGAGAATTGACTGTGCCTCGTAGTAGTGTCAGTCTGAAATAAGCTGGGATCACTGAGCCACATAGAGTAGAAAGGCACATTCAAAGTTTCGTGGAGCATTCTCCACGACCATTTATTCTCAGCTTGAAGACTGAAATGAAATCAAAGAGAACTAGGGCCCCACACAGAAGAACTAACGTTCTTGAGTTGAGTGGGACGGTTGAGTGGCCTGACAAATGTATAGGAAGAGAGTTTTGATGGTACAGCTCATCGGTGATGAGCTCAGAGTCTCTAATTGGCTTTAGGTTGAGGAAGGCTTTAGTGAACATCCATCGAATTTACCTGCCCAGGATCCACGCCCCTTGATTTTCCTTGGGGAGCATTACATGGGATCCTGGTGGGGTCCACAATTCAGGGATGGTCATGTGACTCAAGGTAGGCCAATCAGAAGCTCCCTCCCTGGAACGTGCGTCGTAAACAATTAGTTGCTCACCCTGCCTGTGGTGCCTTGAAGGAAGAGGCCATTTCATTTCTCCATGTTTCTTAGACCCTCAGAACTTCTTTGGTTCCAGAACTTTCTAAAGCCTAATTCTTCATCTTTTCCCTCGCATCTGTTTTCCCTCCATCCTTCTAATAAACTTATTTTTGCTTAAGTTGATTGAAATCAGTTTATGTTACTTACAACCCAAGCATCCTAACTAAGACAGAAATGTTTAAGGGATAAACTTTTTTCCACTCACCTTTCCCTGTCACTTAGAGTCTCAGGAAAAAAAAGAAAGAAAATTTCAGTACTAACCACGTTTCCCAACTGAACAATTTGCTTTGAGTGGTGGTACTTTGAGGGGAGAGAGAAGAGCAAATACATCTATGAAGCACCCAGATCCCAGATGAATTTCATACCAGGGTTCCAAGCGATCTCACAAATGAGATCACCAAACCACACTGGCTATGATCCCAGAAGAATCCTGGAGAAGAAAAGAAACACTAAGAGGTACGCAAATGTCATTCTGTTTTTCAAAAATAGAAAGAAACCGTGGCTTCTGCAGACAAAAGAGCCAGCATAAGGAGAGTGAAACATATCACACTAATCCCATTTCCTCTGTGTGTGTTTTGGTTTGGTTTCAGACAGCTGCTAATCTGGTGGACAGGGGAAGCGTGATATGGAGTGTGTCACCAGACTTTGACAAAGCATTCCGCAATGTTGCTCGCAACAGTCTTTTGGGAGTGATGGGAAATGTGCTGTCTTCTCAGACAGTTTGGAGGGTTGGTGATGAGTTAAATTTCTGTAGCCAAATGGTACTGATTAATACAATATGCTTTTGTGACACTTAGAAGGGAAATGATGTATATAATTGTTTCATACCTACCTTCCCCAGTAGACTGTGGGATCCGTGAATGAAGGGACAGCATCTGTCTTGGTCACATTTATACCTCCCACACCTAGCATTGGTGCCTGGCACATAGACAGGAGTCAAAAGAACTACTGCATGCATACGTGAATGAATCAATGAATTTATGTCAACCTGGGGAGAGACCTCTACAAGAGCTAAAAACATAAATGCCTACAGGGCCAGGCTGGTCACATAAGATGAGGCACATAGAGAGAAAAGAGGAGCCTATATCTACCCAAAAAGTCAGCTACTGCTCAGTTCTAGCCCTCGAGCCACGAGGGAACGCAGAAGCTGAGCTGTCATTATGATGATCTTTCAAAAGGTACCTAAATACAGATATTTTATTATAAAATTCTCCTATTTTTAAATACAGGTCATATATATATATTAATCTTTTCAGTTGAAGCAAAACATGGCTCGGGAGAAATTCAGTGCTTGGACACCTGCTGGCAAGCTCTGCTAAAAAGGGGCCCTCGGTCTTTGTCCTCAGTTCTGGCTTAGCTGATATTTTTTTTATCATAAGACTTAGAGAAAGGATCAAATGAGTCAAATTCGAAAACAGCACACAACCAAGAAGCCTAGTGACAATGCTGGAAGATAGAAGTAGGATTTTAAACATAAGTATCAGAATGGATTTAACATGAGCAAGTATAAGTTCCAGAAACCCAATTTACAAGTCTAGGAACACAATTTGGATTAAGAGGTTTTCAGATTAAGTATTTGTGAAGTAGGATTTTAAACATAGGTAACAGAATGGGTTTAACACAAGCAAGTATAAGTTCCAGAAACCCAATTTATAAGCCCAGGAACACAATCTGGATTAAAAGGTTTTCAGATTAAGTATTTGTGAATCACTTAAGGATTTCATTAGACAAAAAGCTGAGTGAATCAGCAGTATGAGAGGGCTGCCAAAAAAAAGTTAATGATCTTAGCTTAATTGAAGTATATTATCTACATAAGTGATTATAAATTGGCAGCCAACATATTGTTTGGCCTGCTAGTTGCTTTTTGGTTTAAAAAATATATAAACAAATTGCCAGCACTCCAAAATTAGGAAATTTCTTATAAATATCCTGATTTCCTGCCTCTCTTAAAAAAAATAAAGAATCTGACAACAGTAGACCTGTGTTCCCACACTGGCAACAACTGGCTTGAGCTGAGCATGCTCCCTGTTTTTTGCCACAGTCCCCACCACTCCCTACAGTGTCCCCATCACACAGACTGACTGTCAGTTGCCAATTCGCATCACACTTGAACTGTTATTTTCTCTATGGTGCACTTACAGAAAAACAAACCTTCTGCACCAACATCTCTATAAAGAGAGGGAAAAACTAAAAGCTATAATGAAAAATAAGTATGTTTCAAAAAATTATATACTTCTTTGTAGACTTAAGAAAATTCTTAAGGTTTCACATACAGCTATTGCTTATTTCCTTATGTTATAAGGATATCTCACTCATGTAAGCCAGTTGCCTGGTCCCTGTAGGAATATGAATTTGTGACCCCCAATCTAGAATAAGAGATGTGATGTTTCATTCCCATTCAGTGACAGGCAGACTCTAGCGAAGTGTTACATGGGATTTCAGAATCCATTATTGATAAGGTACACGGACAAGGTGGAAATGTGAGGACAGGTTAAAGAACTTTTAGTTGATCCATAAAACAAAATTCTATACTGCCATTTTTTTTAAATGTCTACATGTTCTGACATGGAAAGATAGATATTATTAGTGAAATCAGAAAGTTGTAGAACTGAATGTTTAGCCTAATACTATTTTAGTAAATACATGAATACGTGGGTGTAGGTGTGTATTTGTTAAAAGCATAGATGAGCAGTTTTCCCTTCCAACTTTGAAATTCAAGAGTTCTGTGAAGTTTCCACATTCATGACAGCCAAATATAAGATCGGGAAATGACCAAGTGATTTACAGAGGCAGAAGGCAAGCATATAGTGTAATTAGAGGTAAGTGTGCTGGGAAGTGTTTTAAAAATAATAATTTTGGTGAAACTGAGTGGGAAGATACATTTGAGATCCTTGACAGGCAGGCTTATGGGGCCTCAAAGCACAATATACTGATTGTAGCTGCTTCTAGCTGACATCTGTCGTGGTCTCTGCTCAGCCTGGCAGACTTCTCTGAAACTGCCCCTCTCACCTACAGGGTGGACCCCAGCTAGGGTGTCTTCCACGTCCACATCCCCTGGCCACAGCTAGCTGGCCCCGGGATGGGCATCTCACCCAAGGAAGGCCAGTCAGATTATCCCGGAAACTTGAAATGAGACCTACGAGATGCCATCTGTCCCAGCTGGGAAATAAGGGTGGAGCATGGCCAGAAAGAATGTGGCTGACCCAGTCCAAGAAAGATGATCGCCAGAGAAAGGAGAATGAGACAGACACGCAGGAACAAGAGCCCACGGCCCAAAGACAAAGAGAGACTGAAACAGGACAGCTGCCTGGGCCATGTGCCTGACGGTTTTCCAGTTTTTCCATCCAGCTGCTCGTGGAGTACCGCCGAAGTTCCTGCCCTTCGATCACACGTGACCTCCAGTGACGGTAACAGCAGCAGAGCCCCCACCCAGATAAGTTTACCATCTGCTCCGCAATCACCACTTTCCATATGTGAAATTTAATTTTCCTGACAACCCTATGAGGCAGCTAATATTTTTACCCTCCCCACTCTTTTTGCAGGTGAGGAAACTGAGGCATAGAGAGGTTAAGTGACTTCCCCAATGTTGCCTGACTAGGAAGTGGCAGAGCCAGGATCTGAGCCCAAGCAGTAACCCTGCAGAGGCCTGACATTTAACTATTAATTATTCCACCTCTTGGCCTAAGTTGGCCTAAGTGAATTTCCATCATGTGTGACTCCAGACACCTTGCCTGGGACGTGGAGAGGCCACAGGGACTTAGGGGAAAGCAGCACCTGGAAGGTGCTGTCACGGGAACCCTGCCAGTTCTTCCTGCTGAGTTTGCCAGCAAGAGGCTATTTCTTGGACCTAGGGTGGCACCAGGGCCTGCAGCCACAAGAAAGGCCATGGCAAAGCCACTAGGGCCCTGACTTGCATCCTCTCAACAAATGTGTGTGTGGAGCACCCCGTGTATGCCAGCTACCATTCTAGATGCTGGAGAAATAACAGAGAACAAGACAGGCAAGGGCCCTGCTCTCCCAATGCTTATGTGCTAGAAGATGAAGACAAACTAATCATTTTTAATAGTTACAGATGCTATGAAAGAAGAAAAACCAACGTGACGTGATTAGAGAGTGTTGGATAGGTAGTCAGAGGAGGCTCAGAGGGTGGCATTTGAGCTGAAACGGAAATGATGAGAAGGAGCTGACTAATGCCACCCTCCTGGGGAAGAGACAGAGAGAGGCCCAGGGCCAGGAACAAGCTTGGCAAACTCAAGGAACAGAGAGAAGGCAGAGTGGCTGGAGCACACATTCGTTCCACAGTATCTACTGGGCACACAAATCCTTCATGTGCCAGGTGTGTGGAAAGAAAGATGACCATGATCGGTCCCTTGGCTCATGCAACTCAGAGGCTAGGGACAGAGCCAGCGTGGTAGGCTGCACAAAGGCCAGCCCTCCATTCCTTCCTGTGTGCACACCCCTTGCGACGTGACTGGGCAGCTCCTCTCCTTAAGAGGTAGAGCCCATCCCCCACTTCTTGAATGTGGGTAGCCTGGGACTTGTTTTGGGCCAGGACGCAGAATGCAGCAGAGGGACAGTATGCCAGTCCTGACGCCCGTCCTGCAGAATCATTGTGCTCGTGGTCCCTTGCAGCTGTGCCCACCCGCCCCGTGAACAAGCCCAAGTGGCCTGCTGCATGAGGAGACACAGAGGGCCCAATCTCCCCACTATTTGAGCTAACTCAATCCCAGTGCCAGACACATGAGTGAGGCCATCTGAGACCAACTGGGCCGCAGATAACCTGCTAGCAGACCGCAGACACGAGAGTAAGCACAGTCAAGCTCAGCAGAACTGTCCAGTGGACCTGTAGACTAGTATGCAGTTTAGGGGTAGTTTGCTACAAAGAATGGTGAATGCCCAGAGAGAAACGCGGGGAACTGTGGGAACAGAGTTGCAAACATCCCAAAGGAGCCTGCTTTGTGGCTGTGCCTGACAGCCCCGCCAGGGTCCCAATCAACCTACCTGCAGGTAGGTCCCGACAGGGCCCCAGGCTGACGGTCTGAGGTAGCTACAAGGAAGAGAAGTGTCTAATGGCTTCATTGAAAAGTCCCAAGTGAACAGTTAGAAGGAACCTCTGGCTAAGGGCATTGCCTCTGGAATCAAACAGACCTGGCTTTAAGTCCCAATCCTGCCTCTTTCTAGCTAGGATAAGTTGTTTAACCTCTCCAAACCCCTGTTTCCTTACCCGATAACACCAGTAAAAAAGTATGTTGGAGAGTACGTGGCACACAGCACATGCAATGCAAGTGTTTACAGTTATTATATATGAACACAAGGGAGCGAAACTCCCCACGTGAGGAACTTCCCACATGGTATCTGAAAGAAGTTTAGGTGGAACATGGACGTGGCATTCGGTCACACCAACCCACAGTAGGAGGAAATTATTCCCCTCTTTATTCGTTTTTAATCCTCCTGATTTATCAAAGAAGAAAGTCCGGTGCTTATATGTTTTGAACACCATTCTAATATTTGCTAAACTCCCTTTTGGAACAAAGAGAGAGGATGTTTCAAACTCAGATCCTTGTCATCCAACAGTGCCTAGTAGCTAGAATTTCATAATATTGTTTTAATTATATTCACTTTTATAGTTACTAATTATTTGTGGTCAGACTGTTTTTCCATTTACATGGTGATGAAGTTTCCATTAAAAGAAAGGCGTTGAAATGAAAACTGAGACTGTTTAAAGAGAATGATTTATTTAAAAGAAAAAGGACAGGTAGCACACACAGGCATAGCAGTATCATATAGGGCAGAACAGAATATCAGGGAAGGCTGGAATAAGGAAAAGAACATGGGAATTGGAATTCAACCTGGCTAAAAACTCCAGCTCAGCCAGGTTACTAGCTATATGAATGTGTCAGTCAGCTTTTGCTTGGTAAGGCTGCAATAACAAGCAACCCCAGAATTCCAATGACTGATTCCTGTTCGTGCCATGTCACTGCAGTTGTCTGTGGCTCAGCTCCCAGTGTCTTTTCCATGCCAAGACACAAGCTGAGGAAATAGCCCTTCCTTGATTTTGTGGGAAAAGAACAATGGCCAACTGTGCCATAGCTCTTCAAGCCTCTGTACAGACGTCACGTCTGCTCACACGCCACTGGCCAATGCACATTCTGGCCAAGCTCCACACCAATGGCACAGGAAAGTATATCCCTCCTGCACGCCACATAGCAACAGGTGAGGATGCACAGTCCTCTTACAGGGAGGGGAGCAAATAATTGAGGCGATTATATAATCCAACACAGTGACCTTGGGCAAGTCACCACACTTCTAGTTCCCCATCTGTGAAATGGGAATACCTACCTACTTGAGTGTCAAGCTCAATAAACAGGAGTTCCCTTCCTCTTTCTCATCTTCTGAGATTCATTCGGGGCAACTCAAACCAAATTTAGAAAGTCCCTGGGAGACCAGCTGTATGCAAAAGTTTGGTCCAAGATCTGCAATCAGCCAAAAACAAACCCAAGCGGGCCTGATACTTGGTGTGAGACGGGCACCCTCTCAAGCCGGCCACAGTGCCCCCCTACTCAAGCCATTTGTGTCACCACATTATGAAAATCTTATTGGACAAGCCTTTACCAGTTCTGAAACTAAAGAGAAATGGAGGGAAAATGGATCTATTAATTGACATCACAAGATTAGTGTAGTGACTAAGAGCGTATATTTTGGCATTTAAATCATGGCTCTGCCACTTCTTTGTTATATGACCTCGAACAGGTTAAATAACTGAGCCTCACATCATTTATCCATAAAACGGAGACAATAAACTACTCATATGTTACCGTGAAAATTAAATGAGACAATTCATATGTATAGCTTATCACTGTGCCTGGCCCAAATAAATACTCAATAAAAAGAAACTCTTATTAATGCCAGTACATATTCCAGAGGATAGAAGTTCAAGTATTTCAAACCAATGCCTAGGACCCAGTATAGGGAAGTCCTTGCTTATGCCAGCTGTATATGTCTGAATTTTATTTTTTGTTTCCCATTTATACTATGGGTCAGTACACTGCTCCCCGGGAATCCACAGAGACAGGCTGACCTTGCTTCCATCTATAAAAGATTTCTGATTCGTTTTGAAGGACCTGAAGAAATACAACAGTGCAGAGGTCATTTCTGAAAGTGGTAAATGGATGTGGACCGTGGCAACACTGGTTTCTCCAGCCTTCTGTTCACAGGATATTTCAGCAAAAAGCTGCTATCAGCCTACAAGGAGACTCTCAGAAAACAGATCCAAAGGGTCTTTTGAGTCGGATCCCCTGTTTTGTGCACGGTGGATGCTTTTAGCAACCAAGGCTGCTGCATCTCCCAGCTGGAGGACTTGCTACCAATTACTTGGAAAAGAGATGAATAATTAAAGACTTCTCTCTAGAGGTACCAAGTAGAAGTGTCTGGCTAACAGTGAAAGGTTAGAAATAATCATCTCCCTGCGGCTCACAGCAGTTTGGTCTATTTCTAAGTCTGCTCAGGTTTTCAAAGTCTACCCATGACTGCACAAGTTGTGACTCTGAGCTCTAAACACAATCTCTCTGAGTCTCAGTTTTCTCACCTGTAAAGTGGGAACAATGGATTGTTTGGAAACACTTTGTAAGGCTTCAAGAGATCAACCAATAATAAGGGAGTCTGTCATTCCAGGCACTAGAGTGTGACACAGGACTGGGGACTTGAGGAAAACAGACCAGGACAAACACAAACACAAACACAAATAACTAACAAAGGATCGATGTCTAGTAGACTGAAGTAAAAATTCCTACAAATCAATAGTAACATGTAAAAGGAGGGAAATATTCATAGAAGATGAAATAGAATCGTCTAATAACTATATAAAAAGATGTTCAATCTCGCTAATAATAAAAAATGCTTAAGCAAATTAAATGCTATATTTCTCCCATCAAATTAGAAAAAAATGTTAAAGCCTAATAATATCATGATTTGGGAAAGATGCAGTGAAACAGAAACACACACTGTTGGTGGGAGTATACACTGGTCCAGCCACTTTGGAGAACAGTTGGCAATATCTATTAAAAGCTGAATCGTGTATACCCCATGGCCAAGCCACTCTACTTCTCAGGAACTAGAGAAACACTTGCATATGTGTGAGATGTGTAGAAAGATGCTCACTGCCATACTGTTTTTAATAGACACCACCCCTCCAAAAAAGAATCTAAATGTTCTTCAAGGAGGAAGTGGCCACATACACGAGAGAAGGTTCATACTATGCAATACTATGGAGCTCTAAAGGGAGCCATCAAATTTACAAACAATGGTGGCTGCTGGGGAAGGGAGGGAGAGGGGACCTGGACTGGGATGTCAAAAGAGTCAAAAGGTCTTTAACCTTATCTATGATGTGTAATTTATCTTAATGAAATTGTGTTTACGCATTTCTTATGAGCTTAATTTTTTTAACATAGCAGGACAACTTCACTATATTATCTATGGTGGGTTACAAAATCTAGCTGGCTCTAGAATCAGCAGAAAATATGCTTAGGGGGATAAATATGGCCATGATTATTGCCCCATGACTGAGGCCTCTAGCTCCCCTGACGCTTTCCTTTTACTCTCAGAAACAAGCTGTAAACCATGGCACACCTGGCTTTTTGCTATTCTAGTAGCCTAGAGACCTAAAGGCTTAATCCCTTCCCAGGGGCGATAATTAACATTTTAATGCAGGCAATTTACAATCAATCAAGTTAACAATTGCTGCTCTCATCCTACTTCTTAAATGTGAAAAGAGGAGAAATATGTTAGGGATGGAGGAGAATCCAACAGGAACCCATAGAGCTGGGGGTCGGGGAGCAGCCTGGCCCAGAAGGGATTCTGAACTCTTGAAGAGGAGGATGGAGAGTAGAAATGCAAAGTCTAAAAGGCAGGCTCTAGCAGGACATCCAGAGCCCTTCCTATTCTGGGCTGAAGTCTGCCTTTCCAGAACCTTCACACAGATCCTTCCAGCCCAAAGGGCAGAATCCGAGCCAAGTAAATGGATCAGACCCATGACAACAGACGGAAGTAAGAGAACAACAGAGGCCCCAGATGGAACACAGGGAGTGCCTGCACAAGAAAAACCCATTCTGATCCATCCACTGTTTCTCGCATTAAGAAATCTCAGAGGCCACAGTCATAAGAAATGCCCTATCTCCACTCAGGGAATGGGGAAGGTGGCTCCACCCCAGGTTTCCTGTTTGATCTCGGCACCCTGCCCCCAAAATAGATGTCTGCTTTAAGAAGTCTATATGTTTTTCTCTTCCCCACCACTTACCACAATCTAAAATAACCTGTTTTCTTTGTTTGTTTATCATCTGTCAAGTAGAATGTAAGTTGCGTGGGGAACAAGAACGATGTTTTTGGTCTTTTTTTTTTTTTTTTTTTTTTTTTGAGACAGAGTCTCGCTCTGTCACCCAGGCCAGAGTGCAAACGTGTCATGATAGGTCACTGCAACCTCAAACTCCTAGGCTCAAGCGACTCTCCTGCCTCAGCTTCTCAAGGAGCTGGGACTACAGGTGAGCACCACCATCCCCAGCCAATTTTTCTATTTTTTGTAGAGACACGATCTCGCTCTGACTCAGGCTGGTCTCGACCTCCTGGCCTCAAGCGATCCTTCCCACCTCAGCCTCCTAGGGTGCTAGGATTACAGGCGTGAGCCACCGCGCCCCACCTAGCAAGAACTGTCTTACTGCTGCATCCCCAGTATCTGGCATACAGTAGGTGCTCAATAAATATTCTTTGACTCTTGAAGTAAGGGGCGCGTCCAGCAATACAAGCAAGAACCCTGAAACATGGTACCTAAGGGTGAGATAGCTCACTGAGCAGAGATGGTGGTTAGGAAAGAGAACTCAAAATGACTCTACTTTGGAGGGGACCATTTCTGTTCCCAAAGTGAATAAAATTGTAAGATTTTCCCAGGATTCTTTTCTGTGGCTCTGCGCCTTGACTGAAAGTCAGAACCTTCATGCCAGCGTCCCTCAAAAGAACAAGGGAGATCCTTATTACTAAGTTTGAAGTCTGACCTCAGCTTAGCTAAGATTTCACTCCATACCCATCAGTGACAGGCTGGTACAAAAATAAGAGCAGTAACTTCCTCTTTTATTTAAAAAAAAAAAAAAAAAAGCAGAGAGAAAAAAAAAATTACTGAACTCTGAACTTCCTCTCTTTTAACCACAACTTACTACTGACTTTTACTTTAGTAAAAAGATTGTCAAATAAATAATAATCAGACACTCCATTGGTGCTGACTGATAGTTTCTATCCCAAACTCTGCCTGGAACGTGGCCTGTTCATTTCAGCCTTTAATAAACGAGCTGGTCGAGGGACCCTGATTGGAAAGGGACAAAACTGACTCGAGGCTGCCCTAAAACTGCCCAGCTCAGCTCTGTGGCTGCCACAGTGATGTCACAAGGGCGGACACTTTCCATGCCAAACGTGAAACTGAGCCCAAACTGCCAGCCTATTCCAAGACTCGATCCACAGCCGGATACCCTGGAGGGAGTTGGGACATCGGGTGCAACAGCCTGAATTTGGGAGCCGGCTCTGCGGCTGACTTGCTCTGTGACGGTGGGGAAGTGACTTAATCCCTCCGGCATCAGCTTTCCCGTGTGTTAGACAGAAAGGGGGCCTGTTTCTGGTGGGGTCAGGCAATCGCCAGCTAGATGTAATTCCACGTTGCTTAACGTATTACATTATTAAACTCGTTGAGTACCACCAGTAACTTTTTTTTTAAAGACATCCCTATTTCTGAAGCGATGGGCCTTGCTAAAAAAAAAAAAAAGAAGAAGAAAGAAAGTACACCCTGTATGATTAACTCCCAAATCTTTACCTCCATCTTTGACTTCTCATTATGCCCAATTGCCTTTAGGCATCTATACCTGGACATACCACAGATACCTCAAACTCAACACATCCAATGCATAATTCATGATCTTCTCCCTCAAGTTTCCTGTTCTTCTAATATTTTCTGCTGCTATCTGTGACACCCCTATTCATCAAGTACCCAAGCCAGCACGATTGCAATAACTGACAATGTTCACACTGCGTTGCTTTTGCACTATGGGCCAGGCAAACACAAAAACTGCCACGTTTGATCCTGAGGACTCTGTGGGGTGAGGTCCTGTTGCTGTCACTTGCCCCTTTTTAAAATGAGGAAGCTGAGGATACTGGGGTCACAGGATTTGAATGCAGATCTCATTTCTCTCTCTCTCTCTCTCTTTTTTTCCCTACTTTGCAAAGAAAATAGAGACAAGGCCGGGCACGATGGCTCACGCCTGTAATCCTAGCACTCTGGGAGGCCGAGGCAGGCAGATCGTTTGAGCTCAGGAGTTCAAGACCAGCCTGAGCAAGAGCGAGACCCCGTCTCTACTAAAAACAGGAAGAAATTATATGGACAACTAAAAATATATATAGAAAAAATGAGCCGGGCATGGTGGCACATGCCTGTAGTTCCAGCTACTCAGGAGCCTGAGGCAGGAGGATCGCTTGAGCCCAGGAGTTTGAGGTTGCTGTGAGCTAGGCTGACGCCATGGCACTCTAGCCCGGGCAACAGAGTGAGACTGTGTCTCAAAAAAAAAAAAAGAAAATAGAGACAAGATTTCTCAACTGGCCTCTAAACTTCATTTATTTCCCACCCATTTGTCCTTCACTCCTCACTTCCTCCAAAGCTGTTCTCTCTTCCCGCCCCCGCCCCACCTCACTGACATCCTTCCTCATGCTTTCACTGCCTCCTCTGCCTCAAAACCCACCTGCGAATGCAGGCTCCTCTGTGCGGCTTCCCAGGCCCCTGGAAAGTGGGCCGGTCCCAGCACTTCCCTCCACCATCCCCGCCCACATCACCTTGTGTCTAAGTGTTTGGTTTATGGGTCTTTCCTACAAGTCGGGGGGCTGCTGGAGGGCAGAAAGGAGCCTTATTTGCCTATGTCTCCCCCCACCCATCAGAGGGTGGCTGAAGATGCTGGCCAGACCATGTCATGCTATCCTTTCACATCACTGTCTTCCGAGGGGCTTTGGAAGAGATAACGCTGGGATCTCACACTTTCCGTATCAGACCCCACACCCTGGTGTGCTGCCTCCTGTGCCCTGGCCAAAGGCTGACCAGGGCTACTGGCAGAGCCACTGAACCTGTCAACTTCAGAATCACCCTCTTCAAATACTTCTTAGCTTTTGAGACCTGGGGCAAGTGACTTAATGTCTCTGAGTCTTAGTCACTTCCTGGAGTTCACCATGAGACTTACCTCCTGGGGTGCTGTGGCCATTCAATGGGATCATGCATGGGTAGGGTTCAACTTAGTGCCTCGATACATTAGAAGAGCTCGCCAGGGAAGTATCATTCCGTAGAAGTGCCTGCTGTATGTCACCCTCTTCCTTCCAAGTGACTCAATGAATTTCACAGTTCTCAGCCTGTCCTCCCAGCCAGGCAACTTAGACATGAAGAAATCAGCTGACTGTGGTCATGTAACCATTGAAAGACCTCAACCTAGAAGCCACTTTCCGAATTCCTTATTCGGGACTGTGGCTAAAAAAAGAAAAAAAACCTAGAGATGTGCAAATTCTCTCACTGGAAAAAAAAATTTTTTTTAATGGTAACATGTCTCCCACTAGAGAATTTTCACTTCCTGTCAAATTTTGCCAGTTTCGTGCACTGCCGTGGCCAGCACAGTCTCCTGGCCCTGAGAGATGGGCCACACCGCCACCCTGTTTGCCAGCGCCTGCCTGGCTGCCGATCTGCCTTGAGTTTCTGGGGCTTCCCCACCAGCTGCCCCCCAACCCCTGAGCCCCCTGAGCCCTTCACCTTCGTGGCCGGGATCCCCACAGACCTGAATTCAATCTAGGCACTGCAGTCTTTCAGGCAATTCTTTATCTTCTCTAAGCCTGTTTCCTTATCTATGAATGGGGATAATAACAGCAAATCTTTTTTTTTTTTTTTTTTTTTTTTTGAGACAGTGTCTCACTCTGTTGCCCAGGCTAGAGTGAGTGCCGTGGCGTCAGCCTAGCTCACAGCAACCTCAAACTCCTGGGCTCAAGCGATCCTCCTGCCTCAGCCTCCCGAGTAGCTGGGACTACAGGCATGCACCACCATGCCCGGCTAATTTTTTCTATATATATTTTTATCTGTCCATATAATTTCTTTCTATTTTTTTTTTTTTTTTTTTTTAGTAGAGGTGGGGTCTCGCTCTTGCTCAGGCTGGTCTCGAACTCCTGAGCTCAAACGATCCGCCCACCTCGGCCTCCCAGAGTGCTAGGATTACAGGCGTGAGCCACCGCGCCCGGCCAATAACAGCAAATCTTAATGGAAGATGAACGCTCAAAGGGATAAAGCGTGTGACGCGCCCAGCTCATTGCAAGCACTCAGATATCAGCTGCCTTCATCATCACCATCCTCATCGATTCTGGAGCTCTGCCTTCCTGTCATACCATCCTAAATCCCAACCCATGTTTGGATCCTAACTATTCATAACTTTGGGAAAATTTCTCAATTCTCTGTTCCTATGTTTTCTCAGCATAAAAAGGGAAAGATAATAGTAGCAACCGCATAGGGCCATTGTGAGGATTAAATAAGTTAATATTTGTAAAGTATTTAGAACACTGCCAGGCACAGAGTGAGTACTCAGTAAACATCAGCTCAAGTCAGCAGCATTGGAAATCTTAGTCGAAGATTGTTTGGAAATGAAAAATTCCATTGGCCCATCTGCCCAAATGACAGAAGCCCTTCTAGGGATGCAGAAACTCGCTCTCGCTCTCGCTCTCTCTCAAGCAGGGACTGGCCTAGCCCTGGTGTCATTTTTCTCTTGGACGTGGTTTTTTGTCCCATCTGGAGTTCCCTGGCCCCCCTGGGGCCCTTGGGCCCCTAATCAGAGAAGGTCAGAAGGGAAATACAATGAGGCCAGCTGTCACGTGTGCCCCCTCCTACCAGGGACACCAGAGAGCAGCATAAACACACACTGAATCCCAGCCCTTGGAGGTCCCAGCTAGGGGCCGTCCTCAGCAGAGCCCCAGCCTGGGGACCCAGCCCACCTCCGTGCCGGCACACTGTTCCCACATCTTCCGGCAGCTCTGTGCAGCCCCTAAACACCTCCTCCTCCCTCTGTGCGGAGCCTGCTCATAAAACACTTCTTTCTCAACCCACATTATCCCCCAGGATAAGCAGCTCCTTCTCTCTGCAGGAGAGGGACAGCTCTCTGCCAGCACTCGACGCAGCACTCTGACACTTCACCCAAGTGACAGGCCAGGCCAGGCAGTTCCACCAAAACCAATAATTCCATTTTTTTTTTTTTAGAGAAACCTCTTATATCATACTTAAAATTCTATTTGGAAAAAATAACTTTCATCTGTAATACGTTAAAGCTCAAAGATGATAATCAAAATCATCTTGGGATATTGTGATGGGTAAGAATAAAACTTCTAATTATAAAGAATCCAAAACAATGCATTTATATCATCCCTAAAAATAAATAAAACCTCAACAGTCCATGGGCCAATGTCATGAGCCTCCAGTGCCTCTTTTCTATATTTTTCACAATGATTTAAACTATGTTGGCAATCACCCACCACAAGAAACACATTTTACACTTTGATACATATGCCTAAGTATGTATTAATATATAAGAAATAAAAGTCTTCTGAAACAATACCCTTCCTAAGGATGATGCATTCTGATATTCTCTACTCTATTTTTTCATGGTGCTCATGACCTACTAAATCGATTTCATGGCCCTCTAATATGTGATGATCCGCAGTTTTAAAAATGCATGTAGAGAAATTTTTTAAAAACTCTTCCCAGAGTGGAGCTGCAATCTTGTGTAAGGGTTAAGGGCAGTAAGTCATTGAAGTTATGTAATCCAGGCTTAGAACAGAGGGCGGAATCTCCTGTGACTCAGGAGAGCATGGCATAAGGGAAGGAAGGGTAAGGTATGAAGTCCCATTGCTTGGAGATGAATCCCAGTTCTCTTCTCTGGTAGCTGGATGACCTTGGGCAAGCCATTCCCATGTCCCTAGTCACATCAGGATTCTCTGTGAATGGCATTCCAGTTCTGGGAAAATACAATCTATGAATCTGGGTAGTAACTAATTCAGTTCTGTGAAAGGACCAATGATGAAGCTCTACAGGTTTACCAATGGTCAAGGAGGTATAGTGTGAAAGGAACCTCTAAAAGAGACCTAGAAGCACATAGTAAACCCCCAGGCCCTCCTCCCCCATCTACAAGGCCAAGGCACTCATTCCCCCAGCTGCTGAGAGTGTTGAAAACCAATGGCTCACAGCTGTGTCCTGCTGGGGGTCCTCCCTGGCAGAAGGGAGCTACCTTACCCAAGGTAATGCTACCTTCCCAAGAGCAGGCACGGTCGATGCCCTCTTGATTCAGGTCTACATTTTCCCAATCCTGAGGAGCCACCCCACTCCAGCCATGGGATCGGCTTTGGCCTCTATTACAACTATTGCACCACGGTTCAACTTCTCCCCTTACAGGTGTTGTTCCCAAGAGCCACTCCCCCAATAAACCACCTGCGTGCAAATCTTCATCTTTTAAGACAATGCGCCAACAGTGGTAGCCAGAGTTGCAAGAGGAGAACTAAGTAAATATGCCATTAGGACATATTTACAAGGGCACTTTTGAGAATTTATATATTTTTTCAGAACTAACATTTAAGGAGCAATCACATGTTCTTTGCATGTCCCATCTCATTTAATCCACATGGCATCCTGGGGGGCACGTGGTGCCCTTATTTTTGTTTCACAGATAAGAAAACTGAAAATTAAAGAGAAAGGTACACAAGACCTCACATGGGATCAGAGCAGGAGCTGAGGTCTGAACCCAAGCTCCTGACCTGTCATAGACCTCATCCACACTCCATCGCAGCTCTGTGATCACTCAGATATTTGCTGCCTTCATCATCACCATCCTCGTCGATTCTGGAGTTCTGCCTGTCCGAGGAGTATCCCTGTCCGAGTTTGGGATGATTTTTTTTTTAAGTGATGTATCTTTATCATATTAAGATTAAGTCAAAAGGAAATGTTTCATTTAAAACACTGGGGAAAATCATTTTAAAATATGTATCCTAAGAATTAAATATAACTTTGGAGGTAGAACAGTCACATGGCTTCTATGAGCAATAAGACAGTTCTAAAAGGTTACCGCAGAGAGACAGGCAAGCCATAGGCTACAGGTGCAGCCCCAATTAGATACTTGAGTCAGGGAGCCTGGCGGGCCTGGCTGACATAGTAGAGAAGGGGTGCCCCTGGGCCTGCTCCAAGCCAGCCCTGCAACAGAGCCTCTGTGTAGCGGTCAATGTCACGGTCAGTCACATCCCAGAGATTACCCAGAAACAAGGGGCAGCCAGCCATGATGTACCTGAGCACTATGCCAGCCCCCTCCAGGTTTCCATGCACAGCCAGTGCCGCACTGCTGCAGCCAAACAGCAGAGCCACCACCCGGCAGCTCAGCCGCAGGATGGCCTGCCCATCGAGGAAGCGGGCACCAGCCCCGTGCCCTGCTTAGATATTTTCCCAAAGAGAAATTTTCCCAAAGTTATGAATAGTTAGGATCCAAACATGGGTTGGGGTTTAGGATTGTATGACAGGAAGGCAGAGCTCCAGAATCGACGTTACACGAACTCACTCGCACATCTGTCTCTTGCTCTGATCTCTCTCTTCTCAAGTTGCAGGGGCTTTGTGTTTTTCTCTGAATCTCAGGCTTTTAGTGCAGCGTCGAGTGGTAGTAATGGTAGTATTTGGTGGTATTATTCAATAGTAACAGCGGCAGTATTCAGTAGTAATGGTGGTAGTATTCAGTATAGTACTCAGTAGTAATGGTAGTAGCACTCAGTAGTAATGGTGATAGTACTCAGTAGTAATGGTGGTAGTATTCAGGATAGTACTCAGTAGTAATGGTAGTAGCACTCAGTAGTAATGGTGATAGTACTCAGTAGTAATGGTGGTAGTATTTAGTGGTAATGATGGCAGGTTTCAGTGTTTCCTGTGCACTAAGTCCTGGGCTGTATCCTTTACATACAGCATCTCATTTGGCCCTACCACTTCCCTGTGAGGTAGGTACTGTTATCATCAGGTATAAGCACTGAGCACTCACTTAGGGCTTGCCAAAGATTCAAGTTCATTTCAACAGATGCATATTATACCAGAGCGTGTTTTAGAGAGCTGAGCAATCACAAGGGCCATATTGAAATCAGTGCAGTAGGTTCCAAAAATGTCACAAATTATTTGCAGCTTCTCCCATCAAGAGGAGGAGTCTCTTTTCTATTTCCTTCTTTATTTCTGGGGTGGGCTTGTGATTTGCTTTCACTAAAGAACATAGCAGAGGCGACACTATGCAAGTTCTGAGAGTAGGCTTCAAGAAGCCCTGCAGCCTCTGCTAATGCCCAGAGAACGCACGTCATGTGACCAACCTCAGGCTAGCCCACTGGAAGATGAGAGACCAGCTGGAAAAAGGCCCCAGTTTTCCCAGGTGGGTGAGTGAACCCAGCCGAGAACAGCCAATCCCCACCCAGGCCAGACAGATGACCCAGCCGAGCCCAGCCCGAATCACTGACCCACAAAAACCAGAACAAAATAAAATGGTGGTTATCTTCCACCACTAAGTTTTGAGATTATTTGTTACACAACAATAGGTAATCGATTTGTTAGGTGTCCAGTCAAATTTCTGGAAGTTGAACCACCAAAGGATTCTTCTATAGGAGAGATGACCAGTGAGCAAATGAAGAGAACTAACTGGGTGATCCTACCCCCGACTCAGATGGAAGCACTTACAATGTCCACTGGCAGCCAGAAGAGGCAAGAATTCTGACTGATGGATAAACTGGACGTTCTGACAAGAACCAGATTGTTCTAAGAGCTAAAAACAAGAAGAGTGCTTCTTTATTTCACTCTTAGTAACACAAACAGACCTTGCTCTCCCCCTAGTATGTCTGATAAGATAAAGAGGTCTACAGTTTCACATCTTAGTTTTATTAGTCAAGTGAGAGATAAAGCTGAATACACCACCCCAAAGGAAGTAAAATGAAGCCATGGCTTTGGGCATGGAGCAGGGTTTCTCCTGGACACAGAGCTAGTCAACACGTCCCAGGACCCCCTGCAGTTCGCTGGCCCTGTGTCTGAGTTCCAGCCAACAGAACATGAGCAGGAGTGACACACGTTCCTTTCAACCTGAAGTGGTTTGAAATGTCCCCTCTCCCATTCCACTGGCCCAGTGGAGAGGACCCTGGGGCCCTGCGTGACTGTGTGGAAGATGTCCTGACCAGGATCCTCTGCACCCGTTAGTGATGAGAGTGAGAAATAAATCCTTGTCCACCAAGCCACGGAGGCTTCAAGGCTTATCTGTTACAGCACCTTTAACAGATTCTTACTAATACCTTAACTAATACAGAATTTTCAACATTGAAGCCCTAAAAATAGTTGGTGAGCTCAAGTTTTCCTGGTATTAACACAGTTCAATTATTGGGTGGGAAAATTGTCAGAATGCCCTGGCTTCCTTGTTGTACAGTTTGCAACCGATGGGCAACATTGAAACGGGAAGCAGATGATCCCCCCGAGAAGGCAAATGGCACCATTCCTCACTGGGTGATCCCAGAAGGTGCCTGTCTCCCATACGGATTTCACTTCTGCATGCAAAACTAAAAAGGCACCAATGAACATTTCTCAGATTCAGCCTCAGTAACATAAAACTCTGTGCCTTTTAAATTTTTTATTAAAGTGTAATATACAGGCCGGGCGTGGTGGCTCACGCCTGTAATCCTAGCACTCTGGGAGGCCGAGGTGGGCGGATCGTTTGAGCTCAGGAGTTCGAGACCAGCCTGAGCAAGAGCGAGACCCCATCTCTACTAAAAATAGAAAGAAATTATATGGACAGCTAAAAATATATATAGAAAAAATTAGCCGGGCATGGTGGTGCATGCCTGTAGTCCCAGCTACTCGGGAGGCTGAGACAGGAGGATCCCTTGAGCTCAGGAGTTTGAGGTTGCTGTGAGCTAGGCTGACGCCACGGCACTCACTCTAGCCTGGGCAACAGAGTGAGACTCTGTCTCAAAAAAAAAAAAAAAAAAAAGTGTAATATACCTAACAGAAAAGTGGGCATAAGTGAATGGAGTTTTATAGACATGAAAGAGTACATTCCATATGATTCCATTTGCTTGATGTTCTGGGACATGTGAAAGTAATCATAGGTAATAAAAATTAAGATAATTTAATAATTATTCTTGGGGGATTCCAAGAATAATTGAGAGATTGAGAGAGGCTTCTGGGGGTGCTGGCAATGTTCTGTTTCTTGATCTGAGTGCCAATTCTTCTCATACTTTTCCCAAAAATCAAAGCAGAAGGAACACTTCCAAACTCATTTTATGAGGCTAGCATTAACCTGATACCAAAGCCAGATGAAAACACTACAACAAAAGAAAATTATAGGCCAATATCTTGATGAACATAGATGCAAAAAGCCTCAAAAAAAATATTATCAAACCACCAGGAGTTCTAGACCAGCTTGGGCAACATAGCGAGACCCCATCTCTACAAAAAATAAGAAAAATTAGCTGGGCATGGCAGCATTTGCCTGTCGTCCTAGCTACTTCGGAGGTTGAGATAGCAGGATCACTTGAGCCCAGGAGTTTGAGGCTGCAGTGAACTATGATTGTGCCACTGCATTTCAGCCTGGGCCACAGAGTGAGGCCTTGTCTCTTAAAAAAATAAACAAACAAAAAATAAAAGAACTGAAATCAATATGACAAAGGGATAACTACATTCCCATATTGATTGCAGCATTATTCATAATAGCCAAGATATGGAAACAACCTAAATGTCCACCTATGGATAAATGGATAAATAAAATGTGGTATATACACAAATGGAATACGATTCAGCCTTTAAAAGAGGGAAATCCTGTGATTTTTGACAGCATAAATGAATCTGGAGAACATTATGCTAAGTAAAATAAGCCAGGCACAGAAAGACAAATACAGCATGATCTCACTCACATGTGGAATCTAATAAAGTTGAACTCATATAAGTAGAAAGTAGAATAATGGTTTCCAGGGGTGGGGGCAGGGAATGGAGAGTTGTTGATCAAAGGACACAAAGTTTCAGATAGACAGGCGGAATAGGTTTTGAGATCTACTGCACAGCAGGGTAATACAGTCAATAACAATGTATCATATATTTCAAAAGAACTAAGAGAGCAAATTTCAAATGTCTCACCATAAAAAATGATAGGTAAACAAGGTGATGAATGTTAATTAGATTGATTTAATCATGCCACATTGTATACATATATCAGCACATCACACTGTATGCCATACCATAAATTTATACAATTATGATTTGTCAATCAAAAATAATATTAATAATAAATTATTTAAAAAGAAAGCCAACCACCAAAAGATGACTCTCCAATTGAAATAAAAAGAGATTTCTCTCCACTCTGTATGCTAATCCTGCTTCCTTTAAGTGTACTGTTTGGCCCAGATAGAATTATTGATACCCACAGTCATAAATTTTGCCACAAAATTTATCCAGATAACTATTTTAAAAACTATCCACAAAAGAAATCCAAATTACTATCAAAATCCTCATTTGCAGCATTGCCTAAACTCTAAAGAATGGTCCCCACCTTTATTTAGGAGGGAGGAAAGGAAAACCTTCAATATGGGGCTATCCCATAAAAATCACCAACCCCACTATCACAAAGAAACAAGCAACAGTTCTATGGACTTCACCCTCCACCTTCACCCACATGACCTGCCAGCTTCTTCAACCCAAAAGAGCACATAAAGACTCCACCCAAAGGGTGAAGGGAACCCAAATTTAAAAGGTAACATGGTCACAAATCTGTTGAAAGTTGAAATGCTACCAATACATTTTCACAATGAGGTCAGCAGATGGGGTGATCACAGATTTCAATTCAACCTTCTGAGGTTTCCCACAAATTAAAGCATCGCAAGCCAGGAGCGAGTTTCTCAGAAAGCACTGCACTCATTCACGTTCAAATCACCTCTCGCCGGCTAAGTATTTCTCTCTCAGATCCATTGTAAGCTGCAGCTAAGGCTATTGACCGCAGCCTGTAAGCACATCCATTCCTGCACCGTCTCCTTGATTCAGGGGCATTCATCTTGCCTCCCCAACAAGATCATAAACTCGGTAAGGACAAGGACTGCACCCAGTCCTAGGAAGAACAGAAATAGCTGCCGAGTATCCAGTGCTTACTGTACGTCAGGCAGGGTGCTAAGGAAACACGATACATGTGTCCTATAAACTGGGTACTATTATTTCCTTTTAGCTATGAACAAACAAAGCTTCAAAGAGGTTAAATAACTTGCTCAAGGTCCCACAGCAAGAAGCCAAGATTTAAACCGAAGCCTTTCTGTCTCCAAAGCACAAACTCCTCACCACCGTGTGCAGCATGTGCTCCGTAAACACGTGCCACTGGGTAAATGACAGCAGTAGAGAGGGAGAGGGAGTGGGAGGATTCCTTTCAGGGGAAAAATCGTTTCTAGGGCCCTCCACCACGCCTAAGGATGCAGTAGGGAGATATCCCTATTGTTAGAACCGTAAAAATAACCTAGTAACCACCCCCCAAAATAGAACGATCAACAATATGACTGACACGAAATTCCAAATGTCTCTTTAGGATGTAAGAAACAGCTACAGCCCCAGGTGCTCCGGTAATGCACCCCCAGTGCTTCTAAATGGCCGTTTCAGTGTCTCCTGCCTGACCTCCAACTCTGCAAGCCTGGAATTTCACGATTTGAATCATGGCAATTACTGTTTCAAAAGGCATTTCATGCTCCTCTTTTTCAAACATTTGGCCAATTCACTCACCCCCACACATCCCGCTTTAAAGCAATGACAACAACCACTTCCTAGTCGCTACATTGCCTTCACAAGGGCCAAGCCCTCCGATGTGACGTTCATCTCCCACCAGCTCCTCCCTCACACTCTCTTCTTCCTGTTCCCTGCATGTGCCCCATTCTCTCTCCACCATGTCTCAACTAGGGCTCTCCTCTGCCTGAAACGCCCTCCCCAGCCCCCACCCCTTGTCAATCTGGGAACTCCTACTCCCGCTGTAAGACTCTTTGTAAATGTCACCTCCTCTGTGGAATCTTCTCCACCCCTTCCAGGAGGAGTAGGGATGTCATCCAAAGCGTTTCTACACCCTTGGTGTAGCACTTTTCATTATGTCCCAGAACTAATTGGCCATGTGCTATTCTCCCTTCAAAAGACCAGGAGAACCTTCAAGGGCAACGACAGTGTCTTATTTCTCTTCAAGCCCCATATTGCAACCTGACATGACACAACATATTTGTTCTATGTTGTTTATTTACTGCTGTTCTCCTTCTACTAGAACATAAATGCCATGAAGTCAGAGACTTTGCTTTGTTCATTGCTCTAGTTCCATTGCCTAGAACAGTGCCTGACACATGGCAGGCACTCAGTAAATATTTATTGAATGAATGGATAGCTAGCTAGATGGAAGGGTGAATGGAAGGATGGAAGAATGGCTGGGTGGATGGATGGATGGATAAGATGGATGAGTAGATAAAGGTAGGATCATGTTTTACCTGCTCCAATGTCACAGAGCCAGGGGGAGACAGAACCAGGATTTAAAATCAGGTCTGTTTGATTTTTAAGCCTAAACTCTCAAGCCCAATTTTATACAGCCTCTCTAGAAGCCCAAAGTCTGGTCTCTGGCCATTAGCAAGGTGAAAGAAAAAAAGAGTACTAGAATTTCCCCCAGGAACATGGTTACGGTTGAACTAATGATGCTGCATATGTTGACCCAGTTAATTTCCATCTACTTAGCAAATGCCAAGACTCAACAGGAGAGGATCAGAGCCCTTCTGGTCTGGGTTTGAGATCCCCTTCTGACTCAGTAGGGCAACTTTCTGCTTGTGGGCTGAGGGGAAACAAGATACCCAGGACCCACAAGCAAGCAGGACAAAGGACAATTAAAAGGTAACAATAGGCTGAGCCCAATGGCTCATGCCTATAATCCAGGTGCTTTGGGAAGCTGAGGTGGGAGGATCACTTGAGGCCAGGAGCTCAAGACCAGCCTGGGCAACATAGCAAGATCCCATCTCTATAAAAAAATTTTTTTTAATTACCTGGGTGCCTACCTCCTAATGTCTCTACCAGACCTTTCCTGTGCTTTTCAATCCTTTGGAACACTGAGCTCCCTTCTAACACCAAACATTTCCAGAAAAGACAGTGACTTTTCCTTCCCTTTTCACAAGGAGGAATAGCTGGTACAATATCAAGCCCAGAGGTGGAATAGGACTAGGCTCAACATTAGGTAAAAGAGAAAAAAAAAATTGGCTTACAGGTAGAAACTAACATATCTTTATGTTCTCATAATTCTCTACAGTTCCTTTATAATAAAAAATACTCAATGAATATTTACTAAGCGCCCAGATTTGTGTTAGAGAGGTGTTAAAGCCATATTAGCACCAAACTGAGCCTTTCTCCTTAATGAAATTAAAGACAGGAAAGAGCATTGACAAAGGATCTTTCTCCATATGTGATTTAATGCTGTTTACTGTGAAACTACTTAAAAGTGATCTTCCAAACAAGAGAAAATGCTGCCTAAGCCACAGCATTGAACAGTTGTAGTATATCAGAGGGGGACTCAGGGTGAGGAAGGTATTTGGGAGGCACTGAGAGTAATCCCCACTGGCTTTCAGCACCAAATTCCTCTCACTGAAACGCTTTTCTCTCTCTTTTTATTTATTTTCAATCTATTGGCTCAGGCTTGTTCCTCCACCTCTGAAATTGTCTGACTTTTTCAGCTTTAGAATAGCCACCTCAAACTGCAACCCCTGAACAAAAAGGAAGTCAGCTCATTATCGCAGTTATTAACTAAGAGGAGACAAAGTTCTCTGTCTGTCAAACTGAGAGAGAAGCCATCTTAAGGTAGCAGTCCAGCTCTACCAAAGACTCATCTCACTCGCAGCCATGGCACAATGATGTATGGTTTTTCCACAGCATGTCAGGAAGATGTCTCTTGCGTATCTTTATCCGGGATGTGAGCAGTTTTACAACACAGATTTTTAGCTCTGGCTCCTTGGCAGCTCAGACCTTCAATTACCTCAGGGAATGGGAATGAGAAGTTGGGCTTTTTAAAAAAAATTCCCAGACCTAAGATTTCACTGACTGCACCCCCATGGGGTTAGGCTTCCATTATATGTCCTCACAGTACCAAGTACCTTTCCTTCAAAGTACTTAACAAAAATGCAACTAAATATTAGTGCAGTGATCTGCAGAGTGTCTGATCTCTCCCCACTACACTGCAAGCTCCATGACAATAGGGATCTTCTCAATCTCATTCACCACTGTATTCCCAACATCTAAGAGAGTTCCTGTCTCATAGAACTTGATCAGGGAATACCTTTTAGAAGGATGGATGGAAATATGGATGGATGGATGGATGGATGGATGGATGAGTGGGTGGATGGATGCATGAATGGATGGATGGATAAATGGAATGATGGATGGAGGGACGGAAGGATAAATAGAAGGATGGATGTGATGAACAGACGAATTTCCCACCGGATTTTCAAGCAGTCATCACACTCCAAATGCCATATATAAACACTGTACATGTGTTCTCTATAAAAAGGCCAACATTCTGTCTATGGAATATCACGCAATTTCAATGGGGAGATTGGATGAATGAAGTCAAATAATTCATGATATTAGATGAATTGCCAAAAACAATAAGGGACCAAACCTTTGAAGACATCAGCCAGAGGTGATGAATATTTCAGCAGATCTCCCTACCCACCCAGGAATTAACTGGACTGCAGAGTCAAAAGACCAGACCATGGATTTTAAATTACACATGTGCATGTGTACGAAAAAGAGAGAGAATAAGACAGAGAGAAAGAGGCAGAATGATAGGCAGAGACAGAGAGACAAAAGAGACTCCAACAGCAAGAATGTATATAAATTATTTTCAGACCTTCAGTTTCCCTTTTGACCAATCACCGTCTCTTATACCTTTTTATTTATTGACCTAGATAGACTATAAACATATTGTATTTGGTTCTGGGCAGTACCTGGAGTATCACTAGTACTTGGAAATAATATATTTTTAAAAATTAGTTTCTAGGAACTTGTATATCATATCAACTAGATTTTCAAAGGTCATATTTTCCATATTTACTTAGAAAGGCATTCTGTTGCCCAGTGACAAAGCTTTAGGCTTCCCTTGAGTGCTCTACAGGGAAAAATGAATTTGCTATTGCCTCTCCACCAAATCATCCCTCCTTTTTCAGACCCAGCCTTAACCTACTCAAAGATTCTTATTTTGATTGGGACATTGAGCCTGAAATCCCACTTCAGGTGGGAAAAAGGAAAAAGCCAAATCATCAAACATGAAATCAGAAAGCCTCTGCCTTTTATCCACGTAGAAACCCACAGGACACATTCAGAATAAGCCAAAAGGTGAGTGGAGTTTGGCTCACAGGCCTCTGACATCTGCTTCTGGGAAGAAAGGGAAGTGAAACAATAGAAGCAACCTCTAATAACTTGCAGCCTGACTTGGTGATTTTTTTTTTTTAAATGGCCCTCTTTATAATTTTACTGAGAAAGTTCAACTTGGAATGTATGGTATCATATCATAGGTTTGTAGGGAAAACCATGCCAAAAATAAAATTAACCTCTGATCCATTTTTACTGAAAAAAAAAAAAAAAAAAAAAAAAGCACATACTATTTTAAAGTATATGTGTTAACTACACACAAAAATAAACCTATATTCTAGAAGGTTGATATTAACAAAAACAACAATGACTGAATTCATGCAATGCTTTGGAGTTTTTTAAGAATAATATCAATTAGAAGGTTTTAAAAAACATGTTTTTGAACCTACACTGGAAAGGGAAGAGCCAATTTAGTCATTATGATCATCAATTCTAGCTTTTCATAGTCAGAAAATTAGTGCACTGGGGTTTTTCTAGAGAGTCCAGGGCAAGTTCAGATTTTTCTCACAAGGAAAGGCAATGCTAACCAAACCCAGCTCTCTGGGCCCAGACACTGAACTGTGCTCTCACTAGTATTACCCAAAGCCTCTGAGGAAACATAGCTAAGAAGAAAACCCACCTAAGTACACGAGAGAGGCATAGTCATTTAATGAGTTCCAGAATTCACTCTGTCCCACTTTGACACAGTTTCCTACAGCTAATCAAGTAATAATGATGGTCTCATTTAGAGTCATTGATACTTACTGTAGATATCTTTTTTGCACCACCTCATGACTCTTCGGCATAATCCTATGAGATAGGTACTAGTATTCCCATTTCACAGATGAGGAGACCAAGGTTACTACAAGGGATGACTTGTCCAAGGTCACACAGTGGCAGATCAGAGATTCACACCCAGCTCTATCTGACTCCAGCCCCATGCTATGAATTCTGAATCTCTGTATTTTACTGCCTTTCTATTTCTACTAGGTGACATCCTTTTAAATTAAAAAAAAAAAAAATTTTTTAAATCTCTGCCAAACTGCAAAGATTTCTGAAGATTAGAGTCTAACTCTACCCAATGGCTCATCTTAATGACAATTAAAGCGCAAATGCAGGTTCTAAGCTCCCTGAAGAATACCATAAAGAGATACCTGCCTTGCTTGTCTAAAGAGTCCCACTTCTAACCCAGAATTTAGGCAGTTTCGCAATAGGGAGCTTCAGGCCCCAGTTCCCTGCCATCGGGGGCATTCTTAAACTACCTCACAGATACTGGTTTTGTAAAAAATAGAGAGAATGGAAACAAAAGGGGAGAAATTATGTGGCCATCAACCTGGAGTTCTGTCCCTGGCAGTACAAAAGCAAGAAATTTATTCTTAAGCTCTCCTGAGCACATATAAATCCATAACTTCCCATGGTTTATAGAATTTCCATCCATCCTCTCCCAACACGTACCAGCAACCCCAACTTCCAGGACAGCATGGTGGAGCGAGGAGGCAGCTCTCAGTGGTTTCTTCAACTTACGATCATCCTCCACACCTCCTAACCAAGAGCGGCAGAGACTATACCCTCTCTCTGCTTCTACTTTTGAAATGGAAGCACCCCCTAAATAGTGGCTACCTGAAATCAACACATTTGCCACATGTTCCCTTGCAACTAGATGTGGGTATGTGATTAAGTCCTAGCTAATGGGATACAGGCTGAAGTATCTTGAGCAATTTCCGTAAGTGACACTGAGGACGCTTGCCTTTTTTTTTTTTTTTTTTTTACCCCTTTCCTCCTTCCTGCTGGCTGAAAGAAGAATGTGATGACTGGAGAGTCTAACCTCCTTCTTGGACCAAAAGATAACTGTCACTGCCTAGGGAGGGTAGAGCAGAAAGCTGAAAGGAACCTAAGGCCCTGGGCTCTGGGTTGCTGACTTAGGGAAGAGAATAAAATCTTACGTATTAATATTTTGTATAAACTGTGGATTCCATTGTAAGCAGATTCACTTTCAGAGGAAATATCTGGTACCAAAAATACTCAGATAATAAGGAACTCCTTTCTGGTTCCAGAATTAGCCCCAGGCAATGCTGAGTACCAGGAATAAACTTCCCTCCTTCCCAGATATCCCCATTCTAAGCATCTCAATTTCAAAGACTGCCAGTCTACCCCACTCCCTCTCTCGCTCCTCCCCACTCCTGCCCAAATGGAACCCACTGTTGAAGAAAGCAGTGACACAAGGTGACCAGATGTTCACAGCTGGATTTGGACTCTTTCCTGGCAGCCAGTTCCATAGCAAAGCAACCCTGCAGAGCCAGTCTTCTCTAGCACTAGCTGCCCCACCATTGGGATAGTTTGGGGACAATTATAAGAACTGATATTTTCAGAGGGCTAACTCTGTGCCAAGCTGTGGTCCAAGCATCTTGGATAATGCCACGACTTGGAGCTGCTCAGCAACCCTAAAGTAGGTACTGTGATTGGCCCTGTTTATGCCTAGGAAGTCTCAAAGCCAGGATTCAAATTCACAGGGCGTTGCCTTGTAGCCTGTGCACATGCCCATTAGTCTACACTGCCTCTGGGGAGAGGGGGAAGAGAAGAAGAAAGATGATTAAAATATAATAGACACTCCTATCTCCAAAGTGGCCACATTTCATTAGAAACGAATTCTGCCTTTTTCTCACGACACTGGAAAATTCCTATCATTGTCCAGGCTCTGAATTAAAGAATCTCCTGCTTCAGGTGTGTCAAGCCCCGCACATTCCAAAGTGACCTTCCCACCCAGTAGCCACAGCAGAACAGGTGGCTAGGAGACCTGTGGTAAAAATATTTAAAAATCACCCCTGACCTCAGCAAGAAACAAAGACAGAAACCAATTCATGGAAGTGAAAGGCAACCTCAAAGAAGAAATTACACGTTCTGCCACCAAGACACCAGCAGTGTTTTGTTTGAGGGTCAAAGTTCTAGAAAACAATTCAAACTGGTTGCACCAAGGCCTAAGTTCTTGCTACCTAAAGGGATTTGGAGAGTTCTCTGGTGTGGTGCAGAGGTTCCAAATCTTCGTAAGAGAGGGTGGGCCGGTCTGCAAGGCTCCCTGGCTGACCCCACCCTGGCTCAGATCCCAGGGAAGAGCACGTGTGTCCCAGAGGAGTGCAGTCCCATGCTGTGAGCAAGAGTGCACACTGCACCACTGACAACACCACCCACGCTCACTGGGGATCACTTTACTTTTCCCTGGAGGGAGGAGGTGCAGCAACAAACTGTCAGTCAGTGCTAAATCATATCTCAGACTCTTCTACACTCAAATGCTTTCTTCTGATTTAAACCCAGCTCACCAGAGTGGTCAATGTGCCCCTAAGACACCACACCCCAGAAATGTGCCATTTCTCACCAAACTCAACTTTGCCAGGCCTAAAAGTGAAAAACAAAACAAAACAAAACAAAACCACACACAAACAAACTTTCCAGATCAGAATTGGCAAAGTCAAATGCAGACAGAGGCCAGAAACAGGTGAAGCAGACCTGGTTGGGATCAACTGAGATAAAATGGTGAACACCTGCCCTGTCTATGAAAACAGCTGCTCTCAGCTCCAAACCATTGTTCTAACGTGAGAGCAGGACCATTTCTCAACAAAGTTGGAGTTGGAAATTAACATGTGTGTGTGAAATCGCCCAGGTCTAAAATGTTGACATGAAATTCACAAAATGTTTAAGACATCCTAAGGGCTAGACAAGTCTACACGTAATAGGGTCCCAGAGAGCCAATTTTCAATCTGTCTTTTAGACACTAGCCCCAAAGACTGCTGAGGCCACCTTACACAGGTTTGGCATCCCTGGATAGAGTCAAGGATTGCAAACCGGATGCAAGGACTCAGGTAACCAGTCACTTGGAGTCCTTCCTGTATCTACCCAGAAGATAGAAACAGCCATTTAAACCAGGATCTGAGAGGCACCCCATCTGGAACCACTTCTTTCAGAGAGAGAGGAGGCCCAGGGGACAACCGCAGTTGCCTTTCTAGGGTATGCACCATCTGCAGAGGAGGCAGCCACCTGCGGAGACCTCTGTCAGGCAGGGAAAAAGGCAGAACCTCACTCTGTGAACCCAGGAAGAACAATGAGCAGGGGACAGGGCAGGGATTAGGGAGAAAGGGTCCTCCCAGAAACTGCCCCTGGAGACGCACCCACTTAAGCAGGACTGTCCATGCCAGGATAGATTCAGGAGACCCGTTTTGACTCTTCCCAGGCTGGGAAGGGAGACAGGGTGGATGCACTTCCCAGCTCCATGGGCCTTTCCTGGATGGAGCCTCACTGCCCCTTACGCGCAAGCACACACCTTAAAAGGACCTTTTGTTGGTGAAGAATTCCGAGCCCGGGAGGTCACTCTGACAGATGTGATTCCTTCACTCTCTGCCTCACTCAGTCACTTCTATAAAGTCTTTTCCCCCCTCTCTTCCCACAAACGGCATCCCTAAAGCCCCAGAGCCTCCTACCTTGACACTGGAATCCCTGCTTCCCGAAGCCCCTGCAAAAGCAGAAGGAGGCATGTCAGGCAGCCTGAGGGGCCCAGCCACCAGCTAGTTCCCCCACAGACTCACCCCTTCCCCCAGCCCTCTACCCCAGGTGCAACCTCCCAGCCACAGGCGGGTGCCCAAGAGTCTTCCGCCTTTGGGGGCGTTTGTGGGAGCTCGCCGGTAACCCGCATCTCCCCTGACCCCAACAGAAGGAAGGAGGCTGCGACCACCAGATGGCGGGATGGGAGCAGCGTTTCCGTCGGGGTGGGGGTGGAAGGCAGGCGGGAGATCTGCCCATAGAGGTGGCCCGAGTATGCTGGGGGGAAAAAGAAGCGATAGAGACGCATCCAGAGGGGGCGGTGGTGTCCCCCGGGGGAATAGGAAGGGAGAAAGGATGCCCCACGCCTGGAGGGAGAAGGGGCAGAAAGGGGCCCGCAGCAGTGCGAAGGGGGAGGACCGGTGAGTGGAAAGGGGGACCCAGGCCCTCAGGGAGGCGCAATGAGAGATAACAGGAGACACAGAGAAGGAGGAAAGGATGCCCCATGCCCGCAGGGAGATAGAGAGAGGACACCAGGGCGCTGCCCCCGGGAAAGGAAGGGTGGGGTGGAGGGCCCCTCGCACCCGGAGAGAGGCGGAGAGATAGGGAAGCCCGGGCGAGAGGGCACCCGAGGCGCTGCCTTCCCGGGGAGGGACGGACACCGGCACTCTGAGCCAGGTGGAGCAAAGGCGCCCGCGACGCTGCCCCTGGGCGCTCTGGAGGCGACTGGGAGTAAGAGAGGGCAGGAGGCGCCTCGCGGCCGGCCGTCTGGGACCAGGGGACATGGGACCCACAGGACTGTCCATTAGGGAGTCTGGGGCGGGAGAGTTCGGATCCGGGATCCCAGGGACGCGCGGGGTCCCCGCGGGGCTTCTTCCCCTCAGGGGCACGGAGAGCGGGTCCCCGCGCGCGGCGGTGCCCTCGGGGGCCCCGGGCAGGTGCCGTGCGCCGGCGCGCGCTCACCAGATGAAGTCGGTGCAGTGGCTGCAGAAGGTGGGCTGCTTGAAGAAGCGGGCGGTGAATTTGTGGTTCTTCACCTCGTGCACGTTCTTCTGCCGGAGGGCGCCTTTGCGGGCGAAGCGCACGGTGCTCTCCTCACCCTCGCTCGGCGGCGGCCCCGCAGCCGGGTCAGCCATCTTGCGCGCGGGGAGCCGGAGCCGAGAGGTGCCGGCCCCGGGGCGCGGGACCGCGGGCTGCAGGCCCGGCAGGCGCGGAGGAGGCGGCCGCTGCTGCCGCCCGGGGCCGCGGGCGCTTCCCCTGCGCCGGCTCTGGCGGCCGCGGCGCGCGGAGCTGGGGCTGTCACTCGCCCAGCTGCGGCCGCTCGTCCAGCTGCGCTTGGCACCGCTGGCCCCAGCTGCGGGGGAGGGAGGAGGAGCCGCGAGTAGACACCGCCCTCCTCATTTGCATCGCGCCCAGGCCCCGCCCAGCGCCGCCAGCTGCTTTACATACTGGCACCCCGGCGGCTGCCAGCCTCCCGGATAAGTGCTCCCAGCCGCAGCGCTGCGGCGCCGGGACCGCAGCCTGCGTTCGTCAGATCTGAACCTCGCCCCCCACCCTGTCCTCGGCCCCGGGTTGCATTAAGGAGATGAGCACGTTGGGTGCCCCTCGGGAGTACCGAGAGTGGAAGGACCCACGGGGGTGGTTGGGGATAGAGGTGGAAGGGGTGGACGCCGCGGATTCCACCCTGGCCCCTGCAGAGGGACCAGTACCCATCCACCCCCCATCCGCCCCATTGGTCATTCTGCACGCGTCTGCTGGAGGGATGGGCTCCCGCTGTCACTCATTCGGAATGACTTGTGGTTCCACACACTTACACACACATACTCACGCACACACACACACGTTCTGCAGAGGTAGGGGAGGAGCGATCTTTATTTTATATATGTCTAATTCCACCACAATGAAGATTCTTGGCTTTGCTTGCCTGCACATTTAGAAGAGAACTCCTTATCTCCTGTCTATCCTCTCAGCAAAGAGACTCAGTTTCCCCAACTGTAAAATGGAGCTAATAAGGGGAAGAAGGGAGAAGAAATTTAAATAGATCAATATTTCTCCAAATTTCATTCATTCTCACTCATCTTCACAAATTCTGGTCATATTTGTGCACCATCTAAAAAAAAAAAGTCTATCTGGTTTGATCTACTGAGTTTGAATAGCAAGAGGTATTTATAGTATTAAAATCTCTCCAGGTGCTGTCATCTGCCCAAAGCATCTGTGACTGAGGCCTTCTTTTTTTTTGTTCAGAGAGGAAATTAACAAATGTTAGAGAAATGTGAAAGACATGTCAATATCCAACCGGGACTCTCTCCTTAATGGAATCTGAAGGTAACTAACAAGGTAGTAATTGTCTAGATGTGTAATTCGGTGGTATTTAGTGCCCTGTCCACGCACTGCACCTAAACACCCCCAACCCCACCATGTCCCAGACTCTGGGAACCCAGAGCTACATTAGCCTATGAGCTCGGTAGCTGGATCTAGGCTCTGTGAGAGTAGGGGCAGCTCACCATAGTGTCACCCTGCACCGAGCTCAGCGCCTGACACCTCCTAAGAGCCCAATAAATATTGATTGAATGAGTGAGTGAGTGAGTGGATGAACAGGTGGATGAATGAAGACTTAAAGGACAGCACCACTTACCCCCACCCATGCCCAGTAGGTGTTCAATAAACATCATTGCTTCGTGGGTATCAGGTACTTGCATTGTCTTATTTAGCACCCCCTCCCCCCAACAACCCTAGGTAGATTGGGTAACTTTCTTTATGGATAGGCTGGTAAGGCTCAGAGTGATTAAGATATACACCCACAGTCATGCCATTGCTGAGTGGTGGTTGGGCTGCCCTAACTACAAAGCATACTGGTGACAAAGGGATCAACCTGAGTAGTGGGGGATGAAGGAGGGCAGGATGGAGTTGAATGAGCTCAAGTCCCACTATGACAATGTTACCTGGAAGCTGCTGAGTGGTAAGTCATTATTAGGTAGCATGTAGAGAGCAAGGGCTGCAATAAGAGAATGTCCCTCTCCTACATAGTAATTCAAAGGTAATAAGGAAAAAATAGCATTCACTTTTAAGGTTGGCATGTTTGGGAACCTGGATGCGCCTGTCTATTATTAGTCCTTTAAGAGGCCCCACCACCTCCCAGGGAGGCTTGGGAAACATCCCTGGAAACGTTGCTGCTGAAGTAGGTTTCCTTTGAACTGACGAGCTGGAAGCTCACAGCCCACATCCTGCCTTTTGAATGAAGTGCCCTGAATGACTTTGGTCTGGAACAACAAACAGTACTTCATGGCGCCTCGGCCTGGAGATGCGAGGGCCGGTGGATCAAGAAGAGACACTCGGTTCCTGAGGAGGCTGCACCAACTGAGGATGGGAAATGCGGTTCCCAGTGGGCCCAGATCCCTGTAGGTCAGGGGTCTCAAACTGGTGACCTTGGGATACTGTTTGTTAGCCAGCCCAGTGAATTTTTTTTTTTTAGTTTATATATCACAGAATTTTACCTAAGTATCCAGATTCTGACTTCTCTAGGAGAAAAGATGTGGCTAAATGGAGCCTGCTTTCTGTATTCATTCATTCGTTTGTTTAGTCAATCAACAAATGTTTATCGAGCACCTACTATAACTGCTGTTCAAGACACTGCTATATAAACCAGACAAAAGCCCCTGCCCTCATGGGGTTTATAGCTTAATGGGGATGGTGGGGAGGGACAGACAAAAAAATCTAATCAACTCACAAATCTCTATTGGGTGGTGTAGAGATTCATGGTGTAAAATAAAGTATCATAAAGACCAAAGAGTGACAGTAACTAGGGAAAATTTTTGTGATGGGAGACATCTGAGCAAATGCCTGAATAAGGCGAGGGGGTGAGCCACAGGGACTACCTGGGGTAGAATGTTCCAGACAGAGAAAACAGCAAAGACAAAGAACCTAGGGAAGGATCATGTTTGGCATGTTGTAGAAATTGCGAGAAGGCCTCTGTGGCTAGAGTGGACAGAGAGAAGACAGCACTTATGAGATGAGGTCGGGAAGGTGGCAGGGCCCTGCAGGGCCCTGTAAATGTGGTAAGGAGCTTGGATTTCACTCCAGTGCACGGAAGCCACTGGAGGGTGGGAAGCAGAGGAGTGGCCTGATATGATTTGTGGTTTTTTAAAGGATTACCCTAGCTATTATGCAGAAAATAAATGGTAGAGGGGAAAGAGTGGAAGCAGGAAGAGCAGTGAAGAGGTCAACTGAGTAGATGAAGCAAGAGATGAGGCCACCATGGCATGATGCCTTGTGGAGCTACGGGGCAGCAGCTTCCTGTAGACTGGGCATGGGCCCTCCAGGTCACTAGAGCCCCACCTGGGCCACTCTGCCCGTAAAGGGATGACTGCTGGCCACTTGAAAGACTTCAGAGGCAAGATGAGGCAGACTGCTCTGGCTGGGAATGGAGTCCAAGGTCTCTTCAGGCCAGACCTATGGCTGCCATAAGAAATTATCACAAAACTCGGTGTCTAAAAATAACATAAATGTATTCTCTCATAGTTCATCAAGTATCAGCAGGGCCACACTCCCTCCTGAGGCTTCAGAGGAGAATCTTCCTTGCCTCTTCCAGCTGCTGGTGGCCGTCAGCATTCCTTGGCTTCCTTGGCTTGTGGCAGCATCACTCCCATCTTTCTCTGTCTTCGCGTTGCCTTCTCCTCTGTGTGTCTCTCTTCTCCTCTTCTGTTTGTCTAATATCCCCTGCATATCTCTTATGAGGACTGGCCACTGGACTTAGGGTTCACCCAGATGATCTGGGATGATCTCTTCATCTCAAAATCCTTAACTCAGTTACATCTGCAAAGAGCCTTTTTACAAATAAGGTAACGTTCACAAGTTCCAGGAACATCATCAAGCAAACCAACATATGCATTGTGGGAGTTTCAGAAGGAGAAGAGAAAGGGGAGTTGTTTGAGAGATTAGTTGAAGAAATAATGAATGACACTCTTTGATGAAAGACATATATATGAACAGCCAAGAAGCTCAACAAACTCCAAGCAGGATGAACTCAAAGAGACCCACACATCATACTCAAACTGTTGAAAGCTAGACACAGAGACAATCTTGAAAGCAGTGAGAAGAAAGCGAGTCATCACATAAAAGGGACCCTTAATAAGATTATCAGCAGATTTCTCATCAGAAATTTTGGAGGCCAGAAGGTAGAAGGCTGATGTATTCGAAGGGCTAGAAGGAATAAAATGTCCATCAAGAATCCTGTAACTGTCAAAACTGTCCTTTAAAAGTGAGAGAGGAATTAAGACATTCCCAGATCAACAAGAGCTGAGGGAGTTCATCACCACTAGACCCGCCCTGCAAGAAATGCTAACGGGCATCCAGCAGGTTGAAATGAAAGAACACTGGACAGTAGTAACTTGAAGCAATACGAAGAAATAAAGATTCAGGTAAATATATGGGCAATTTATAAATGCTAGTATTATCACAAAATAATTTATAAACAATTTATAAATGCTAGTACTATCATAAAATAATAAAAAAGCGATAACTCCACTTTCTGTTTTCTACATGATTTATGAGACTAACACATTATAAAAAAACAATTTTTCATTTATGTTTTTGGACACACAATGTATAACGATGTAATTTTGTGACATCAATAATTGAAACGGGTGGCGACAGAAGTATACAGAAGCAGAGTTTTTGTATGTTATTGAAGTTAAACTGATATAAACTTAAAGTGTTCTAACTTTAGGATATTAAGTGTAATCCCCATGGTAACCACAAGGAAAATAATTGTAGATTATGCACAAAAGAAAATGAGAAGTGAACTAAAATATTTCACTACAAGAAATCAGCTAAACACAAAATAAGACAGCAATGCAGGAAATGAGGAGTAAAAAGCACGTGGAAAACAAATAGCAAAATGACAAAAGCAAGTCTCTCCTTCTCGGTAATTATTTTAAATGTAAATGCATTAAGTTCTCCAAAAGACAGAGATTGGCAGAATGGATTTTAAAAAATATGATCCAACTGTATGCTGTCTACAAAAGTCTCACTTCAGATCCAAAAACACAAATAGGTTGAAAGTGAAAGCAGAGTCTGGAAGAGATATTCATACCCATACTTAAAGAAGCATTATTTGCAGTAGCTAAAATATGGAAGCAACGTAAGTGTCCATTAACAGATAAATGGATAAGCAAAATGTGGTACATACATACAATGAAACATTATTCAGCCTTAAAAAGAAGAAAGTTCTGACATATGCTACAGCATGGGTGAACCTTGAGAATACTATGCTTAGTGAAATAACTGATCAATAAGGTGCTCACATGGTAGTAATATTCACTGGCTGTCAGTCAGGTTGGGGGGTGGGGGGATAAACTCACAACTAATGGATGTGGTGTGCACTGTATGGGGGAAGGGCACGCCTCTAGCTCTGGCTTGGACAAGGCAAAGTACATTACTTGTAACCAAAATGTTTGTACCCTCATAAAATCCTGAAATTTAAAAAAAAAAATCAAAAAATAAATAAATAAAAACTTTAGAAGGAAATAAATAAATTTTTTAATTAAATAAAATGAAATTCTATACACATTAAACAACAATTCTCTATTCCCTCTGCTCCTAGCCCCTGGAAACCACTATACTACTTTCCGTCTCTATGAATTTGACTACTCTAAATTCTTCATACAAATGGAATCATATGTTTTGTGACTGGCTTATTTCACTTAGTGTAATGTCCTCAAGGTTCATCCATGTTGGAGCATGTGTCAGAATTTCCTTCCTTTTTAAGGTGGAGATCATAGATTAGTTTCGCCTGTTCTTGAACTTCATATAAATGGAATCACACAGTTTCTGGATTCTTTCACTCTACATAATGTCGGTAAGATTCATCCATGTTTTTGTGTATATCCATGTTCATTCTTTTTTGTTACTGTGCATGAATATATCGTATATTCCATATATCCATTCAATGTCGATGGCCATCTGGGTTGTTTACAGCTTGGAACTACTTTGGAAAACTCTACTGTGAACATTCTTGTACATGTCTTTTTGTAGACATATGCACCTATTTCTCTTGGATATATGCCCAGAAGTGGAATTGCTACAATTTACGTCCTTTGGACTGACGGAACAGCTGGGGCTGGTTGGGTCTGTGATGTCGCCTGGTGTCGTATCTACCCTGTTCCCCCAGCTAAGTCCCCTGCAGGGAGGAGGCTTGGTCTCCAGCTTCCCCCTAACTATTCCCAGGCCTTCTAGTACCTAGGTGGGTGCTCAAAGCACAGCAACAAACAGAAACTTGAACAGAAACTAATAGTGGTTAAAACGCCGTGTAACAATGAACACAGCACAATTAAACCCAATATTCATGTCAAGGAAAGTTCTTGTTTTTCTAAACTCTAGAAAAGGAAACTGGAAAAAATGAAGGCGTGAGGGCACAAACCAAAAGGTCAGACACCCAGACGGGGGCATTCTTCCCAGGACCGTCCTCTGCTCCTCCCGGCAGTACTGGTTTGGCAATAGCAGCTCAGACTCCAGGGCAGACTTGCTATTCTAGAATTCCAGCTCCGTTCCCCTCTTCCTTCAGGGACTCCAGAAGGAAAGTCAGAGGCCTGCTCATTAAGTGGTGACGAGATGTTAAAAACCCATTAGCACCAATCTGAGACTTTCTCCTTGATGTTTTCAGAATAATTAAAGCGACTTAAATAAGGAAGGATCTCATTGTGAGATTAAGTGGGATTTGGTGCCATGTTAATGAAACACTAAAAGTCATTGCAGGGACCCCATTTGGGGAAGTGGGATGATAAGGGACGACTAAGTCTGCATAGGGAATGTTTTCTCTTTCTCTTCCCTCCCATGACGCTGTCTGGAAAGGAGGAACTAGCAATGCCTTCCGCACAGAAAGCCTGGATTGGGTAGGTTACACAGTTCCACCTTAAGCCATCTTTACCTGGCCTTCCTCAACAGGGCCAGGACCAGGGCCAGGAGAGTAAGGCGCTCACCTTGAGTGCAAAATTAAAGGAGTTCCAAGAAATCAGTAAGCAACATAAACAATATTTCAATACAATATTTCTAAATATCAAAACTGACACCAAAAAAAAAAACATGATGAGAAAAATATCAACTTTTAATTAAAATAAAGGTAGGATCTGATAGCCAGGATTAGCGTGAGATGAGTGAGGCCAAGTCATGTAAATGCAGAGTAAATCCACAAAGACGTTGTTAGGATTAAATGAGCTCACACACATAATGTGCTTAGAAAAAGCCCTCAGTGTGTTTTATTATAATTATTAGCATTATTGTTACTAGTACCACCACTACAACTTCTGTTACTACTACTGTTTTTGCTATAGGAGAGAGACGGTTGTTTCATCGCTAGGTGCAGGGGGATCTGCTGTTCCCCTCCCTGCCTCTAAGAAGTCTTTCATTATTCCTAGAGTTTAAATTAGGTACCTCTCACCTGTGATCCTCTGGGATCCTGAACTGCCCTGATCATTGCATTTACATGGCATTATGTTTTCTGTTTACTTGTCCATTCTCTTTAGCTCAGGCTGCTATAACAAAGTATCACAGACTGGGTGGCTTGAACAATAAATACTTATTTCTCACAGTTCTAGAGGCTGGGAAGCTCAAGATCAAGGTGCCAGTAGATCCAGTGTCTGGTGAGGGCTCTCTTTCTGTCTTGCAGACAGCCGCCTTCTCATTGTACCTTTACAGGGTGGAGAGAAAGACAGTTCTGATCTATTCCTCCTCATATAAGGACACCGATCCCATCATGGGGACCATACTGTCATGACTTCATCTAAACCTATTAATAATTACCTCCCAAAGGCTAAGGCTTCCAAATGCCATCACATTGGGGGTTAGGGCTTCAACACATTAATTTTGGGGGGACACAAATATTCAGTCCATAACATCCATCTCCCTGGGTAGCCTAGGACCTCTGGGAAGGCGGAGATAGTCGTATCTTGCTTACCAATTTGTCCTCCTCTGGGCCCGGCATAGTGTCTAACACATAATACCCACTGGGACAACATTTATTAGCTTAGATCAGTATGAATCAGTATCCAGAGACCTCTTCTCAATACTTCTTCAATAGGATGCACTGAATTGGTTGACAGGGAAGGGAGAGTGGCAACCATTTACATGCATTCCGACTCTCTTACTCAGTCTGAAGTCATATAATAACAAAGTTATCATTATTTCTTTTAGTGTTAACATTTATTGAGGGCTTCATATGTGCTAAGCATTGTCCTAAATTCTTTCCATGTGGTAATTCATTTAATCCTCGTAATAATCATATAGATAGGTAACAGCATTACCCCTTTTACAAATAAAGAAACCGAGGCACAGAGGAGTTAAGTGTGTGCCCAAGGTCACTTTGCTAACCAATGTAGAACAGCTGTGCCCCAGCCTCTCAGCCTGCCTGTAGAGTCTATGCTCCTGCACACTCCTGAGATGGGGCTCCCAGGCTAACAGAACCCTGCCACCCACATTTGTGAAAAGACCCCCCCCCCAAGCAATCTTTACTTACTCTCTCTTATAACAAGAGAGTGCCAACGGCAGGAACATATGAGAAAGAGAAAATAGATTTTGTCATTTCTCTAAGAGGCCACCTGATCCCTGCAGGTTAAAAAAGAAATCTTTAATATAACATCTCTCTTTGTCCTGGCATTCTTTTATATGCTTGGCCAGTCAGATTAGTCTTGAACTGGCCAAGCAGAATGCCCATCTATAAAACTGTGCTTCCAGTTGCAGTGTGGCCCGGGGCGGGGGGAGGTTTTAACAAGAAACCACAGTGCCCAACGTAGAAAGCACAAAAGAAACTATTCAGTTAAAGGCGTATTTATCACACACCTTCTCTGCTTTTGGATTTTCATCGGTACATTCCAGGCTTGGGTGTCTTTTAAGCAAGTGTCAAGATACAAACATAGAGTGTTTTCTTCTCACTCCTCTGAATTCTTCAGACAACCGGATCGAATAGAAATTATGTGATATTTTAATTGAAATAATGACTTTTTACTTGTGTTTGTTTTTAGAACAGCTCATACATTCATATTTTCAAAAGCCAAAATGATATTAAAACTCAGCTGTTCTCTTTACCCCCCCAAGAAGTAACCATGTTAGTTTATTAGTTTCTTGTTCATCTTTCCATTCTTCCTTTATTAAATGTACTTATCTAAATATAAGCAAATGGGAATACTGTATATATTCTTATTTATTCTTCTTTTTCTCCTTTCTTTTTTTTTTTTTTTTTTTTTTTTTGAGACAGAGTCTCACTCTATTGCCCAGGCTAGAGTGAGTGCCGTGGCGTCAGCCTAGCTCACAGCAACCTCAAACTCCTGAGCTCAAGGGATCCTCCTGTCTCAGCCTCCCGAGTAGCTGGGACTACAGGCATGCACCACCATGCCCGGCTAATTTTTTTCTATATATATTTTTAGCTGTCCATATAATTTCTTTCTATTTTTAGTAGAGATGGGGTCTCGCTCTTGCTCAGGCTGGTCTTGAACTCCTGAGCTCAAACGATCCGCCCACCTCGGCCTCCCAGAGTGCTAGGATTACAGGCGTGAGCCACCGCGCCCGGCCCTTTTTTCTCCTTTCTTACACAAAAAGTATCATGCTATGTACAACATCCTACACTTTGTTTTTTTTTCACTTAATCTTTCTGAAGTTCTTTTCATATCAGAACATAGAGAATTTCATTAATTGTTACAACTGTATCATATTACATATAAGGATGTAGCAGTTAGTTTAACCAGTCCCTCGTCAGGGTAAACCTAGGTTGTCTCCAAACTTTTCCTATCACAAATGATGCTGCAGTAAATGACCTTGAACATACATCAACTCCTCCCGGTGGCGTCTCTAGAATAAATTCCCAGAACTAGGGATTACTAGGTCAAAGGGTAAGTGCATTTTCAAGGCTGATAGATGTCACCAGCTTGCCCTCCACGGGGGCTACAACCTTTTGTACTCACCCCAGTTATGATGACAATGCCAGTCTCCCCACGGCCTTACCAACAGAGTTGTCAGAGTTTTCTATTTTTGCCAATCTGATAAGTGATAAATAGGATCTTAGTGGAATTTTAATTTTCATTTATCTTATTATGAATGAGGTTGGGCATCTCTTCAAAAGAACGGTGTATTAAAAACACTTTTATTGTGAGTGACAGAAGTTCATTAGGGCCAACTCAAGCAAATGAAGGGGAAATGATTATAAGAATTATAGAGATGTCTCCAGAAGCCAAGAACAGCAATCCAGCCAGGACTTCAGATCTAGAAAATAGAAAACATTAATTGGATTCATTTTCTCTCTCTCTCTCTGTCTCTCTCTCTCTCCCCCTCCATTTGAGAAGCACTTCCTTTTTGAGTTTAGGAGTGTAGGCTTCCCCACATCCCCCTGGTGTACGTGACACAGTCCCCACGTCCCACACATGCCATCACATAGTTTCAATGCCAAATACCCAGAGAAGGACTTGGATTGACTCATCTTTCTTCTGCAGTGCATCCCTAGTCCAATTAGCCATAGCTGAGGGTGGGGAGAATGAGGAGAAGCAGAAAATGCAATTGCTTGCAGCCTTCCCCCAGTAGATGCCAATTAGATGCCCAGAGAAAACCCGCTGCTCCCTCACCGATTGCCCCTCCCCTCGGTGGGACTCTGCCCAAAGACAGAACACTTCTACTTTTTTTTTTTTTTTTTTTTTCAGTAGAGCCCACTTGGGGGATAGTGTACTGGTCTCTGCACAGCCTCAGTGCTTTTCCAAGCCAATCATGATATTATAGTTCTATGCCCTTTACTAGTGATGAGTTTAAGAATAGACACGTGATTCAGTTCTAGCTAATGATACACAAGGAAACACTTCTCAAGGCTAAAGTCAGATACAGTATCAAGACAGCCACTCTCCTGTTACTGTGTGTTGTTGTGTCTGTGTGTGATTCTACTATCAATTGGCTTTTGCCACATAAAAAACCACCCCAAAATTTGGTGACATAATACAGAAGCATTTATTATTTCCCATGATTTTGTGGGCTGGCCAGTTGGTCCTTCTGATCTGAGCTAGCTCAGCCGGGGCAGGATGGTCTAGGCTGGCCTCACTCATATGTCTGACAATTGACAAGCTGGTTGGTCCAGAGGGGGTCAGCTGAGGATGGCTTTTCTCCGCTCCATCAGCAAGCTGGTCCAGGCTCTGTAAAATGGTGTCTTGGAGTTCCAAAGTGCAGGAGAAAAAAAAAAAAAAAAGCTTCATTGTGCAAGCACTTTTCAAGTATCTTCATGCATCACATTTGCTATTATCCTATTGACCAAAGCAAGTCACATGGCTGAGCCTGACTGGGTGGAGAAATAGACTGAATTTCTTTATGGGAGGAGCGAATACATAGTGTGGCAATTTTTGCAGTCTAGCACAGTGATGCCTAGAACTCTAGCCATCCTGAGACCATGAGGGCTCCTAGCCTGAGGATGGCAGAACAAGAATATAGGAGGGATTCTCAAAGATGACATTGAATCCCTGAATTCACTAATCCTGGAGAGGTGCTACTTTGGACATTCTTCTTGTGTGAGATCACTAATTTTCCTTTCTGTTTAAGACAGTTGATTGGTATTACATTATTTTTGCATCTCGGTTGACGTGTCACCAGGGGAGGTCAGTCCCAGATAATAAGATATGGTTCACTCACTGCTAGACATCCCAAATTGGTTAGATATTTTAAGTTTCTGTGAAGAAGCCCTGGCTGATTGCATGCCTAATATGAGCCAGCTGTGAGGGATAGTTACCCGAAAATCAAATGCAAATTTAAGCACCCTTTAGTATTTTGTAGAGTCCAGGAGATGAGAACGAAAGTCCAGTTCTGAGGCACAAAATTCCAAATATATACATCCATAGTTAGAAAGAAGATATAAAATGCAGAGTATGTGGAAGAGATGGAGGAGTTTAAGCTCCACATAATGATGTAATTTATGTGATGATGTCCATCATGGTCTCTTGTGTGTATTAGGTATTAGCCAGTGTTATAATCCTGAGGAACATAAGAAATAGAAAAAGAGGAAGATATCATGGAAATATTAGAAAGAAGGAGTCGTGTTTAATGTCAAATCTGGCAAAGAAGGTAAGTACAGGAAGGGCTAAAAAGAGACCATAAAATTTTTGTCCCTGGTCAGCGTAGCAAGAGCAGTTTCAGTGGCATGACATGATGAAAAGCAGACTGTGATAAATTGAAGATCAAAATAAAGAAGAGAAGGGATGAATAATAAATATAGAATGTTGCATTATCTAGGAATCTCTTGATTATGCACCTCATAATCCCAATTTAAACCAGCTTGGCAGGAAGGGGGTGAATTTAGTGGCTTTTATAATTGAAACATCAAAGGGTAGCTAGCTCCAGACATACCTGAATTCAGGGGTTCAAACTACAGTTGCTCTTTGGTTCTAGGACCCCTGAGGATACCAAAATCTGAGGATGTTCAAATTCCTTATATAAAATGGTGTAATATGGTATATATATTTGTATATAATCTACACACATTCTCCTGTGTACTTTAAATTATCCCTAAATTACTTATAACACCTAATACAATGTAAATGCCATGTAAACTGTTATCATATTGTTTGTTTTTTACTTGTATTACTTTTTTTTTTTTTTTGAGACAGAGTCTCACTCTGTTGCCCAGGCTAGAGTGAGTGCCGTGGCGTTAGCCTAGCTCACAGCAACCTCAAACTCCTGGGCTCAAGCGATCCTCCTGCCTCAGCCTCCCGAGTAGCTGGGACTACAGGCATGCACCACCATGCCCGGCTAATTTTTTCTATATATATTTTTAGCTGTCCATATAATTTCTTTCTATTTTTAGTAGAGATGGGGTCTCGCTCTTGCTCAGGCTGGTCTCGAACTCCTGAGCTCAAACGATCCGCCCACCTCGGCCTCCCAGAGTGCTAGGATTACAGGCGTGAGCCACCACGCCTGGCCTACTTTTTATTGTTATATTTGTTTTTTATTGTCGGTTTGTTGTTTGTTGTTGTTTAAATATTTTCAATCTGCAATTGGTTGAAACCGTGAATGCAGAATCTGCAGACACAGAGAACTGATTGTACATAATGGAAATCCTGTCTTTCTCTTCATTTCATGGTTCTACTTGCCTTCTTCTCAGAAAGTCTCTCTCCGCGTGGAGAGGTAGAGAGCAACCTTCCCAATGACTCTGGCGAAAGTTTCAGGGAGAACTCTGAGTGGTCCAGCTTGGGAGACACGATCATCGCTGACCCAATCATTGTGGCCCAGGAGATGAAGGGTCCTTATTGGCTGTGCCCTTGTTAGCCTCCACTCCACCAAACCACAGGGACTGAGCAAGATTTTTATGTAATAAGGGAGTGATTTATGGTCTCAAAGAAGAAATTCTGGGTAAAGGAGTGAAAAATGTACAATAGAGTTCTTGGACTTGACACCAAAAGCAGGGGAAAAAAATTGATAAATGGACCTCATGAAATTTAAAAATAATTTTCTCTGAGATGCAAAGATCATTGGAAATCAAGAAGGGGGAAGGGGGAAGAGGGGAGGGGTAAAAACCTACCTGTCAGGTACAATGAACACTACTGGGTGATGAGTACACTGAAAGCCCTGACTCAAGCATTATAAAAGGTATCCATGTAACAAAAATATTTGTATGCCCTTAATATTTTGAAATATTTTTTTTCCCTGAAAGATCTTGTTAAGAGATGAAAAGACAGGCTACATACTAGGAGAAAGTATTTGGAAACCACATAACCCACAAAGGGCTAGTATCTAGAGTACATAAAGAACTCTCAAAACTCAACAGGAGAAAAACAAACAACCCAATTAGAATGTGGGGGAAAGACATAAACAGACATTTCATGGAGGAGAATATATAAATGACAGATAAACATATATGTTGAACATGATTAGCCATTAGAGAAATAAACTTAAAGCCACAATGAGAGATCATCACACACCTATCAAAATAACTAAAATTATAAAATAGTGATAACACCAAATTCTGGTAAGAATGTTTAGAAACAGAAACATCCATACATTGCTGATGGGAATGTAAAATGATACCAATGCTCTGGGAAAGAGTATGGCAGCTTCTTACAAAACTAAATATGGCTGGGACTACATCAAATGTAAAACCTGTGGTGCATCAAAGGTGAGGTGGCTCACACCTGTAATTCCAGCAGTCTGGGAGGCCAACACAGGAGGATTGCTTGAGGGCAGGAGTTCGAGACCAGCCAGGTGTGGTGGTGCACACCTGTAGTCCCAACTGTTTGGGAGATTGAGGCAGGAGCATCTCTTGAGCCCAGGAGGCTGCAGTGAGCTATGATTACTCCATTGCACTCCATCCAGGGTGACAGAGCAAGACCTAAAAAAATAAACAATAAATGGAAGCAGGATCTGGAAGAGATATTTGTACACCCACATTTAAAGAAGTATTATTCCAAATAACCAAGAGAGGTAAAAGCAACCCCAATGCCCATCAATGGCTGAATGGATAAGCAAAACATGGTATATACATACAATGAAATATTATTAAGCCTTTAAAAAAAAAGAGGAAATCCTGACACATGCTAAAATAGGGATAAACCTTGAGGATATTATGCTAAGTGATATAAGCCAGCCACAGAGACAAATACTGTATGATTCCACTTGTATGAGGTCCCTAGAGTAGTCAAATTCGTAGAGACAGAAAGTAGAATAGTGGTTATCAGGGGCTGAGGGAAGGAGGAAAGGGGGAGTTGTTTCATGAGTAAACAGTTTCAGTTTCGAAAGATGAAAATATTCTGGAGATCTGTTTCACAGCAATGTGGGTATATTTAACACTACTGCACTGTACACTTAAAAATGGTTAGGATGATAAATTTATGTTATGTGTTTTTTTGTCACAATCAATCAATAAAACTAAATAAGTGATTGCCATGCAAGCCTAGCAACTGTGCCCTAAGACATATATCCTAGATAAATGAAAACTTATGCTCACACAAAAACCCATATACACATTTTTATAGCAACTTTATGTGTAATAGCAAAAAACTGGAAACAACCCAAATGTCCTTCAGAGAGTGAATGGTTCAACAAACAAACTACAGGAGCCCATATCATAGAGCAGCAATACTGCTCAGAAACAAAAAGCAACAAACTATTGATACAACTATTTGGATCTGCAAGAGAATTATTCTAAGAAAAAAAAAAAGCCAATCCCAAAGGTTTCATTCTGTATGTTTCCATTTATATAACAGTCTTGAAGTGACAAAATTGTAGAAATGGAGAATGTATTAGTGGTTGCCAGGGCAAGGAGGTAGAGGAAGGGAGGTGGCTGTGTCTATAAAAGGATATCGTGAAGATCCTTCTAGTGATGAAACCGTTCTTTTTCTTGACTGCTGGTGGTCATGGGATTCTAAACGTGATAAAATCTCATGAAACTAAACATACACACCCCAATGCATGCACATGATGCTGGTGAAATCTGAATAAGATCAGTTGATATCAATGTGGATTTCCTGGTTAGGAAATTACACTACTGTTATGCAGTATGTTTCCACTGGAAGAAACTGGATGGGGAGTATATAGGATCTCCCTGTATTATTTCTTACAACTGCATATGAATTGACAATTACCTCAAAAAAAAAAGTATTTAAAATACATACTACATGTACTTTTCCCAGAGGTTTGAATGATTATACAGGGAGTGACATGATCATGATTTGAAGCAAAGTTAGGATTAAGAAAAGGGCTTAGGGTTGGGTGCTGTGGCTCACAGCTGTAATCTTAGCACTTTGGGAGGCCAAGGCAGGAGGATCGCTTGAGGTCAGAAGTTCAAGACCAGCCCAGGCAACATAGTGAGACCTTAAAAAATAACAAAGTAAAAAAAAAATTAGCCAGGCATGGTGGAGCATGCCTGTAGTCTCAGCTACTCAGGAGGCTGACGCAGGAAGATCACTTGAGCCCAGGAGTTTGAAGTTGCAATGAGCTATGATCATGCTTCTGCCCTCATGCCCAGGCAATGAAGCAAGACCCTGTCTCCCGAAAGAAAGAAAGAAACAAAGAAAGGAAGGAAGAAAGAAAGAGAGAAGAAAAATGGTTGGGGTTGCTGGATTTTTAAATTTAGGTGATGGAGACATGAATTTCTGTAATATGGAGGAAAACCAGGCAATGGCAGGGAAAGAATGAAAGTTTGGAAGATAGAGAATTAATTTCTGGAGCAAAGTTCTTGGGGAAAAGAGAGGATAAATGATAAAGAAAGAGGTGGAACACTTACCCTTGAAAATTAGACAGGATCCTTGTCCTCCTGAAGATAGAGTAATGGTGGGAAAGACTGGGAAACTATAAGCAAGTTTCTAAGTGGAGGAGCAGGCAGTTGAGGTTGTTTTAGCCCATTGGCCTATATTTTCTCTGGAAGTAATCTGTTGGGAATAAAAAGACACAACTGGGTAGAGGTCTTGAGGTCTTGTGTGAGAAAGAGAACATCTAACAATTCATGAAAAGAATTATCGATCAGCGTAAAGATCAAGCTATGGATGGAAAGTAAGAATTTTTCATGAAGCAAAAAAAAAAAAAAAAAGTCAGATGCCGTGATTTTTCTCCCTTCTGAAAAGCCTGGATATAGGAACTGAGAAAATGAAGAGTCAGAAAGGCAAAGATGTGGAGGATCTGGGATTAGTGGTCAAAGGAGTGTTCATTCGACTGACCACAGGCTCCCAGCTGGGGGAAAAGTGAAACCAAGAACAGTCAGGGACCAGCGGCTTTGATGAGGCTGAAAATGGGTTACGTGGGAACGAAGGTGTGGGAGAGGGGGAAAGATGGGAAGCGGCGTCATCAGTAGGTGGAAGTGTGCGTTTGGACATCTTTCAAATAGAGTAGCCCTGGCTGATGCCCAGGCTTAGTCTGTGGCCAAGAGGGAGTAGAGGAGAAGATCTTTGGTTGAGAAGAACACAGAACCGTCAACCAGCATGTTGGGAAAGTCATCTACAAGGACACTAAAATTTCTTAAGATGATAATAGAAAGGGGGAGAAGAAATAGCCTTTATGGAGAGCCAGGTTTCAATTAAGGCAAGGCTGTAGAATTGGCTTCCTGTGAAGAAGATTCTACAACAGAGTGGTTATGAGTGCAGGCTTCATATATATATATATATATATATATATATATATATATATTTTTTTTTTTTTTACATGTGCAGATATACACAATATAGGTCCATCTGTTCCTGCTACCCAGATCCTTAAAACCTTCGTGGTTCCTGACAGCAAAGATTGACCTTCAATTTTACCTATAGCTATTTTATAATCTAATAAATATATCTTTCTACCTAAGGTTAGTCAGGGTCAGTTTCTGTTGCTTACAATCAAAGTATCCTAACTGATGCACAAGAACAATTGACTCTTGCTGCCAGGGTGTGGACATGGCTATCACAAACATGCTCAGTTCCATGAACCACATTTCAAGAAGGACTCTGACAAAAGAAAGCAATGCTGGAGGCTTCTGTTTCCTTCCAACGGAAGCACCTGGGTACAAAAGATGTAACCAAAAGGTTTTTAATTCTCTGTAAGGAAGACTTTCCCGTGAATTAGAGATGTTCAGCAATTTGATGGAATGAATGGAGGGAAAGAGGGGAAGAGACAAGCTAAGATCCTTTCATTTCATTGCCTTTGGTTCTTCTTAGTTTGGAAACCACACCATGCATGGGAAGCCCAGGCATCTGGATCCTCTGGAAGACAGAAGGCAGCCTCCAGGTTTGAGAGTTTCACCTTATGTTGAGCTAAATCTGGCTCCCTCTAACTTCCATTGATTATTCCTCACTTCTAGAATAAATCCATTCCCTCTTCCGTATGACAGCTCTTCACACACTGGAAAACCGCTCTCATATTCCTCCCTTTCTCCTAGCAGTTCTTCTGCAAATAAAACTTACCTATTACTTTCTGTAATGTGGTAGCAAGTCCTGAAACATCTTAGTTGACCTTTTGTATTAATTTGCTTTACTAAAGTGCAGTGCCCAGAAGTGAGACACAGTGTTCCAACTATGGTCTGATCCACGAATGGAGGGGAACATTTGCCTCCTTTGTTCTCAATGCTATGCTCCTGATAATGTGCCCTAAGTTTGCCACATGCATGGCTGATCTTGTCTGCTCAGCTCTTTCCATCCTCTCTGCATGTCTCTCATCAGGTCCCAATGTCCCTGACCTCATCCTGCTTTCTCCTGCCCTGATTGGAACCTTTCATGGGCTTAACCATTTTTTTCCTGCCTTATTGAACCAGTTCAGGGAGCAGCAGCAGCAGCAGTAGCAGTGACACAGGAATGTTGAAATAGTCATGGAAAAACTAAAACATTAATGGAATTCTTTATACCTATTGTCTTATCCTAGGTTCTTCCAAAAAGCAGAGCTTGAGATGAGGGCTTACATGCAGCTAATTTAATTTGGAGAGTGATTCCAAGGAAGGGGAGGCCAGAAAAGAACGAAACGGAGAAGAAGTGACAGCCAATCCGAGGATACAATACTGAGACAGTGGCCGGGCGCGGTGGCTCACGCCTGTAATCCTAGCTCTCTGGGAGGCCGAGGTGGGCAGATCGTTTGAGCTCAGGAGTTCGAGACCAGCCTGAGCAAGAGCGAGACCCCATCTCTACTAAAAATAGAAAGAAATTATATGGACAGCTAAAAATATATATAGAAAAAATTAGCCGGGCATGGTGGTGCATGCCTGTAGTCCCAGCTACTCGGGAGGCTGAGACAGGAGGATCGCTTGAGCCCAGGAGTTTGAGGTTGCTGTGAGCTAGGCTGACGCCATGGTACTCACTCTAGCCCGGGCAACAGAGTGAGACTCTGTCTCAAAAAAAAAAAAAAAAAAAAAACAATACTGAGACAGTTATCACCACAGGCAACTGGGGTCCAGTTTTGCCGAGCTCCCTTAGAGGAGAGCTCCCATGGAGAATGCTCTTCAAATGAGGGACCCAAGAGAGGAGTGATTTATCAACGGCTCCCCTCCCTCATTTGTCAAGGGTTGCTGCATGGGTTCTTAGCGCCCTTGCCTCTCCATGTGTATGAATGAGTCAGGATGTCTCAGGAGACCATAGGCAAGAACCCCTCATTGCTGCTTCCAGCTTCTGGTGGCTGTCAGCACCCCCTAGCTTGTGGCTGCATCACTCTAGTCTCTGACTCCATCTTCACATTGTCTTCTCCTCTGCGTGTCTGTCTTCTCTTCTGTCCATCTAATCTCCCCAATATGCGTTATTGGATCTTGGATCTACCCAGATAATCCAGAATGACCTCTCCAGCTCAAGATCTTTAACTTAGTTACATCTGCAAAGACCTTTTTGCCAAATAAGATCACATTTACAGGGGTTCAGTTTGAGGATGTGGACATATCTTTTCCAGGGCCACCATTTAACACACTATAATGGACATACAAAAGGACCCTGTTCTCAGAAGGGCCCCAAACTTGGTTTAATGCTTTGCTGTCTCCACCTTGAAATTCATAATTATTGAACAAGGGACCCCCCAGAGTTTCATTTTATACTGGGTCCTACAAATTAAGTAGCTGATGCTGGTCCTGGGACAGATATACAATGGGAAATCTTTACTTGGGATTTACCCCAGCCCACTTTCCAGACCATGAGACCTGGAACTTGAGTAGCTTCCCTGTCCCCACACCAACAGTGCTGAATACGGACTATTCAGGAAACAGGAGGTACCATGGAGCATCTACCTTGGGGTGTCAGGGAAGGCTTCATCTTGGAGGTAGCCTTTAAACTGAGATGTGAAGGATGAGAGCAAAGAAGTGAGAGAAAGTATTGTGGGCAAAGGGAAAAGCATTTACAAAGAAGTCAAGACAAAAGAGAGAAGGGTGTTTGGGGAACTTGTCAAACTTCCTGTTGCTGGAGACAGAGCCAGGCTGTCAGGGATACTGACTGACCACAAGGAATGTTCTCAGCTAGGCTGGATGAAGCTGGGGGGTTAACAAAAGTGGTAGGAGGCAGACAGCGTGTCTAGAATGGCACAGGAACTTTCTGCCAAAGTTCTTGTCACTTCCTCTCGCCAGCTTGTTCCTCCCGGTTGATGAGAATTTGGCTCATGGCAACAGTTCCTCTAGATACTTCCTTTACCTTCTGAAATACAAAGAATGTCAGCAATAAAAATGAAGAACTGACCAGAATCTCAGACTTTAGTTACTCAAGACTTTCTGCTGGTATCTACGCCATCGAGCCCCTATATAAGATAAAGCAGGCAGTTCAAATAAGTGGGGAGAAGATGAAGTCATTAATAAATGGTATTAGGAGATCTAGGCAGCCATCCATACTTTTAAAAAAATGTGGGTCCCTACCACACTCTTTATACCAAAATAAATTCCAGATAGAGCAAAAATTTTAAAGTAAAAAAAAAAATTAAAATACTATAAAATGGGAAATTTTTTTTAATAATCTTAGAAAATGGAAGACCTTTCTAAGAAAGACACAAATCTAAGAAGTGGTAGGAGAAAAGATTGATACACTTCAATAGGTAAAAAAAAAAAAAATTTTGAATTTCTATGAAGCAAAAACGTTACTAAAGAAAATCAAAAGATAAACTAAAACCTAGAAAAATATTCACAACCTATATAACAAACCATGGGCTAATTTTCCTAATCTAAAAAGACCTTTTAAAAATTAAGAAGAGAAGCGGAAGTCGGGCCTCTTTTTCGTGGCGCCTCGGAGGCGATCAGTAGCTTCAACATGAAGCTGAATATCCCCTTCCCAGCCACTGGCTGCCAGAAACTCATTGAAGTGGACGATGAACGCAAACTTCGTACTTTCTATGAGAAGCGTATGGCCACGGAAGTTGCTGCCGACGCTCTGGGTGAAGAATGGAAGGGTTACGTGGTCCGACTCAGTGGTGGGAATGACAAGCAAGGTTTCCCCATGAAGCAGGGTGTCTTGACCCATGGCCGGGTTCGCCTGCTACTGAGTAAGGGGCATTCCTGCTATAGACCAAGGAGAACTGGAGAAAGAGAGCGCAAATCTGTTCGGGGTTGTATTGTGGATGCCAACCTGAGCGTTCTTAACTTGGTTATTGTAAAAGAAAGGAGAGAAGGATATTCCTGGACTGACTGATACTACAGTACCTCGTCGTCTGGGGCCCAAAAGAGCTAGCAGAATCCGCAAACTTTTCAATCTGTCTAAAGAAGATGATGTTCGCCAATATGTTGTAAGGAAGCCCTTAAACAAAGAAGGTAAGAAACCTAGGACCAAAGCACCCAAGATTCAGCGACTTGTAACTCCACGTGTCCTGCAACATAAACGTCGGCGTATTGCTCTGAAGAAGCAGCATACTAAGAAAAATAAGGAAGAGGCTGCAGAATATGCTAAACTTTTGGCCAAGAGAATGAAGGAGGCCAAAGAAAAGCGCCAGGAACAGATTGCCAAGAGACGTAGGCTGTCCTCTCTGAGAGCATCTACTTCTAAGTCTGAGTCCAGCCAAAAATAAGATTTTTTTGAGTTAAATAATAAATAAGACCATATCCTAAAAAAAAAAAAAATTAAGAAGAGTAAAATGAACAACCCAACAGCAAAACAATTCAAGTAGTTTATAAACATAAAGAAATGCTCAACCTCACCGTTGACTAAAGGAATAAGTTAAAAGCCCGGTGTTCATCCATCAAAGATTGAAAAGCTAGAAAAGAGGCTAGGTTAAAAAGAGAATAAAAACAGACAACAGACACCTTCACACATTATTGGTGTGAGCATACACCGGTACAACTCCTTTGAAAGGACATGATGAAATAGCTATCAAAAATTGGAAATGAGGAAGGAAAAAAAAAAAAGATGCCTTTGACCCAGGAACCCTAGTTTCGAGAACTGATCCTAGACATACTCTCAAACCTGAATAAAGAGATTTGCTCAATATCTCTTGGGGTTTCACTTTCTTTTGACATTGTTTGTGACAGCAAAAGATGGGAAATAATCTTTCCCAATCAATAAGAAAAGTGTTCGTTATATTACAGAGCTTCCATTAGAAGAATGCTACGCAGCCATTTTTTTTTTAATGAGGTGGATTTTTATGAGCTCTAACATTAAACAGTTTCCAAGATTTACTGTTGGGGCATAAAAGTCTGTATGTGATACACCCACTTGTTTAAAAAGAGTGAAGGATGATATACTGAGATAGAGATAAAGACTGAGTTAGAGAAAGAGACACAGAGAGAGACTATACAAAGAACATGTCCAGAAAGTTGAGAGAGTATTAATTGTCATTGCTTCTGGGGATACAGCTAAGAGAAAAATTTCATTTTCATTATAGACATTCTGTTACTCTGAATTTTACCATGCTATTATTTCTTTCTTTCTTTCTTTCTTTCTTTTTTTTTTTTTTTTAATTTTTTTGAGACAGGGTCTCACCCTGTTGCCCAGGCTAAAAAGTACAGAGGCATCATCGCAGCTCACTGCATCCTCAAAGTCCTGGCTCAAGTGATCCTCCTGCCTCAGCACCCCTAGTAGCTGGAACTACAGGCATGCACTGTCATGCCAAGCTAATTTTTTTTACTTTTTATAGAGACAGAGTCTCACTATGTTGCTCAGGCTGGTCTTGAACTCCTGGTCTAAAGCCATCCTCTGGCCTCAGACTCCCAAAGCTGTAGTATTATAGGGGTGAGCCACCACGCCCATCCAATGTTATTATTTTTTCCATAAAATATTTAAGTGGAAAATATTAAGAGAAAGGAGATGCCCAGGGAGGAGGGGAGAAAGTAAACCTCATGCATAATCCTAACTTTTAAAATAAATTATACAAAGTAAGAAATAGAATCCCCTCCCCCAAGTTAACCACGGATAAACACTGGGTTCAAGTTCTTCTAGAATTGCTTCTGTGTTTACACAAATGTGGTTGAACAATATTTTGGCTTTAATTTAGGGATTTCTATACACTTTTCCTCTTCCCACTCTCTTTCCCCCACCTAAGCAAAAAGAAAGTCAGTTTTGAAAGTGATTGCGCCAAGTCTAAAAGAGGGTTTGTGGCAGGTCTAAAAAGCAGAACAATCTCCAAGACTTCTTGGCTTTTGCTCCAAAAATCTATGCCCATAAGAGAATTTAGAGGGTTTGTGAAAGTGCTGGAAGGAAGGAAGAGAAAATATTTTTGGAAATAAAAGGCACTGAACAAGGCAAAGATAGTTATGTTTATATTTTTTAACTGATACAAGGTATGTTACTATCATGAATGTATATGATTCACCGGAAGCATGTGTTACGATTGTTAGGAAGCACGTACACATTCAGATAGGTGGAGGAGAGAAGAGAGGGTTAGAGGAGAAGGAGGAAGAGGAAAGGAGAGCTTACAGCAGATCTAGTATGCCAAAAATAAACTAGACGGAGAAGCTGAGTAATAATGCGATCAGATAAGAAAAAAGAAAGTACTGAACAGGAGGGGACACAGTTTCCATTTAACGTAAAAGACATGAAAAGGCAATTCACAGAAAAGGAAACACAAACAGCTTACCAACGGGAGAAAGCCCTTGTCTCACACACTAGCAAGGGAATGCAAATTAAAGCAATAATGAGATACCATTTCCTCCCATTGGACTGGGAAATGCAAGGTGGATGCTACCCTGTGAGCGTCTCTGTATAAATCAAAAAATGGCGCCCCATTCTGGGCAGATGTGCCTTGTGACTGGTGGCTGGGGCGTGTTCTGGATTTGGGTCCTTCTTGGCTCCAAACTGGGCCTTTTGCAAACAGGCTTGGATCCCTTGGCAAATTTTTTAAAAGATTGAGAATACGCAGTGTTTACTTATGTATTTATTTTTGAGACGAACTCTCTCTGTCATCTGGGCTGGAGTATTGTGGCACGATCATACCTCACTGCAGCCTCAAACTCCTGGCCTCAAGCGATCCTCCTGCCTTGGCTTCCCAAAGTGCTGAGATTACAGGTGTGAACCACCATGCCTGGTGGAGAATACACAATGTTTAGAAGGATGTAGAAAAACACTCTCCCACTCCTCAGAGAACCTTTCCTTGTTTTAACTCTGGTGTTCACACTATAATTCTAAATAATACGATTGCACCTCTGTGTTTTGCTTTATTCACTTGAAGCCACATTATCTCCTGTGCTATGAAAAAAGTGGAATTTAGCTCAGCATCTCTATCTCCTTTCCCTTTTCTCTAGTTTTATTGAATATCACTGTGTGTTAGTTTCTGAAGTCAGTCAATAAATATTTATTGAGACCCAACACACAGTAGGCCCTTTTCTAGGTGCTGGTTGGGCTTATGATGTTATCATTTTTATCTATTTGCCTGGATGACTTTAAATAATATATTATACTTAATCCCTTTTTCCTACCCACAGAAACCATCCTTATTCATGTTAACTCGGGTTTTGTGTTCTGTGCATGTGCAAGTAATAGAAATGAACTCTGACTAGCTTAAAAGGAGTGAGAGAGTTGTTAAACCAAAGTTGGATACTGGTTATGCTACAAATTCCTAGGAAGGGCTGAATAGCTAGCGCTCTACGAGGCCGGCCACCAGGGCGGTTGTGGAAACTCAGCGGTGGGAACATGCAGACTTCCTCCTAGGGTGCAGCTTTTACATCTGTCATGTCAAAACCCCAAGTTCCACTTTGGTCAGGGGTATAGGGCTGTGTGGTATGGACATAGCTGCTGCTGAGACGATTGCACAGAAAGGGAGATTAACCGTTGGACAGCCATCCCCAGAATTGCATCTATAACATAAATGTTATTATTATTTTTTTCATCAGAGAGTTGTTGAATGAGAATGGATTCAGGATCTGTTTGGAGGGGAAACAGGTGACATGTCCACCATCCCACCCTATCTGGAGATCAAACTGCCCAGGCCCGCAGGGAGCTTGACTCTGTCTCCCTCAGCAAGGTGGAAGTTTCTTTGCACTTGCTCTTCTGGGTCGACCATCCCTATTTTTTGATCAGGTCCTTGCTTTGGTTGGACCAAAGCTATTGGTAATTTGTGCAGAGGAAACTGCAAGGAAGTCTATTGCCTGACGTCCATGTTTTTTTCCCTTTCTGTGCACAAAGGCCCAGGTCTGCCCCCTGGTGGAAGCCACCAGGCAACCTCCAGAAGGAACTGACTACTGAGATACTGATAAGAAATGCCCACTTGAGAGAAAAGCATGTAAAATGCTTAGCACAGATAGGTGTTTGCTTAAAAAAAAAAAAATCTATTTTATTAAGCACATTGGCCTTAGGGCCACACCTACCTAAATTCATATTCCAGCTCTACCACATACTAGTTTTGAAGCTTTGAAGGCATATATATTAGTAGTAGTTCCCTAGGGCTGCACTCCTAACAAAGTACCACAAACATGGTGGCTTAAAAAAAAAAAGAAATTAAATCTGAAATCAAGATGTTGGCCATGCTCCCTCTGAAACCTGAAGGAGCATCCTTCTTTGCCTCTTCCCGGCTCCCGGTGGTTTCCAGCAATCTTTCCTTGATTTAGATGTATCGCTCCAATCTTCCATCTTCACGTGGCCTTCTCTCTGCGTCTCTTCACATCCTCTTCCTTCTATGCCTGCCTCTGTCTGTGCCCACATTTCCCCCGCTTTTAAGGACACCAGTCGTATAGGATTAGGGCCCACCCTGTTCTCATACAACCTCATCTTAACTAATGACATCAATAATGCCATTTACAAAGAAGGTCACATTCTGGGATACTGGGGGTTAGTGTATCAACATATCTTTTGATGGGGGGGAGACACAATTGAACCCATCACAGCATGATTCTTCACCTCCTAGGCCTCGCTTTCATGAAATATGAAATGAAAATAACCATAGCTAGCTCATAGAATTAATATATTCTGACACAGAAAGATATTTGACATATGTCACTCAGATAAATAAGAAGTTTCAGAGTGAAATACATGCCATGGTATGCCCTGGAGAGTCCATTTCCCAATGTGTTTGGATGTGCACAGACAGTTTCTGGAAGGGTACACAAGAAATGTACAAGTGTCATCGCTGGAGAGTTGCATTGGTGAGACTGGAGGATAAAGGAAGGAGATATTTGGTCTTTCCCATTAGATCCCCTTGGTTCTGCTTGAATTGGTTTCACAGAGACACATTGTGTTTTCATAATTTAATAAAAGAAAGTGAAATAAACCACAATAGCATCTGCCTTGTTGGGTTGCAAATGTGGACTGTAAACCACTTGGCTCAGTAAGTGCTCAATGAATGCCGATTGTGGGTATTCTCACTGCAGTTTTCACTGAAGCATTAATTTCAATGGAGAAAAACTGCAAACAAGCTAATCGTCCAAGCAATAACAGGCAGTCCGAGAGGTGGCAAGAAGAAGACAGACAAGCTAGAGACCTCAGGACTCAAGGCATGACCCAGTGGGGAGTTTCCTGGGTTTTCTGTTTGCCTTATAGAGCCCAGATTTGGATCTGGAGAAGTCAGCAACCCCGAAATACCAACGGCTGCAGATAGAAAAAAAAAAAAAAGCTCCAACAAAAGCCTGTTCTCTCCACCCAAAGGAGCAGGAAAGAAGCAGCCTAGCAAGACAGAAAACTTTTAAACAATAATTACTCTTCTCTAGGAAACATCACAGAAAAAACTGTGAATGCATCCCCGCCCTTGCCGGCAAAGGCTGAAAGCAGAGCCTAGATTTCCACCCTCCCTGGGCTGTACAAGACGTCCTAGTGATCCTGCTGATGAAAGTCAGGACTTTTATCACCTCCCAGCAGGAATGGGAATGAGCCCCCCCACCTCCTACACTCACCACCTGAACCCCTATTCCATGACGTTAGTGCAGGCTGTGTTGGAAGCAGTAAGGAGCCATTCCTACCCTTTCTAGCCAGGAAGGTATCAGCGGAGGCAGGTGGGGGGTGGGGCAAGAACGCCTCCTCCTGCCCAGCAGTAAGGAGGAGCCCCCCACTTCTGGTGTCAATGGAGGCTGATGGGGAACCTGGACTTCTGCACCTCCCACCCTCCCCCCAGCAGCAGCAAGATAGCACCCGGCCCCCTTTCCCTGCTGGAGCAATGTCCAAAAACAGCATATTCCCCCCGCCCCCCCCAAAAGATAATTTAGACCTCATCAAAAAAAGACAATTTGGACCTCATCAAGAAAAGATAATTTGGACCTCATCAAAAAAAGATAATTTGGACTGCAGAAGACCTTGTGAAGAGGATGAAAAAGACAAACTATAAACTGGGAGAAAATATTTGCAAACCATATATCCAACAAAGGACTAGTATCTAGAATACAGAAAGAACATTCAAAACTCTACAGTAGAAAAAAAATCCAATTAAAAAGGGCAAAAGACATAGAGACACTTTAGTGGCGAAGATATAGAGGTGGCAAACAAGCACACAAGAAGAGGTTCATTAGCCATGAGGGAAATCCAAACCATAGTAAAATATCACCTCACACCTATTGGAATGACTAAAATAGAAAATAGTGACAACTGACAACACCAAATGGCAGCAAGGATGTGAACACACATTGCTGGGGAGAATGTAAAATGGTATAGCCACTCTGGAAAACTGTTTGGCAGTTTCTTTAAAAAAAAAAAACAAAAAAACAAAAAAAACCTAAACATACCACTGCTATATAATGCAGCAATTGTACTCTTGGATACTCATCCCAGAGAGATGAAAATTTATGTTCACAAAAAACCCTCTACATGAATGTTTATAGCAGCTTTATTTTATTTTATTTTATTTTTGTCACCCAGGCTGAGTGCAGTGGCATCATCATAGCTCATTGCAGCCTCAAACTCCCGGACTCAAGTGATCTTCCTGCCTCAGCCTCCCGAGGAGCTGGGACTACAGGTGCGTGCCAGCATACCCAGCTATAATAATTTTTTTGTTTTTCTTGGAGAGACAGGGGTCTCGCTATGTTGCTCAGACTGGAGCTTTACTCTTTAACAGGCAAAAATGGAAAACAACCTGCGACAGTGGAGGGTTGTTTCTTCCCTCTTTCAATCAGTCTCCTTTCAATCATTAAAGGAAAACCTTTTCCGGAAGCCCCAGGACACTCCCCACTCATGTCTCATTGGCCAGAATTACCTCAAGTACTCATGCTAAGCCAATTGCCAAGCAAGGGGAACAGAAAAACATGGTTGGTCTGGACCGATTCACTTCCTGAGGGCAGAGACCACCTCCCCTAAAGAACATGACCACTTGGAGGAAAGTAGACAGCTAAAAATAAATGGAGGCTCTATTAGAAAAGAGGAAGAGGAAACCAAGTTTTTGCCACACTCTACCTACAGGAGTGGACTTCACGGTGAGTTCATCCTCCTTCCTCCACAAATGCAATCTCTGGAGGACCAGCATTAATTATCAGAAACAGTGTAGTCTAGCTCAGCAGCTCTCAAACAGTAACATGCATAAGAATCACCCCCAGGAGACTGGTGAAAGGGCAGATCTCTGGGAAAGATGCAATTTGAGCCTAAATTCATCCCTTCTAACACCTGGGCTCTTCCTCTGTCCCCAGCACGGCCCTAGGAGCACTCCCTTAATGCCTGCAACAGAATTAGGCCTGAGAAGTGTCCTTCATAGCATCTAGTTTACCCTTCGGAATGTTTCTTCCAGCCAAAAGTTGTGCCTACCCCAATTTTCCAGTCCTTTAGGCAGAGGTCTGGTCTCCTTTGAAACTCTCATCAAGGGATGCTTTGCAAATTGGTGACCTCATCATATGTTTCCACTCTACCCTCAGGCCCATGAAGATTCCTCTCAGTGACAGAAAGGAGTGTGTGTAATAAACAGACTCTCTCCCCACTCCTCATATGACTACTTTTGTGTTCCTACACTCTTGGGATCACAGTTTTCCCATACGTAATGTCCTGATTGAGAAGTTTCTATCACCCCTCCTGCCCTTGGACATCCTGAAGCTCTGGGAGTAAACAGAGAAGCCTTGAGGTGTGTGTGAGTGAGAAAGAAGGGAGAGGAGAAAACAATTACTCCTGGGAACATTCCCTTTCTCTGGGGAGAAAAACGGTATATCACTGATGCTGCTGGATCTCATCAAACACACATGAGCATCCCTTAGGATAATTATTTGAATCTACAAAACTAATGAGCAATTGCCAAATCTCCCTTCCTGCTAATGGGGCCAGAGCATTGTGTTCCTGCTAATGAGTACTGATTGGCACTACATTCAAATGCAAATCTCAGTCTTTATTTCTTACAAATAACCTTTTTTTTCTTTTAAAGGCATACTCTGGGGGTGCTGAGAGTTTCAGCTTGATTGCAAAGCTAAAATGGGGTTTGGGATTTTATTCCTTCAATTCCCCAATTCTGTCTGCTTACCCCAGTTTCCCAGAGTCACCAAATAATGTTCTTTTGAAGCGGACTTTAAATTTAAAAGAGATGGTAGAGATTGGCTCAAGATTGGATAGAAGTAGGTGCAGGTTCTAACCACCTGATGAAAGGACGAAGTGTCTGCACCAGTGTTGGCTAAGGAGCTGGGTATTATGAAAAGACGTCCTCCTCTGCCCCCTTCTCATGAATCTCAAGGTCTTACTATACCGCAGCTTCCATGTCTAAGCGCCTGTTGTCTTAATATCCACTATGTCAACATATTACTTTAACACGCGTTGTTGAAAATGTGCTTCAGAGAGCAACTTCTCCCCTTCCTGCACTTCTCCTGATCAAGGCACTACCCCAGACACAGTAGGCGGTTAATGATTGCCCATGGAGCAAACACAGGGCCCCATTTCTGCTGCCGTCCTTTATCCTTCCCATCTATATCCTACAGCCTATGGAATGTGAGCTCCCAATACTTGTCCAAGGGTACAGAGCCCAGTGCAATGGCTGAATTGTTAGATTCATGAGATTTATTTTTTTCAGAGTTGGAGAGGCTGCTACTGCCAGCTGGCCGGACAGGCAACTGCCAGGCTCTATGATTGAGTGGCCCTTTGGGAGGGTAATCAACTGTGCTGCTTCATTGCTCCCTTTCCCTGAGCTGGGACACAACAGCCTGGGTCTGAGGAAGGAGGCAACAGAAATAGCGCAGGACTTAAGGCACAGGCTTCACCACCATATAGACCCAAATCTGAGGCTGAGCTCTGCCGCATGGCAGCTGTGTGACCTGGGACAAGTTCCTTAACTACTCTGAGCATCAGTTACCTCATCAATAAGACAAGACTGATAAGAGCATGTAGTTGATTGTGTACAAGATGATTACCATCATTGCCCCCCCCACCCCACATCCATACCTTGAGGAGGTCACTTCTCTATATACTCTAGTCTTACTCATGTGACTTGCTTTGACCAATAAGGACATTAGCCAACATGATACAAGCAGAGGCAGAAACCTGCTTACGTATTAGGGCTTACTCTCTTGCCACTGAGAACCTTCCTACCACCATGTGAACAAGCGTGGGCTGGAGAGTGGGAGACATGGAGCCAACTGCCAGATACGTGAGTGAGGCTGTCCTAGACCACCCAGCTCCAACCAAGCCAGCCCAAATCCGAACAAACTAGAAAATTCACAGAACTGTGAGAAAGAATAAATGTCTCCTGTTTTAAGACACTAAAATTTAGGAAGGTTTGTTACACAGCAAAAGCTAACTGATATGCATTGCCTTGCTTATAACGATGTTGGAGGCTTAAATGCATACAAAGTGCTGCAGTCAATGCCTGACACATAATAAATATCCAATCGATATTGATCGCATCATTTGATCTGTGAAGCCAGGATACTGGGAAACTTCCGGAGCTGATCGCTGCTGAATCGGGGCAGTAAAGAAAAGAAATTCTGTTTAATTTAGCCAATCCATAGTGTAGTGGCCAGGGCTGGTTCCCTACCCCAGGGAGGCTTTCCCAGCCCCTGCAAGAGCACCACTAGTCATCGCCGATCTGCACAGGTCATGAGTATCTCAGTCCAACACCATTTTGGTGCCACAGCTACTGCAGGGTCAGCCAGGGAGAAGGGGGCAGGCACTTCTCCGACACCATCAGTGAAAATCTGTCACTGTCCATCCCAGACCCAATGAGAAACACCCTCACCCACCCCAGGTGGTCTAACAAAAGCCCCTTCCCCAGTAGTCAGCAGGTCTGGGGAAAATCATGGTTATAGTGGATTTGTATATGGAACATTTACACTTATGCCCAAGTTACGATGCCTCTGAACCTGCCTCATCTGCACCCCATTCCTACTTCCACAAAGCAACCTCATACGCACTCACCAGTTTTCCACTGCAATCTAAAAACACAACCGTTGCCAAGTTCTTTCTCTCTCTGGCTTCAGGTTGCGGTGCAAGAAGCCACTAAAGTAACCACTAGCTGGGAGTGTCTCTTGTGAGGATGTTTGTGCTGGTACTGAGGTGCCATCCCCCAATGCACACAGTGACCCATTCTCAGGGTGCCCAAGGAGAGGTGGACTCTGTGCATTACTGCAACCCTGCTTGTTTCCCCGGCAATCACAAAGTCTCTCATCAAAACAGCTCTGCAGACAGTACCGCTTATACAAGCCGAACACTGAACACAACCCAAAGTCTATCAACAGTACAATGGGTCTCTTTACATTGTTGTTTATTCATACAATGGAATGGAATACTATAGAACAGTGCAAATGCACAGAACTGTGTTACGTGGGTGTTTGCTTTATAGCAATTCCTTATGTGATCCACTTAGGTTTTATCCATTTTCTGTATGGGTGTTATACACCCCCACCCACCCCCAAAACACATGTTTTAAAACAGTTCTATAGTACTTGTCTTTTACAATTCTAATGACAAGGGCTCATACTTGTTCCAAGGGGTATGGTAGGTAACAGATGCCATGTCATCTTTTCGTCCTTGCTGGGGTTCTGACTTCCCTCCCCATCTCAGATATCTCCTTCCTATGTCAATCATGCAACAATAGCCTTAGGAGCTTCAGTGGATGCAAACGCATATTGGTAATGGTGGCGGATGGAATGGAGGGTATTTATTTAGACAACAAAGTGTGAGCTCTACTTCAACCAGCCAAAATGCCAGTAGTAGTAGTAGTAGTATTCTGCTTGGATATTGACCCTGGTTGGAAAAAGGCAAGAATTTGCTTGTACATCTTTAGTTGGGATTCCAGTCACCCTTGGTTCCCTCTCAACCTCAGCTCAGCACATATTTCAACAGCAGGTGTGAGTCTGCAAGTCTGAAGAAGGGGTGATATGCTCTGTGCCCCATCAACCAAGAGAGATGAACACAGAGCCCTGAGGAGCACCAACCTTGAGGAGAGGAGCAGGTGAGAGGAGACCACAAAAGAAACAAGAAAGAGCAGCTGGAGAGGGGTGGCCAGGAAGCCTTGTAAGGGTCAAGTTTCAAAAACAGCAGTGACCAACAATTAAATGTTGCAAAGTCTCATAAGATACATATCCAATCAGCCCAATTCCCAGAGATGTGATTCCCTTAATCCACCATTTTCTATAAATTATGCACATGTGTACTAAAACCCCATTAGTCTATATTGCATTTTGAAAAATAGTTCTGGAAGGATGAACACAAAACTACTAAGAGTGGTTATTTCTGAGGAGCAGGATGAGTTAGCTGAGTGAAAGAAAGAATCTTACCTTTTTCCTTTATGCACTTCTGACTTACTTTAATTTTTTACAAGGTGCATTAATACCTTTGAAAATTTTAAAAGAAGCAAATAAATTAAAATAGCTAAGTGTTAACTAATACTAACATAATGATGTTGGGAGAAGGGACAAGTGGTCTTTGTCAATGAAGTGGGAAAGAAAATCAACCTGGGGTTGTTGATGACGGATGGGGGACCCGGCAGGTGTAGACCGGGAATGTATGGACTGACCGTGTTTGGAGAGGGAGAGTGTGGTGAGAGATCATATGGTCCAGGAACTGGGTAGGTGCATGGAAATACAATAGCATGTTCTTGGTTAGGAGTTTTAGGAGGCTTCTGTAACTACCAATGGCAGGAAATACAAGGCAACAGGAAAGGGGGACATTTGGATTCTCACATCTGTTGGCAGCCCACTTGGGGCACTGTTCCCCACCGACCACTCTCACCCCTGAGGCAAGACACACGGGGCCCAAGCAGACAACAGAGTTGGGAAGGAGATAACAGCATAGGGTTAATGTACCAGCCTGGGTTCTACCTTACCTGACATCAGAAATCTACAAAGTGCCCTTTTCATCACATGCTAACAAGCATTGATTATATCTTCTGTTTTGTTTTTTCATCTTTGCTAATTTGATTGGCAAAAAGGACTTCATTGTGACACAAGTGACATTCTATCTAAATTGCTTGCTTACTCTGATCTTTGAGGGTGACACAGTGATTTTCATCTTTGCATTTCCAGCATGGTATCTGACCTAGAATTAATGAATGAAAGTGCCACTACATTGTTGTTTTTATTTATAGGAAAATATTATATAAAAAAAGAGTTAAGCATTTTCCCCACCTGTTTAAGCACAGTGAAATCTTCAGACTATGTGGCTCATGATATGCAAATCCAGGGATAAGATAATTGGCAGTTGGCTCCTGTCATCACAAAATGCTCACCCAGGTTAGGTCATTAACATTGCAATATGAAACCCTGCATTTTATACATCTGATTTGTTGGACCCATTTACAGCACTGCAGAAAAGTAATAATGTGCGGTAGTCGCTTTCTAGTCTGCAGTGCTTCCACTAGGGGGCATCTCTAGCCCTCTAAGATGAGAAGGGATAATGTCTTCGCCATCAGGGGCCAGCAACCTACGAGTGAACCCAATCTGCCTGCGACTGTGTAATACAGTTTTGTTGGAACACAGCCATGCTTGTTCATTTACATTTTGTCCATGGCAGCTTTCACACCACAATGGCAGAGCTGAATAGTTATGACAGAGACTTTAGAGTTGTCCAAGTCAAAAATATTTACTGTCTGTTTCCTTACAGATAAAGCCTGGCCACCCTATTCTAGACCCCCATCCAGAAATGGTCTATGGCCCCAGCCCATCTGAGAAGGGTCTCGGTCAACGAATACAGAGGAGCACAGAAAGGTAGATCATTTGACCCTCACAGCAACTCTATGAAGTAGGCACTATTATTATACCCACCTTGCAGATGAGAAAACTGAGGCCCTGAGAGGTTAAACAAACTTCCCAGAGTCACATAGCCAATAATTGTTGGAACTGAGATTTGAACCCAGGTCGTCTTGTTCTAGAGTGTACATACTTAACTGCCATCTATAACGCCTCTAAATAAATTTCCGGGGGGCGGGGGGGAAAGAAACAAAATAGTCACATACGATGACTCATACTCTTCAATAGCAGCAGAGGAAACTAGAAGAAAAATGAAAATGACACTTTCAAATTTTTGAGTGAAAAGCTATTTTCAACCTAAAATTCTCGACCCTGACGCCTTACACTGAAGTGTAATGGCAGAATAAAGACCTTATCGATCGTGCAAAGCTCTCAAATGTTTTTCTCCAGTGCATTCTTTCTTAGCCTGCTACTAGACAGTGTATTCTGTCAAAGTGAGAAATTAATACTACAAAGAGAAAAACAAGTGGTCCAGGAAGCAGCAGATTTAGGAAAAAGAAAAAAGAATTCCTCAGCCCTCCCGCCAGGCCCAGTAATGCCGTCCATCCCCAGCCTTGGAAAGAGAGCAAGAGTGTACCCTACAGACACTTCGCCTCATACCTGCTGAAAGCAAAACACCTCACCAAGATGGTCCTTCCCAGAAAAAAAGAACTGTCCACACCAAGCAAAAACCTAGGTCTCCACCCTAAATGATAGAAACCACTTCTATTTTTTTTTTTTTTTTTGAGACAGGGTCTTGCTCTGTAGCCCTGGCTAGAGTGCAGTGGCATCATCATAGCTCACTGCAGCCTCAAATTCCTGGGCTCAAGTGATCCTCCTGCCTCAGCCTCCTGAGTAGCTGGGACTACAGGTGTGTGCCACCCCCCCCCCCCGCCCCCGCCTAATTTTTCTATTTTTTTTTTTTTTTTGTAGAGATGGGGTCTCACTATTGCTCAGGCTGGTCTCAAATTCCTGGCCTCAAGTGATTCTCCCGCCTCCTATATTTTCTTTTTAAATCAAAGTAGCAATAATGATGACTAGCATTGATTGAGGGCTTACCACACACCAAACACCATTCTAACCTTTTTACATTAATTAATTCATTTAATCCTTACAAGAACCCTATGAGATAGGTATTATTGTTGTTGTTTCGCTGTCCTTAGAAGTGAGGCACAGACAGATTATGCACTTTGACATGACATCATAGCATCGTACTTACAAGCAAGGGCTCTGGTGCTCTGCAGAGCGCTTGGGTTTGAATCCTGCCCTGATCGCTTTTCCTAGCTATATAACCCATCCTTGGTCCTCAGTTTGCTCATCTGTGACATGGGGGTAATAATAGCAGTTCCTGACTTGTAGCGTTATTCTGAGATGTAAATGAGTTACTCTTTTTAAAGTGCTCAGAGCAGTGCCTGGCACATATTAATTGCTATATAACCATTTGATAAATAGAGTAAATAAACTTTCCCAGGAACACTGAGCCAATAAGTGGGGAAATGGAATTTGAACTTTCACAGTCTGGGCTCCAGAACTGTCACCTTTAACTACTCACTATGCAAGCCCATAGTGATTAGTTTTTTTAAGTGTCATCTAGAAAACAAAAGTCTCCCATCCCCTCTCCAGACATCCATTCCCACTGCTGAGAAGTAACCACCATTAACACTTTCTTGGGTGTTCTTTCATAAAGGCATCTACATTTAATGCTTGTAACTTTTTAAATGGCCATTTTTAGAGCTTTAAAAAAAATAATTACTCAATGTCCAGCCCTTCCCAGACTCTCTGTTATGTGTGTAAGAAATGTATCTAGAGAATCCAACAATGTTTCCATCTGCACTGAAGGATTTATGTTCTCAGCTGTGAGACAGAAACCAGTATAATTCTTGAAGCAGAGAACTGCAATTAACCTCTTGAATGTTATCAGCTTTAGCTAATGTTGAAGGCATGATGCTTAAAACGTCAAAATTTAGGGGATGGCAAAAAAGCGAAGCACTAAAAATACAAATGGTGTTTTATATTGCTGACACATGTTGGTTAGGGATAATGGGGCCAAAAACAGATTCAGAAAATATTTTTTAATACACTGGATTTGCATACCATAGATGAACTACTTCTGGGCAACTTCTTCAATATTCTTCTTGGAGGAGAATGGGAATTAAGCAACAAACTTTGGAAATTACAGGGAAATCATTTTTTTTTTTCTAGAATTGGCACAGTACTGGGTAGGAATTGTAGTCAGCTACTAGTAATAGAGTTTCAGTTACCGTGGATTAAACAATTTAGGGTTTATTTTCTGACATAAAAGGCTAGGATGGGTGTGGCAGCTCCACAGAGTTATTTGGGATTCAGGCTCCTTCTCTTATCCTTAGCATGTCATTTCAAAACTCAAGGTTATTCATGGTCACATTATGTGTATGGAGCTCACGTTCTAGACAAGCAAAAGAGGAGAGCTGCAAAGGAAACTAAGAAATGTTGACTTTTAGCTGGGCGCTTTGCCACCCAAAATAAAATCAGTTTTCCATTATTAAAGAAAGGGGGAATGGGTAGGCTATAGTAGACATCCAGTAGTCTATGCAATGGGTACCTTCTCAAAAACAAAAATTACTTCACTTAATTAGGTGCAAACTCTTCATTTCCCCAAACATTTTGCTATCGTGGAAATCCCTAGCTCTATAAATGTCACCATTCTCCAACCACATGCTCAAGCCAAAAACCTACAAACCATCTCTGATTCTTCTCTTACCTTTCCCCAACATTCAATCCATGAGTGTGTTTTGTTGACTCTACCTCCAAAATATGTCCCATGTCTTTCTAAATCTAGCCACTGCCACCACCCTCATCTAAACCACCTTCCTCACTACCTAGACTCTTGCCATAGCTTCCTACCTAGTCTTCCTGCTTCTGCTCTCTCTCTCTTTTTGTTTTTAATGGCAGGTCCCTAGGATTCCTCAGACATGCTAAATCATTATTCTCAGAGAAGAGAGCCAGGAAGTTGCATTTTTAACAAGCCATTGTTAAATCTATTATTATGACAATAAAATACACATCACATGAAATTTACCACTTAAACCACTTTAAAATTTACAATTCAGTGGCATTATGAACATTCACTATCTAGTTCCAGAGCTTTTCTTTCTTTTCTTTTTTTTTTTTATTTTTTGAGACAGAGTCTCGGTTTGTTGCCCGGGCTAGAGTGAGTGCTGTGGCATCAGCCTAGCTCACAGCGACCTCAAACTCCTGGGCTTAAGCGATCCTACTGCCTCAGCCTCCCGGGTAGCTGGGACTGCAGACATGTGCCACCATGCCCGGCTAATTTTTTCTATATATATTTTAGTTGGCCAGATAATTTCTTTCCATTTTTAGTAGAGACAGGGTCTCGCTGTTGGTCAGGCTGGTCTCGAACTCCTGACCTTGAGCGATCCACCCGCCTCAGCCTCCCAGAGTGCTAGGATTACAGGCATGAGCCACTGCGCCCGGCCTACCAGAGCTTTTCCATCACCCCAAATGGAAACCCCATACACATTAAACAATCAATCCATTCCTATTCCCCCAACCTGCAGCCACAAATCTGCTTTCTGTCCCTATGGATTTACCTGTTCTAGACATTTCATATAAATGGAATCAGACAGGCATACGGAAGAAGGCTTCATGACTGGCTTCTTTCACTGTGCATAATGTTTTCATCCATACTGTAACCTATATCAGTATTTCACTTCTTCCGTGGCTACATAACATTCCATCATATGGATACACTACATTTTGTTCATCATTTATCTGTTGGTGGACATTTTGGTTGCTTCCCCTTTTGGCTACTGTGAATAATGCTGCCATGAACTTCATGTACAAGTTTTTGGTTGAACACCTGTTTTCCATTCTTTGGGGTACAGACCTAGGAGTGGAATTTCAGGAACACATGACAATTCTATGTTTCACTTATTGAGGAACTGCCAAATCCTGCTTCCACTTTTCCCCCCTTATAATCTATTCTCCACATAGCCACCAAAATGGCTTTTTAAAAATTCAAATCATGTTACAACCCCACTTAAGACTCTCCGATGGCTTCTCATTTCTCTTAGAATAAAATCCAAACTCCTCATTCTGGCCTATGTAACATGGCCCCCACCTTTCTCTCCAAGGTAACTCTTAACTGTCTTGCCTTGCCTACCAGACCTGTTCTGTTCCTACCTCACGACCTTTGCACTTGCGTTTCCCTCTGGCTAGAAGGCTCTTCTTCCTGCCTTTACATGAAAGACTTGCTCTCAGCCTTCAGGTCCCACTCCAAACATCACCTCCTTAAAGAGGACACATTGTCTATTATAAATTAGCCCCATCCCACCCATAATCACTGTCTACAAAACCACCCTGTTTTACTTTCTTGCCAGCACTCATCTTTATTTGAACTTACTTTTTTACATATTTGTTATATTGTCCGCCCTCATCTCTAGAATACAAACTCCACGGCAGGGGGATTGTCTGTCTTGCTTATCCCTATAACACCTGCTTCTATTTAGCTCAGTGTCTGTCATGCCAAAGTGTTCATGAATATTAATAATTAATTAATCATTCACTCAAAACTGAATCTGAAAATATTGCTCAGAATCAGGAAAGAAATTGGTAGACGTGAGAAATTGGTAGAAATGAGAAGCTGATGATCTGATTATAAAATTAAATATCTTTGGTGAATTATTTTCATGCTAGGAGGTGACAAGCAGACCTCTTAAATATCAGATTAGTATACATTGAAGTATAATTATAAAAATTCATATACAAAATTGGGGGAAAACAGGGAGAATGTTTAATTCAAAGAAAAACTTACATGATTGGAAACCAGTAATTTCTCTTTTTTTTCATATCTCCAAATTATTTAATTACAAAGGGGAAAGTCAAGATTTGAAAAATGTTACATGTTTATTTGCACTGAGACCCTGTCTTAGTCCATTTGTGTTGCTATAAAGGAATGCCTGAGGGTGGATAATTTATAAAGAAAAGAGGTTTATTTAGCTCACAATTCTGAAGGCTGTACAAGAACAACGAGGCCAGCCTGCCTCTGGCAAGGGCCTCAAGCTGCTTCCATTCATGGCAGAAGGGGAAGGAGCACGAGAATCTGCACAGAGTGTGCACGTGGTGAGAGAGGAAGCAAGAAAGAGGGAAGGGAGGTGCCAGTCTCTTTTTAACAACCAGCTCTTACGGGAACTAATGGAATGAGAGCTCGTTCATTACCAGGAGGATGGCACAAAGCCATTCATGAAGGATCTGCCCTCATGGCCAGGACCCCACCTCCAAGATTGGGATCAAATTTCAACACGACATTTAAAAGGGTCAAGGCCGGGCGCGGTGGCTCACGCCTGTAATCCTAGCACTCTGGGAGGCCGAGGCGGGTGGATCGCTTGAGGTCAGGAGTTCGAGACCAGCCTGAGCAAGAGCGAGACCCCGTCTCTACTAAAAATAGAACGAAATTATATGGACAACTAAAATATATATAGAAAAAATTAGCCGGGCATGGTGGCACGTGCCTGTAGTCCCAGCTACTCGGAAGGCTGAGGCAGGAGGATCACTTGAGCCCAGGAGTTTGAGGTTGCTGTGAGCTAGGCTGACGCCATGGCACTCACTCTAGCCCGGGCAACAAAGTGAGACTCTGTCTCAAAAAAAAATAAAAATAAAAAAATAAAAAAAAATAAAAAAATAAAAGGGTCAAAAAAAAACAAGCTATAGCAGGGCCCAAGACACCACAAAACTATTGCTGATGATGTCTCATCTCCTCTTCTTCATCTGGTCTCATCTCCTCGTCCGGTCTGGTCTCCTCTTCTTTGTCCAGTCTCGTCTGGTCTGGTGGCCTCCTCCTCATCTGGTCTTGTCTCCTCGTCCTGTCTGGTCTCCTCTTCCTCTTCCGGTCTGGTCTCCTCCTGTTCGTCCAGTTTCATCTCCTCTTCCGGTCCGGTCCGCTCTTCCAATCAGGTCTCCTCTTTCTCGTCCCGTCTCGTCTCCTCTTCCGGTCAGGTTTCCTCTTCCTTGTCCAGTCTCGTCTCCTCTTCTGGTCCCGTCTCCTCTTCCTCCTCCGTTCTGGCCTCTTCTTCCTCATCCAGTCTTGTCTCTTCTTCCGGTCTGGTCTCCTCTTCCTCATCGTCTGGTCTTCTCTTCCTTGTCCACTCTCGTCTCCAGAAACCAGCAATTTCTCCACAGACAGAATGGCTTAATGATTAGGAATAAGCACTTTACCTACTGGCTGCATGACCTTGAGAATATTATTTCACATCCACAATGTGAGGTTAGTAAAAATATTTAACTCATAAGTTTATTGTAAGAATTAATGGAAGTAATGTTTCTGGAGGGCTTAGCTCAATACGAAGTAACCATTGCTATCATGCCTTTATAGTTAAAATTTGATAAAAACTAACATTTTAAATGGTGTTACTAGAGCAATAAAGCTATTAGGAAACTTTCATACTGACTTAAAAAGAAGTTTTGAAATCTATATTATGCCTATGGGATATATGGATTTGCCAATCAATTCCTTGTCAAAGGTATATTGAGCATCTACTATGCACAACTGTCAGGCTTGCTTTTTTTCTTTGAGGCAGGGTATCGCTCTGTCACCCAGGCTAGAGTGCAGTGGCATCATGAGAGTTCACTGCAACCTCAAACTCTTGGGCTCAGGTGATCCTCCTGCCTCAGCCTCCCGCATAGCTGGGACTAGAGGCGAGGACCACCATGCCTGGCTAATTTTTGTATTTTTTGTAGAGACAGGGGTCTTGCTCTTACTCAGGTTCAGGGCTTTTGATTTATAAAATTAGATTGATCCTCAAGAGAGTCATGGTTTTAATTAGAATTTAATCAATATTGAGATTGAACATTTTTATATCCTTTTGGACATTTATACTTCTTTTTAAAATTTTCTTGTTCATATTGTTGCCCATATGATGTTCATCTGTTTCTAGTTGGCAGAACTATACATATATAAAAGATCATAATCCCTTGTCTGATATGCAGAATGAAAATAATTCTCCAATGTGTTCCTTACCTTTCAATTTTTTTATAAATTGAATTTATAATTTATTCAATTTATTTTTATAAAGTTGCAATTTATAAAAATATAATTTATTTTTATAAAGTTAACACTATTAATATTTTCCATGATGATTCTTCTTAGAAAAGCCTCTCCATGGCAATAGTACGTTAATAATTGTGTATATTATACCATTTTTCTAAACCATTTGGTATATCATTTTATGAGGCGATTTGGAGGACTACTATTTAAATTATAATATACTATTAGACATACATATGTATATATGTACACCCATATATATGCTTTTGTACCTTCTTTTTTGTTCCATTAAGCCATCTGTAGCAATATCCCAACAATTTACTTTATTTTTTGAATAATGTAATACTTTATTAGGTACTTTATTTATAGACATAAAACATTTTTACATCTATTTGTTCAGTGCTTGCATTATGTACAAGGAAAATCAATTGAATTTATAGGCATCCCAACCTAAGCATTTTATTTTGGTTTCATGATAAATGTTAACTGGTAAGGTAAGTCCCATCTTACTCATTTCTTAAAATGTCTACTTCCCTTCCCTGCAAAAAGTTTATGCATCCCTGCCTATATCCACATGTGGAAGATTAAAGATGACCATGAATTCCTCAATACTCCTCCCATCCAGAAATGGAGTCTACATCCCTTCCTCTGGAGGCTCTGGATCATTATGGTGGATGTGACGTCATGCCAGTTTCCTAGGCGTTAAGAGACTGGCCCCTTGCACTTCCTGTCTCTTGGGACACTGTTCCTGTGGAGAGACGTGATGGCTAGAGCTACTGCAGCCATCTCGTAACCACAAGTGAACAAACCTGAGAATTAAAAGCCAACATATTAAGAAAAGATCTTGAATTCTCAATAATATTGTTGAGCTACTCAATAGCTCTAGGACTGCCTATCACCAGAGACATCTTATAGTATGAGACAATTGTCTTAATTGTTTAAGCCACTGTTAGTTGGTAATTCTGTAATTTGTAGCCAAAACCAAATTAACCAGTATATAGTTATCTGTTGAATTTGCCTGTCCAGCATGCGGCCCCCTTCTTTTGGTAACAACATTCTGATATACCTTTAGGGAATCAACACATACCCACACACATTGCATTTGGTTCAAGAGGGATTGACTGTAATCTCTAGTTCTGGGGGCAACATATGACCAGAGATGATATACCTTTAGGGAATCAACACATACCCACACACATTGCATTTGGTTCAAGAGGGATTGACTGTAATCTCTAGTTCTGGGGGCAACATATGACCAGAGATGGCTAATTAGAGTGTTGCATTTACCTGGCTATGGTGGACGGGCCAATGAGATTTATTTCTGGGACTTTTGACAGCACTATTGGGAAAGAGAAGCTCTCTTTTAATTGGGGTTGCTGCTTACAAAGGAAACCAACACAGAGGACACCAGAGTTGAGAAATGAAAAGACTAATTTCTGAGGATATCATTGAGCCTTTGGGACACACCTTTGCCTGGTCTACCTTTGGACTTTTCTTGCAGTGATATGAACCAATAAATTCCTATTATTTCATAAGCCAGTTAATAACTAAAAGAATATAGACTGATACAGGCCAAAGTCCAGGCTTACAGATGAGGCCAAGGGCCCCCGATGAAATCAAGCAGGGCACTGAGAGCATCTCCTGCAGGCACGGCCAGAGCTCTCTGCTGCAGACATAGAATCTCATGGTTTTTTGTGACTTTTACACTCTATTCTGTGATATATCAATGTTTGAACATCTTATCATGAAAACAAGATTACTCTCCAAAGCTTTGAATAATTTCACACTCTAGAAAGGTATGTGTTGTTTGTCATTTTCACATCATCTCTGCCCCATCCCACCAACCCCCATCACACTGGCATGCACCCGTGGGATCAGTGAAAACCCATTTAAGAGACCAGACTTCAAGGGCCCTGCCATTTGGTCAACCAAACACTAATGGACATCTCTTGTTCTGCCTGAGCCATCATTCCCTCTTCTTCTGGTAACAGTACCTCATTTTCCTTTAAGCAACCACTTCTCACACCATCCTGAGTCTTCAGACTTTATTTCCTGGCTCTCAGAATCAGCACATGACACAGGCCTAGTCAATGAGAGTGTTCCATTCCCCCGGAGATGGGGACAAGACCCCAGACCCAGTCAATGATACTCTTTGCTTGGAATTACTGGAATAAGAAAACCTCTTCCCATCAGATTACTAGGCTAGCAGGATGGAAGCCTGGAGCTGCTGGTGGCCATTCCCCACCATGAGGAAAGAGCCACCCTGAGGATAAAGCTAAAACAAAAGAAAGCCGAGTTGAGAGATGGTGAATAACTGACTCTTGATAATATCATTTGCGCCCTTGGATCCAGCTGTGCCTGAAGACAGATACTTCCAGACTTTTTAATTACATGAGCTCATATTACAAAATCCCTTTTTCAATTAAGTCACATTGAGTTGGGTTTTTAGTCATCTGCAACCAAAAGATTGCTGGCTGATTCACAAATCTGAGATCAAATGGTACACACCCTTCCAGCTTTCTTTCCTTGGTCCTAAATGGAGTTCAGTTTGGAAGTAAGAATACAGTTTATTGGGGCCCCATGCCCACGGGGGCTGAGGGTGAATCCCAGGTAGATACTGGTCTGCCTTAGCTAGTCAAAGGCACAAAAGGAGTCACTTCAAGATCCGGATGCTCATTTTTTGCTCGACGTCCATCTTCTCCAGGGACTGGTGGAGAAAATGGGTGCTAGTCAAGAGGCATGAATCCCAACCCTCTATGCCTCCACCTCCTCTCCCATGGTTCTACCCATCCCAACCACCCCATAATCTCCTCTTCTCCTTTGAACATCAATCCCCATGTTCATCTGTCCCACAGACTCCTGATCTCAACTCCCCAATCTTAGGGACATTCTGACCTTGGCGAACTCCAGGAAGGACACAGCCCCGTCCCCATCTTCATCAGCCTCCTGCACTGTGCGGTCAGTGATGCTCTCCAGCTGCTCTTCTGTCACCTGTACCCCAACCATCAGCCGGAGAACCTGGGAGGTGAGGGAAGAGGCAGCCATAAAGAGGGGACACAAAGGCTACTCTCCCATCCTCAAAACCTTGCCCACCTCACCCCAAAAGCTATTACCAATTTCATAATCCATCCTTCATCCATGTTTCGTCCCATACCAATCACTTCTCCCATGACCCCCAATAATTTCCCACTGCCTCACCATCCAGTCTCCCATCTCTCCGACACTCCCCTCAGCAACATGCCCAGACTCATCGCCCAGCTTATAACCCAACTTTGTCCAGCCTCCACACCCAATTCCCCACTTCACCTCTCCAGAGTTTCTCAATCTCGGCACTATTGACACTTGGGGCCAGAGAATGCCTTGTTGTGGGAGGCTGTCCTACGTGTTGTACAATGTATAGTGACATTCCTGGCCTCCACCCACTAGATACCAATAGCACACTCTCTCGCCAGGTGTGACAACAAAAAGTGTCTCCAGATATTGCCAAATCTTCAGTCAAGAGGCAAAATGACCCCCAGTTGAGAATCCCTGATCTATTCCCAACCTCATACCCAACTGCTACCCACACCACTTCCCAACTAACCCATGCTCCAATCCCACCCGTTCCCATTTCCCATCCCATACCCTGAGCATCTGCATCCCCCATCCACCAGCCCTCCCACCCTTCACACGTCACATCTGTTGCCCCGGAGTTTGTCCAACCTGTAGCATCTCTTTCCAGGAGATCTTTCCATCTCCATCCAGGTCATAGAGCTGAAATGCAACTGGGAAGAGAGTGGAAGAAGGAAAGGCAGGTGGGTCTTTTCTGGTTCTCTTACAGCAGAAGGTCACCCCTGAGGAGTGGTGTGGTTGTCACTAGTCTTATGTAGGGAGTGGGAGATTCCTGGGGCCTCTCCCTGGTGTGGGTAAACCTGCTGTCTCACTTGGGCGGGTCTCTGCAAACTCACAGCGAAGTTTGTTCATTCTGCTGTTGAGGGGTTCAGGTTTGTTGGGGTCTCGGATCTCGGAGTCCTCTTCTGTAGGTCGAAAATGAGCCAGGACCCTGACAAAGCCTGAGAAATCCACTCGCTGACTCCTGGGGGCATGGAACGGAGGGAGGCAGTGGTCACCTTAGCCATCCCTCTCCCTCGGTCTCTAACCTCGCCTCCCACCCATCTGCACGCAGGTTTTCCGCTTCCACTGCCCCACCCGCAGCAGGGCCTCACCGGTCCGGGAAGAAGCTGTCTATAATGCGGTCTCCCAGGGGGTTCACGGCCAGCGCTCCAATCTGCTGGAGATCCATGCGGCTGCAAAGTCAAAGTTCAAAGTGGGTAGGGCAAAGATGGCAGGCGGAGGCGGAGGTCAAACAGGGAATGGGGTCCGAGGGACAGAAGCGAGATTCCCCCTCACCTCAGATAGCCCTTGTTGTCCCTATCCAGTGCTTGGAACCGGTGGTGCAGGCGAAGCAGACAGGCCTGCGAGACTGCGGGAGAAGGCGCACCGGTGACAAGATGCGAGCTCTGGAACCCGCTCCCGACGGCCGGGAGCCCCGCGGGGGACAGATGGGGGAGGAGGGCTTGCTGGAGGGAACGTTCACTGCTAGGACCCGGGGAGTCGGGGCTGAGGCTGGAGTGATGTGCGACCCAGCGAAGCGCCAAGTTCGAGACCCGGGAGGCGCGCAGGCGTCCTGGCGCTCCCGTCCCGGGAACGAGGGACCAAAGTCAACCCTCCGCCCGCCGTCAGTTCTGCCTCCAGCCTGGATCCGGACTCGAGGACACCGGGTTCCTGGACTGATCTGGCCCCCAGCCCAGTGAACTCGGACCGTCCTCAAGCCCCCAGGTTAACGCGCCCCTAGCCCTGCGGTCCCAGACTCTCGGTCTTGGTCTCCCAGCTCCAGGGTCCCGGACTCCCTCGACCCAGTCCCTCCTCCGGGACCCCCGCGCGGCGCTGAACCTCTTGGGTTCGCCCGTGCCCTGCCCCGCCGGCGCCGCGGCGCACTCACAGCCGGTCTCCCGCCGAATGCTGTCCACGTCGGGGATGACCGCGGCGCGGGAGCTGAGCGAGCCCATGGCCACGGCGCCGGTCCTCTCGTCGCCCCGGTGGCCCCGGGGCCGAAGGCCACAGGCCTGGAGGGCAGCCAAGGCTCCAGAGCCCCGCGTTCCTCGCCTCCCACGATAGAAAACAATTGCCAGGGCGGCGGGTCAGAGGGCGGTGCAAACGACGCTGGTTTCGGCCCCGAGCCCGAGGTCGGCGCGGGGAGAGGCCGGGAGAGGCGGCGCCCCGCCTTCCCCGCGCCTCCCTCGGGGCCGCGGTCTCACGGTCAGCCCCTCACCGACCCGTCCTCCAGGGCCGACGCCCCGGGCTCTCCCGGCACCGAAGGTCAGTGTGGCCCGGAGGCCCGACCTCGTCTGCGGACAGAGTGCGGGTCCTGCCGGGAAGGGCGTGGCGGATGGGACGGGGAGCTGGACCGTTGGTCCCAGCCCCGCACGGCCCAGCCTGGCGGGGAGCAGGGAGAGGCACTGACGGGCTCCCAACGACGGGGGCGGTGGGGAGGGGTCGTGAGGTGAGGGCTGGGGCTGGGTTAAGTGGAAAGGGCACGGGCTTTGGAGGACTCACGCTGGAATCTCAGCTGCGCTATGAACTCTGTCTCTTGCTTGCATCTCTTTTGTTTGGTCCCTGTAGTGTTATCGTTGTGTCATTGAGCCAAAGCTTCAGATTTGGTAGGTTTAACCAAAAATCCACATTCCCGGCTTTTCCTGAGAAATCAGAAGCTCTGACTCACCACAGTCCCACCTAGCCCATTGCACGGCCTTACGTGGCCCCGTGGCCCCTGGTGGAGCCGCAGACTGGGAAGGGCTTCCTCCTATGACCAGCGCTCAGGAACCTCGGAACCTGCAGCCTGGGAGAGGGTAATAAACGTCACTGTGACAGGGCTTACAATCATAGTAATGACAACAAGGTCTCTTGTTTGTGGCATTTTGCTAAGCACTTGTTAGTTCACAGCCTGGCCCCTTCTAGGCTGTGTTCCTCTCCATTTTGTGTGGTGGGGGCTGCCAAGGGGGCTACTTGTGAATGATTGTAAAGCTCAGGTTCTCAGTGGGGGCAAAAAAACTTATTTTTTAAATGTATAAAGCACAGGCATACAAACAATATGTAAACAGATATACAGTATATCTGTCATATTAAAATTTCATGGAGAAAGAATTATGGGGGTGGGGGGGAAATATCTCAAAATACTCCTGGGGGGTGATAATGAAAAAGAGGTTGGGAAATTCAGTTGTAAAGGAACAAGCACCACAGGTGCCCAGTTTTGAAACTAACTTTACCCCCCTTCTCCCATCACAATCACACATATTCACAAATTTCTCAGGGGAAAAAAAATGCAAGCAGTTCATTACAAGGGCTCAAGTTCATATCCCCCCTGGAGAGAGAGAAGCTGGAGAAACAGTCTATCCTCCAGCCCCAGGCAGAGGCTTGCATCAGATGAGCCTTGAAAATATTGATCTAAGAAGTGCTTGCTTCTCTTTCAGATACCCCAAGGATTAAACAACTGGCATAAGGAACGCTTGATTCCCTTTCAGACACCCCCCAAGGACTAAAGCATGCGGGAAATCACACTCTTCCCTAATGAAGCCCAGCATTCGCTCCAGTTCCCAGCTGTGAGTCAGATTGTGCGTGTAGTTTGGGTTTGGTTGTGAACCCAGGAGGGGATGAGAGTCCCTGGAAAGTTGCAATAATCACCTCAGGCCAGCTTGGGATGCTGATCTTGGAAAGGGCTTCTCCAGCCTTGATCTCAGAGTCAACACTGCACCAAAGTCAGTTAGACCAGAGAGTGATTAACAATCCCCATGCACACACCATACACAAGCCTTCAGGAGAGCACTATGCTAGAACCCATGTCTGCTTCATGTACACAAGTGGGTTTGAATCAACTTCACAATACATGTGAATGCCCAAATCTTTTCAGGGTATTTAAGGAGATGTCCAGGGGAAATTTTCATCTGCAGAATCTGTTAGGCTAGATTCAGGCTGAATGTTTGTTTTTTGCTTTTTTTTTATTTTGATATTCATAGAATTTGGCTTTTTTATTTATTTTATTTTTATTTCAGAATATTACAGGGGTACAAATGCTTTGTTTACTTAAATTGCCTTTGCACCACCCAAGTCAGAGGTACAAGCGTGCCCATCCCCCAGACAGCACACACTGCACCCATTAGATGTGAATTTACCTGTCTCCCCTCCCCCCTCCCACCTGCCCAACACCTGATGAATGATACTTCCATATGTGCACATAAGTGTTGATCAGTTAGTACCAATTTAATGGTGAGTACATGTGGTGCTTGTTTTTCCATTCTTGTGATGCTTCTCTTAGTAGAATGGGGTCCAGCTCCACCCAGGATAATACAAGAGCTATTTCACCATTTTTTATGGCTGAGTAGTACTCCACAGTATACATATACCACATTTTATTAATCCTCTCATGTATCAATGGGCACTTAGGTTGTTTCCACATCTTTGCAATTGTGACTTGTGCTGCTATAAACATTTGAGTGCAGATGTCTTTTTATAGAATGTCTTTTATTCTTTTGGGTAAATATCCAGTAGTGGGATTGCTGGATCAAATGGTAGTTCTACTTTTAGTTCTTTGAGGTATCTCCATACTACTACTTTCCATAGAGGTTGTACTAGTTTGCAGTCCAACCAGCCGTGCATGAGTTTTCCTATCTGTTGGCATTTATGCCAACATTTGTTATTTTGGGACATTTTGATAAAAGCCATTCTCACTGGAGTTAAGTGATTTTTGCTTTTAAGCTACAAGAAAGTTGCTAGCCATCCATTTTTCAACTAAAAAAATGAACATGCAAGTATAGTCAGGAAAATGTAGAAAGAACACTTACTACTCAATAATAAAAAGATAAATGACCCAATTTTAAAAATGGGCAAAGGACTGGAATAGACATTTCTCCAAAGAAGATATAGGAATGGCAGTAAGTACATGAAAAGATTCTCAACATCATTAGACATCAGGGAAATACAAATTAAGCCACAATGAGATACCACTTCACATTCACTAGGATGGTTAAAATTAAAACAACAAATGATAAGTCTTGGAGAAGATATAGAGAAATTAGAAACCTCACACATTGCTGGTAGAAGTGTGAAATGATGCAGTTGCTGTAGAAAACAGTTTGAAGATTTCTCAATAAGTTAAACAAAATTACCAAATGACCTAGCAATCCCACTCCTAGGTCTAGACCCAAAAGAACTGGAAATAGGTGTTCAAACAAAACCTTGTAGTGAACGTTCATAGCAACCCTACTCACAATAGCCAAAAGGCGGAAATAACCCAAATGTTCAACAGATGAATAGATAAAATGTGGCATATTCGTACAATGGAATATTATTTGGCCATAAAAAGTAATGAAGTACTGATATATGCCACAACATGGATGAACCTTGAAAACATTATACTAAGCAAAATAAAACAGTCACAAAAGACCACATGTTACATGATTCTGTTTATATGAAATGTCAAGAATAGGCAAAGCTATAGAGACAGAAAGTAGCTTAGTGGTTGCTGAGGGCTGGGGGAGGTGGGGAGAAAGAGGATGGCTAAAGTGTACAGGTTACTTTCTGAGGTGACAAAAATGTTCTAAAATTGACTGTGGTAATGGTTGCACATCTCTGTGAATATACTATTGAATTGTACACTTTAAATGGGCTAATTATAAGGTGTGTGAATTATATCTCAATAAAGCCATTTTTTTAAAAAAGAGCCAGGAAAGCTCTGGAACAAAAAATAATGAGGGCGAACTAACGCTAACAGATTTTTAAATGTATTATAAAAGTACAATATGTGTGGTAATGGTACAGGAATAGACAGATAAGAAACAGACAAGAAAGTCAGAAATAGACCCAAATACATATGGGAATTTGGCATGTGATAAAAGTGACATTTCAAATCAGTGGGGAAAATGCGGATTATTCAATAAATGTCATTTGGGACATCTGTCTTTTGGGGAAAAAATAAAGCTGCACCCCTACCTTCGTATACTAAAATAAATTCCAGATAGAATAGATATTTAAATGCAAAATGAGGCCAGGCACGGTGGCTCATGCCTATAATCCCAACATTTTGGGAGGCTGAGGCAGGAGGATCACTTGAGGCCAAGAGTTCAAGAGCTCCCAAATGTATGAAGCAAACACTGATAGAATTAAAAAGAGAAAGAGACAGCTCTACAATAATGGTTGCAGACTTCAATATCTCACTTTCAATAATGTATAGAACGTCTAGACCAAAAAAAAAAAAAATCAATGAGTAAATAGAGGATTTGAACAACACTATAAATCAACTAGACCTGAGAGACGTATCTAGAACACTCCATCTAATAACTAGAACACACATTCTTCTCAAGTGCACATGGAGCATTCTCCAGGAAAAACCATATGTTAGGCCACAAAATAGGTCTCAAAAATTTAAAAGATTGAAATCACATAAAGTATCTTTTCTGCAATGAATGAAACTAGAAGTCCACAAGAGAAGGAAAACTGTAAAATTCACAAATATGTGGAGATTAAACAACACACTCTTAACTAGTGGGTCAAAGAAGAAATGATAAAGAAATTGGAAAATATTTTAAAACAAGTGAACACAAAAGCACAGCATACAAATATATAGCTGTTGTTGCAACTTCTCTCTTGAATTCCATACTCCAATTAATATCTTTATTAGAATGTATCACAAGCAGCTCAACGATTTTTAAAAACCTCTTCCCTTGAAATGTCTCCACTCCCTCTCTTTACCATCTCAGCAAATGGCATCTTCCAGCTGTTAGGACCAAAATCTTGGAGTCATTCTTTTTTTTTCCTTTTCTTTTTCTTTTTCTTTCTTTCTTTTTTTTTTTTTTGAGACAGAGTCTTGCCCTGTTGCCTGGGTAGAATGCAGTGGTGTCATTGTAGCTCACTGCAACCTCCAACTCCTGGGCTCAAGCGATCCTTCTGCCTCAGCCTCCTGAGTAGCTGGGACTACAGGCATGTACCATGACACCCAGCTAATTTTTCTATTTTTAGTAGAGACAGGAGTCTCACTCTTGCTCAGGCTGGTCTCGAACTCTTGAGTTCAATAGACCATGACTATTTCTCATCTTATCCCAATTTTTTTCTATTGAGTTATCTTTTATCTTTTATATAGACTGTGAATATTTTCCCCAGTTTGTCCTTTTGGCTTTGATACATACATATACATACATGTATGTATGTATATACATATGTATATACGTGTGTGTGTGTGTGTATAGCTATGCAGAGGTTTTAATTTTCATGTAGTCAAATTTGTTAGTCTTTTCTCTATGACTTCTGTGTTTTGTTTCATGTTTAGAAAGACCTTCTCCTATTGAATATTATAACAAAATCTACCGAAGATTTCTTCTAGTATTATATGGTTTCATTTTGCATTTTGTTTGTTTGTTTGTTTTAGAGACAAGGTCTTGCTCTATGGCCCAGGCTGGAATACAGTGGTGCAATCATAGCTCACTGCAGCCTCTAACTCCTGGGCTTAAGCAATCCTCCTGTGTCAGCCTCCCAAGTAGCTGGGGCTACAGGAATACACCACCATGCCCGTCTAATTTTTTTTAGAGATGGGATCTTGCTATGCTGCCCAGGCTGGCCTCAAACTCCTGGCCTCAAGCTGTCCTCCCACCTTGGCCTCCCAAAATGCTGGGATTAAGGTGTGAGCCACCGTGCCTGGTCCTTGTGCACATCTGTTTATAATTGTCATATTGTTTTGACAAATTGATAAGGCTATAAATTTGGAAATTATCAGTATATAGATGGCATTAAAACGACAGGACTGGATGAGACCAGGACTTCAGTGAAGAGGGAAGACAAGAAGTCCCAGGACTAAGTGCTGGCAACTCTCCTTTCCCATCAAAAAATTGGGAAGAGGAGGAGGAATCGGCAATGAGAAAAAACGGTCAGTGACGTAAGAGGAAAATCAGGATTGTGGTTTTCCAGCTCAGTAAAGAAAGTGAGTCTGGTAATAAAAGTCAATATAATATCCATAAACTGTAGTTCATGGCTCAGATGTGGACAGTCCTGGTGGTTTCTCAGGATCATGTGCATGGAGCGTTTTACAAATGAGAACTGAAAACGCCATCTCCCCCTTTCCTTACCAACCCCGAGCTGGGTGCTGCAGGGCAGCGGTGACAGTTGGCTCCAGCCAGGGTTGGCATTGTCTAGGGGTCCGTACTCAGTAAAAGGTGATCGACTTTCTCTTCAGAGCTCTCCAGGAAAACTAAAGTTTCGCATCAAGACTGGTATCAACCAGAACCAGTGGGGCATATTGTCCTGATCAACACGAAGCCTAATGAGATGGCAATAGAAGAACGGGCTTTGAACTGACAGTACCAATAGTCGCATGAGTGTAAGCATGACCCAGCTGACCCAGCGAATTCCTCTCATAGGTATATAGAAAGAAATGAAAGCATATTGTCACATAAAAACTTGTACACAGACATTGATAGCAGTGTTATTCCCATTAGCCAACAGTGGAAACAACCGACAGCTCCCTTGGGCTTCTCTTGTAAGGGCACTAGTCCCTTATGAGGGTGGAGCCCTCCCAAAGTCCCCACCCTCCTAATCCCATCACATTGGGGATTAAGCTTCAGCATATAAATTTTGGGAGAACTCGATCATTCAGACCATAGGCGATGCATTCCAGGTGCAATGCCTATTGACATCCAAATTGGGTTAAGGTCATCTCCTAACGTTCCTATCCCCCTCCCTCACTCTTGTCCTCTCCTGTCCCCTTGCCAATATACTCTCCACAATGCAGCCCGAGGGCTTTTTAAAGAGGAAAATCAGGCCAGGTGCCGTGGTTCACACCTGTAATCCCAGCACTTTGGGAGGCTGCCTTTGCTCTCCCTAAACCACAAGAAGCCAAACCAGACCCACATTGCCAGTTAGCTTCACATAAATAAGCTAGTAATTCCTCCCTCAGTATTAGAAAATATAAAGCAAAGCATTTAGCATACTGTCTCACCTAACCATGTAATTCTTACATGGTAAGAATTAAGGGAAAAGGCTCTCTTATCCAGGACAATGGACTGTACTTAGGCAGGAAGTTGAGTTCCTAAGTCAACGTGTAATTCCGAAAGCAACTGCAGTCAAAATTGCCCATTGCCATAAAATACAGTATGTGGTTTTGTGTCCACAAGCTTGCGTGCTAGCTTATGCACCTAATTAAATTATGTATGTCATATAATGAGATCATGAAAAAGAGTACTATACACCATCTTATGGATAATCATCCTCCTCTCGTAACAACAATAATTTAAATTATTATTTTTCCTCTTTTCTGGGTATATAATCGAATTCAAATAAGTTAAACACACATTTGATGCACCTCCAGTGGATCAGAATCTGAACACTTACACCACCTCTGTTCTCATGGGAAGCTCAAGAAAACTTCTTATTCAAGCACAGAGACAGAAAAAAATGAGAAAGAAAACCACATAAGCTATTCACTTAGCATGTTTCATGTCTTGAGACATTAGGTAATAACATTATGAAACCATCACAACTAGAAAGACATTTAAAAACTAAACATCCAATTCAACTTCGGTCTTAAGAGAAACACAAATTAAAACTCCACTGAAAGAACATTTTTCATTTTTGAGATTGGACAAAATAATCCTAAAAATTGGAGAAATACTCGATTGGTGAGGCTGCAGTTCCTCACTGCAGGTAGGTGTGTTAATTGGCCTGACCGCTATGGAGGTCCTGTGAGCACTATCAAAATGACAACACATTCACTTTTGGATCCAGCGATCCAACATCTAAAAATTCACCCTACAGAAACACTTGCACACTTGTAAAATGATGTTTGCACAAAGTTATTTGATACAGCATTTTTTTCCTCCAGCAAAAAAACTGGAAACCACTCAAGTATCCAGCAGGTTAAATAAAGTACAGTACCATGAAACACAATGAAGCTTTTAAAACAAAACAAAACAAGAAAGCATTCTACAAACTCACATGGGACAATCTCCAAGATATATCAAGTGAAAAAAGCTAGCTGTAGAACAGTGTGTAACATTGTGAATAAATATGCCATGTTTTCTGTAAAAAATACAACAGAATACAAAAATATATATACAAGAGGATATGAGAACACAAAAGAATACAGATAAATACACAAAATACATATATGTTCATACTTGCATAAATAAATATGGAAGGCACCTAAGAAACGTATTTTGGAAGGTGGGAGGGCATGGTGCACTTAGGTGGATAGGGAACAGCAGTTAAGGGGAGTTTTTTTTCTTTATATCTTTTCATATGATTATATTTGAAACCATGTGAATGTATTACCTACAGAAAAATTAAATTAAAAAAACTGAAATTCAATTTAAATTTAAACTAGCATCTAGAACATAAAGACAAACTTCCACAATCTGAGAGCATAAATATTTTATACCATTCACAAACAAAATAAAATGCTATTTTAAAAGTTAATTTTGTCAATTTTTTCATCCTTAATTTCATCTATAATGATCTTGAAAGTCAAAATAATTATGCTGAGCGAAAGAAGTCAAACAAAAAAATTCATGCTGTATGATGCCATTTATATAAAAGCGCACAAAATGCAAACTAATCCATAATGACAGGCATCAGACCCAGGGTTGCTTGGGGATGGGAGAGCAGGAAGAGGTGGGAAGGAATAAGTAATTTCAAAGGGCACAAGGAAACTTTTGGGTCTGATGGACACATTCACTATCTTGATTGTGTGATGGCTTCATGGATGTATACATATGTCAAAACTTATCAAATTGTGCACTCTTTTTTTTTGAGGCAGAGCCTTGCTCGGTCGCCCTGGGTAGAGTGCAGTGGCATCACCATAGCTCACTGCAACCTCAAACTCCTGGGCTCAGGTGATCCTGTTGCCTCAGCCTCCCAAGTGGCCCAAATTATGCACTTTTAATATGTGCAGCTTATTGTCACTTACACCCCAATAAAGCATTTTTAAAGTTAATTTCATCATTTCCATTTTAATTTCAATTTTATGTTTTATAATATACATATGTAATATTAGGATTGGAATTATGCATATAACTTATAAATAATTATATATATACATATATATTTGAGGGTGCAGTTGCAAAAAATTTCTCATTTAAAGAGGTGTGTAATCACAAATGCATGGCAACTACTGGGTGAAGAAGCCAGCTAGCTTCAGACCCAGTTACAGCAGCGAAGCCCACATGTTTAACTGCTACACTCTACTGCCCCCTGCTGTAAGCAGGTTTGCACCCTTAAATCCTCTAGACTAGACCTCACAAATTTAACGAGGAAAAATGAATCTCCAGGCAAAGGATTTTTTCCAAAGATCTACTTGGAACCAAACCCTCCTAAACCACACACACACACACACACACACACACACACACAGTAGGAAGCAGCTCCAGATCTTTCTACCACACCAGCCTCAAGAGAGATAAGAGAGGAACCATTCAAAGCTGTGAATGAGAAAAAACAAAAACAAATGGTCAGGCCAAAGTCCAAACTTCGAAACCCTTCCCCGACAGCCTGAATGCCCCACTCAGGAGGGCATGGGTGAAAGGGGGTCTTCCCTAGAGGCCAACATTCCCCTTCAACTTTTCTCTAGGTAACTCAGAGACTTGAAACCAAACCTCTTGTCAGCCAGGGCTGCAAGAAAAGTTAACTATAAGAACTATTCTGGGCCAGGTGTGGTGGCTCATGCCTGTAATCCTAGCACTCCGGGAGGCTGAGGTGGGAGGATTGCTTAAGCTCAGGAGTTGGAGACCAGCCTGAGCAACATATCAAGACCCCATGTCTACTAAAAACAGAAAAAAATTAGCTGGGCGTGGTGGTGCACACCTGTAGTCCCAACTACTTGGGAGGATGAGGCAGGAGGATCACTTGAGCCCAGGAGTTTGAGGTTGCTGTGAGTTAGGCTGATGCCATGGCACTCTAGCCCGGGCAACAGAGCGAGACTCTGTCTCAAAAACAAACAAACAAACAAACAAACAAAGAACTATTCTGTCTGTAGTCCAGAGAGCTACTGTGAGTTCTGAAAGAAGCCCGCAGGCAGACTCTTAGGGACCTTTTAAGTGTCTTTTTACCATTGTTTCCAAGGACTTCTAAAATAGGTGAGCTCATTGCTTCAATTTAGCCTGAACTATGACACATGGTCAAGAACTCACCTTCAATCCATCTCCCATTTAAAATAATGGTCTATAATGGGACCCAGCCAAGCCTGGGATTCAGCCTACAGGATTAGGCAATGTGTCCAAGATAACCCCAGAGCCTAAGTAAGACAATTCCATAACAACCCCAAATAAGCCACCACCCTAAAAATGCTACCACTATTATCATTAGTGTCCTGCTTCCACAAAAATATAAAACTCACAGCAATATTATTTAGTACTAGAGAAATGAAAGAACCAAAATGTGTCCAGAGACTCTTGTCTTTGAAAGGCAATATAGCACAGATGTTAAGAATTTAGGATTTGAAGGCAGATACACCAAGGTTCAAAGCCTGGCTCTTTGATTTAGCTTTCAAGTTATGTGTCTAGGGAAAGTTAACTCTAAACTCCTCTGAAACTTTTCTGTGACTCAGTTTTGTCATCTATAAAATGGGGATAATCATAACAATTAGCTAGGAGGATTGTGATGAGAAATATGTCAGGCTATATTTGCACAGTGTCTGCTGGTTTCTACGATATCAATGCTCCCACCATACCTGATTCCAAGACGCTAGTGTGATGTCACCAAGCATGGAGCTGGGATGTCATTCAAAGCAGCCCACCATTGTGTAGTATTTTTCCACCATACAGGTAACCCAGTTATAAATAACCTCAAGTAAAGAGGTAACAGCAAAATAATTAGGAAGTGATCAGTTTGGGGTATTTATTATTTTTGTCTTTAATATAACGTATTTAATCATAAATTTATGTAATTTGTTAATAATGACTGTGATTAAGCAACAACTCACAAAATTCCTGAAAATGTATCGACTGGCCCATAAACGGGCTCTGCACGCCACTGAAATCTACGCAAAGTGCCCGTGCACTCAGCATCCATATCAAGAAAGACAACATGGTCAGATCCCCCAGGAGCCTCCTTCGTGCCTCCTCCGTGTCACTATCCTTTTCTTCCCTGCCTCCTCACTCGGTGGGTAACCAAGACTTCTGACATCCTGGGTTAGTTTGCTCCTGGGTTAGTTTGCTCGCTTTTCGAAGCCTGCCGTTCGAAATGTTGCCGCTAGAGGGCGCCCGTGAGGCGAAAGCGGAAGGTTCCTCCTAGAACTTTGCTTCTCAAACCCTAACCCGGCACTCACCGGGTGGGAGGAGACGGAGAAGCCACTGAGCGCTGATTCTGTGCGTGAGAGAGTCCCCGGAGGAGGTATGAGGCCACAAGGTCCCCAGGGCAGAGACAGGACGCAAGGTTGGGCGAAGGAACCCCAACTGAGGTTTTGGCCTTGAACCCTAGTGTGGTCTGCCAGTGAATCAGCAGGGCCCAGCGGAGCACCCAGGGCGCCTCTTCCCCGGGGAACAGGCCCGGCTGCCTCAGTGGCTCTTTTATTTGGGGTCTAAACGTTAATATCGGCTCCCTAGGTCCTGCCACCCTGATGGAGAGGAGGTGAGTCCTTGGAAAAATGTAACCAGGGGAAAATGGGGGAAAGGGTATAGATTAAGCTAAAAACTCCGGCGTCAAACAGGGCTAGGTCTGAATCACTCTCTAATTACTTACTGGTGTTGTAAACTTGGGCCAAGGACCTCACCTGTCTCAAACTTCATTTGCTCATCTGTAAAATGGGGACTTAAAACCTTCCTTGCAAGTTACTTAACAGATTAAGTAAACCGTGTATGGGAAGCAAGGACGAGGTCTTGCGTATTTTTTCAACAGTGACTATTTTTATACTGAGAGGATGAAAGGAAGACTCCTACTTTTTGTTTTTTTGTTTTATGTTGGCCTGCGCTGTGTCCACCTACTTTGTTTGCAAAGGCATTCTAGTGGGCTGAATTTTTTCTGCGGGGAGCTGGCAGAGTGTGGAAACACAGGAACTAAACCTGCTCCACGTAGTGATATAAACAGCTATTTCATGTGATGGAGGGCATTATTTGCACATTAATGCATACACACATGCCACATGTATACATCTAATTTTACATAAACGGGATAGATACATAATGAGGGTACTTTTTCTTTTTTTGAGTAGCTTTTTTTAGTAGCTGTCCTATTTCTATTTTGTAGTAGATGTTACCCCTTCGTTCATATAACATCTCCCCTCCAGCCTACCACAAAACCCTCGTTAACCACCCGGCATGCACTCCAGCCTGGGCGACAGAGTGAGACCCTGTCTCTAAAACTTACATTAATTAATTAAAATCAAACAAACCAGTATTTACATTCTGTATTTTTCTCTATGCTCATGAAAAATAATTTAAAAACATGTATACATAGTTTCACAAAAATAGGTTCCTATAATGGTGTTTCCTGCATCTTGTTCTTCTCGACGTGAATCATAGAAATCCTTCCCAGTAATGAATGTACTCTAATTTATTATTTTTAGTGGCTGCATAATACTCCAAAGTGCACGTGTTCTGCAATTCAAACAGCTGTTTCTCAACTGAAGGTTAAGTTCATTGTTTCTGCTTGTTTGGCACTGAGGGCAATGCTGCAGGTAAGCATGCTTGTACCTTTACCGTTATAAACCTGGTACTTTTATTTCTATGGGAAAGATTCCCCAAGAGTGGGTTTTCAGGGTCAAAGAAGTTATGTATTTTTTATTTTTAACACTTGTTACCAGATTGCACTCAAAGAAGTCTGTAACAATTTACATTTCCACCAGCACTACATGAGAATGTGCCTTCCCCACACTCTTGACTGCAGTCGGCTTAGCCTTCTTGTTGTTTGCCTGTTTGTTTGCTTGGGTTTCTTTTTCTTTTTATTATGGCTGTTTTCAAACATTTTGAAAGCAAATAGAATGGTGTGATGAACCCCCAAATACTCACCACTCAGCTTCGGCTGTTATCAATACTCTGCCATTCCTGTAGCCCTCTTTTTAATTTTTGCAAATTTATGGGCATAAAGTGATATACTTGCTGTTACTTTTTAAATCTTGTTTTTACATTTCTCTGACTGCTAGTGATTTTGAGCACATGTTCACATGTTTGGAGTTGATCTTATGTAAGAGCCTATTCTTAGCTTTTGCATATTTTTTGGTTGTTTGTCTTTTTCTTGCCAATTTATAGGACCAGTTTATATATAATAGATGTTAGTCCTTTATCTTCTGTGTCACCAATATTTTTCTAATCTGATGTTTGTCTATGGTGTCTATTCTAAAGTTTTTATTTCTTGTGTATTTCATATATATTTGGGGTGGGTTCTTTCTTTCTTTCTTTCCTTCTTTCCTTTCTTTTTTTGAGACAGGGTCTCACTCTATCATCTAGGCTGGAGTGCAGTGGTGTGATCATAGCTCACAGCAACCTCAATCTCCTGGGCTCAAGCGATCCTCCCACCTCAGCCTCCCAAAGTGCTGGGATTACAGGTGTGAGCCACTGGGCCTGGCCAATTTTTTCTTTTATAACTTCTGTGTTTTCTGTATTGTGTAAGAAATACCTCACTACCACCACCAAATGTAATCTGGTACAACAGTTTGGAAAATTAGCAAGATTTACTGAAGCTGGATGTACATATATCCTATGACCCAGAAATTCTACTCATAAGTATTAATATATACCCAACAGAAATGCATAGACATGTTCAAAAAGACAAATATGAGAATATTCATAGAACTATTCATAAAAGTCAAAAACCGGTGGGAAAAAAACTAATGCCCATCAACATTAGAATGGAGAACTGAATTGTGGCATAATTCATACAATGTAATGCTATTCAGCAATGAGAATGAGCTGCAACTACACTTGATGACAGGAATAATCTCACAGAAGTAATACTGAAAAAGAGAAGCCAGACGCAGAAGAGTACATATGTATTACTCCATTTATATGAAGATCAAAACCAGACAAAACTAATCTATGGTGTTAGAAGTCAGGGTAGAGGTTGCTCTTGAAATGGGGCATAAGGAACCTCATCCTCTGAGAATTTTATTGTCTTATTGGTTCCCGTTTACCTTGACTCTGTGTATGGTGGAAGGCAGGCTCCTAAGACCGCCCCAGTGAGTCCCACCTACTGGTGTTCATGACCTTGTGTCGTCCTTTCCCCGTGAGTAGAAGCTGGAACGGACTTGCTTCTACCAAATGGAATATAGCAAAGGTAATGTGATGTCATTTCTAAGATTAGATTACAAAAGAGTGTGACTTCCATCTTGCTAGCATCTTTCTGTCTGTCTGTCTGTCTCTCTCTCTCTCTCTCTCTCTCTTCCTTCCCATTATACCCCCAAGGGCACCCTCCAACCAACACCTCTTAAGGACCTGAGACCCTTAGTCCAATAGCCCGTGAGGAACTAAATCCTGCCAAGAACCATGACCATGAACTTGGAAGTGAGTCCTTCCCTAGTCAACCCTTAAGATGCCCACAGCCCCGGCAGACTCTTTGACTGCAGCTTTGTGAGCCCTGAAGCAGGGGCCCCTGCTAAGCCAAGCGCAGATTCCTGACCCACAGCAGCTGTGGGAGAATAACTGCTGTTGTAAGCCGGTGATTTGGGGAATACTTTGCTATGCGGCAATAGACAACTAATACATATAGGACATTTTAAAAAAAGAGGTTTACTTTCTGCCTGTTGGACAGTTATGCCAAGGCATTTATCAAATATTCAAATGAATTAAAATATCTTTGTCATTTAATAAGTCTCACATATACTGATATATATTTCTGGATTCTCTGTTTAATCCAACTGATATATTTATTGGTCAATTCCTGTGCTGAAATTATATTGATATTGTGGTTTTACAGTATGTTCTGAAGGAAAGCCCCCTTCCCATTTTTATTCATTTTCACACTTTTCTTGACTGTCCTCATGCATTTATTCTTGCATATGATCTTTATTTTAGCCAATTTTAAAAACCTTGGTTTAAAAAGAATTTCATGGTTGGGTGCAGTGGCTTATGCCTGTAATCCTAACACTCTGGGAGGCCGAGGTGGGAGGATGGCTCAAGTTCAGGAGTTCGAGACCAGCATCGAGCAAGAGTGAGACCCCATCTCTACTAAAAATAGAAAAATTAGCTGGGCATCCTGATGTGCACCTGTAGTCCCAGCTACTCCGGAGGCTGAGACAAGAGGATGGCTTGAGCCCAGGAGTTTGAGGTTGCTGTGAGCTAGGCTGATGCCGTGGCACTCTAGCCCGGACAACAGAGAGAGACTCTGTCTCAAAAAAAAAAAAAAGAATTTCATTATACTTATATTTTAATTTGGGGAGAATTGACATTTTAGTGATACTAAGTCTTGCCACACAGGAATATATCTTTTCATTTGTTCACATTTTGTTTTATGTCCTTCATAAGATTTTATAGTTTTCTTTATGTAGGTCCTGTGCCTTTCTAGCTAAATTTAATCCCAAGCATCTTCTTTTTAGTGCTATTATGATTGGAATATTTTTCCTGTTTCTATTTCCATTTCTCCATTCTGTTGCTAGAACAGAGAACAGCTATCGATGTATGTATATTTATCTAGGAACCGCAGCACGCTGAAGAGCACACTCCAAGGTGTGGGGAAGCAATGGAATTTTATTTCTGCATAACTTTATAAAATTTATAAACTTTATAAAGTTCTATAAAACTTTATAAAATTTAACTTTTATTTTAAGCTCCCTTTGTGCCAGGTGGAAGAAATTCGGTCCCGTCTGGCTTCTCCCAGCCTTTCTCCAGGGTGGGTTTAAGTTCCGTGGAGCTTGCATAGTGCCAGCAGGCAAGAGGGCACTCGGGTCTCGCCACCGCCGCTGTCTGTCCCAGCTGTCACTCTCTGAGATGCCCGTGGTCTCACCAGGTCTTGCCTCTTGTCCTCAAGGGTCTCTGCTGCATGGTCCCTCTTTGTCCTCTGAAATCTCTGTATATATGTCTCTCTCTCTCTCTCTCTCTGTCTCTATTTGGAGCACACATGTTCTCTCTCTCTCCCCGTCTCTGGAGAGTGCATGTTCTCTTTCTCTCTGTTTTGAGAACACGTGTTCTCTCTCTCTCTCGCTATTTGTCTGTCTCTCTCTGTCTCTCTCTCTCTCTTCCAAGCCACTTGTGGGCACTCAGGCATGTGGTAGACATCCGCCCACCTGCATATCACACTGGACAGTGGGGACCTAATACCACCTCTCTGCCGGACACAGCACGTGGCTGCTCCCCCCTGGCGTCTCACTGCCTTCCCAGGCTCCGTCCGGGAAGCGAGCCGCAGATCCCCTCTGCTCTTGGATCCCACAGACCTATGTGACGTCCTGTCTTGGGAGAGGGGGCTGCAGGCGTGGGTCCCCCTTTCTTAGAGACTTCCAGCATCTTCTCCTTGTTTCTCTTTGTCCTCCTTCCTCTCCAAGTCTGGGGATCTTTTCTAGTCTCATTACTGATGGTTTCAAATCTAGGTTCCTACCCTGAGTTCTTTGAAAACTCAGAAAGCCAGAAGAAGCTTCATTTTTGCTTTCTGCTTCCTCATCCCTTTGCTGAGGCAATAAATTCAGAGCAGCCTCGCTTGAATGGGAGACGGGCCATCAGAGGAAAAGGAAGCTCTGGAGGGGAAAAACATGTTAATATTCCAACATGGGCTCCTGCCAGACATATAGGCCTGGGGCAGGGGGCAGGGGGCAGGGGCGGGAGGGTGTGCAGAAAAAACACTGGAGGAAATGTGACAAAATGTTAACAGAGATGCTCTGTTTTGAATTTTTTATTTATATTTTTCTGAATTTTACAAAATTCCTACAATGTATATTATTTTTATCACCATGCACACAAAAAATTAATTCCCATTCGTCTGTACTTTACACTCTAGGCAAGTCGAATTTATTGCTTGAGAAATGGCTATCAATCCAAGCACAGTAAATACCACACAAGGTACATTCCAAAACAAAGAGACAATGTACACAATATAAAGCAGAAAGTACAAAATATAAGCCCTCGGTAGCTTGGGTTCGTTTCTGAAGTGGCGAGCAATTGCTTTTGTTGTAACTTAGGACTGCTTTGCCAGTCTGGGGGTGTTGGAACAGCTGAGCTTGAGGGAGCAACAGAGTAAACCAAAGACTTTATGACATAACGTATCTCCAAAAGAAGCTTTTGTGTCTTGAGGCAGTTGGGTTTTCTGTGACTACAGCTTGATGGAAATGGGGCTAGAGAGTATCTTAGATTAGGACCGCAACAGCGAGCCTGAGAAGGGATTCTTGTTCCAGTGGTGTGTTGGGGACACCCTCCAGGAGGGGAGTGAGGGAGACAAGTTGGGACAGGAAAAGGAGCGAAGTGGAGAAGGGTCTCGGCTGGAGGCTGCCCTCAGCCCGGCCCCGCGGGGACCTCTGCAGCGCTGATTGTGCCAGAGTTGAGTCCGTGAGACTGGGAGAGCGATTGAGGGGTGAAGGCGTCGTGTAGATCAGAAGGAGGGGTGAAACAGCTGCAAGGGGAGGAGGCTGCCGTCAGAGAAACGGATGTTGGAGGTAAAGTGATTCAGAGCACAACGAGGTCCGGGGCCCGGCCATGCACTGGTGGTGTGGAGGACAAGGTTTTCCGCACTGAGAGGCTGGCGTGCTGGCTGGCTGTCCCTGTGGACACTGAAGACACCAATGACCGTGGCAGGATTTGGGGTGGAGATGAAGGCCATGGGTCCACTACCACATCTTCAGCGAAACATGGTGGGGTGTGCCCAGAAGGACCGAGGATGACAGAGAAGAGGGGGAGAACGTGACGGAGGTGGGCTGTGCAACCCTCAAATCTGCAGGGATTTTTACACAAGGATGAAGGAGAAATGAATGAGCCAAAATTGCAAACAGTGGGCCCTGTCTTCAGGGACCCTGCGTTCCTTCCCTGAACTGAATCAGTGAGGTCTGCCTGGAGCGAGGACAGTTACGGCCAGAGCAAGGCGTCCTTCTAGGCTGTATTGTCTGACATCTAAAGCACAGGAATCTCTAAGCCCTAGGAAGACAGGGACCTTATCCCTCTTGTTCACCAGGCAGGGCTGTGAAAGGTCATGCTAGCTGCTGATTGAATGAATGGCTGAATCCATCCATTTATCTATATTTCACAGTAGCTCAGCAGAGGTCGCCAGTGCAGTGATACAGAGCACAGGCTTTGAGGTCAGACACCTGAATTTCCATTCCAGCCAGAGCCTCGGCCGTTTACCTGGGTGGTGCTGCGAGGGTTAAATGAGCTGGTGATGAGTTGGCACCGCACTGGCACGTGGTAAGTTCTCCATGAATGGCCTCAGTTAGTAAAATCCCTTTCCCGGTAAAGCTCTGAGCCATCCCTGCGGGGTGACTGGGTGGAGGATGCGGGTGAGTGTGACGGGAGGGTGGGGGCCCCGGAGGACTCCAGGCTGAGGTTGCGCCCAAGCCTCTGCGTCCCACCTGGCCCGGCCCGGGGCGGAGCCTCCTCCGGGTGGGGCGGGGGCCGTGCAGTCCCTGGAGGCACCGAGGGACCCACCAGCCCGGCGGTACCGCTGCCCCCTGGCGCTATGGCGAGCGCTGCCCGGGGGTCGGGGCTCCTGCTCCAGCTCGCAGCGCTGCTCGGGACACTCGGGCCACAGGTGAGAGCCAGGACGGGCGCCAAGTCTCCAAAGTCGCTTCCCTGGGGCGCGATCCCGGCCGGGGCACAGCGGGGCAGCGAGGTCACCTGTCCCTCCCTGGGGCTGGGGGCGCCCCAAGTCGCCCCTGTTGAGTGAAAACCTCCTGGGTTTGGGGGTTGCCAGTTGCCCCTACAAACTCCTAGCTGGGGAGACCGGCCAGTGTGGAAAAGGCTCAGGCAGACTGAGCACCCGCCTCTTCTGCAGGGAGGGGACAGTCTGGGAGAAGGGGGCAGCCCCGCAGCGAAGCCAGGCCTTTTAAAACTGGGGATCGGGGCTTCCTTTGAAAATATGAACTTAAGGGTCCTCTGTTGAGAAATGCGCCTACGCACCCAGTTTTACAGTTTCAGACGCTTCATAACAGGACCCCCTTACCCATGACTGAACCCCAGGTTCAGAACCTCCGGGATAAATGAGCCGGGTGTGGGGGGTCTGGTCAACCCTGCTGGGAGCAGAAGAGACCAGTCTTCCAGAAATGTAGCTGAAGGATAAAAGTCGCCCAGCCTCGAATCCAATTGTTGTCCAGCCTAGAATCCAGCCTGGAGCCCCCATGGGGTGAAAGGGACTGGTAGAGTCAGGCAAAACCCCCTCTCCCCCTGCCCGGCCCCCAGTCCCCCTTCCCGCTCTGGGTCCATCCCATGGTTGCCAAGAAAGAATATGAGCCCAGTGTGGCCAGATTGGGTGTCTCCAGAAAAATTAGAAATGAGAAAAAATTAGAAGTCTGGATTTTTTTTAAAAGGGAAATCTTCCAATTTTTAAAATATTGGCAGCTAATTAAAAACAAAATTTTGAAATACTGTAACAGTCAAACAAAATTCAATTGTGGGCAGTCAGTCTGTGGCCCCTTCTGTAGGCCATTCTCCCTCCCGCCCCGTTGCAGATGACAAAATTGAGGCCCAGGAAAGAGAGAGACTTGAAGGCAGTTTCCTGACCCTCCACCAAACGCCAAGGGCTCAGCCCCAGACCTGAGGGTCCTGGAGCAGGATGTGGCCTTTGCAGGGGTGCGGCTGGGCCACCCGGATGTCAGGGTTCCTGCTGGGAGCTCAGCCTCGCCCTGTTTGCTCAAGGAGGGACTGGAGCATGTGAGTTAAGCCCAGCAGGGCCACATGTCAGGGTGGCTCCAGGCCTCCCTCCCGCAGCCGCCCCTCAGCCTTGGTTCAGGGGGCCCCCTGGAGCCTGGCACCAAAAGCAGCTGGGCCAGTTTGGGGAGGCAGAGTGGGGCATCCCCAAAGAGGCAGACCTTGTGGCATAGGAGAAAGAGGCCAGACATTGGAATCAGAGCGATGGCAGGTCAAGGCCTGGTTTTGCCATTTATTATCTGTGTGGCTTTAAGCTGATTACCTAGCCTTCCTGAGCCTCAGTTTCCCTCATCTGCTCAATGGGGAAACTAATAGCACCCATCTCCTAGGGAGGTTGTGAGGGTCAATGAAGTTGTTTTGTAAAGGCCTTCAGTCTTCTCTGGGAAGCCAGAGGGAGACGAGGGAAGAGGGAATGAAGTGGGAATCTGGACACAGTGGGAGCCAAGGCCTCCCCTCCACAACCCCCCAGCTCCCATGGTAACCCCTCTCTGGAGTCAAGGAGATGATGGGTGAAGCCAGAAGCTCCCCCAACATCCTTTGTCCCTTCTCTGTCCCCCTCTGGGGAAAGGGAGTCATAGCCAGCCCTGTCTGAGGCGCAGGGGTAAAGGGTGGTCCCAGACCTCTCAGAGATCTCACTTTGTTTCCCACCACAGGTCCAGACCCTCAGGCCCGAGAGCCTCCTGCTGGTGTCCACCTTGGATGGAAGTCTCCACGCACTGAGCAAGCAGACGGGGGACTTGAAGTGGACGCTGAAGGATGGTGAGCAAGTGGTCACTCCTCCCTCCTTGGGCCCCTTGTTTGGTTGGGTGGGGGAGTCACCATGACATAGAGGATAAGAACATGGGCTCCGGAAGCCAATAAACCAGTGTCAGCAAGCAGCATCACCACTTGCCAGCTGTGTGGCCTTGGGAAAGTCACTTGATCTCTCTGAGCCTCCATGCTTCACCTGTAAGGTGGGGCAAAGAGTGATGACCCTACCTCACAGAGTCCTTGGGAAGATGACATTACATTCATGTCAAGTGCTTGGCTTGGTGTCTGGCCCACCGTAAACATTCATGCTTTTCAATGGAGTCTGGAGGGGACTGCTCATGCTCCATGTCCCTGTCCCTGCAGATCCCATCATCCAAGGACCAATGTACGTCACAGAGTAAGTGAACCTGGGGCCTTTTAAGGAGGGGGCAGCCGGGAGATGGGAGAGCCGTGGTTGTCTCGAGAGAGATTTTGTTTGTGGGGGAGGCATGTTGGAAGTAAAGGAAGACAATGGGTCTGGGTGTGATATGGGGAGGATCTTGGAGCTTCAGGATGTCTCCTACAAGGACAGGTTCCTGCTAGCTGAGAGGTTGAAGGGAATGGGGCCCTTCATGAAACCAGGGGGCCATGAACCCAACCTTCTCTGTGTTCCTCTCTGCTCCACAGAACGGCCTTTCTCTCAGACCCAGCTGATGGCAGCCTGTACATCTTGGGGACCCAGAAACAACAGGGACTAATGGTGTGTTTCCTACAGTGCGGGGGGCAGCGGGTTGAAGAGATAGTCTGGTCAGAATCTGGTGTTCTGCAGAGGATGGAAGTCGGGCTCTGAGTGCACTATGAGAAGACCTCCGGAGGGAGCTGTTGAAAGAGCAGTGAGGGGCAGCCCCTGCTGTGTCTGCAGAGCAAACTGCCTGTCAGGCCTTTGAGGGCTTTGCAGGGGCTTCTCCGGGACTCTGAGGGTTTTAAGGAAAAATGTACATATCAGTTAGCTTTTGCCAAATAACAAATCACTCCCAAACTCAAGGACTTAAAACCCAAACAATTTATTCAAAATGTGGTGGGATGACAATATAGGCTGGGGTCAGCTGGGTGGTTCTTCTGCTGGTCTTGACTGAGCTTGCTCGTGCTCCTGTGTTCAGCTGCTGGTCAGCTGATGCCTCTGTTTCTAGAAGCTGCTCAGTAGTTGGCTGGCTTTTGATAGGGACAACTGGGCCATATGTTTCTCATCCCCTAGCGGGCAAACCTCAGCTTTCTCACATAGTGTTAACAAGGGACCCAAAAGCAGCAAGAGTTCGCGAGCCCAGTACACGAGCTCTTCTCAGCCTTCTGCTTGTGTCACATTTGCGGATGGCTCATCAGCTAAAGCAGGTCACATGGCCAAGCCCAGAGTCCAGTGGTGGAGAAACAGACTCCACCTCTCCCTGAGAAGAGCTGAAAAGTCGCCTTGCAAAAGGACACACATACAAGGAGAGAAGGAATCTGTGGCCATTTTTGCCCCATCAGGAGTCTGATGAGGGCTATTGGACGTGACTCTGGATTTATTACAAGGCACAGGGCGGAATGTGTTTTATCAGGATTCTGACCATGCCAGGAGAAGCCTGCCAGAAAGGGCCTAAGTAGGTGATTTAGGAAGCCGAGTTAATAAGAAATTTCAGTGTGTGAATCAGGCAAGGTACCAGCTGCAAACACACGGCCCACTCCAATAGGATAGTCTGAGGGTGTTTCATTAAAGGAATTGCTTACAGAGATGTGGGCGGAGTGCAGGAAACCGTAAGGGATAAGTATCCGCTAGTTCTGTTGGGGTGGGGTGCTGTTGTCAGCCCTGACCCTGGAGGCAGAGGAGGGAACAGCTACCACAGCCTGGAGCTGGAGGGAGCTGTACTGGGAACCACCTGATGGGACCAGAGGCCTTTGGTGTAGAGACACAACCAGCCCATCTTGACTCTGGAGAGAAAACCAGCACCCCCTGATCTCACCTGTGTCCCTTATCCAAACCCAAGAGGAAGCCAGAGCACAGGGCACCCACGCTCACAGTCCAGACAAGTCCGACTCCAGGAGGGGGCAGGGTAGAGAAGGGTGGAGGGTGGTCTGCACTCAGCTGCCACCAGCTCATGGTCTCCTTCATGCTGGAACAGCTCCTCAGCGTCTCTGAGTCTTTCGTGGCTGTTGACAGTTTCGAAGTCTCCGTGTGAGTTTTCGAGGAGGTGGTCAGGCCGGGATCAAGTGGATTGTGTGGCACCTTGGCACTGGGTGTGGGATTTTCTGTAGTTCAAGAGGCTATGGAGCCTGCCTGGCTGAGTTCAAGGCCTGGCTCTGCTACTTCTCAGCTGTGTGACATTAGCCAAATTACTTGGCCTCTCTGAGCCTCTGTTTCCTCACTTGGAAAGTAGAAATGATAATAATACCTAATGAGTTAGGTATTACCTGAATTAGTTGCTATGGAAATGGGTTCACCTGGCATAGTGAGTGCTGTGTATGTGTTTATATTCTTACTGCTTTCTGGAACTTTTCCCTTTCCTAGAAACTGCCATTCACCATCCCTGAGCTGGTTCACGCCTCTCCCTGCCGCAGCTCTGATGGGGTCTTCTACACAGGTGAGCGTCTCGCCAGGCTGTGGGATGCAGGTCCAGCCAGCAGGGACAGGGACCTAAGCCATGATGGGCCGGCTGGGCGCAGGACCCACACTGCCTCCCATGCTGTCCTGAAAATGAACACACATTCCACAGGCCGGAAGCAGGATGCCTGGTTTGTGGTGGACCCTGAGTCAGGAGAGACTCAGATGACACTGACCACAGAGGGTCCCTCTACCCCTCGCCTCTACATCGGCCGAACACGTGAGTCAGACCCAATTGCTCTGGGAAGCCTCCCCTTTTGCTCTGCCCAGGCCTGGCCCTTGCTATCCAAGTTGAATCCAGGCCAGTCAATCTGTCAGTCATCAACAAACAGTCTATTGAGCACTGAACGAGAATCTGGGGTTACAGCCCTGGTCTCTGCCCACTGGGATGCTCACAGACTGCTGGGCCTCTGGGCTGTGTGCTCGGGAAGCCCCACCCCCCCAAGATGAACGGCCCCTGGGGTGGAGTGGGGAGAATCCTGCGGATGTTTTTGGTAATCTTGCTTCTGGGGCTCCTAGAGTATACAGTCACCATGCATGACCCAAGGGCCCGGGCCCTGCGCTGGAACACCACCTACCGCCGCTACTCAGCACCCCCCGTGGACGGCTCGCCCGGGAAATGTGAGTGCCACCTCTCTCCGGCCCCACCTTGGAGCAAGGGCCCCCACTCAGGGAACCCTGAATGGGACCTACCTGACCCCCGGGAGACCCCACATCCTGAATGACAGCCCCCCAGGCTGACCCTCACACACCCTGAGCGTTCCCTCAGCATCCTAGCTCTCCTGTATGCCAGTGACCCCAACCAGGTGACCTGGATGACCCCCTGCATCTTGAGTGACCCCACACGCCCTAAGCCCTGCATGTTGAGTGGCCCCTGAAAGTGACCTCGTCCCCAGACTGACTCCCAGGTAACCCTGACCACCCCCTTGATATTATGACCAATACCTGCTGCCTAAGTGGCCTTGCAGGTGCCCTACGTAACCCCTCGGACCCTGCCTCCACCATTTTGCTTGAGACCCTTTCAGGTAATCCTGACACATCACAAGTGACACCCCAGGGTCCCCTGAATGACCCCGTCACACTCCAAGTGAGCCCCACGTGGCCCACATGCCTCCAGGCCACCCTGATCAGCCCACACTGGGTGGCCGTCGCTCTGACCGTGACTGATACCCACACCGGAGTGATCTCTCTCGAGCGACCTGGACTGACACACACGCCTGAGTCACCTTTGGAGGATTCTGACTGATCCCCTCATGTCAAAGTGACCCCTTGAACTCTGACCTTCTCATGTCCTGATAAGCCTCCAGGTGATCTCATCTGACCTCCACACGCCTGCATGACCCCCCGAGAACCCGGCCTCAGAGCACTCCCCTCACCCCAGATGCTTGCGGTGCCCCCCGTGGGAGCCCCTGCCCGCCTCTCCCCAGCCACCTTTCTTGGCAGACATGAGCCACCTGGCGTCCTGTGGGATGGGCCTGCTGCTCACCGTGGATCCAGGGAGTGGGACGGTGCTGTGGACGCAGGACCTGGGCATGCCCGTGGTGGGCGTCTACACCTGGCACCAAGACGGCCTGCGCCAGCTGCCCCACCTCACGCTGGCTCGAGACACCCTGCATTTCCTCGCCCTCCGCTGGGGCCACATCCGACTGCCTGCTTCAGGCCCCCAGGACACAGCCACTGTCTTCTCTGCCTTGGACACCCAGCTGCTGTAAGTGTTCCTGCCTGGGGCCCGGAGAGGGAGCCTGTGGGAGAATTGCAGCGTGGGCCCAATGGCCAGGCACGACGTCCAGCCATGACACACCAGTACAGCTAAGCCAGGTGTCAAAGTATTTCGAGCTGATTATTTACCAAACTGGTTGGTAAATAACCAGTGTCCTGCCCTGCCCCCTGAGTATTCCCGGGACACCCTGGAGAGCCCCACTGCTCAACAACTGATCAGGTAAAACCTGGCCTGGAGGGAGAACTCCAGGTCTCAACCTATTCTGACTGGTAGGTGCTGTGCCTTACTGATCGCTAAATACTTCAAATATCACCTGTATGCGCCTAATACCTTAGTGTGCCCATCTTTTTGTTGTTTGAGACAGAGTCTCACTCTGTTGCCCAGGTTAGAGTGCTGTGGCATCAGCCTAGCTCACAGCAACCTCAAACTCCTGGGCTCAAGGGATTCTTCTGCCTCAGCCTCCTATAGGTGCATTTCACGACGCCCAGCTAATTTTTTCTGTTTTTAGTAGAGACGGGGTCTTGCTCTTGCTCAGGCTGGTCTTGAACTCCTGAGCTCAAGCTATCCTCCTGCCTCAGCCTCCCAGAGTGCAAGGATTACAGGAGTGAGCCACCGCACCTGGCCAGTGTCCCCATTTTGAGGAACAAGTAGACAGATTGAGAAAATCAGGAATTGTCCGTTCATTCAATTTACTCCACAAACATTAATTGAGCACTTACTATGTTCCAGTCTCTTGCTAGGGTCCAGGAGTACAACAGTAAATAGCCCAGCCATTGTTCCTGCCTACAGGAATCTGAGTCTAGTGGGAGAGATGGATATGTAAAGAGGTGATTATAACACGGTGAGGTATGGGTTGAGATAAAAGAAGTACAAGGTGCTATGAGAATGTATAGGAAGAGTACCCAAATGGAGACTGGGGGCAGGAGGCAGCCCTGGAAAGCTTCCTGGAGGAAGAGATGTCTAAGTTGAAACCTAAAGGATGAATAGGAAACGAGAGAAGAGAGAGCATGGAATCCAAGGGAGAGAAAGAAATTAAATAATACTGGAACACAGATCTGGGCAAGGAGTAAGGTCTGAGACTGTTAGTTAGGGAGAGATCTTGTAGGATAATTAAAGGGTTTGGGCATTTTCCTCTAAGGCTAAGAAGAAGTCACTGGAGAGTTTCAAGTAAGGAAGTGATTTGGTCATATTTGCATTTCAGAAAGATAAGCTTGGCTGCAGTGTGAAGGATATCTCAGAATGGTGTCAGGGAAGAAATGGGTACTTCCAAGATGCTGTGTTAGTTTAGACAAGACATGAAGATACTTCGTACTAGAGTTGAAACCCCAGAGATGGAAATAAGTGAAGGGTGAGAGATATTAAAAGAAAAAACCAGTAAGAATTTGGTGATTAGGGAGTTTGGTGACTGTGAGCAAGGGGTCAAATGTCATGCTCAGGTTTCTAGAAGCATATGGGTGCTGTCATTTTCAGAGGTAGGAGCACTAGAGGAGGAGGGGGAGAAAAACAAGAAGGAGGTGGCACATGAGGAGATGAGATCATATTTAGAAAACTGAGCTCTTGAAAGAGATCTGGGTTAGATACAGATTTGGAAATCGTGACCATAGAGTTTGTATCCGTTAGCTTTTGCTGCGTAACAAACCACCCCGAAACTTAGAGCTTAAAAACAGCAGACATTTATCATTTTTAGAGATTCTATAGGTCAGCTGGGTGGTTTTTCTGGTCTCTGCAGTTAGCTGGTGACTTGGTTGAGCCTGGACAATCTCGGATGGTCTCACTCACCTATCTCGAGGTTGGAGGACTGTCTGGCTGAGGGGGCATCAAATAGAATGGTTCATCTCTACTCCACAAGGTCTCTCATGCCCCAGTGGGTAGCCTGGGCTTCCTCACATGCCGGTCCCACGGCTCCAAAGGACAACACGAGAGGGCGAGCCCCGGTGCACCAGCACTTTCCAAGCCTCTGCTCGTGTTATATTTGCCACTGTCGAACTGGTTGAAGCAAGTCTCACGGCCGAGCCCGGAGCCACGTGCGAGGGACCGCTCCAAGGGCATGGGCGTGGCGGTTACTGAAATTCCCCGCCGCCATCGTTCACCCTGCTCCCCTTTTCCTTCTCTCCCACTAGGATGACCCTGTATGTGGGGAAGGAGGAAGCCGGCTTCTACGTCTCTAAAGCCCTGGTCCACACAGGGGTGGCCCTCGTGGTGAGAGGGGGTCTCTGAGTGGGCGGGAGACGGGGTGAAGCGGGAGAAGAGCCTCCCCCACTCCTGGTTCTCCCTCTTCTGCTGCAGCCCCGCGGACTGACCCTGGCCCCCACAGACGGCCCCACCACAGAGGAGGTGACGCTCCAGGTCTCAGGGGGGCGAGAGGGCTCCCCCAGCACCGCCGTCAGATACCCCTCGGGCAGCGTGGCTCTCCCCAGCCAGTGGCTGCTCATTGGTGAGTCCCCTGGCTCAACTTGGGCGTAGACGCAGATAAAGCACCTCTGGGCCCAGCTTCTGAGCTGGAACACTGAGGTGTCACCTTTTTCCCCTCCCCTTAGGACACCACGAGCTGCCCCCTATCCTGCACACTACCATGCTGAGGGTCCACCCCACCCCGGGAAGTGGGGCTGCTGAGACAAGACCCCCAGAGAGCACCCAGGCCCCAGCCGTCTTCTTGGAGGTCAGTGCTGGGAGGACAGAGAGCAGGGGGCACCCAGCAGGTGGGGGCACAGCCCTGGCCGTTTTTCTCAGGCCGCGAGCGTGGCTCGATTGGCCTCCCACAATTTCTTAGAAGAGAAACATTTTGTTGTTGTTACTGCCAGAAATGTGCTACGAGTGTCAAAATGATCTTGGCTACCTAAATCGTGACACGTGGGTCACTACTTTCTTTATTCTTCTTCAGTGTCAAACTTGCCAAATATTCATCAAGTGAAAAATTGAAAATGGAAGAACCCGCACACTCTCCTGGGAGAGGGTTGAACAAGAATCATAGTTAAGTAGTTCAAGGTTAGAGGAAATAGCCAGGGCCTAGAGCACCAGTTCTCAAATCTCATCAGAATCACCTAGGAGACCATCCACCAAGTTTGGAACCTCTGGAAGGGGATATCTGTTTTTAGTGACACCCCAAGAGTGTGTGCATTTTTTAGCGATACCCCATGAGATGCTGGCCGTCTGGTGGGCTTGGAAAACCACGCTCCTGGGCACCGTGATGTTTCCCACCGTACGCAGACCACGCGCTGCCCCTTCAGGAAGCCCAGCCTGTACCGGATGTGAAGGAAGGCCGGGGGTTCCACGGTGGGAAGGGTGCTAAAGGGAAAACCGCTTTGTCCCCAGCTCCTGAGCCTGCACCGCGAGAAACCTTGGGACCTGGAGCTGCGTCCAGAAGAGAAAACTCCAGCGTCTTCTCCGTGGCTGGGATCCCAGGACCTGCTGGCAGCTGGCCTCACTGCCGTCCTCCTGGGAGGCTGGATCCTCTTCCTCCTGGGGCAGGTAGGCCCCGCGCCCTGATCTCAGGTCCGTCCTGGGGTCTTCCTAGGGGGCACTCCGCTCCTCCCCTCCGAGACCACTCAGCCACTCTCTCCCTCACCCAGCTCTGCCTTTGTCCCCTGCCTTTGAGCTGCTGTGCTGCGTAAGTTCATGCCCCAGTGTGAGGCCATCTCAGGACAGAGGCTGGGCCCACCCTGAGGCAGGGCCTGGCCCTCGTGTTTCTGCAGCAGCAGCTGGTGGAGAAGCAGCAGCAGACGCCCCTGGCCCCGGCAGACCCTCCCCACGTCTCCCAGGACACTCGGTCCCAGCATTCGGAGGCCACTCTCAGGGGCCAGAAGAGGCTTCAAAGCCGCTCAGAGCAAGCCCAGCCACTCGACGACCCTGAAGGTGAGCTTAAGTGAACCGGACAGGGCAGAGTCAGGGACAGAGAAAGGGGAGGGACAGATTTAACTTCAAAGTCGCTTTATTAAAAGCCGCTATAGCGGGGTGGTTAGGCCTAAATGCATTAATAAAAGAGGGTTTCCAGTAGCGCCTGCTGTGTAGTCGAGCACTCTAGAAGTGTCTGCTATCATTATTTTAGTACTTTCAAAGACTCTGGATGTAGCTAGAACTGGGTGTGGATCTAACTCCACATCTGTTAACCTCGATGGGTTGTTTAACTCCTTTGAGCCTCCACGTTCTCATCTGTCAAATGGGAATGACAACATCCATCTCATTATGTCAACGCTTCATGAGAAGTCCCCATCATCATCATTATTAAATCATACCTAGGTAATCTTATTAATATGCATGTTAAAATAATATCATATTTGGTAACAGTCATAGTAAATGAACTTGGTACAATTTTTCCCCTTTAGGCATTTTTGCTTTTTAAAGATTTCTCTTGTCTTTTCTCAATTTAGTCCTGTATGTAAGCCCTTCCAAGGTTCCTCTGGCATCTGCAGGGTGTGTTTATCGATCAGCCCAGGCTGTTTCTCCTGCTTCTCTGGCTCTGAGCTGGGCTCCTGCCTTCTGTTCTCTCCGGCCTGGCACCTCCTGGTCACCACTCGAACCACTTCCTCATGCCTCCGCCCCACCTGCCGTCGCCTTCCTGAGGCTGAAGTCCACCCACCCAGTGCCGTTCCCAGTGTTCAGCTCTGTGTTGGCTGTGCCACAGCCAAGAGGGAACAGCTCCCCTCCTCGGGGGTCTGCTCTTTGAGAGGGCCCCGTGGCAGAGTTGCCTGAGTCCTAAGGTGTCGCAGTTCTTATCATTTTACTGGCTCAAGGTGGGTCCACGTAATACTCACCCACTGCATCCCTGGACCTTCTGGCTCTGGCGCTGAGCCTGGCTTGTTTTCCCCAGGCAACCCCGACTGCCCCTTTCCCCAGGATGGTTCTTGTCAAAGTCCTCATGGACTTTCTTATGGTTCACAAAATCTACAGTGGAGTCACATCCCACTGTCATTTCGCTTACACGAATTCGTTTGCACGTGCGTGGCCGGGCGTCCTTCGGGACTGCTCTCGGCAGCACACATTCAACCGCAAGTGGATGCACCCCAGCCTGAACCACAGCCAACATTTATATAGCGCTGACTGTGTACCAGGCGCTGTTGGGAATGCTTTGCTATATTAACGCATGATACAACATTCCTGTGAGGTGGATACTGTTTGAAACCCTCTTTTCTGGAAGAGGAAATGAAGGCGGAAAGGTTTGTGACACCTCCCGCGCCCACCGCAGGCTCACAAAGCTAGTAAGTGGCAGCTCAGGGGTTCAAATGGTGACAGACAGGTGGCTGGCTCCAGCGTGTGCTCTTTATCTCTGTGGGACGGTGTCCCTGTTTGAATGCTGGCAAATACCCAGGAAAGATTGTGACTGACTTTAAGTGTTCCCCAGCCTGTGTAAAAGCAGCAGCCAAATGCATCGTGTACTCAGGATTTCCAGAGGTAACTCTGACGGTACTGACTGTATGCTATTTTCCCCCATATGGTGACTCCTGATGACTTTAGAACTTAACCCGTGCATTTGCTGTGTCTCTGTTACAATGCTGCAGGAGGCTGAGCCAAGGGATGCCAAATATCTGTGTGTGCAGACTGAGCCTCCTCCCGCCCCCCGACCCTGCTCATTATTTCTGCATTCAAGGCCTCTGGGGTCCTAAGTCTGGCCTCTCCCTGGCATTGAGGCTGCTCCTGAACATCTAACCCAGCAAACTCAGCGAGCGTTTACCCCATGCCAAGGGCACTGAGACCAGGGAAGGCAGACACGCAAGAGACTGGAAGCCCAGCAGAACCAAACCAGTGGCACAAAGGGGACAGGAAAGGTGTGGGTGGCAAAGGTGGGCAGAGGCTCCCTGAGACACCGCCCTCTTCTCCCCCAGCGGAGCCACTCACTGTAGTGGGCAAGATTTCCTTCAACCCTAAGGACGTGCTGGGCCGTGGAGCAGGCGGGACTTTCGTTTTTAGGTGAGTGGCAGCCAGGAGCGGGGCTGGGGACGTGGCTATCACAGCCGTTGCGGTCACCCTCCCTGGGAGAGCCATTCTTTCAAAGACTCCCCAGGTGGGTCCAGGTTGATCCCTCATTCACCAGTTCCTGCCTTTTCCTTTATCTGCTCTCTGAACAACCCCCCCCCACCACCACACACTTCTTGGCCGCCTCCCAGGGGACAGTTTGAGGGGCGGGCAGTGGCTGTCAAGCGGCTCCTCCGAGAATGCTTTGGCCTGGTTCGGCGGGAGGTCCAGCTGCTGCAAGAGTCCGACAGGCACCCCAATGTGCTCCGCTACTTCTGCACAGAGCAGGGACCCCAGTTCCACTACATCGCCCTGGAGCTCTGCAGGGCTTCCTTGAGGGAGGTGAGTTGGGGACGGGGTGGGGGGGAGGGTCAGTGGGGAGGTCCTGGGCTGGAGAGTGATGCTTTGCCCCTTGCTGCTGCTCAGTACGTGGAAAACCCTGACCTGGACCTGGGGGGCCTGGAGCCCGAGCTGGTGCTGCAGCAGCTGACCTCAGGCCTGGCCCACCTGCACGCCTTACACATAGGTACCCGCATCCGCCTCCGCTCCCACCCTCAACCCCCTGCCACCCCCCAGCGCATAGACACCCAGCAGCCAGTTCCCTCTCTGTTCTCCCTCCGCTCCCCTCCCACAGTGCACCGGGACCTGAAGCCGGGCAACATCCTCATCGCAGGGCCTGACAGCCAGGGTCAGGGCAGGGTGGTCCTCTCGGACTTTGGCCTCTGCAAGAAGCTGCCTGCCGGCCACCGCAGCTTCAGCCTCCGCTCGGGCATCCCGGGCACGGAAGGCTGGATGGCGCCTGAGCTCCTGCAGCTCCTGCCCCGAGACAGCCCGGTGAGTGTGCGTCTTCTCACCAGTCTGAGCCAAACCCCTGGTGGCCGTGTCAACCGACAGAATTTAGCCAGATTTCCTTCTCACATCCACCTCTCTGGTCCCCAGACCAGTGCAGTGGACATCTTCTCTGCAGGCTGCGTGTTCTACTATGTGCTTTCCAGCGGCGGCCACCCCTTTGGACAGAGTCTTTATCGCCAGGCAAACATCCTGGCAGGGGCTCCCTGTCTGGCTCACCTGGAGGAAGAGGCCCATGGTGAGGGAGACCCGGCCCAGCAGAGAAGGGAGGAAGGAGGGTAAGGCTGGGCAGGCCTGAAGCCATCCCTCCTCTCCCACCCTCCAGACAAGGTACTTGCCCGGGACCTGGTTGAAGCCATGCTGAGCCCACTGCCGCAGGCGCGGCCCTCTGCGCAGCAGGTGCTGGCCCACCCCTTCTTCTGGAGCAGAGCCAAGCAACTCCAGTTCTTCCAGGTCAGAGGGAAATCTTGGGAGGGGCCCCCAGGAGTTTGGGTCCTGAGCAACAAGAAAGGGGATGCCAGATGGGCTGGGGGGAAACAGGAAGAGCTACCTGGTCCAGGCAGCCTGGTTCCTGGTCTAAACCAGGATGGCGCCTGGTCCTAAACTGCCACCCTGGCACTCCATGGGCCACTGTTACCGGCTTTGCCAGCCCCAGCCGCCCCTCCTATGGGAATATACCCATTCTTTTCTGCCTGAGTTGTCACTCAGCTGTGCCCCTGCTGATGGCCCATTCCACTTGTGTGACCTTGAGCAAAGGGGCTTACTTTGTGCCCCTGAGCCTGTTTGCTCATCTGTAGAATGGGGACAGCAGTACCTTCCTCTCAGGCTGGGGCTAAATAACATGGAGGCGTGGCACCAAGCCGCCCTCCCCAAGAGGCGACGATCCTCACCATCCTAAACCACTCCCCAAAGTCATACCACACTCCTGGCCTTGTGGCCCTCAGTACTGGCCACAAGGCTCAGGAGCTCTGTGGGGTCCTAGGATGTCAGCGACTGGCTGGAGAAGGAGTCTGAGCAGGGGCCCCTGGTGAGGGCACTGGAGGCGGGGGGCCACGAGGTGGTCCGGAACAACTGGCACAAGCACATCTCTCTGCCACTGCAGACAGGTAGAGGCCACATTCAAGTGGGCCTGGGAGGCTGAGGGGAGCCCAGTGGGGACAGCTTTGTCACCAACCAATTTCCCTGCCCACAGATCTGAGAAGGTTCCGGTCATACAAGGGGACCTCAGTGCGAGACCTGCTCCGTGCTATGAGGAACAAGGTGTGTTCTGGGGCCTGGGCGGGGCCTGGGTCTTGGGAAGGCCCGGCCACAGCTGAGCCAGGGCTCTGCTCTACCCGCACACCCAGAGGCACCACTACAGGGAGCTCCCGGCTGACGTGCGACAGGCGCTGGGCCAAGTCCCCGACAGCTTCGTCCAGTACTTCACGAAGCGCTTCCCGCGGCTGCTGCTCCACACGCACCACGCCATGAGGAGCTGTGCCTCTGAGAGCCTCTTCCTGCCCTACTACCCACCAGCCTCGGAGGCCAGGGAGTCTTGCCCAGGGGCCGCTGGGAGCTGAGGTGGGCCAGGGGCCACAGAAGTGGCCTCCACGCTGGGCAACCAAGGAGCTGGCCCCGTGGCTGAGACTGGCTTCAGTGTCACAAGGGACTGGCAGAGGCCTGGTGCCTGGGGCTGTTGGAGCAGAGACATGCCTGGACCCCAGGCCCCCTTAAGGGAATACAAGAAAGAGAAGATTTACATGTGTTTAATGTGTATAAAGCCAAAGAAAGGACAGTCCCAAATTCAATAGAAATATTCTGTACAATTCATAGGGTGGGGTTGAGAGGGAAGGGGAAGGGGCTATGGAACCCCACCCGAGCATGTACAAAAATAACTTATACACAGCAACCCCCATGGGCAAGGACCATGCAGCTCTGTGCCCAGCCCCCAGGGCTGGGGGCCACATTACAAAAACAGCACTGTGGGCGCCGACCAGTGCAGGCCCCAGGTGCTGCTGGGAGTGGGGAGGGGCACGAGTCCGGGGGTGCCTATGAGGAGGCCTTGAGGCGGTTGGTGGCCGAGCGCGAGCTCAGCAGCTTGTCCACCATGGTGCGGGCGTAGCGCAGCCGGCTGGCCAGCTCCTTGCAGCAGCCGTACTCCTCGAGGAGGCTCAGGCGGTACGTGCGGAAGTCACGCTTCTCGTCGATGTAGGTCACAGCTGCCATCAGCGGGCACAAGATGAGTTTGGTATGGTCCTATAAGGGAAGAAGGGAGGGGACTGAAGATGCCAGCTGCCAGTGTGTGGTGGGGGAGTATAGGGGAGGAAGATGCCCCAGCTGCTGCAGGGGGAGTCGCCCCGCTCCCTTCCTGCTGTCTGCTGCCATGGACGGGAACCCACACCTCCCAGTCCCCACCGACTCTCCCCTGCCCCCTGGTTCACCTCCGGCTCACCTGGAAGAAGTTGATCTGCACACTGCCGTTGCTGAGGTGCAGGATGATGGCGCTGCGGGTGCGGAACCAGGTGCGCAGGTACGGTAGCCGGGCTAGCTCATCGCCCTCCCGTGGCGTGATGTTGGCACCCGCTTTCAACAGGTGTTCGCTCATGTAATTTCGGAAATACTTAAGGAGGGTGATCTGGTTGAAAAGCGAGGGGGGGATTCCAGAATTGGAGTCTGACCCCTGGCACGGCCCCCACTCCTGGCAACAGCAAGCCCCACGGGCCAGTCAGTACTCACCTTCTTCAACAAGGAGTTGGGATGGGAACTCACACTGAGGTAGGACTCAGTGCCGTCACGCTCTATGTACTGCAGGCTGTCCCCGTCGTTGTAGAGGATAAGGCGTGTTGAGTCATTGAAGAGAACCCCCACGCTGTTGTCACACAGCTGGTACCCTGCGGGTGGGTGGAGGGAGACGGGGGGAGTAAGAAGGGGGAGGCACTGGGATGGACACAGGAGAGTGTTGAGAGAAGAGAACCTGGGAGCGAAAAAAGGCAAGCCCGTAACAACTTCAAGGGTCACCTGCCTGCACCTGAACCACCCACCCTTTCTGGAAGAAACCTACCGAGGCCGTACTTGTCCGAATAGTCCACCCACTTGCTGACCCAGAAGATGGGGATGCAGGCGGGGTCCTCAGCCTCCTCTGAAACAGAAACAGACAACTTGTCAGGTCCAGCCTCTTCCCCTCTAGGCCACTCGTGTGGCCCACACCAGACCCTGCTGGGCACCCCACCTGGGCTCAGTCAAGCGACCTGGGACCCCAGACAAGAGCAAAGCAAGGCCTCTGCTGACAAGCTCAGACAAGCAGCAGCACAGACATTTAAGCAGAAAGTTACATCATGCTCCTTCATTCAATTGACCCGTTTATCGAAGGCCTACTGTGTGCCAGGCACCACTATAAGGTATAGAGAACAAGAGACAAAAATCCAGCCTTCAGGGAGCTTACACTGAAGTTGTGGGGACAAAGACTTACCAAAATCAGTATGGACAAGATAGGTAAGTTACTGCTATCATGGTAAGAGTCAGTGGCTGACATTATCTAGTTTCCAGTTTGGAGTGATTAAGAAAATTGTAAGAATACAGACAATTCCAAATACATCAAAATGTTTAGTGCATGCAACACATCTCTTATTTTACATACGCTAAGCAGAGGAGGGCTGCGGAGCTGTGCTGGGTGAGAAGTGTTATGGAGAACTATGGAGCAGGTGAGGGGGACGAGAAGTGCTAGCAGTGGGGGCAGCGAGATGCTCCTGGTGGTGACACTGGAGCAGACACCTGAGGGAGGCCAGAGTGTGGGCGGTGCAGAGGTCAGAGGTCAGGAGGAAGTGCATTCCAGGGGAGGGAGCAGTAGGGACAAAAGCCCTGAGGCTGGAGCACGTCTGGGTCTGTTGTTTCAAGGGTCTCAGAGGATGAATAGGACTTTACTCAGAAGGAGCAGCGTGTGCAAATGTATGCAGGTGGCACATGGAGGTGCTAGAGCAGAGAAGGAAGAGACGGATCAGAAAAGTAAGGCAGAAGCCGTGCCTGGGATGTCAGGCTGACTCATATGGATTTTGATTTACAGGAAATGGGGGAACCAAAGGCATTATGGAGTCAGGGCCTAGAAAAGTCACCAACACCCTGTTGGCTGAGACTTCCCTTGCCTTCTCCAGATGCCCCAGGCCAAGCTCCCCTGCCCAGGCCCCCGAAGTACCCACCTTGCCTCACCAGCCCTCTCTCCGAGGGCTTGGAAGCATTGACACTGTGTAGCTGCTGCAGCATGTCACCAAGGTGACAGTCGGCAGCTTCACCCGTCTCTCGAACCACTGGTTCCTCCTTCTCCCGGGGACGCTCAGGCAGGGGGTTCTCCATGCCTAGGAGGGTGACATAATCATTAGCAGGGCAGAAAAACGGGGTTGGGAGGGACACAGGACTCCCTGCCACAGCCGGCACTCTTCCCAGAGAAAAACTCTCTTAGCTGCCACTGCTTTGGGGAAACTGAGTCAGCGCCAGGTTATCCGAGCAGTAGCTGCCATGCTCATTTGACAGGTGCATGGTACTCACTGTGAGTCCACAGAGCTTCAGATGCTCAGGCCTCTGATCTGATGTCCTGGCCCTGCAGGACAACCTACCACTCAGGGAAAAAGCTTAAAGGCACCAGCAGCTCAGAGCTGCCCAGCTTCAAACAAAGAATGAACAGCGTCTTCAGCACCCAGGAAGATGGGAGGACTCAGTAATCACAGCTCGTCAACAGGACCAATTCAGTAGGCGTTTAAAATATGTCTGGCCAAATGCTGATAATTATTGACAATGGATGAATATGTATGGATTAATCATACAGTTCTTTCTACTTTGGGGTAAGTTTGAAAGTTCCCATAATAAGTTTTTTAAATGCTGTATGTTCAAAAATTAAAACCAAAAGAAAAAAAAGTAATCTTTAAAACAACAGTATTGCACAATAGCTCAAAGAATAAAGTAAATATCCATGAATCTATTACCAACATGCATAATCAAATAAATAAATGAGAGAAGGAACAACTCTTCCTTACAGAAGAATTCCAATTAGCAAATGCAGAAGAGTGAGGAAAAGAGAAAAACTACAATCAGAATACCACTGTAATAACTGGTACAGGCAAGATCCACCCATAGATGCTCAAATTAGCGGGCAACAGTTTGAGAAGAAATAAGACAATATCAAAGCAGCTCCTTACAAGATAGTTACTAGTAGGGGAGGGAAAAGCAATAACTCCGCAGGGGAGAAACCCCTCAAATGCCACCTTAAAAACTGATCAAGATTAACATCACCAATAAAAAGAAAAAACACAAGGACATTGCTACTTTGAGGCGGGAGTCTGCCAACCTCCTCATTTGCTGGCAAGTTAATAAACTCCTCTTTCCTTCTCCTTGAGAAAAAAGTGCCCACCATCACCACTTCCATTCAATATAGTTCTGGAAATCCTAACCTGAGCAATCAAGCAAGAGAAAGAAATAAAGGGTATCCAAAAAAAAAAAAACCAAACAAGAGACAACATGTACCCTGGTATGATGCACAGAGAAGGGCACATCACTTCTGTGCTATTCTTGTCAAACATGCAGACCCTCAAGGTAATCGTGAGGAAACACCAAATATAAATGCAAGGACATTCTAGATAATAAATTCCCAGTGCTCTTCAAATTGTCAAGGTCATGAAAGACAAAGACTGGGGCACTGGCATAGGTTAGAGGAGACTAAGGATACTTGACAACTAAAAATGCCATGTGGGGTCCTGAATGTGATCCTGGCACAGAAAAAGGGATATTAGTGGAAAAAACTGAGAGTCTAAGCCAAGTCTGGAGTTTGACAGGAATACTGATACTGTCCGAAGGTTAATGTCTTGGTTTCGATGGTTGTTCTGCGGTTATGTAAGATGCTGACTTTCAGGGCAGCTGGGTAAAGGTATAGGAACTCTGGTTTATTTATTTTTTGCAACTTTTCTGTATAACCCTAAAATTATTCCAAAATGAAGTTTTAAAAAAACCAAGTAATCCCTAAAAATTGAAAACTAAAATAAATGAACTTAAATTGTACATCAAAATGGTGATATATCCACACACAGAGAAAAAAAATATTTCAAGTAACTGTTTAAAAAACTATGTATTCTTAGTGAAATATATTCTAAGGACACGTGGAACTGCAAAAAAATAGAACATTTAATAACAGGAACTACTTTATATATGATGAAAAATTCAAGTATACTAATGTAAGGAAACAAGATTTTCAGTTTAAGACAAAAGAAATACAAGTATAAAAATCAAAGAAGTAAAAATCTATTAATACATCCAAATCAGGCACTTAAAAAAAATATATAGAGAGAGACTGATAAAGCAAATGTGGAAAACAATGTTAATTGATGAATCTGGGCGGGGGAGGGTACAGGAGATTTTCGTCTATTCCACCTTTTCCTAAGCTTGAAATAGTACCAAAATAAAATGCTTTAAAAAAAGTGAATCAGAAATATCACAAACTCAAGGTTTTATCCCCCCCCCCCCCCCACATAATTTCCTAATTCTGTCCTCTGAAGAGACCTAGAAGCAATGGCCACCTAAGCAGTGGCATTATAAGAAAATGTCTGTCTTTTTTAAGAGATGCACTCTAAAGCTTATAGGGCTAAAATCGCAAGATTTCTGGGGCTAACTTTTAATACTTCAAAGAAACAAAACATGATAAATGAAGCAAATATGACAAAAATCTTGATAATTACTGAATCTGGTAGGAACAAGGGGGTCATCTATTGCATTATACTCTATGTGTATATTTGAAAATTTTCTTATTTTTTTCAATGAAACATGTAAGAGTAATAATAGGAATTTTTAAAAGTGATTAAAAAGAACTTTTCACACTTGGCATTCAGTCCATTTTCTTCTTCTTGGGCCCAGTGGGTTTATCCAGCCATGCTAAAGTCTGCCTTTCCTGACAGGGCTGAGGGGCAGAAGGGCAAGGGGACCATGGATTTAAGGACAGAGGCCTTAGGGCTACACCTGAGCTCTGGGAGCCAGGGAGGAAGCTGCACACACACCTAAAGCCTGGGCTTTCTCTGGGCTCTGCTGTCTTGCCCAGACCCTTATTTTACCTTTATTGAGGACTGTGAGGGGTTTCCGGTTGCTGGGGTCCAGGGTGCTGGGAGCGATTGAAAACCTCGGTGGAATGGTGAGGCAGGTGATGGGGAGCCGGGCAGGGATGTAGCCGGAAGTAAAGAACTCGTCGTTGAGCAGCTCATTAATGGTTGGGCGGGCAGTGGGATCTGTCTGAAGCATCTTCTGGATGAGGGAGGCGGCCACAGGGTTGACGTGCTGCGGCAGAGAGGAGAGCCATAAGCAGGACATGAGGAGGACCCTGAGGACAGCACTGCCACAAAGGAACTGGAGGCCCCAAGTGGACACGCAGGCCCCTCGTCTCAAATATGCCACAGGTTCAGTGGTTCAGAACTTGGTTCAATGCCAAGTTCTTCATTATTGCCTTTACTGAGTGCCATGGAGAAGAGTCAGTGGGCTGCGGCCTAGCACGAGTCAGATGCACGGTGACAGCCCAGCATCAACTCTGCCCTTACAAGGTGCCAGAAAAGCATTCTAAGCACTTCCTGTGTTTAACTCATTTAACTCATTAAAACATCTAAGGGCAGGGATCTCTATTATCATCCCTTTTTTTTGCAGATGAGGAAACTGAGGCACAGGGAGGATGAATGCCTTGTCTAGTTGGCTTGAGCCATTCCATGCTGTCTCTCTGACAGTGAACTAACCCTCTGTGACAGAATTACTATGTCTGTCCTTATGGGTGACAAGGCCTCTTGGCTTTACACAGGACACTAAACTGGCAAGTGGCCCTGTGCTAGCTTCTGCAGGAACCAGCTATTCCTTGAAATGCATTTACGCCAGTAGTTGTGAAAATGCGCACCACTTTGCCGTCGGCAAGCCCTTGGGTTCACAGTGGTTCACAATCTGTGTACTATACGCAAGGCACTCTGTGGGGCGCTCTGAGGCAGTAACTCCATTTTATAGACGGGAAACTGGTTCAGAAGACTCAGGCCATTCGTCCAACGTGCTGTGGCTGCTATGCTAATCGGCAGAGTCCATTTGAATTAAAACAGTCCATTTCCAAAGCTGAAGCACTTCTGCCTGCCTCCTACTCGCTCCTCTGCCCTTTGATTTTTACTTTTTACAATTTTGGGGGTTACCTACCCAATCTCTCAGAATCTGCAAACTCTCTCCCCCTAGAAAAAATGCTATGTGCACATACATGTCAAGTTCTTTTTGCAATTTCAGACATAGACCCCCTAAAGTTCTGTGGCTACCCCAGGGGTGGGACTGATCTATCTCTGTCCCCAAGATACAGCTGGGCTCAGTAAATAGCTTTTGGGGGAAAAAAATAAAACTTAAAGTGCTGTAAGTCACCTTGGGAATACTGTATTCATTCTTCTTGATCCGGAGGTAGGTCTCTTTTAGGCAAGAGGTCTCAAAAGGTGGTTTGCCCACTAACAAGGTATACCTGTAAGCACAAGGTGGTAATTGGCTCAAGGCTCCCAGACAAAACCCAGACACAGGAGGAATCATGTCAGGGCCAGAACAAAGGCCAGCCGTCCATGGACATGCACTCTGGGGCCCCTGAAGACAATCCCCAAGTCCACTTAGCAGCCCCAGGAGCCACGACACTAGCTGGGATGAGTCCTCAGTAGAGTACAAGTGGCAAGACCAGGACTCTTACGGGCTGGTGGTTTTCAGCTACAGCTGGCAGTAATCTAGGATTCTGTGCCTCAGAGGCTGCAGGCCATAAAACCAGGTCAAAGTGGGTGGGCTTCCTGCTCCTATAGAAGCAGCTCCACGTTTAGCAGTTCTGTACTTAAGGCTTAAAGTTTCATTTGAAAAAAGCTCCATTACAAAGAAGTATGAAAGCCATTGGTACAACTCATTTCTAACTCTCCAGTACCATGCCAAAAACAACAACAAAAAGATAACATCTGAAAGGGCCCAAGCCTCTGCTTGCCACCAACCCCCTCTGATAGTCTCAATCCAGACAGTCCATAGGCACCTCATCCTGCCAACCGTAACTCCTGACCTAATTCCTCCCACCCAGTGTGGATTAGTGTCTCTAAAACTTTATTGTACATGGGAATCACCCAGAGATCTTGTTAAAATCCAGACTGTAATCCAGTAAGTAGTCTGGGTCCTGAGATTCTGCACTTCTAACAGGTTCCCAGGTGATGCTGCTGCTGGTCTGTGGACCACTCTCGCAGGGGGCTAAAGTAAGGTTGCAGAGCCCTGCCCTCCCCCTCTCTGGGCCCATAGCCCAGGCTGCAGGAATCTGACAGGATATACCAGAGTGACAAGGAAAGATACGGAACTTAGGCTCTGTTTAGGGGCAACTTGTCCTCTGGAGCAGCCTTTCCACAAGGCAGAAGGGTCAGCCAGGTAAGATGCCCCAAAGGGCCCTCCCGAGGCCGAGCAGGTCCTAAGACATCTCCCAACTTACATGATGCACCCAATGGACCACACATCCACCTCGAAACTGTGCCCTTTCTTGCTCAGCACCTCAGGAGCTATGTAATTAGGAGTCCCACACAGGGTCTTCTTCCGCTCCCCATCATATTCGACTTTGGTTGCCAGTCCAAAATCCCCTGGGACAGAGGGAGAACAGTGGGTACTCAGATGCCAGTCTCTGCCATCTGTCAATGCAGACAGCTGGTTCAGGTCTGAACATCAAGAACCAGGGTCATTTGATCCCACAAGCCTCTGCTCCTGGTATGCAGACCAGCTTGCCCAGGAATCCTCCCACCACACTGCCCCCAGGGAGGTACATCCAGTGACCCTTCTCACCCCTCCCCTTAGAAAGGAGGGAGGGGAATGCTTCTTAAAGGGAATTGACAGGGATAGCAAAACTCAAATGTCTTCAAGGATCAAGCAAGTAACCTCCGAGACTGCTACTTGGCAGCTCTGTGAAAAAGTAATAGAGAAGGGTGGAGACTGTGGCAAACCAGAGGGAGTCTAATGGGGTCAGTTGCTTTTCAGCCCAGCAAAGAGCTGCCCTAAGGAAATGCTGTCTTTATTACTGGAGATTCCAAATGTTTAAAAGGAGCTCCAAATCCAAATTTGTATGTCAAGCCTCCCAATTCAAAAAATGGAAACAAATTCAAATTCTTTTTTTAAAAAATACTGCAGTTGGGGCACAAAAATAATGCATCTGCAGGCAAGATACTGGCTTGTGGGCTCTTTGTTTTATATTTCTGGACTAAAGAGAATTCTAGAAGTAATCAACAGCCCAGACTTCCTACCATTCTTTTCCTTCCTCCTTGTCTCCTTCCTATTTCCTTTTCCCCAGCCTCCTCCAAATTCCTACCTCTCATAGTGGGGTCAAGGACCCCTGCAGGCCCAGCACCTCACCTATTTTCACCTCCAGGTCCTCATTCAGGAAGAGGTTGCCCAGCTTGAGGTCCCGATGAATAACTCGGTTTCGGTGCAGGTACTGGCAGCCAAGCACGATTTGCCTCAGGTAGTATCGGGCCTCAGGCTCGGTCAGGGCTTTCCTCCTCTTGTGCAGCTCCAGGAGAGACTGGGGGGTTGGAGAGGAGAGAGCATGACGAATGGGGAGGCAGTATTGAAGCCCAAGGGGGAAGAGTTGCTAGGTAAAGGCCGCCCAGGACTGGACCCCGGAAGCCCAGGGGATGAAGACCAGGTTGTGGCAGGTTTCTCAGAACTCCTTCCCCGTCCACCCCCTCCCCCTTCATTTTCCAGGACAGCTGGGATCTGGATCCTGCCGTAACATTGGCCACAGCCACTTACAGTACTCCCTCTCCTACTAGTCTCCTCCTTACCTGGGCTCCCTCTCCTGGCCCCACTCCGGAAGCTCGGAGTCCCCAGTATCCCCTCCCAGGGCCTCCTCCCAGCTGCAGATCCTTTTCCAGACTCCTCTTTCCTCCGGAAGCTCTGAAGTCTGGCTCCAACCACCCCCTGCCTGACCCAGCCCCACTCCAGAAGCTCGGGGTCCACCCCTATTCTGGGACTTCTCTCTCCTAGCACTCCGGGGCTCTAGTCTCCATTGCTAGCACCCCGGACCAACATCTCGCGTCTGGGAGCCAACTTCCCTAAGCAGCAACGTGACTCAGACTCCACTTAACTGGAACCCCCTCCCCTAGCAGCTCCAAGTGCCAAGCAACCCTTACTAGAGAGCTTTTCCATACCTAGCTGGTGGTTCCCAGCACCCTCCTCTAGCAGCTCAAATTCCCGGGCACTCCTTTCCCAAGCAGTCCTTCCCAGCAGCTCTGGCCCTAACCCCGGCCCCCAGACAGCTCCAGTCCTCCAGGAGCGACACTCACCCGCCGGCGGCAGAGCTCCAAGACCACGAACACAAAGTCGTTGTCCTCGAAAAAGCCATGGAAGCCTACGACGTGCTGGTGGGCAAGGCTGCGGTGAATGGAAATCTCCATGGACATCTTTTCCTTCTGATGCGGCTTGAGCAGCAGAGACTTTGGCACGATCTTGCCTGCGAACACCTCCTTGGTGTCAGCGTCCGAGATCTCGAAGCACTTGGCGAAGCCGCCCTTGCCCAAAAAGCGCCCCCGCACATAGCGCCGCCGGCTGCGTGGGTCCACTAGGACCTCCGGGATCTCTTTCGCCGGTGGAGCGGCCGCCGGAGCTCCAGGAGCCGCAACTCCGGGGACCCCAGCTTTGCCTGGGTCGGTCTGTGCCCGTGCTAGCTTCCCTGCAGTCGCCGCTGCACTCATGCTCGGGGAGTTGCTCAGCTGCCTTAGCAGAGTAGGGGCAGAGGCGCCGCACAGCTCCTCTCCTCCCCGAATTCAAACGCGGCTCTGGGAACGTTACAAAAGCCTGCGCGCCACTGATTGGCCGCGGGGATTTAAAATCCAAACCCGCCCGCCGCGCGGCACCATGGGAGCGCTCTACACCGCAGCCGCCTTTAAACCCGGACCCAGCCGGGGAAAAAACTTGATTGACAGGGGCGTGCAGACTGCAGGCACGTGGGATGTCCTGGGAAACCACATGGCCACACCCAGCCCCAGGAGAGGGGGAATTCGTTCAGGACTTTTCCCTTTGTCGGCCAGCCGGGAAGCTCCTTGCAGTTCACATGCACCTCCTCCAGGAAGCTTTCCCTAACACCTTCATCTACCCCCACCCCACCTTCTTGAATAGAAACTCTAAGAGCAGAGACCTGGCAGCGCCAAGAGGCAGCTTAGGATAACCTTAGCACTTGCCACCGATGCCATCAGCTCCCTGCCAAGCCACCCCAAATAAACTAAAATCTAAGTAAAAACAGCATGCTTGCCAGACAAAATGCACCTTCTAGGCAAGTCCCCATTCCTTCTTCAAATAACTGCTGCTCCCGAGCCCTCTGTATCATAGGGCAAAGCTGCTTCAAGTATAGTCCAGGGCCCCACAGTATCACCATCACCTGGGAGCTTGTTAGAAAGGCAAAGGCAAGTGTTCAGGCCCTACCCCAGAACTCCGTCAGAATCTGCCTTTCAACAAGCCCACTCAGGTGATTCCCATACACGCTGAAGCTTGAGAAACAGTGTACCAGAGTCCCCACCGATGCAACAAAGCTGCCCGGCCTGCTGCTGTATTGTATTTCCCAGTGCCTAAAATAGTGGACACTCAAGTTTTTAGTCAGTGGGAGAGACAGTTGGAAGAATGCCTCACAAACTGGCAGGTCATGGCCAAATGTGTCCTGCAGGGGTGTTTTGTTTGGCCTCCTACTTTTTAAAATTGGAACTCATTTATAGGATTTAAAAAGAGAGCTCACATAAAATTCAGGTCTGTGGCTTGTCCTGAAAAAAAAATTAGAAGCTCTAGCAACTCTCTCAGTTTGCCACAGTTCCTCACTACCCTTCCTTGCCGTTGCCTGTCTTCTGTAAGTACTTGAGTGGCAACCTTGGAACGGCAAAATATCCAAGTTACAAGCTTTTTCGCTGTCCCCGCTTTGCACCCTGTGAGGCCCATGATGGAGCCCAGCAAAAATCAGCCATATCGTAAGCATCCTTTACCTGCCTCCCAATTAACCGGACTGACAATGATGTCAGTGATGCTGTCTTTTCCACCCATGTCCCAAGCTCCCAGCACAATGCTTGGTAAAAAGGGAAAGTACTAAAATGTTTGCTGAGTGAAAGGAAGATTTTTAAAAATTAAGTTATTATTTTGTATCCTTATGGTGTAAATTCTTCTATTTTAACTTTTTGTTGAAATTTCATATATTTACAGAAAAATGTACATATAATTGTACAGCTCAGTGAATTTTCACAAATGGACACACTCATTATAAACTGCACCCAGACTGAGAAAGAGAACACTACCAACACCCCACAAGTCTCCCTTGTGCCGTCTTGGGGGTGCCCAACACCACCTCCCAGCCTGAAGATTCACTGAGAGATTCACAGACTTGGCACAGTCACACGAATGGCTATGCTTTATTACAGTGCAAGGCTATGCAGCAAAATCAGCAAAGAGAACAGGCACATGGGCCAAACCAGAGAAAACCAGGTGCAAGCCTCCCAGAGTCCTCTCCCAGTGGAGTCACACAGGACACACTTAATTCCTCCAGCAATGAGTTGTGATAGCCCATGTGAAATGTTGTGTACCAGGGAAGCTCACTGGAGACCGAGTGTCCAAGGTTTTTATTGGCACTGGCCATATCATCATCCTCTAACACATAACAAAATCCCAGACTCCCAGAAGGAAAGCAGGTGTTCAGCATAAACCACACTGTTTGTACAAACAGTTTAGGCCTAGTGAGCCACCATTATCGTTTAGCAAATGGTGAGAACCCTCCTGAAATCCAAGCTCCTAGATGCCAGCCAAGGGCCAATCTTGCAAACAGGCCTTTCTAAGGAGAGCAGTCACAGGCCTGCTTTTTTATCTCTTCTGTACAGTCCACCTCCTTGCTGAGCTTTCTTTACAGCAAAATTGTCTTCAGTAAGACCCCATGCAAAAAGGTGAGACAAACCTGCAGTATGGACCTCAGTTCTGCCTGTGAGGGGTCTTGGATTAAGCCGGTTAAAATAAATCCCATTAACTATAAAAGACTATCTTAGAAAACCAGGTGGCTTTCTCCTTAAGTTCCTGTATGGACCTTTTTTATCTGACCCTGTGGTATCAATTCAGGGACAGCACAACTCTGGCTAATACGCTCAATGCTTTCCAGGGCTGAGGCAGTGTCATGATAGTTAAGGTCACGTGCAAAAGCATAGTCCAGGGGCACAGGTGGTACCCCTGCAAAAAGAATTTGCAATGTTAGGGCACCCCCAGGAGGACATACATTAGTCAGGCAGTATAGGGTAACGGGCTCCCAGCGTGGCCTTCAACCATGAGGCCTCCCGCTCTGGTGTTTCAGTCCCATCTGAAAACTCCCTGGAGCCCTTGGCTTCTGAGGGACTGCCTGAAGGCAGTGAGTTCCTAACAGTTTTGCTTGTTCATGATACAAATTTATCCATCTCACAAGTGTGGATGACATTTGAAGGTGTTCTTCCTGAAAAGTGCTGGAGCCGGAGCCCCCTCTGTTGTCTGTCTGAACTCAGAGAACTCACAGCATGTGGAAAGGCAGCGCTGAGAACTCTCCTTCAGGAAGAGGAAGCTTCCAGGAATGTTGTGAAGAACAAAGATCAAGCCTCCCGAGATGCCAGGTTTTAATTTTTCTCCAGTGTTACAAAATCAGTGTGCCCTGTTCTGCAATCCTAACTTTATATTTTTTCAATTATCTCTTACTCTTAGCCAGGCCTTTCGTCTGGAAGAGTTGTGTGCAAGAGGCACAAAAGCATGTTTACAGATAAACATTTTCATACAACTGTAAGCAGAAAGATACATTCAGGGATTGGTAACTATATGTTGTGAGCTGAATTGTGAATCCTCCAAATTCCTATGTTGAAGCCCACACCAACAGTACCTCAGAATGTGACAGTATTTGGAGACAGGCCTTTTTATAGAGGTGATTAAGGTAAAATGAGATTTTTTTTGGGGGGGTGGCTAATCCAATACGACTGGCATTCTTATAAAAAGAAGAGATTAGGACACAGATACAGACAGAGGGACCAGGCAAGGACACAGCCAGAAGGCAGCCATCTACAAGCCAAGGAGAGAGACCTCAGGAGAAACTAAACTTGCCGACACCTTGCTTTTGAGCTTCTATCCTCCAGAACTGTAAGAAAATAAATGTCCATTATTGTTTAAGCCATGCAATTTGTGGTATTTTGTTCCAGGAGCTTTAGCAAACTAATAAGGGGTGAAGTTCTGAATTTTCAAAAATTTCAAAATGGGTTTATATAACTTTCTACCCCCCCCCTTTTTTTTTTTTTTGAGAGAGAGAGTCTCGCTCTGTTGCCTGGGCTGGAGTGCCGTGGCGTCAGCCTGGCTCACAGCACCCTCAAAGTTCTGAGCTTAAGCGATCCTTCTGCCTCAGCCTCCTGAGTAGCTGGGACTACAGGCATGTGCCACCATGCCCGGCTAATTTTTCTATATACATATTTTTAGCTGTCCATATAATTTCTTTCTATGTTTAGTAGAGACGGGGGTCTCGCTCTTGCTCAGGCTGGTCTCAAACTCCTGACCTCGAGCGATCCTCCCGCCTCGGCCTCCCAGAGTGCTAGGATTATAGGCGTGAGCCACTGCGCCCAGCCTGTCTACCCCTTTTGTCCTCAGTAAGCAGCCTAGAAAAATCTGTTTTTGGGGACAGCTACATTTTAATCATCAACCTACCTTATTAAGGTGTGTGTACGGGGGAAAAAGTGAAGGAAGTAGAGTTAGGCTTTCAGTCCCACTGTTGCAAGCTGCAACTAATGCAGAAAGCTGAACAAAGAGTCAACAGCAGTGAAGCAAGGCCCAGAGAAGGTCCAGAGTCAACTCTGTTAAAAATAGGAGGAGGGCGGCCGGGCACGGTGGCTCATGCCTGTAATCCTAGCACTCTGGGAGGCCAAGGTGGAAGGATTGCTTGAGCTCAGAAGTTCGAGACCAGCCTGAGCAAGAGTGAGACCCCACCTCTACTAAAAATAGAAAAATTAGCCGTGTGCTGTGGTATGCACCTGTAATCCCAGCTACTCAGGAGGCTGAGGCAGGAGGATCGCTTCAGCCCAGTAGTTTGAGGTTGCAATGAGCTACGATGAAGCCACTGCACTCTACGCCACCCCCCCCCCCAAAAATAGGAGTAGGGGTCACAGTCCCTGTGATGTGCCCTTCTTCAACTTGTAGCTTTTGGCAAGGATCACAAGGCAATGAGCCTCAGCATTAGGGGCAAAGAGCTATCAGCAGCTTGATTTTAGATGGTCCCATTAGAGAACAAACCCTTTCCTGTGGGCATTTGTATGTGACTCAGATGGTCCAGCCAGGTTCTAGGATGTTTTCATGGTTTAGAGCTCCACAGAGGGAGTCCTAAATCTCCAACAGCCCAAGAGTCTGAGTCCTGTTCACTGAGCCTGTGTCTGCTTGCGGTGCAGCACAGTTCACGCCGAGGCTGAAATAGGCAGACAGTAGCAGGTTTCAGCTTGGAGTCAGGTTCAGGTAATCCGGATCTGAGAATTCAGGATTCCAAGCAAGCCAGTTGCTTTTCTTCAGTGACAGTAAAAGCACACTGCAGTGCTAGACAGCTGTGGTCCAAGTTTAAGTGACATACAGGGCTTCCTTTTTATCGTGTCAGTTTTAGAGTACAAACTGACCCACTCAGAAATACGCACATCAGACTAGAAAATCATCAGCCTCTAAGGGTCAGATGTTTGATTTCAACAAGGATTCATTAGCAACTTAACTGCATTTTCAAATTCCAAATATGTAGTTTTATCTAGAGAGTTCCTCTCTTTTCATGTTGTCTCTCTCTTTCCAGAGGCTCCAGTAGGCACAAATCATAGCAAAAACCGTCAGTTACAGAGACTCGTTCTGGTTGCAATACCCAAAGAATTTAAATTCCAACCCACCCGCTGGTGGCAAAAAGCAAGCAAGCTGTATCCCACTAACACCTTTCTCATTTTATTTTTGTGTAGCTTTCTTTGATTGGGATAATCCCTCTAGCATTTATGAAATCACAAACATAGCATTTTAAATCACTTTTGTCATATATCAAGATGTAATAGACATAAAATGCAAAGCCATTTCAAAAAAGATTTCCCTTTTCCCCCCACAAACTTACTCAAACCTCTACAGTAAATCCAGCATTTACAGGGTTACCATTACAAGCCTACAATATTTCTTCTGCATAGGCCTCCTTCCAGGAACAACCCCCCTAAGGGTATCCATATCATCAGGTATGGTTTTTAAGCAATGGAATCAACCAATACAAACAAGTTAGAATAGGACCAGGGCCCTACCTTCCTGTTCCTAAAGGGCAGCAAACACATGTTCCACAAAGAGTACAACCCCATTGCTAGGGGGCTTCAGAAGTGTTTCACTGATCATGGACTTACGGGAACTGGGCCAAGCCGGTAAGACATTTTGCTGACACCTGGTTCTTTCAGAAGCAAGCTTTTGGACACATTGTCTCAACACTGCCAGTACCATTTCAGGGGCCTTGCAGCTCCAGGGAAGCTACCCCCAGATCAGCCAGCTGGATCTGACTACCCATAGTGACCATCTTTGTTTGTTAAATGCCACTTTGTACTGAAGAATGGCTGAGGCCAGCCAGAGCATGGCTGGGGAACACCTTCTGGGCTCTCACTGGCCAGAACAGGATACCGAGAAAGGCCTCCCTAGCCACCAAGACCCCTTCTGTATAGCGAAGAAACTTCCAAGGATGTGTTAAATAGGAGCAATGTTTATCAGATTAATTTCAAGTCTGCCATCACCGAGATGGGTCAGTGACTAAGAGAAGAACTGTGGCCTCAAGTCCTGAGTGAATTTGTTCATACAGAAGTGACTAATTCAGAGGCCACCACCAACCCCAAACAACCATAAGGGCTCTGTGCAGCCATGCAAAATAAAATCAGTCAACTAGGAGGCTCACAAATCAATCATTCAACCTGTTCCCTGAACCAGGGATCCTGCAACATGAGGCTTATCTGAAGCTGGAGTGGGGTCTGGGGTCTGGGGGGTTGCGAGGAGAGGGCTCATATCCAGGCAACTGCTCCATTAAGTATGTGCTGAATAACCCACATGCATATACCTGACTCCTCAGGAGCTCACAACTAGTGGGGGCTCAGACAAGAAGACAGATATATAAGTAGAACTCTACCTAGAGCCCCTCCCATACGGTGCTTTGGGGACCATCGGGAAGCAATTCCAGACAGAAGACTATCCACACCCCACTTTGGCTAAGCAACATCCTCCCTCTGCTCCCTAATCTAGGCCCAGGCTCCCCTTCAGGAGTACCCTCAGAAGATACCTCCCAAGACCAAGAGTACTGAGAGACTGAGGGTCGGCAGGGAGAGGGAGGAAAGTTAAGACCCTGGGGAAAGGGAAAGGCCTAAACTGGACACCTAATCATTTTTCCCACCCAGTACTCATTCTTCCCCTCTTCTGGAAATATCACCCCCACAACCACTAGGTACCAGTCCAGGTAGGCACGTGCCAGGCCTAGCCACTCAGTGTAGTCCACCTTCTTGGCCACACTGATGACTTGAGGCTAGATACCTTCCTGGTCTAGACCAAAGAGAACCAAATCCAGGGGTTTTGTCAGCAAAGTGGGGAGCTCTTTCTACCAATAACTGAAGGTGTGGGGTCACTCTGTGAAGCCTGAGAATAAAGCCAACTCAAAGGAAAGCAGAACTGAGTGCCACAGAGAGACAGGTCTCTGATAACACTGTTTTGAGTCCTGGTAAATCCCATTGAGCCCTGGCCTTTTCAGCTACGTGAGCCAGTAAATTCCCCCTCTGCCCTAAGCCAACTGGAGAAAGTCTCAACCAGAGTCTTTCCCTCTGCCCACTCTTTTGGGAGTATTCCGGGGGCAAACAGACTTTTTTCTCTAGGATTAAAAAAGTAATTGTCTGGTGACAGACTGTCCCTGGGGTGAGGGCCACCATGGAGACAGAGTCCAGCTGGCCTTTCCTAGGATACGCACTCCTGACTGTCAACACACTTTCAAACGATATCAGCACATAATTATAGACTCGTTCACTGTTTCTAGTAGCTATTGTCTTTGTCTTTCCAGCACCTTGTTTTGATAATGGGCTCTGCTGTTCCCTGCCATGGGGGGATACAGCAAAGGCCATGATGCAGATTGGGTTAATCATATGGCTGAACATCCTTGGCCACAGTGACTGATCCAAGAAGGTGTGGAAAGGTCACGACACTGAGAACCTTCTCTGGGGTTTTCCAAATTAGAACTGGAAGGGAAAAAAACCTTTCAGTCAGGGTCACCAAGTGGGGAGAATACAAGTCTGGAGCTGTGAGCTGTCATGTCCCCAAATGCACGGAGAAGGCCCACGTGCAGCAGGAAGAAAGGAGGCCAACACAGAGGCCTGATCAGGCTGGCTTGCTTCTCCCAAGGTTCCTTTTCACTACTGGAACCTCCTTCCTCAGAGACTTGGCTGCCCAAACAGAGACTAAATTTACAGCCTCTGTTGTCACTAAATGTGGCCACATAACAAGACAGTAGGCACCTGGGTGCCTGATGACATCGTGGAGCCCAGCCACCTGACTTACCTGCCCTGGACCACCTACCTATCTCTGTACTATCAGGGGTGAGAGAAATAAATGTCTATCTTGTCTGAGCCATTGTATTTTGGTGGTCTCTCTGCTATAGAAGCCCAGTCTTTACTACTGGGAAGGTGAAAAATATATAAAAGACAAAAAGCTCTGATGGGGTTTAATCTTAGGACATAGTTCCTGCAATGACAGTAAGTTGTTACTTACAGAGTACTAAGTGCCAAGAACTGTCACTGTTTACATAGTATCTCAGCTAATCCACACCAACTCTCTGAGGTTATTCCCGTTGTACAGTTTAGGATACCAGGGCACAGAGAGATTAAGTAACTTACCCAAGGTTCACATTCTATTGCTGCTCAAGATAGTCTTTTCCATCATGTGTTGTATAAACCAATAAATCCCCTTTTTTGCCTAAACTGGTTCAAGCCGGATTTCTGTCACTTGCAACAAAGAGTTCTTAACTAGATTCTTATCTCATCTAGAAACCTGTTCCCATTTAACTGGTCAGACCACAACTGTAGCTGCAAGACAATATGGCACATTGCGGGGAGACATCTTCTCAGAGGGGACATTAGGCTTCCTGCCTATGGCAGACATTTTTGGATGGTTCGCCCAATACCCACTCCCAACCCCCTTTATCCTTGCCTGGCTGAGAAGGCAAAATACTCACTTTCTTAGCTTCCTGTTCAGCAAGGGCTGGCAATTTTGGGCAATAAATGGTATCATAACATGGAAAATTCCAGCTTAGTGGTTAAAAGTATGGGGTCTAGAGCCATAATGACTGGATTCACTGTCACTTTAAGCTGTATAAATTTGGCAATTTACTTAATCACTATTCCTTGGGAATAATAATTATATCTACTTCATAGTTAATGATAAGAATTAAAGGAATTAATAAATATATACAACTCAGAAGAGTACCTGGTTCAGGGTAAACACTCTATAAGTATTTGCAATTGCTATTTTTTATCAACCATAATTGCCAAGAAGGAACAATCTTTAAGATATATTAAGGAAAAGAAACAAGGCATAGAAGAGCACATACAGAGTGCTCCCATTGTATGAATAAAAAGAAGCTGGAGTACACATCTATATCTGCTCGTGCATGCACAGACTATTTCCTAGAGGGTAGAGCAAAAACTGTTCAGAGAGGTAGGCTCTGGGAAGTAGAACGTGGGACTGGGATTCTGGATTGGGAAGATCAAACTTCATTATATCTCCTTCTCTTACTAACTGCATTGGCTTTTTGCAATCATATGCTTGAATTACTTAAAAATTTTTAAATTATGTTTGTTTTAAAAGGCTCAAAGAAAATAAACCCACTTTCTCTTAACTTCAATTGTTCATCAGCAAAATGGAGAGTCAGTTGCATAAAGTGACAAGCCAACACAGGCTGGATGGTAATGGTAGATATGCTCTGGAAGGTTTCCAAGAGGTTAGCCTAGAGAGCATCTAAACTCTGCCAACTCCAAGATTCACCTTTTTGGTGGCACAAAAGAGGAAAGGACCTGGGGGAGATGCCAGGACATGACAAAAAAAAAAAAAATTTACAGCCATTGTAGACTGCTGGTATAAGACAGAACACACAGCACGTGTGCTCCAAGGGCAAGCTTGTCTCATCTTCTCAGGGCAGAGCTGAAGAGCAAAGGCTGTGGGTCCAGATAGGCACGGTGTGACTCCTGGACCAGTCACTTCTTCACTCTATAGGTTGGACCACATTATCTAATGTCTTAGAGTTTTTTTCTCATCTGTGAAGTGGAAGCAACACCCACCTGACTGAGTTGGTATAGGCAATAAGCAGGTTAGTGAAGGTAAAGCCCATGGCACTGCACTTGGCATGTAACAAAGTGCCTGAGAAATGGCAGCAGTTGTCACTGGAGGTGGAGAATGACGACCTTCAAATGACTTGTCCCATGTGTCAATCTTTTAATGTACAAACATAAAAAAGTGACAAACCAGAAATGAATTTTAAATTGAACTAGTGGAAATGATTACATATAGCTGTTTTTGCAAATTCCACAACTGGGTATTAAGTCAAGATAGCTCCTGCTAGATTCTAGCCTTCAAAGCTGAACAGTTCTGCCCTATTCACTTACAGCAGATTAGATCATTAAGCAAGGCCAACCTTCCCAGCCCTTCACTTCTTAATCTTCCTTTGAAACCATAGGTCAGAGCAGAACCAGGAAGGGTTATGCTATTAGCCAGAGGAGATGGTAAGAATGGCTTTGGCAATGTCATTTACTTCTTGGGAGTCTGTGCCCACAAGATGATTTTAAAAGCTCTTCATGAATATGTGTGATTGGACTCAAAGTACAGACATTTTGGTCTGAACTGTGGGGTTTATGGCAAATACAGGATGGGTTGAATGGTTCTAAGCCAGGGAGCAAGTGTTTACAAATGCTGTGTCTTCAATGAAATCCACAGGGGAGACTCAAATCTGCAACCTTGCAAAAGTAAAATCTGGGGTGTTAGGTCCCCCTTTTTAGTGAAAGCCAAAGGCCTAGACCAGAATGCTAGAAAGTCTTTTATTAACCACCTGGGATGGCTAAGGTCATTTTGGGAAGAAGAGAAACACTAACCACCTCTCTCTTCAATTTTTAATAGCCAATAGGAATCTGGGCTCTGAAAAGTCACAAGCACTTTTTCCCCCAGGACTATGAGCAATTGTAACAATTGGCCAAATGTGTTAGCAGCAGGAAAGCTGAGCATCATCTGTGTGAATGGGGCTCAGTGTGGGTAGTGTACGGCTGTGAGCAGCACAGCAGCTACATGACCTCCAGGCTGGGAGAGCGCTACTGCTGCTCTGCAGGCCTGTTTCAGGCAGGATCCAATCACCTATAGGACCAATGGTCGGAGTGCTGGAACAGATGACTCTGTGTTCCACAGATAACAGTATGAAGTGACTGTTAATAGATAAGGTATAAGCACAGCAGTTGAAGACAACTCCTCCAGCTGTTCTGTTATTAAATTCTTAAGAGCTTAGAGCCTTAAAGGATTGAGAAATTCTAAAGAATGTTTTTAAAAGAAGGAGGGTGGAGGTGTCAAAGACACAAGAGTTCTTTGTAGATGCTGACTGGCTCACTTTGTCCCCAGGTTCATCTTAGAGCTCAAGCAAATCCAAGACATAAGACAGAGATACTAGACTTGTGTCAGGGGCAAAAACTTCTGGTAGTAGCTCTTGGTGACGTCAATCATCAGCTCCTGAGTACACTCCGGGAGCTCTCCTGAGAAGAGTCCTGGGGAAAGAAAGACCTGGTTCTAAGGAGCTTGAATAAGTTAAAAGAGATTAAGGTATTTCTCTGGCAATATCCTTCTTATCTCAGATCAGATGCATGTCTGACAATCACTTAAAACAATTGCTGGGGCTGTTCTGGCCCAGCACTTGCTAATAACAGCTAAACCTTCACAGTGGGAAATTAAAGAAAATTTCCTCCCCCTCCTCTACAAAAGCAGAGATGTGTGACACAGCAGAATGGCCAACTGCCTCCCCAAAGAATATGAGTGATGATTTTGTACACCTTTGAAACTCATGTTCAATGATCTAAGTGATGAGAAATGGTAGAAAAACAATTAAACCACCAGCAGAAGGTATCATATACTGGTGAGATACAAATCTCTCCTTTCGTATCATCTTCCATCTGTGAATTTGTGATATGCCCCTGTACATGCTACATGATTTCAACCGTGTAAAACAATATGGAGAAGAAGATACTGTCTTGGGGTGGAGGTGAGGAAATGTGAAGTTTTCTTCTTCCATCTGCTTGTCAGAGTTTTTTCCAAGTTTTCTGACATGAGCATGTATCATTTTTGTTTCCTCACATGTTTTGTAACTTGGAACTCTGCGCTTCTGAAGGGCTTTACCTGTGGGCGTTCTATCAGCCTAGGTCAAGAGGTAATATATTTGCTCCTCTCAGGTGTCCCAGAGGTATCATTGTTCTTAGACCACGGTTTATGCCAACTTTTCAGTTTGGGGATTCCTGGGCCATGTAGGAAGTATAAATTAAACCCCTAACCAACATGAGGGTAAGCCTATAGTTAAAATTCTCAAGACAGACTTTTCCTTTTTCCACCCAGAGCCCAGGCCAAGAGAAAAATGCTTCTTTGTATTGTCCCTGTGCTGGTGGCAGATTTGTTCTACATCAACCTTTTCTTGAGAGAGAACTCTTCAAGAGTATCTGAGGATCTCTTTGCCATGTGTGGATCCAAGGCTTTGTTTCCCAAGCCCACAGGAGTATCACACCCTAAACCACTCTGCTCTCTTATTAAGATAGCACTGACCCGTGCAATCTTACAGCTTGGGTTTAGTTTCCTCTTTGTGTTTTGACCCTTGATAATTTCCTTATTTTCTTGTGAACCCAACTATGTATTTGAAAAGATGCTCATTGTATTTTAGATAGTATTTCTAGGTACTTTGTAACAGATGAATGTTTAGGTTAGCTCTCTCAACATATTGTCAGAGACAGAAATTGCATGCATTACTTTTGTGATGGAAAATAAAAATGAGTTTTAAGGAAGTTAAAATAAAAATAATCAAAATCCAATGTTACCTGGGCAGCCTGAGAAGACAGTGAATGGTGGGACCACAGTTTCTGGAGGTAATACTGTGTTGTCAAGAATTTTGCAGCAGTCTTTTAACACACACCGGCGCCCCTGAAATTAAAATCTTGTTAATAGGAAATAGATCAGGAAATGGGTGTAAAAGTTGTCTAGTCTGCTGTGTGGAAAGCTACTTTACATTTTCCCCATTCAAGATATCATATAATAGTCAGGGACAGTGATAACAGGCTTGGTTGCAATTCCCTGCTTTAGTGGTACCTGATGTGGAGGAAGAGGCAGGGTTGTGAGAGTACGTTTTTGTGTACATTTAGGGGGAAGAGTTGTATGCTGGGGACAGTACAAGTTATTTTAGGCATTATAGACTATGTGAATCTCAGTCTTCCAAGAGCTCTGTTTAATTTTCTCCCAGAGGAAAGCAGCAAAGGGATGGAGACTAACTCTCATGATATCGATTGAACCCCTGGAGCCAGTTTGCCACAACATTAGGATCTACTTCTGTACTCTTGGTTTATATTAGCCAACCCATTCTGCTTTGCGCCTCCAGTTTAAGGTAGGTTTGTTTGCTTTGCTGTCAATTCCAACTGGAAAAGTCCTCCCAAATTCAGTTAGATATTAAGTTATTAGTTCATTTGTTCTCCCACAGTTGAGTGATAGTTATTTGAATATTTGGGCTGAACTTCCTGCTTGACTTTATCCACTGTCGCCACTTTTCAATTCTGCTGTGATCCACAGCATTTTGAGGGCAAGAAAGAAGGCTTGGAAGACTCATCTGTTTCATGGGTTAAGGGAAAAAAAGAGGCTTCTGTTGTAGAGTTTAAAGTTGTGCCTCAGACTACTTGCTGAATAAACAAAAGTTACGGTCGTTACTGACTACATTTACATCACCAGGGCCTGTAAGTTCACTGGTGCTCAGGTTAGACAATCTGATTAAAATATACCTGATTGAGAATATGGAAATCTTGACAAATACCAAGACAATGGGCTGGGCTCGGTGGCTCATGCCTGTAATCCTTGAACTCTGGAAGGCCAAAGTGGGAGGATTGCTTGGCCAGGAGTTCGAGACCAGCCTGAGCAAGAACAAGACACCATCTCTATAAAAAATAGAAAAATTAGCCAGGTGTGGTGGCATGCGCCTGCAGTCCCAGCTACTCAGGAGGCTGAGGCAGGAGGATCACTTGAGCCTAGGAGTTTGAGGTTGCAGTGAGCTATCATGATGCCACTACACTCTAGCCCAGGCAACACAGAGAGACCCTGTCAAAAAAAAAAAAAAAAAAAAAAGAAAATGCTATCCTGTCCAGACCCCAGATTTTATCAAAAAACATGAAAGACATTTTGATTTGGTTGCGTCTAAAACTTCTCCCATTGTCAGGTTGTATGTTGCCTATGGAACAAAAATTTAAATAAATAAATAAATAAATAAATAAAATTTCTCCCATCATTAAATAGACAAATCATATGTATTTCCAGGAAAAGGTAGAATACCAAATGAGTTTCTTAAAAAGCTTATACCCCATAGTCTGAATTTCTCAAGTGGCTAAGTTGTCTCCACCAGGTAGATAATAGCATTGACAATACTTGGCAACATCTTTAGCTCAAAAGCAAGTTGTGACTTTAATTCTTCATTCCTCCTTAAAAAGTTCTCTTTCATAAATTACCTGCTAGTGGCAATTTCAGAAATATAGCAACTAGATAATTCCCCTGGTGACCCCCAAATTAATATTAAATCAAAGAATTCCTGTCATGTCTCAGCTACTAATAACTCAAGACTAAGCACATGGGGCACGGAATAAAAGGAAAGGAAAAGTGCTGCAGAAGGCTTAATACATTCCCGTGCAGAGATCCACAAAGGGCCTGGAAAAGAACAGTGGAAAGGAATCCTTTCACTGTGTACCACCAGCCACCAAACAGCTTATAGTCACCTGCTTTGTCCACTAGTTGGCCACTCTGCCCACTTAGAGAAATGATGCTTAACTGGGTTTCAGAAACATTCTTGGTAGACTGATGAGTCAAATAGCAGCAAAATACACAGTGAGTTGTCATGATGCTGTTGCAAAAATGCAGGTACTTCTTAGGTATAAATGGATTGCAAATAGGACGGAGGGTAAAAGCTGAAACCCCATGTTTAGTTTTCCCTGGAGAAGTTTTCAAGGAGTCAAGAACTGCAGCCGTGTTGCTAGTATTACAGCTACCTATATATCCTTATGCAAGTTAGTTAGCATCTTGGAGCCCTGGTTTCCTCATCTGCGAAATGGGACAGAAAACCAAATCGCAAGGATACTGTCAAATTAGAAATAATAAATGTAAAACTCATAGCACAATAACAGTGCCTAGTAATATTGCCTGTTAAGCTTTCCGTTTAGGCATTCAGACAATTCTAATTAATACCTATACCTTCACTATCCAAACAGAAATTATCCACACGGGATGCTATAGGAAGGATCTGTGCATCATGGGGCCAACTGGACTCCAAGAGTTCCTGCTAGCTCTGAGATTCTAGTATTCTAAAAGAATCTTTCTCCTTAGATTACTTGAGGATTTGTCAAGGCTCAGCAAGTACCATCAATATGAAACAATGACTACGTCATGAATTATGTACTAAAAAGTAGTACAAGAAGCAGAGCACCTGACAGTAGAACTAGAATTCCCTAAGCATTGGAAAAAGAATCTAGATTTTAACCTTTCGTACATTTTGCTCTGGGGATAAAGGACATGGTTATATTAATAGAACCAGGCTACACTGGTGATGTCTTCACTTTGCCAAGAAAAATATCAGAAAAACCCAACTGTGGCTTGGAAGGCTAGATTTCATTAAACAGTCAGGGTGAAGGAAGAGGGTGGATTTCACTGTCTTCTCCCTTTCTTCAACATCAGGCTGAGCCAAAGACCTTCTGTCTCTAATACTAGGAATTCCTCTGGAGCAAGAATATCTGGCAGAACCACCACTTCCCTTAATTCTTGACTAGCAAGTCAGACTGCAATGGTTTTTGCAGCCACATGGTTTTCCAGTGCACCATTTGCTGTGCCCTCATGGCTCCTGGAATGTGAACTGCATGGTTTCTGCAAGTTTTTTGATATTTTAGGGTCTGAGTCTTATCCAAGGCAGACAGATGGCTCTGTATTAATGGATATGGCCATTAAAGAAACATAAGAAGAGTCTCGGCTTTTCCGAGAATCTAGTCTAAGGTACAAACCTAAAAAGTAGGAAACATTTTCCCTAAACATTAATGCAGGTCAGCTCTAGACATTAACATTCTCACCCAGGATTTTCTAATAAATCCCAACTGAAATCAAGCACTTCATCTATGACAGAGCAAGAAATCCAACCTTGTTATGCCTTGGTTGAGTTAAACTGATGCCTTGGCTCCTATGGACCAGGTCCTACAGATTCTGCTGAGCAAGGGGCCCACTTGCACCCTGAACTATTTGCAGTTACTCTAACATGAAGCCCTTTGGTGACTCTGACCTTTACACATGTCAATCCCTTTGCTGAAATGCCCATCCTCCCTCATCTAGGGGCCACTTTCAACTCGCCCTTCAGATCCCCTCACCCCCATTAGACTGTAAGTTCTATGAAGTAAGGCAACAAGCAGGCCATTACAGCAGCATAGCTAATCATACCGCCTGCGTTTAAATCCCAGCTCTACCGCGTACTAGCGTTGTTAAATCCCTTAATATCTAAGGTCCTCAGTCTTCTCATTTGCAAATAGGGATAATGACAGTACCTAAAACCCTTGGATGGTTGCAAGGATTAAATGAAATAATCAAAGGAAAGGGTTTAACATCATATGGAAGAGGTTCCATAAAGATTAGCCATTATTATTATTATTAATGTCTAGAAAAAACTCCAACGCTCGCAAGAAAGACTCAACGTCGGGAAGTTTGCAAAATACTCCCACCCTGCTTGGTCACAGAAGCGGAGACCCACTGATATAAGGGATGGGAGCTGGAGGGGAAGTGAGGTTGCTTAGCCAGCCAAGGCATCATACTCACAATCACACAGTTCTTGCCAACATGAACGTAGGAACCAATCTGAGCTGCGTTGACCACACAATCTTCCTCAATAAAGACATGGTCCCCAATATGTAATGGGAAGAATGCAACGCTGGAGAAGGAAAAGAAGATGAACAAAGAAAGGTCAAGGTGATATGGTTTAGGTCAAGGTAATTTATAGAACTGCATATCATAATCTCAACTTCATTATCTTGTCTTAATAAGACTGTTCCTAGCAAGGAAAGAGTCCTCAGGCTAGAAAAATTCTATAATGTTGAATAAGATAAATGTAATTACTAGATCAAAATCAGAAATAGCAAAAGAAAGAAATATGCAACAAGAAAGCAAAGAAGGGGCAAGATCTTCAAAGTTAAAAGAGCAGGTACCAAATAAAAATTAATGAATGTTTGCTCATTCTTACTTCTTTTGAAAATGCTCACAGATCACAATTTTAGTAATCTGCCCTATAATGTTTCAGGGGATTGACATCAGGTTCATGGGCTATAATTTCTAGCACTCAACATTCGGAAACTTTATTCATTCACTGATTTTACTAAGTGCCTACAACGTGCCAGACTCTATGCTAGGAATTAGGGATACAGTGGTGAGCAAAAGAGCCACAGTTATGCCCATGGGGACCTTACAATTCAGAGAATAAATTAGATTAAATTATTATATAAGTAATTAGTTACAACTGTGACAAGGGCCACAGAGATACAATATCAAGTTATGAGAGTATAACAAAGAGACTTTACCCAGCCCATGGGTTTGGGAAAAGCTTAAATGAAAGTGACATTTAAACAAAGAATTTCTGGGAGGCCGAGGCGGGTGGATCGCTCGAGGTCAGGAGTTCGAGACCAGCCTGAGCAAGAGTGAGACCCCGTCTCTACTAAAAATAGAAAGAAATTATCTGGCCAACTAAAATATATATGTACAAAAAATTAGCCGGGCATGGTGGCACATGCCTGTAGTCCCAGCTACTCGGGAGGCTGAGGCAGTAGGATCGCTTAAGTCCAGGAGTTTGAAGTTGCTGTGAGCTAGGCTGATGCCACAGCACTCACTCTAGCCCGGGCAACAAAGCGAGACTCTGTCTCAATAAATAAATAAATAAATAAATCAACAAACAAAGAAAGAATTAAAGGATGAATAGGAGTTAGCAGGGTTTCTCCAGACTTCTGACATCATTCCTGTTCTCCAGGATTTGTCAAATATCACAGACAATGGTTCTGTGATCACATTTATAGTAATTTCAGTACCTTGGGATGTAAAATATTTGGACTGGAACTGATATAAAGTAGCTAGATGCTCATTAGTTCTTTCCAATTCTGTTCTGTCAGGAATATTTTGTCAGAGATGATACCTGCCCTCTATGAACCTATAATTTATTTAAATCTTCCTTAATCATAGTATGTTTAGTCTATATTTCTTGTGCAACAATGCATTCCTTGACCTCATCACAGTCTATAGCAGTACTGACAGTTCTTTAATTTTAAACTAAACACCACCAACAGTAGCAGCATCTTGCCCAAGACTTGAACAAGGTAATTAAATTATATACCCTTTACTGAATTTCTTGAACGGTGGCCTTATGACACTACGACTCTTCACAACACAATGGCGTCCAACTCTTACATTTGCCAGATCCCCTCGGATGATACAGTCATTCATCACAATGGTCTACAAAACAAAGCACATTTTTAAAAATTTTTAAAAAATTACCAACACAGACTAACACATAACAATAAAAAGAGAAGATAATAAGATACTGATTGAAAGTTATATTATATAATCCACTGTATCAAATGTTCTGTCAAAAAGGATAAATTTTAGGTAAAAAGAGAATTGCCCTCATGATAATGATTGCAGTTAGAGATGATCTCAAAGAAGTAAAAAGAACAGATGATACTAGATGCTGGGAAGGGTAGAGGGAAGAGGGAATAGGGAGAGATTTGTTAAAGGATACAAAATTACAGCTAGATAGGAGGAATAAGTTCTAATGTTCTATAGCACTGTAGGATGACTATAGTTAACAATAATATATTGTTCCAAATAGCCAGAAGAATATTGAAAACAAAGAAATAATGTTTGAGGGTGGGGAGAAAAAAAAAAAAAAAAAGAAATAATGTTTGAGTTGATGGATATATTAATTACCCTGATCTGATCATTATACATTGTATATACTGAAACATCACTATGTATTCTATAAATATGTACAATTATTATCTGTCAATTAGAAAATAAAATAAATGAAAGCTGAGAACCATGGCACTTAGTGATACAAATGTTTCCTATTGTCATTATTATAACAGAATGTAAAAAAATGTAAGTTGTGGAAAACCAAATAAAGTTAATATACATTATTTGGGGATACTTACATATGTGGCAATTTTTTTAAATAATAATGAATTTATAAGACACAAAATTCAGGATAGTGGTTTCCTCTTGGAGGGAGGCAGAAGAAAGAGATAGGGGAGAAACATAAAGACAGTACTTATAATGGCACATTGATTATGCCCCAGTTCTTCAGTGGGGTATTGCGTTCATTGGTGTCGACTTAATTTTTATGCTTTATAACATATATGCCACACATACTCCTTTGTATACACCAAATATTGCCAAATAAAAGATCTTTTTAAGAAGAAAAAGAGGGCCCTGAATAGCCAAAGCAATCTTTAAAAGAACAAAGTTGGAGGACTCATACTTCTTGATTAAAAATATATTACAAAGCTACAGTAATCAAAACAGTGCAGTGCTGCATAAGGACAGACATATAGACCAACCAAATAGAACTGAGGTCAGAAATAAAGCCATACATCTATGACCAATTGATTTTTTACAAGAGTGCCAAGATCATTCAACCAGGAAAGAATAGTCTCTTCAACAAATGGTGCTGGGGCAACTGTATTTCTACATCCAAAAGAATTACGTTAGATCCCTACCTTATACCATTTACAAAAATTAACTCATAATGAATCAACAACCTAAATATAAGCACTAAGACCATAACACTCTTAGAAGAAAACACAGCAGTAAATCTTCATGACCTTAGGTTTGGCGTGGATTCTTAAATATGACACCAAAAAGATAAGCAACAAAATATAGATAAATTGGACTTTATCAAAATTAAAAACTTTTGTGCATCAAAGGACATTATCAAAAAAGGAAAAAGATAAGTCTATAGAATGGGAGAAAATATTTGCAAATCATATATCTGATAAAGGTTTAATATCCAGAATATATAAAGAACTCCTACAACTTAAGAATAAAAAGACGAACAATGCAATTTTAAAATGAACAAAGGACTAAATAGATATTTGTCTAAAGAAGATATATAAATGGCCAATAAGCACATGAAAAGATGTTCAATGTCATTAGTCATTATGGAGATGCAAATCAAAACCACAATGAGATACCATCTTACACCCACTATGATGGCTATAATCCAAAAAACAGAAAATAGTGTTGGTAAGAATGTGGAGAAATTGAATCCTGCACAATGGTGGTGGGAATGTTCAATGGTGCAGTCATTGTGGAAAAAAGTTTGGCAGTTTCTCAAAAAGTTAAACATAGAATTGCCATGACCCAGCAATCCCACTCCTAGGTATATACTCAAAAGAACTGAAGACAGAACTCGAACAGATACTTTCAAGTCAGTGTTCACTGCAGCATTATTTACAATAGCCCAAAGGTGGAAACAATCCAATTGTTCATCAACTGATGAACAGGTAAGTAAAATTTGGTACATATACATAATGGAATATTATTCAGTTATGAAAAAGAATAAAGTTCTGATGTGCTACAACATGGATGAACCTTGAAAACATAATATTAAGTAAAATAAGCTAGACAAAAAGGACAAATATTATATGATTCCACTTATATGAAATATATGGAATAGGAAAATTCATAGAGATAGAAAGTAGATGGAGGGTACCAGTAGATGCAGGGACTGGGGAGAGGAAGGAATGGGGAGTTATTCCTTAATGGGTACAGAGCTTCTGTTTGAGGTGGTGAAAAAATTTTGGAAATAGATAGTGGGAGGTTGCACAACACTGTGAATGTAATTAATGCCAATAAATTGTACACTTATTAAAATGGCAAATTTTGTTATATATAGTTCACCACAAGAAAAAAAATCTTCCCCACAAAGTCACAGGAAGTGTCTCAGAATTAGCTAAGGGATTTCCAAAAGCCTCCACATACTTGCTAATGAGTCAAAGGGACTTAACTGAATTTTCTAATTCAATGTAGAAACAGTGTGTCTGAGCAATTACTGAACTCTATTTCTTTTCCATTAAATGTCATGGTATGACGGGCTTAATGAAGTCTAATTGTGTCTTCACTGAAAATATCTGTCATCTCTTGGTCATAGCGAGATTCTTTTCCTTCTGGAAGTTAGAGATGTAACATTTAAAGGAAAATTAATTTCAAAATTGAGTGTGTTCCAGATGGCAGGCAAAAACTATGAACTTCATTTTTTGTCAAGCTCAAATATACCTGGTGATATTTTCTCTGGTTATTTCCAGGTTTATACTCATCTCTTTGCTATTTCCCCATTTATTCAGACTACAAGCTTCTGAGCCTTTCAGATTCCATTTTGCATGTTTGTCTCATATTTTAATACCTTTCCCAATTCTTATTTTCATTTTAAGAGTTTCAGTTAATAGTGAATTATTAATTATTATTAAACAGAGAGTTTTATGAGTATTACTTTAGTTTCTACCGTAAAATATTTTATTGCCTATTTATGTTTTGTGTCCAGTACCTTAAGGCAAACTACAATACTGTAGAATAATTTTGGTTCTAGCTGCCATCAGTATTGTTCCTGGTATAAAAGGAAAAACGCTTTCTGTTGCCTCCTCTTGTTGAACATTTTTGTATTCAATAAATCCAATTCAGATAAAGGAAAGATAGTAAAAGAATTGGAAAATGTACAAAAAGAAATGGGAGACATGGCAACATTTTATCTGCCCTGCTAATGCGATAATTGGTGGAAAACAAGCAGAGGTTTGCATTCTGGAGATGGCCTTTCCCTTACCTTGCCATTAAGAACGATGTTCTGGCTTCCACACAACACTGACTGGCGACTGACTTTGTTCCCAGATGCCTAAAAGGAAACAACAGAAAACTGGGGTAAGGAAACTGAGTGAGTTTCTAGGGTACAGGTTTCCTCAAGAAAGTTCATATTGAAGAGTAAAAAACTTGAAATGGGCTGCTGTCCACAATGGAATAAATCCAGGATATCAAAAAATTAATTACAGCCTGGAGCTGTAATTAATATTAGGATGGGGTGTGTGCAGTGGCTCCCACCTGTAATACCAGCGCTTTGGGAGGCCGAAGCGGGAGGATAGCTTGAGGCCAGGAGGTCGAGACCACCCTGCCCAAAATAGCGAAACCCTCATCACCACAAAAAATAAAAAAAGAAATAGCTGGGCACGGTAACGTGCCTATAGTTCCAGCTACTAGAGAGGCTGAGGCAGGAGGGTCGCTTGACCCCAGGAGTTGGAGGTTGCATTTACAGTAAGCTATGATGGGGCCACTGCACTGCAGCCTGGGCGACAGAGCGAAACGGTGTCTCTTAAAACAAAAAAATTAGGATAGACGAGACTTGTCCTGTCCTCCTGAAGGCACTTTATCCCTACGAGAAAACCGTAAATAAATACAAAAAGCCTAAACTGGCCACGTACGGACTAAATAGCAAAGCCAGGCCATACACGAAGCGTCACCAGGGAATCCCGGACTAACTGCCAAAGCGCCCCGGGGTGGGTGGGGCAAGGATAGGATGGGGCCGCCGGTCAGCCCTCAAAGGGACGCAGGCTTGGAAAGAGGAAGACATATGTCTGGACTCGCGCACCGTCTCGATGTACTCGGACTTGTTGTAGAGCAGCTCGCCCAACTCCATGGCTGCCACCTCCTTCCTGCAGCTCCGGATCCTGTCAGAGTCTGTCAGTCAGTCTGTCCGAGAAGCCGGCTACTTCCGGCTGCTTCTCCACTTCCGGTCTCTTCGACAGCTCGGCTCTCCTCTAGGCCGCCCCGCTCCATTGCTCGGCAGTCCCCGCTGCGCGTGCGCAGGCCAAGCGGGGGATTTAATTGGCCAGAGCTTAGGGCGCGCCTGCTCCGCTTGGGGTAGCTGGTTGCGCGCGGAGGGGATTCCCGGTCCCCTGTTCCATTTCGGGGTGCCTCCCGGGTCTAGGGCCAGCTGGGTCCCGGAGCCCGCAGAGCTGGGGCTGGCGACGGCTGCTCTTTTCGTTCGGCCGCCTGCCCGATGGACGAGCCTCCCGGGAAGCCCCTCAGCTGTGAAGAGAAGGAAAAGGTGCCTGGGGGTGCGGGGAGGGTGGACGCAGGACTCTGACCCCAATTTCCCAGGTTTTTAAGCTTGACTTTGTTTCCTCGGCCGTCCGAGGGCAGCAGTATCCTCTCAGCTACCCTCCTCTCAGGGCGGAAGGGGTACAGAAATGAAAGTATAGAAAACTGGCGCGGTACTCACGTGGCGGCGCTGAAAGAACAAATTTTTATTACAGTAGCAATGCATAAATACAAAATGTAAAACTTTATGGATGAAGTCCCATTTGACACTTTTCCTCCTCCCACACTCTCAATCTTCCCTTCACCCCTCAAGTAAATCATCTAACAGTTTGGTACTTCCAGATCTTTTCGTGTGTTTTTGTGTGTCTGTGGTGGGGGAGGAGTGTACCCCTAACCACCAAAAAGTAATATTGTATGTATTTTTTGGAGAGGAGAAGGTTCATAAATGGTATGATCTGCATGGTTCTGCAACTTTGTTTTTCTTCTCCATGTTTAACATCCGTGTCGGGACATGTTTACCCTGCTTTAAAAAAAAAGTTCCATATAGTATTCTGTAGTTTGAAAGTGCCCTCGTTTCTTTTCATATTATTAGACTTTTAGGTCATTTCAAGCTTGTGCTGATGTTAGCTTGAATGTATCTTGTGCTTGCTGTGCTAAACTGTGTTAAACTCATTCTCATTAAATCATCAGTCTTACCTTCTGGTTGGCGGGAGAAAGATCATTTACAAGTAAACAAGATAATTCTCAGATATCGATAAGTTTGGTGGGAAGCAGGCAAGCCTAAGGGTTAAGGGCACAGACTCTAGAATTCTACTACTTGGGGTTTGAATCATGTCATTTATGGACTGCATGATTTTAGACACATTGCTTTGAAACAAATCCTTGTTTTAGTTTGCTTATGTGTAAAGTAGGGATGATAATATTAATAGTAAAATCTATATATTAGGGTTATTGTGAGTGATAAATTAGTCAATATATAGAAGTCACTTAGAAAAGTCCATAACACCAACTGAGGCACATTATAAAATTATCAGCTGTTTTTATTGTTTGTATTTGAGAATAAGTAAGGACAGAGGTGACTCCTTTAGTACTGGGAGTGCTGTGGTAAACAGAATGCTGGAAAGAGGAAAATTAAGTAATTAAGAAAAAGTCACAGTTGGGAAGTTGTCTGTTAGCATGTTTTGCCGTTAGTAGGGTTTTTTTAAGGTAGGTTCTGAGGATAGAAATCTTGATGATGTTTTCTAAGCTGAAGGATGAGTGCCTCTAACAGGTTCCTAGAAAGCAGAGGAAACAGGGGTGGCTTTGCTGCTAAGAGAATCCTTTGAACCACAGAAAACAACGGGAATCTAAACTTTCAGAGAACAGTAGTTTGACTCAGCCCAGTTCATTTATTTATTTAATAAATCTTTGTTGAATGCTTGCTGTGTGCCTGTCTGGGAATTCAGCAGTGACGGCTCCAACTTCTCTGGCCTTCTGTGTGTTCCTCAAATACACTTAGCCCATTGCACTATGGAGCTTTTACATTTGTGGTTCTCTCTACCTGGGATACCTTTTCCTCTAAAAAAGCTAGCTCCTTCCTCCTTCAGGTCTAGGCTCAAATGGCAGTCCTCAGAAATGCCTTCCTGACCACTCTAGCTAAAGTAGTCCCATCAGTAGGCTAATAATTCTCTCCTATCACCCTGTTTATCTAGGTATTTGTAACCCTGTAAAATCATCTGTTTATCTGGTTTCTTATTTATTATCTGTATCCCTTACTGTATGTAGATTGCCCTGACCACTCTATCTCTAGCATCTGGAGTAAAAATTGACACACAGTGGGTGTTAGTTATTGTTCCAGATGCTAGAGATACCTGGACCATTAAATGACAAATAAGAGATTCATTTGTTGAATGACTGAGAATGACAGCTCCTGCTACCTTTGAGGATCTTAGGGTGATGGGGAGAAACAGAGAAATAAATAGCATAGTGTGGTAAGTACTGTGATAAGGGAAGCATAGAGCAGGGGTAGAGTGTCTAAACAAGATTTAGAAAAGGACCTAGAGGTCTACCCTAACAAAATAAAAAGCTAAGCTAAGTCTTGAGGAATCAGTAGGAATTAGCAAAGGGAGGAAATGCTCCAGGTGATAAGAACAGTTTGTGCAAAGGTCCTGAGATAGTAAAGAGCTTGGTGCATATTGCTGACTTAGTGACTGAAAAAAAAGAAAAAAAGCTTGGTGCTTTTTGAGACCTGAAAGTAGGTGAGAATGAGCCAGTGCTATTCCCTTCACTGCATCTTGCCGAGGGACCCCTCTGAGCCCTGCGTATTCATGTCTGGTAGTCACTGCATCCCTTCCCTCTGACTCTACTTTTCCACTTGCTCAGTGTTGTTGGTATTTTTCTTCTTCCAGTTGAAGGAAAAATTAGCATTCCTGAAAAGGGAATACAGCAAGACACTAGCCCGCCTGCAGGTAAGTGAAGTGTCAAATTAAGGTGCTATAGTACAAACTGTGTAAAAACAGTTCTTGACAATAATGAAGCTTTAAAGAAAATTTACTTCTTGAGCTTCTTTTGTTTTCTTTAGCGTGCACAAAGAGCTGAAAAGGTTAAGAATACTATTAAGAAAACAGTAGAAGAACAAGATTGCTTGCCCCAGCAGGAAATCTCACCACAGCTAAACCACTCAGGTAAAGCTAGCCCATTCACTTACGCTTGTTTTATTATTCATTTCCCAGATATATTTGGCTGCTGTTCTTTTTCTCACAGACTAAAGATAAGGACTAGTAATAGACTCTTTTTACTTAACATAAAGTCCATATGCCATAAAATCTACTCAATAAGCTATGCTTTCAGTTGGATTGTTTATTTAGTTGCTCTTTTTCCCTCTCAGCTTTTAGAAATTATATTTATTATTTAAATATTGGAAAGATGATGTAAAAAAAATTTGGACAGGCACAGTGGCTCATGCCTATAATCCTAGAACTTTGGGAGGCCAAGGCAGGAGGATGCTTGAAGTTGGGAGTTTAAGACCAGCTTGGGCAACATAGCAAGACCTCATCTCTACAAAAAAATTTTTTAAATTAGCCAGGTGTGGTGGTGCCTGCCTGTAGTCCCAGCTACAGGAGGCTGAGGCAGGAGGATTGCTTGCCCGGGAGTTTGAGGTTGCAGTGAGCTATGATCACACCATTGTATTCCAGCCTGGGTGACAGAGCAAGACCCTGTCTCTAAAAAAATAAATAAATTTTAAAAAGAAAGACAGAAAATTTAAGTATCTATATATGAACAGAGTAAAGAGTGTGGATGGAAATACTCCAAAAAATAATGGTCATTCATGGCCGGGCTCATACCTATAATACTAGCACTTTGGGAGGCCAAGGCAGGAGGATCACTTAAGGCCAAGAGTTTGAGACCAGCCTGGGAAACATAGGGAGACTTCTTCTCTGCAAAAACTAGAAAAAGTATTAATAGCTGAGCATGGTGGTGAGCACCTGTAATCCTAGCTACTTGGGAGGCTGAGGTGGGAGGATCACTTGAACCCAGGAATTTGAGGTTGCAGTGAGCTATGATAATGCCCCTGTGCTCTAGCACAGGCAACAGAGTAAAACTCTGTCAGAAAAAAAAAAGTCATTTCTGGTGTTAAAATTCAAGTAATTTATAACCATAAAATTGGGGGCTACTGAAAAGGGAATGAAATTAAATTACTTGAGCCAGAAAACAAAAAATACATGAGACAAAAAATTAGGTGAGATTAAAAAATTAAGAGAAAAGATGAGTGTGATAAAGTATAGATCTTTTAATTTAAAAAACTTTTTAAAGCACAGATCTATTTGTTTACATTGTTTATATTGACTTAAAATTTTATAGTTTATTACTGTTTTAAAAACTTAAACCTTGATCTGCCCAAATGAAATGTCATTGATCCTTAAATAAATGTTTGGTAGTATTTATATTAATATATAATCTTTAAAAACAAATGTGGAATATTTTTTGTTTCATTTTAAAAGGAAAATATTAGTTACACACTTTTTTTTCCTTCTCAGAACCTAAAAATGAAGTGTCTCTTTGTGGCAAGTTACAAATCAACACCCATTTTGATGAAAAAACTGGAGAAAAGACATCTATCACACTTGATGTTGAGCCTGGGTCCTTTAATCCTGGAGACAGCCCAGAAGGATTACTTATACAAAGAACAGATGACATCCAAGAACACCTTCCCCACAGGGCCAGTGGTCCTGATGATAAGAAAAGGCAGAGTAAGATGCCAGGGAGGAGCAAGAAGCCGCAGAAGAGAACATTTATTTCACAGGAGAGAGAATGTGTCTTTGACACTGATTCACTCATATTCTCTGAAAAAAGACTACAGGGAGAAATCTGTAGCAAAAATCCTAAATCACCAGTAACTGAAATAAGAACTCACCTTTCAAGTCCTCCCAAGTCTGAACTTCCAGATTGTCTAGGACCAGTTATAAAACCTGATGGAGAGGGTGTATTAATTCTACCAACTGCCAAACCAGAAAGAAGTGTTGATACACTCCTAAGAAGAACTAATTTCCCCAAGGAGACTAAAATTCCTTTGCATACTTCATCAGATAGCAGTAATAGTCAGTACCTTGAACATATGTCTCCTAAAGGTAACTGTAAACTTATTACTCAGGGCTTAAAAAACATTAGCCTTGCTTCATCTGTAAACTTAGAGGCACAAGGCAAAAAAATGACTGTATTTACAGACAACCCAATAGTAAATAAAGCTATAAGTGCAAGTGGCCAACTAGCTAGAAGTCATAATTTAGAGGCAGATAATTCATGTTCTATAAATGAAGTCACTTACAATAATTTATCAGCAAATGAAAACCAAAACTTAAAAGAACAAAATCATACAGAGACATCTTTACAATCTCCCAGTAATGCTCTTGATGGTAGAAATGAATGTCTTCAGGAAAATGAGGCTCTAGGTCAATCTAAGAGACCTAACCTAGACGCAATCTCTCCTGTTTCTACCGAAAATGAAATACATTCTTGCACAATGCTTGAAGGCCTTCTGTTTCCTGCAGAATATTATGTTAGAACAACACGACGCATGTCAAATTGCCAGAGAAAAGTAGCTCTGGAGGCTGTAATTCAAAGTCACTTGGGTGTCAGGAAAAAAGGGTCTAAAAATAAAAATAAGAAAGCAAGTGAAAATTTACACCTTTCCAATGAGAAAACTGACCAAAGTGAAATTAGTTTGTCTGACACATATACAGGACAACCAAGTTCAAGAAGTCCTCAGCAATTTCTCTCATTAACTGAAGTCAAGTCTGCCACGGGGCCCACTGAAGATAATAATTTCTCTAGGAAGGCAGTTGCCCGGCTAACTGGCAGAAGACACAGAGGAAAAAGAAAATCAGTCTGCATCTCGGCATTAGATCATCATGAACGACTTTTGCCAACTTCTGGCACATTGGACATTAACAGTTCTGGGGAGGAAGTCATCTTGCACAAATATCGGAACAAAACGGTGATTATTCATGGTAAGAAGAAAGTTGAAGGTAAATCAAAATGTCTTTGATGATGACGATGATAGCTAATACTTAACTGTGTGCCTTGTACTTTCTAAATGCTGTCAGATGAATTGAATCATCACGGCAGTCCTACATGAGGTAGAATCCTCCCTTTATAGATGAGGAAACTAAGGCACAGGGAGATTAAAGTGACTTTAATTAATTTAATTATTTAAACATGGCAGTATGGTGCTAGCATTCACTAATGTGGTTAAAAATGGATACTGAAGGCCGGGCGCGGTGGCTCACGCCTGTAATCCTAGCTCTCTGGGAGGCCGAGGCGGGTGGATCGCTTGAGCTCAGGAGTTCGAGACCAGCCTGAGCAAGAGCGAGACCCCGTCTCTACTAAAAATAGAAAGAAATTATATGGACAACTAAAAATCTATATAGAAAAAATTAGCCGGGCATAGTGGCGCATGCCTGTAGTCCCAGCTACTCGGGAGGCTGAGGCAGTAGGATCGCTTAAGCCGAGGAGTCTGAGGTTGCTGTGAGCTAAGCTGATGCCACGGCACTCACTCTAGCCTGGGCAACAAAGTGAGACTCTGTCTCAACAAAAAAAAAAAAAAAAGGATACTGAAAAGGAAAATGTATTGGATGTTTACCTAATATTGATATTTATTCAGGTACAGCACAATTTTTATCCATGGGTAGAAGCTTTATATCTAATATACGACATGTTTTTGAAGTAAAAGGGAGTGTGTGTTACAGTAAAAGCACATTAACTGACTCTCTTAGAAATGATCATGTAATAAAGAGACCCGAGCAACTTTTTTGGGTAAAATATCTAATGTAGTCTCTGTGAGGTCCATAGGACAGAAGATTTTGAAGGACAGCAAGCAAGGCTACATTGTAATTTAAACTTTCCATTCATTTGCTCAGGAGTTAATCATATCTGATAAACTGAGCACAAGAACTGGATAATTCATTGTGGCTGTAAACAGGGTATCGAGTCTTTGTGCTCTGTCTCAACTACTCAACTGTGGTGCTGCCAGGCACCGTGGCTCACACCTGTAATGCCAGCACGTTGGGAGGCCAAGGTGGGAGGATTGCTTGAGGCCAGTAGTTTGAGACAAGCTTTTTTTTCTACCAAAAAAATATAAAAATTAGCCAGGCACGTTGGTGTGCACCTGCAGTCCCAGCTACTCAGGAGGCTGAGGTGGGAGGATCAGGCTGAGTTGGGAAGATTGCTTGAGCCCAAGAGTTCAGGCCTGCAGTGAGCTATGATTGCAGCACTGTACTCCAGCCTGGGTAACAAAGTAAGCCCCTGTCTCCAGAAAACACAAAAAGAAAAGAAAAAACTGGTGCAAAAGCATCCAAAGACAATGTATAAATGTGACTGTGTTTCAGTAAAACTTTATGTACAAAAATAGTCTGCTCTGTGCCACTAGACATAGACTTTGGTCTATGAGCTATGATTGATTAATTTAAAAATAATAATCATGACTTTGTCATCCTTTTTTAAGTCAACAAGAATACAAAGGAATCACAAAGTAGGCAATCCAGTAATAATCTAGAAAGTTTCTTTTTATACAGTACTTTGAAATATTCTGTTATAATTTTAGTAAGCAGAAGCTACATTTAGTTTTTCTTAAGATGACATTCCCATAACAAGATTAAGCATTTTAAGTTACGTGAACAATTCAGTGGCATTTATTGATAGAACATTTATAATGTGCAACTACCACTTCTATCTAGTTTTAAAACATTTCTCTTACCTCCAAACCCCATACCCATTACGCAACTGCTTCCCTATTTCCTCTTCCCAGTCCACCCTAGCTCCAGGCAGCCACCAATCTGCATTCTAGCTCTATGGATTTATAATTTACCTGTTCTGGGTATTTCATATAAATGGAATTACACAGTATGTGACCTTTTGTATCTGGCTGCTTTCACTTAGCATAATGTTTTCAAGATACATCCATGTTGTAACATGTATCAGTACTTCCTTCCTTTTTATGGCTGAATAATATTCTGTCATTCCATCATGTGTTTGTACGACAGTTTGTTTATCCATTCATCAGCTGGATACAACTACATTTTGAATGTTATAGGATTCCATTCACAATAAAAGCAGTAAATTACTCTTTGCTTGAAAAGAGGACTGAATTTTCTTTAGTGAGAGGAGCCAGCGTTTTGTAGACTGTACTCTGGCAGCCTGGTAGAATCATAGTTCTCAAGGTGGACAGAAATTGAGAGATTTTCAGTCCAGTTCCTTAAAGAGGGCTAATGAGAGGAGGGAAAATGGACTGAATTGAATTGTCCAAGGTTACCCAGCAAATCAGTGGTTGAGCTGGGACTTGATGCTAGTCTTCCTTCTCCCAGTTAATGATGTCAGCAATACACTCTTTTGGTAGTGCAGAAAAATAACTTAGTTAACCACCAACCTATGACCATCATCACACCCTTCACCCAGGTTTCAAAGTCCTGCATGGGAAAAGTAATGAACTTTTTACTATATTTGAATTTAGAAGCTCATTCGTTGTTGCGTATTAATGTCTCTTTTGTGGGTTTTTTTTTTTTTTTTTTTTACTATTGTTGTTGCTTATTTTTCTATTTTAGGGAAGGAAGGTCATCGTCAAAAAGAAGACTTCCTGTGTTCCAGTGATAATGCTTATTTAGCTTTGGACGATGATGCTTTCAGTGTTCATTTTCATAAAAACAAAATGCTGAGTTTAAAGCAACTGTCATCTTTTCTCAATATCACAGACTTTCAGTTACCTGATGAAGACTTTGGGCCTCTTAAGCTTGAAAAACTGAAGTCCTGCTCAGAAAGACTGATGGAACCTTTTGAATCAAGTATTTATGAAGAGAGGCATCTTAAGGAGGAAAATTGTGTTACTGTTCCGGAGGAACTGATTTGTAAACAAATAGACACAGAAATAGAAGACTTGGAAGAGGAACTTACTGTTCTACCAGGAAAATCACATCCTAAAATGTCAGACCTAAAAAGCCAGCCTACAAATAAAGGCCTCTCTTCATCCATATTACTTTTCACTCCCTTAAATACTGTGGCACCCGATGAAAGTGACAGACCTACTGCAGACATGTGTTCACCTGCTTTCCCCATCTTAGGTACTACTCCAGCTTTCGGCTCCCAAGCATGCTATGAGAAAGTGTCTACAGAGGGTGTTGGACAGACTTGCTCTACACCCCAACTTTCTCTCCTGAAAGACACAGTCAGTCTTGCTGGTGATAGTAAACAATTCGACAGTTCAACCAGCCCACCAAAACTGGATACCAGCCTGCATGTGTCAGGTAGGAAAAGACAACCTGCCTGTGACTGTGACTCTGGCCCCCAAACAACACCTCTACCTGTTGAGTCATTCACTTTCAAAGAAAATCAACTCTGTGGAAATACATGCCAGGAGTTATGTAAACATTCCACTGAACAGGTACAATCTGTTTCCTTTGTGCAATTTTCTCTGAAGGAATGAAATGTCTTAGTGAAAATGGACAACATGACTTCCTTATGTATTGGGCCCTTGGTGTTTAAGAATATTTTAACATGTTTCTTTGATATGACTTCATTGTAAACATTAAACTCAATCTGGGGAAATTATGGGTAATTAAAAGACATTTCTTTTAAATATTGGGGATTCTATTCTTTGTCTTCAATGAAACAGTTGCATTTGGAGCTTTGCTGCTGTTACCAGAGGAAATAAAAACATATGAAGTAGACATTTGATGAGTGAGTGATACAGGCAGACATCATACATAAAGTGTAGATTAATGGTATGACTTTTGTTTCCGCAGACTGAAATAGCAGATCTTCCTGCTTGTGATAGCTTAAACCCAGGCAACCTACAATTGGTTTCAAAGTTAAAGGTCAGAATATTCCCATATAGTGTGTCTTGTGTGTTACATGTGAAAAATTTAATGAAATTGATAAGAAAATTGAAAAGAATTCAATCATACGGCTTCTTATTCTTTATTTAATACTATTAAATAAATCGGTAAACAGATTCAGAAAAACAGATTTGAATTCTTTGTTTCTCGCAATATTTACCTCTATATTTTGAGCTCTTCTGAAGTTTATTTATATGTCAAGCTACTGCCAAGAACAACTTAGGCTAAATAACTCAACTTCTTATCTGAATTTAAGTCAGGCATTTTGACAGAAAGAGTGAAACCTGAGTCATTCATATTTTTTCTACCGAAATGGTGTAATGTTTCTAGAAGAATCAATTAATGGTGATTTCACTTTCACTTTATAAGAAAATAAGCAGCAGGTTTAGATTTTGATACAGTGAATGGTAATCTTTTTTATGCTGTGTGGTAACTTAAAATGTCTCAAGACATATGAAATGTCCTGGGGGTGGGAGTGAGAATAGGGGTGCAAAAGCTCTTCCTCTTGAAAAGTACTGGTGTGGAGGAAGGAGCTTCAAATCCATCTAAAATGTTTCTGCCAATTACTTACTGGCTGTGTCACCTGGGACAAATTATGTAACCTCTGAGCCCCAGATGCCTTTTCTATAAAAGATATGTAATAATATAGTAATACCTATGCTCTGTTTCAAAACTATTCTTGAGTCAATTTTAATAACTTAGTTTCATAAAGAATTAACTATTTCATTAATATTATTATAGATTTTTTAATCTGTGTATATGCAGTTAACCCTCTCTTCCCCATTTCCACATCTCTAAAGTTTTTTTTCCTATATCAGACTTAAGGGATTTGTCCATTCTGTTGGTCTGCCAAAAAAAACCAAAAACCAGTTTTTGGTTGTATTGATTATTAATTATTATTTTTTTTAATTTTGTAGCTCATTTATTTCTGTATTTATAATAATTATAATTACTAATCCCTGTTTTTCATTGTTCTTATTTTGTTCTTTTACTTCCTAAGCTGTATGCTTACTTTATTTTAATCTTTCTTTGTTTTCTGCTAAATGCCTTTGTGATTATGATTTTTCTTGGAAATACCACTTTGGCCATGCTCTGTGGGTTTGAATACACAGTGCTCTCTTTGTCATAATTGGAGATTAAGTATAATGTATGTTGTTTCAATGTTTTTTCCTCTTCAATGCATGAGTGGTTCATCAGGGTGCTTAATTTCCAAATGGATAAGTTCTTATGAGCTATCTTTTTGTGATTAAATCAGAATTTATTCCATTCTGGAGCTATACATTTTTTAATATTTCATGATGTAATTATGTATAGGCAATTTTTTTTAGTTTCATAAGAACCACAAAACTTTCTTTTGGGCCAGGCACAGGGGCTCAGGCCTGTAATCCTAGCATTTTGGGAGGCTGAGGTGGGAGGATCCCTTGAGCCCAGGAGTATAAGGTTGTAGTAAGCTATGATGATGCCACTGCACTGTAGCCTGGGCAACAGAGTGAGACACTGTCTCAAAAAAAAAAAAAAAAGCTCACTCTTTTGACCTGCATAAAACTTCAATTTTACTTATCATCTCATCACCAGGAAACAGAGCCGGGGAGTGTGGGGGAGAATTACATAGAAAATGTGAAATATGAAAAAAAAAGAAAAATATTTCACTTACCTAGTATTTCATCTCATTCTTTTTTGTTTTTGCCATTTTGTGTCAGAATCCTTCAGGTTCGTGTTCTGTGGATGTGAGTGCCATGTGGTGGGAAAGAGCTGGTCTTAAAGAGCCATGTATTATAACTGCTTGTGAATATGTAGTTTCTCTTTGGAAACCTCTGGACGCTTGGCAGTGGAAAAACATTTATACCTGGCACTTCACCGAGGTAAGTGGGAATCTTAAAGCTGAGAGAGATCTTTGCAGTCATTTGCATCATAATGTAGATGGGCAGCTCACACAGTGGAGCTCCATTACCATTACCAGTGGGGCGCCACTATGCCCGGCAAGGCAGAACTAGAGATGAGGTTTTTTCCCAACATTTGATTATGAAAATTTTCAAACATACAGAAAAAGTTGTGTAGGGAGCCTCCATTTATCCACCGTCTAGACTGTGTCATTAACATTGTGCTTTATTTGCTTTATCACAGGTTTATCTAGAAATGGTTTTACACCAGACCTGTTGGAGAAGCTTGGAATTTTTTCTCTTCTGATTTCCAAACTTGCTCATATCTGTATTCTTTGCCCGTTACCAAAACTTTATTTCTGCTGCTTTTCTATATGTATTTCCTTCTAGTATTTGCCAATCTTCATGAATATCTTACATGGTTGCAATCCTAGTGTGCTTAATAGCTTTAGATCTATCTTTTCTCACTTACCATATAAACATTTTTTCTTGTTTCTACATAGTCTTCATACTTAATTATCCTTCATTCTCATTCTCCATTATATCCACAAGTTCTAGCTCTGTGCTTTGCTAGCCTAGTGAACAAACATAATTTTAAATGGCTGCATAATGTTTTCTTCATTCACATGCCAGAATTTACTTAATTATTCCCCTATTGTTAATATAGTATGTTAAATAAATGCTAAGTAAACACTATTATGCATATAGCTTATTTGGATTTACAGCTTATAAAAAGAAGGTGTTTTCTGAGCCTTCTTTTTTTTTTTTTTATAAAATAAATATTTTGAGACAGAGTCTCACTTTGTTGCCCGGGCTAGAGTGAGTGCCGTGGCGTCAGCCTAGCTCACAGCAACCTCAAACTCCTGGGCTCAAGGGATCCTCCTGCCTCAGCCTCCCGAGTAGCTGGGACTACAGGCATGCGCCACTATGCCTGGCTAATTTTTCTATATATATATTTTTAGTTGTCCATATAATTTCTTTCTATTTTTAGTAGAGACAGGGTCTCGCTCTTGCTCAGGCTGGTCTCGAACTCCTGACCTTGAGCGATCCACCCGCCTTGGCCTCCCAGAGTGCTAGGATTACAGGCGTGAGCCACCGCGCCCGGCCTTCTGAGCCTTCTCACATTTGTTCAAATGTTGGAAACTATGCCGGTGCAGTGAAAATACAAAAGAATGTGATAAATTTTAGAAAATTTAAAATTTAAATTTAATTTAAAATTTTAAATTAATTAAAAATGAAACAACCAAATATAATTTTTGGCTGCTTTGTTTTATTTAGGTTCCAGTATTACAAATAGTTCCAGTGCCTGATGTTTGTAACCTTGTGTGTGTAGCTTTGGGAAATTTAGAAATCAGAGAAATCAGGTATGTAATTCCCAAGGAGAGATTTTTTTCCCTCCTTTATCTTTATCTCCATCAGCGTGTTTGGAGTGCAGATTATAACCTAACCTTGAGACTTAGAAGAATGTGAATTTAAGTCTAAAGAGAGATTTTTTAAAAAAATCATTTACATTTAAAATCTAACCTGGTCCTTTAATATTAAAGGCTTATTCCTAACTTCTCCTCATTTTTCCTTATATTTGATTTAGGGCATTATTTTGTTCCCCTGATGATGGAAGTGAAAAGCAAGTACTACTGAAATCTGGAAATATAAAAGCTGTGCTTGGCCTAACCAAGAGGAGGCTAGTTAATAGCAGTGGGACCCTTTGTGATCAACAAGTGGAAATCATGACATTTGCAGACGATGGAGGGTAAGAAAAGCATTGGTTGACTTTAACTGTTGGATAAAGAATGATTTTATCACAGGTTTCAGAGAAAGTTGGATTATTAGGACATTGTTTTTCTGTGCTGTAGGTGTAATACAGCAGGCATGGCTTCAACACAAGGTTGTCACGTAGATACTGGTTAGAGAGGTGGCAGCCAGACATGGCAGGGAAGAAGTTAATGGAGTGGAGAAGCTCAGCAAATGTAGTTTGTTCTTTCTGTAGATTTCTTTGAAATCTCTGTGTGTTTCTTAAATATTAGAAATACCTCAAGTTCATAGATCCTTTCCTCATTCCACACACTTGGTGCCCATGGCTTCAGTGACCATCTAGATGCTGACTACTTGCAAACATACATTTCTAGGTGTGAGCTCTTCTTGAGCTCTAGACCAGAATGTGTATTTATTAGATATCTTGCAGACACCTCAAATTCAACCCATTGAATACTGAACTGATAGCATCCTATCATACACTTGTTGTACTTCATTATTATTTGTCTTTCCTAATGAGAGAGGGCAGGGACATTGTGTGTCTTATTTAGTCATGACCTATTGTGGTAATCTAGGCAAGAGACAGATAATTGTTTGTTTGTTTGTTTGTGGGGTTTTTTTTTTTTTTTTTCTTTTTTGACACAGAGTCTCGCTCTGTTGCCCGGGCTAGAGTGCCATGGCATCAGCCTAGCTCACAGCAACCTCAAATTCCTGGGCTCAAGCGATCCTCCCAGCCTCCCAAGTAGCTGGGACTACAGGCATGTGCCACCATGCCCGGCTAACTTTTTATGTATATATGTTTAGTAATCCAGCTAATTTCTTTCTATTTTTAGTAGAGACGGGGGTCTCGCTCTTGCTCAGGCTGGTCTCGAACTCCTGACCTTGAGCTATCCTTCCACCTCGGCCTCCCAGAGTGCTAGGATTATAGGCGTGAGCCACCGCCGCGCCTGGCCCAGATAATTGTTTAAATTAGAAATATGTTAGTGGAGATGACAAGAACCAGACAGATCTGTGAGAGATGAGATGATAAAATCATTAGGACTTGGTTGAGAAGATCGAGAGGAAGGAAACAAGGATAATGCCATATCCAAGTAGATAATAGAAAAGTAACATATGTTCATTGTAGAAAGTTTAGAATACGTTTTCTGGTTTCATTTTTTTCCTGGTATTAGGTTAGTTTTGTTATGCATAGTTCATTAATGTGTAGAAGGGCTGCTTAGAAACTGCTTTGGTGCAAAGTACTGATTTTTAATACTGTTTTAAACGCAGAAACAAAGAAAAACGGTTTTTGATGTCCCCTGAGGAAACTATACTAACTTTTGCTGAGGTCCAAGGGATGCAGGAAGCTCTGCTTGGTACTACTGTCATGAACAACATTGTTATTTGGTAAGCTTTCCCTGTAGGTCCTTAGTTTCCTCCTCTGTAGTATGAGTATATACCTCTAATTTTACAATGTGCTTGTGAAGAGTGGATAAGAGAGTATATGTAAATATGATCGTGTCTTGTTTTTTTACTGTCAGATGCTATATACTTGTCTTAGCAAGAACATCATATTAATTCAGGCATTGTGAAAAAGATCAGTCTGAGTATTTTAAAATAAATGAAATATTGTTGTCAATTGGTCCAGTTGTTTTTGCTTCTGGTTAGTGGCTGAGTAGCTTCTATCAGACCTTCTCTCTTCCCTCAAATAACTATCAGCTCTGGACAAAATATGAAAAACAACTATCTGAAGGCACCAGAGAGCAAGAAAAAGAAGAAAAATACTGGAGGGGTTCTACAGTTAAAAGAAGGAAATGGCACTAGGCAAGCTTCCCATTCTTATGACTTTAAGCCAGAAGGCAGGCCCTGGTCTGCCCACTGGGTGACTAAAAGCCTAACAGAAGACCTTCTGTCCTCCTGGCTTAGAGAACCAAAGGACAGACTTCAGGGTAATGACGGCAACTAGAAAGTGGGGGTGAAAAGTCCCAAAAAGGAGACAGCCAAAGAAGGAAACCTAAATTCTGGATATAAGCTTTGTTTAAATATCTGGCTGACTGTTTAAACTACATGTGCAAGGGCAGACTCCAAGCAGCCCAGGTAAGACTGAAAGAACTGAACTGGGATTTCAGCATTTGGAGTTTGAGTTCAGCCAAGTTAACTGTTTACTAGAACAAACAAACAAAATGAATATTCTTCAGAGGAACCTAACAGAATCTACAGTTTTTGCAACATATCACTGTATTTATACCAAAAAAAAAAAGTATGATAATGGGAACCAATTTAACAAATTTGTGAGAGAGAAACCAAGTTGAGAAGTCCCCTGTCACCTCTTTTCTTTCTTTTTTTTTTTTATTTCAGCATATTACGGGGATACAAATGTTTAGGTTACATATATTGCCTTTGCCCTGCCCAAGTCAGAGTTTCAAGTGTGTCCATTCCCCAGACGGGGCACGGCACCCATTAGGTGTGAATATACTTATCCCCTCCTCCCCCCTGCCACCTGCCGGATACCTGATGAATGTTACCACTATATGTGCACATAAGTGTTGATCAGTTAATACTCATGTGATGGTGAGTACATGTGGTGCTTATTCTTGTGATACTTAGTAGAATGGGCTCCAGCTCTATCCAGGATAATACAAGAGGTGCTAGATCACCATTGTTTTTTGTGGCTGAGTAGTGCTCCATGGTATACATATACCACATTTTGTTAATCTACTCATATATTGATGGGCACTTGGGTTATTTCCACATCTTTGCAATTGTGAATTGTGCTGCTATAAACATCCGAGTGCAGATCTTCCTTTGGGTAGATGCCCAGTAGTGGGATTGCTGGATCAAATGGTAGTTCTACTTTTAGCTCTTTGAGGTATCTGCTTATTACTTTCCACAGAGGTTGTACTAGTTTAATGAGATAACGGAAAACTTTTCTCATGGAATTTGGAGAGACTTATCCCCAATGGCATAGCAGAGTCAACCTAAGGCTAAACTATCAAACTATTGGCAAAGTTACCCTATAGAGCTACTTTTTGCTAAATCTGTGACTAAACAAAACTAAGGTAGTGTGTCCCTTAGTGTTCCCTTGGTCACCTCCTAAAAGATGCTGTGATGGATAAGAGAATATTATGTGAAAACCAGTTTGCTAGAAGAATGTGATTGGCTTATTTATTTTTGGTATCCAAGGAATTTAAAAACTGGTCAACTCCTGAAAAAGATGCACATTGATGATTCTTACCAAGCTTCAGTATGTCACAAAGCCTATTCAGAAATGGTAAGTAACTGTTGGCTGGGACCACTTTGTGTTTACTTTGGGTATTATTAATACTATTAGTCTCGCTAAGTAAGAGCAATAAGTTGTTAATAGTAATTAACAGACCCTTCCTGTTGCCTATTTTTTCAAAATTGGATAGCAGTGTTTGTTCTTTCTTGAAATTTATGGATGAAAATAAGTGATGGTACAATATATTATAATTGCTTGGGAAATTTTCTGGCTGTATGACTTGAAGGCAAGCATTTATTTCTAGCTGTGAATTTGTACTGAGAAATATTATGCCCATTATTATTATCAGACTTGATTCCCAGCCACATTGCCATAAATGATTTAGGATGTGTTTGCGTAGCCCTAGAGAGGACTAAATGGTCCTAGACATGTTTTTCTCTTAAGCTTTAGTGTTCTCACATAGAAACAAAACAGGTACTTAACCGTTTTGCTAATAGTCTTGGTTTACAGTCCAGTTTTGACATCTGAACACGTTGAAGGAAGTTGTCCAGGACTGAGAAATAACTACTTGAGTATCCACCATTGAAGCTACAGGCAGAGGCAGCAGCAGCAGGCTCAGCACTTGTATAGAGACTGACTTGCTTAGTATCAGTGATAACCTTGAGACTATCAGGCACCCAGGGGCTCTGAATGCAAACAGTGCATCTAGCGCTAGCCTAGCAGGAACTGTGGAATTGAACTCAGAAGCTGTGTGATCTTAGATAATCTGTCATATAATCTTGAGCCCAACTTTTTTCATCCTTTAAATAAGAGGGTTGAATTCGTCTCTAAAATTTATCTATTATGCATTTAAATAATTTCATATCTTTTATATTACAACATTGATATGTATTTGATATTAAAACATTTAACACAGAAATGTGTAAGATAGTAAGTAAAAGTCCCCCATAAAGCCAACCTTCAGAAATAATGGTTTATTATTTATTGCACTATTGTTTAGTGCAGGCATCGGTTAACTTTTTCCATAAAGGACCGGACAGCAAATGTTTGTAGCTCTGCTGGCCATATGGTTTCTGCTGTAAACACTCTACTTTGCCGTTTTTGTGCAAAATCAGCCATAGACAATATGTAAACAATGCATGTGGCTGTGTTCTAATAAAACTTTATGGATACTGAAACTTGAATTTCATATAATTTTCACATGTTACACAATGTCGTTATTCTGATTTTTTTCCAACCATTTCAAAATGTGAAAAACATTCTCAGCTCATGGACCATATGGAAATAAGCATTGGGCTGGATTTGCCCTGTGGGCCATAGTTTGTCAACCCTTTGTTAAGTGTATAGCATTTAACATTTTAAAATTCTCAGTTCTCTAAACACAAAAGTAATTCATTTTCATTGATAAATTCAATCATTTTAGATATGTATGAAGTAGAAAATGAATGCTACTAATTATAAAATGGCCATATAGTTTAATTTTCCCCATCTTACCTCCAAAGAGAAATACTCTCAATGTATAACATACATCTACATAAGTACGCATGTATGCATACACACATACACACACTAATGTTATTATTAGAGCCTGTAATTTTAAAGCTGGGAGATATCTTTAACACATTTTCCCACAGAAACAATTATAGATATGGCATCTTTTGTTTTTTTTCACCCTTACTCTTAGTGGAAAGTAGCAGTGTCTGGGTTTTAGGTTATTGTAGCTAGCCTAAGAATCCAGTCACCACTTACAAGATTGTTTTTATGGGAAAATGTGTTCTGAATTTTCCAAAACTGGCTTACAAATGAGTGTTTCTAATTTGAAGACTCCCTGCATGTGTTTATATGTCCTCTTTTTCTATGCCAAATTTTCCCCAAATCAATGGCATGAAACGTAGTAGTATCTAAGGTATCTAAGGTGAAGGAAATTGATGAGTCAGCTAGGTTGATGCATGACAAGATTGGCTGAGAAAAACATTGGGAACCTTATGCTAGAGAAGCCAGAAGTCCAGCTGGTTAGAATTTCACCCTGCCTGAAAACAAAAACAACAACAACAACAATGAAGACAATGACTGAATCTTGGATACTTAAGAGCCTATTGATCATTCCTGTGATTCTTTGGTTTTGAGTCTGCCAACCCTTTCTTTTTCCCAACATACTCTTGACTGTCTATTTGATAATTAATTTTTCTCCTAAATTAGGGGCTCCTATTTGTTGTTCTGAGTCATCCTTGTGCCAAAGAGAGCGAGTCATTGAGAAGTCCTGTGTTTCAGCTGATTGTGATTAACCCTAAGACGACCCTGAATGTGGGTGTGATGCTGTACTGTCTTCCTCAGGGGCAGGCTGGAAGGCAAGTGTGTGGGTGACTGCTGTTCAGTGGATGTGACGTTTTGAAAGGCACTGTGCAAATACAAAAACTAGATATTTTTGTGTCACTTAGATGAATGGAAAACAGGAAACACTACAGAGCACAAAAAAATGTTAAGAAGTAAAATGAAGTTTAGTGGATGTGACTCAAACCCCAGATTCCCTACATCCTGATGGAAATGGGATTAGATAGGTTTTTTTTATGTGTATTTCAAGCCCTGTATTTTCCCATTAGGAAAACGTTTTAAATACAAACAGAGTAATGAATGTTCACCTCAAAAAACTTACAAGCTACATTCTATCTAAACTAAAACTCAAGAAGTTTTAAATGTACTTTAGGAAGACGTGTTCACTTTGAAATCTCACTGTGCCTCCATCATGCAGGCAGTTGATATGTATTTATTGATAAATATTTATTTATCTATTGACTGATGCCACTGACACAGTTATTGGCATCCCAAGAGTTTTCTGAGCTACATAGAGTTTTGAAGTAGTGCTGATATTGTTAGGTCAACCAAGCAACCTCTGAACATATAGTTTGTAAAGACTGCCTTTTTTTTTTTTTAATGAGACAGAGTCTCCATCTGTCACCCTGGTTAGAGTGCAGTGGCATCATCATAGCTCACTGCAACCCCAAACTCCTGGGCTCAAACGATCCTCCTGCCTCAGCCTCCTGAATAGCTGAGACTATAGGCATATACTACCACAATGTTTAAAATTAGAAGCAAAGATTGAAAATAGACTTAGAAATCAAGATCACAAAGTCTGGCTTTAAAACCTCACAAGGATAAGGCACCTTGATAGTTACAGTGCATGTTTCTTTGGACCTTGTACAAAGCTCACTTGATTAATAACACGTTCTAAAAGACATTCTCTGTCCCAGTGCACTTAGCCAGCTGTGGCGCTTCTGCAGATGTTCTTAACAAGAATCTCAGAACTATTATCTGTAGTGTGTACTTACATAAAGAACTTACTTTCTTGGATATGGAGCGAGAACTGTAGTCATTGGCCTAGAAATTGAAGATAAAGATAACTGCTTGGTCAAGCATTTTCATTGTCACTTTTCAAATG